>NC_059136.1:63007043-63608293 GCF_020740605.2 Lemur catta
ACCCTGGAAAAAAGTCATCTCTGTTCAAGGTGAAGGTTACATTTCCGGCACCTCCTCCCTTCTACTACAAAAGGCAAAATATATCCTGGTAGCAACTCAGCCTCTTGTTCCATTGTCAAAGGAAATTTCTGGAAAGAAGAGTATGCCTCTGCTTCCATGTGGAGAGAGGACTTTGAGCAGGAAAGCTGGGAATTGTCTTGCTGTTTTTCTGAGGGCCACACATAGTACTTGTACAGGTGCTGGTTTACATGGGTAGAGGTAGAGTTATTCATAAAATTGAATTCATTCAGAATCCCTGCTGTCACATTTAAAGTGAGGCTAGTCATTCTGTTGCTTACTCATTAATTATCTAAACCAGGAGAGACATGCTGAATATTGTTCAGGGAATATCTATCTATGTATTTGCTATTTGTGAGAACAAACAGGAATGTTTACTTAGGTGTAAGAAATATTAATTTAATAAACGCAGACATTCACCCAGAGGCTGAGGTATTAATTATACTAGAATTGACTTTTTTACTTAAGCAATACATAATACACTAAGCTACACTAAACCAAGCTATATAGGTGAGTTTTAGTTTTAAGAGAAAAATTAATTTCTCTTAAAATATTCTGTAAGACTGACATGAAATTCTCTCATCTATAGTATTCTGAATCAATCATCTTTTACCATATTTTTATTATTTTAAAATTATTGGGACTCGTAGTTCTTCAGTAAGGGACAAAGAGAATCGAAATGGTAGATTTGTGCTTTTAATATTTGAACTAAAGATGAACATACCTTGCTCACGCAGAGATTGTCTCCCCGAGAGGTTCTGCGCCTGGTCTCCGCATTCAGATGGACACTCCTTCCCCGACCTCTCTGAGCTGAGTTTCCTGCTCTGTAGGATAACGACAGGACCCACATTGCAGAATTGTTGTGTTGTTTAAATGAAATAAGTTGTCTAAAGTGCTTAATTTGGCTTGTGTTTATTGAACACTTGCAATTAAAAAAAATCAGTTACAAAAAAACCAATTCATGAATGAGGTTTTGTAGAAGTATAGCACCCTTTATTAAGTAGAATTAAATTCATTTTCCCTTACTGTCCTACACATCCCAGTTGTCAGTTATGATTTAATTACAGAAATCAGAAAATTAACCTGCCATACTTAGGCATGATTGCACATTTTTGTCATTAAAATTCTTGCCTCGGGTCACCTTGTAAATGAACTAGTATTACAGCAAGTTTTTTAAAAAAAATTCTTCAATATCTAAATCCTATGGGATGAAATCTAATTTGGATTTACTTCCTACTGAATTTCTAAGGCCACAATGTGTTACAGTATTACCTTGACAAAATGCTCATCTGTACACTTTATAATGCATAAAGAAATGTGTAATACGGGAGGAGACACTTTGTCAAAAATAGTTAAGCCAACTTTTATGAGAAGTAGTGATTCCCATCCTCTTCTTTAGGCCAGGGAAGTCCCTTGATGTGTTCTGCTGGATATGGAGGAAAGAAAGTCCTTCCCCTGCCTCCCTCCTAGGGTTTCTGAGGTAGAGACCTGCACACCTTAGGGGACTCGATGCTGAAGTCCTTATTGTCTACCTGCTTACGATGTCAGGGAAGCACCTGGCGAGATAGCCATCTGTTGTCCCCAGGCTGGTCGGTCCCCTCCCTCTGACTACCCTGGCTGGGGCATCCTGTGAGACTCTGGGGAGGAGAGGCCCCTTGTCCCCAGGTGCCACATTCCTTGCTCAGCCTGGGGGAGTGCTGGGCGGAACACAAGCCAACCGGGAATGAGCATAACCACGTTTCTCAAAATGGTCCTTAGAACTCATTATTATTTTCTTTAATAAGAATAATGATGCTAGTAATTATATTATAATCAATCATATACATTTAAACCATTGTAAGTTCTCCAGGGCTGCCCTCTATTCTCCCACGAGCCCAATTACCCTATAGCGAGCCTGTTGATAAGACAAATAATCACCCCTGATTTTGTATGTGTGTAAATCCAGATTGTTGTACACTGAAAGACTGGCATATCTATACTGCAAAGTTTAGTGAGAGAAAAAACACTTATGTTTCTCCGTGTATGTGTGGGGGGTGCACCTCTCTCCCTCCCCTCCTCTCAGCTCTGGAACAAACAGCCAGCTGCCTCCTCTGCCAGGTGGAGTGATCCATCTGCAGTGGGAGGCAGCAGCCCAGATTTTGCTCCTGCCTGCTTGCTTCTAGCTTATTAATGACAACTTTAATCAGGCCCTTAATTTGCCAAAAGTGCAAATTGGCCAGATCCTCCTGTGTCCTCCAAACCTTAAGTGATGCTATTGGTGCCAGAGGTGTGTGAACCAGACCAAAGAGATGGGCGGAGCCGACTTGACCGTTACTTGATGAATGACGTGTGAGTGAGCTTTTCATCTGCTCCTTATTCCCGTCTTGCCTGGCTTTACGTGAATAATTTATGCTGCTCTTAGCAATATACAGTGCAGAGGAAAAACAAACGGCACACAGGGTGTTTGGTGCTGTTTGGTCCCGTGGTGTTATGAATTCTAGTCACAACCTTTCCTGCCCACACCACCTTGTGATATTTGAAAACAAAACAAATTTTTCAGTCCTTTCCTTCCACATGGCTTTGTTCTTAGGAGCTGTATGGCTCAACCTTAGTGCTAGGTGAGTTATTTTAATTCAAAACACTTCATGCTTTTTTTCTTTTAAACAAAAAGAACAAGAAATGACTGATTCTATTTAAAATTCTCCTATCCCTAAGCTTTTTGCAAGGGAGAACAAAAAATCAATGCTTGTGTGTTGAGTTACTTGCAGGTTTGAAGATCTGAGACCTAGAAATTCCTAGTGCTTACTCAGATAAATGGGAAAATGACAAGAATGTCTCAAAATGTCTTAAATCCTCTTGGAGGGATTGAAGCCCAACAGGAGAATCAATCAAGCTTCAAGTGGACCACTTGGGTGCTGAGGGCAATGTGTGTATAACGACAGAGTGAAGTCCCTTTCGAGGCTGCCCTGTCCTGGGATGGCAGCGTCTAACTTGGTCAAAACCGGAGTTCCTTGATGTATGAGTTTGCTAGGACTGCCACAACCAAATGCCACAGAACGCAGCTTAAACAACAGACATTTATTGTCCCACAGTTCTGGAGGCTAGAAGTCCAAAATCAAGGTGTTGGCACGGTTGGGAAGGATCCCTTCTGGGCCTCTCTCCTTGGCTTGTAGATGGCCATCTTTGTATTCACACGGTGTGCTCCCTGCATATATGACTCCACCTCTAAATTTTCTGTTTTTATAAGGCACCAGTCATACTGACTGGATTTGGTCCCATCCTAATGACCTCCCTTTAACTTCATCACCTCTGCAAAGTCTCCCAATACCGTTACATTCTGAGGTACTTGGGAGCGAGGACTCCAACATATGAATTTTTTTTTGTGGGGGAGGGGGCCCAATTCAACCCATAACACTTGATTAAAAAATGGGAGGGGAAATGAGGAGAGACAACGTGACAGAAATATATTTACCATAGGATCAAATCTTCCCAGGCTGATGCAGCCTTTTCCTACAGGTGGGACGGTGGAGGCCATGTTGGCAAGGAAGAGCAGCTGGGAACTGTGTGTGTGTGGATGGGGGGGAAACTTTCTCAAATTTTTGGAAAGATATGTAACAGATTAAATGATACTTGGTGTGTCATTATCTGCATGTTTGTACTTTCAGAGGGAGTGACCTTGGGCAAGTCTCTTAACTTCTATGACCTTTGCCTTTTTGATTTTCAATTTGTAAGAGGTGGATTATAATAGTATTTGCTTTCTAGGGTCCTTCTGAGAAATCTGTAAGATAATTCATATTGGCTGGGTGTGGTGGCTCACACCTGTAATACTACCACTCTGGGAGGGCGAGGTGGGAGGATCTCTTGAGCTCAGGAGTTGGAGATGAGTCTGAGCCCTGAGCAAGGGTGAGAGGTTGTCTCTACTACAAAAAAAAAAAATAGAAAAAAATCAGCTGGGCGTGGTGGCGTGCACCTGTAGCCTCAGCTACTCAGGAGGCTGAGGCAGGAGGATCGCTTGAGCCTGGGAGTTTGAGGTTGCTGTGAGCTAGGCTGATGCCACTGCACTCTTGCCCAGGTGATAGAGCGAGACTCTGTCTCAAGGAAAAAAAAAGATAATTCACATAAAAGTCTTAGCATTGTGTGTGGCAAATTGTTTTCAGTAAATGCCAGCTGCCTTTGTGTTGTTGTCCTGGCTGGCACAGATTCAGGTTGTGGAGGCATTTCCAAGTCTTCTGGGCTGTGGTGAATGGAATGAAAACACCAACCCCAGAGAGGAAGGCCGGGGCACCCCCATCCCCCTATGCAAGCAGAGGCCTGGCCCGTGGTTAAAGCAAGTGGTGGTGGTGATGTCCTCTAGGTGAGGTGCATCCAAATTTTGTGGACTGAGATCTTCTTTTCCAAACTCCTCCTTTTCTTTTTTAAATTAAAAACCTTTGACTTGTGTTGCTAAGGGTGTGCTTGGCTTCTCAGATAGTTGCCATAGAAACTGTCTGAATTTAGTCCTTGTCCCTAAGGGAAACCTTAACAAATAGCAAAAATTCCAAGTGGATGGTTAGACCGATTATTGTTAATAGTTCAGATAAAATGTCACTGAATTATCTGGAAATCCACTCCAATCCTTTTCCAAATAGTGTTCGTGAGGAAACCCACCATGCGCATGGCTTGGTGGTTTTAGGCAGTTCCAGTGATAAACAGTGGTTTCCTGTCAGCAGCATCGTGGTCCAGGTTATGATATTCATTAGTGGCATTATGCCCATGTAAGGAAATACAAGCAAGACTTGAGAGACCAAAGTCCTCTTCTGACATAATGCCAGCGTTAGCGTAGTTTGCCTTGAATCGTTCAGGTAAAGGCTTTGCCTCGCTGACTCATTTGGTCCTGAGGACATTGTCGTGTAGTCTGTTTCTTGAATATTGTCACTACTAGTCCACCAGAAGATGGGAATCGTGAAAGCAAATGTCCTGTTGGACAACGTTGAAAGTTCTGACTAAGCAAACTTGGATGGCAGAATGAATTTTTATTTGATCAACACCCTTCCAAATATTAACTCACTGAATTATACAACTCTCATAGGTAGATACGGTTACTATCCCTGCTTTACAGATGAGTAAACAGAACCACCAGTCAGTGGTGGAGCCAGGACTCGGACCAGCCAGTCTAGCTTCCTGGTCTGTGCTCCTAACAACGGCATGGCATGGTAGGTTTGTCCTAAGGAAATCAGGGCACCCCTATGCGTGGGATGGAAGGCGGTTACTTCCGGTTTCCACTGGAAACCCTTCTGTGAAGGTTACTAAACGTGAATGTCAAAGGATAAGTGCATTTCTGCTTTTACCGTTTAGATCTCGTTAAAACATCCCAGACAGTGGCCTATCTGAGCATCTGACTAAAATAAGGCATTCATTTTATTTTTATTTACTTTTTTTAATCATTCAACTTATATTTCTTCAGAAGATTAAACGTGCTAAAAAAAATCAGTTCAGGGAGAGAAAATATTTCAACCAGTTCTGAGCTGTTTACTGAGCAGAAATCTGTTAATGTATTTAAAAGAGAAACAACCCATTTCATCAACAAGAAAAATGTATTACTTTGCATCAAAATAAAGCTTTAAATTTCAAATTAGTTTCTTTTAACATATTATGTTTATTCTGAAAGCTCTTATAGATGAGCACAAATTAATAGGCTATCCATTTTAGATAATCACAAGTGTTTTAGAATTTAACCAACATCTGTTGAGGGCTTAATATATGCAAGGCAGAGTATGAAGAGCCCTGAGAGGTTAAAAAAAAATAACAATTTTAAAATAAGGCCTCTGATAGAGGCAGTTATGTGAACAGGTAAATGAATAATAAAAGATAAAAGGTGGTTAGGAGAGGTTTTGAGAGGAAGAACCTTCTGGAAATCAAGGAAAATGCCATGAAGAAAGTAGGGTTTAGGTTCTAGCTTCATGCAGACAGACCCTGTATCCCTGTTTTCATGTCCCAGTTCTTACTCCGCTGTCTGGCACATAACAGAAGTTTAGCTCAATGCTTTTTAAATGAATGAATGAGTTGGATCTAGATGGTAAAATATGAGATGTAGAAGCAGAGATGAGGAGGGATAATCTCAATCCAACTTCCTTAAGCAAATATCCATTGTCCATTTTCTCTGGGCCCGGCCTTGTGCCAGGCTGGGACAGCAGCCAGTGCCAGAGCTTGGATATAGAAAAGCTCAGGGTGCAAAGTCCATCCAGGTGGCTGTCATGACTGGGCGTGGGAGGGGTGTGGGAGATAAAGCTGGAAGAATTGGGAGCAGCATTTGAAAATCTTGAACACTGGGGAGTTTGACATCCCCGAATATGTCATTACTGACTGTATTTTTACCTCTATTAAGCAAATATTGGCTTGATGACTGATCATGTGCATTTTGCTTATGTTATAAAAACCAGTTAGACTTAAGAATACCAATTTATTCATTAATATATATTTCAGCTCGCAATATGCCAGAACCTGAGGTTGTTACTTATTTCTGTGTTTCCCAACCAAATAAGCAGTCTAAAGTAGTAGAAAACTGTCTCAATCGTGTTTAACTATTAATATGAGTTAATTCTAAAACAATGTTTAGATGTGTCAGCTGAATTAATTCTGTTGTAAAAACTGATTTTTAAACATTCAAATGAATCTAAGAGTCCTAAAGAGTTTTATTCCTAGCTTTTCCTTAAAATAGATGTGAAACTCAGGGCAAGTTGCTTAATTTGGATAGCATTTGTATATCTACATCTCTAGCAGTCTATGGCTACATCTGTGTTTATGTAGCTATCACGCTATGCAGGGTCTGGCAGAAAGAGTCAAGAGATGTTTTAAACCTTGGAATAGACAGATCTGCTTGGAGGCAAGGCCATGTCACTTCTAGGTGTGTGTTTTTAGTAAAGCAAAATGATCGACTTTGGACCTCAATTTCCTCATCTATCAAATGAGAACATTCCTAACTTATTATGACTGTGAGAAAATCATGAAAACACACTCTTATTATTGAGGAGTTGCTATGTACTTTCCATGGGAAGAAACTGAGGCACTGGGAGATAAAGTAATACAACCACGGCCACACAGCTAGTGGAGAGCAGAGCTGGGTTTCCAGTCTGGGCCCTCCGACTCCCAGCCCACCTACTGCACTACACTGTTGTTCTGTTTTTATACTAAAGACCTCTCCACAAATCTGCCTCCTAGGGGATGCTTAATACATACTCGTTTCTTTCTTTATGCCCTAGGATGTTGGTGAGGCTAAAATGGGATCGCATTTTCACCTTTTTAAAGTTGGACTATAAGCTCTCCAAATGTAAGGCATTTAAAATTTTCAACGTCTAAATTTTTAGAATGTTTAAAATTTTAATGACCATTTCTCCATGATGATATTAGTTCAACATGTTTGAGGTAGAAAAACTTTAGAAGATAAAAAAAGATGAAGTAAACCAAGATCATCATAATTGCAGGAGATAATAAAATGATTGGAATTTTAGTGAAATGAACACGTTTTTTATTTCCTTGGTGTTTTTTTTTTATTGTTATTGGTTTGTTTTTTGGCAGTTTAATATTACGTGGAAAATTTATCTCCCATTTTAAAATCAGTTAGTTATGGCATGTCTCAGGGTGAAAATTATAATTTCTGTGAAATGTGAAGCTTTAAGGAGAAAAAGCAAACTGATATTGAAGAGAATGAGGGCAGACTTTGGATTCTTATTTGATCTCTTTTGGAGTAACAAGGAATACATTTTTTTTTTTTTTGGCCAGGGAATGGTGGCTCACATCTGTAATCCCAGTGTTGTGGGAGGCTAAGGTGGGATCATTGCTTGAGCCCAGGAATTCGAGGCTGCAGTGAGCTATGATCATACCACTGCCCTCCAGCCTTGGTGATAGAGGGAGACACTGTCTCTAAAAACAAAAACAAAAACAAAACAAACAAACCCAAAAATACATTTCATTTTTTTAAAAGATATATTGCATAGGTAATAACAGTATTTGGAAGACCAAACAAGTGCCTGGTGAGGTCTTTGAATGAAGGTTTGTGAGCATTCTTGGATTCTTTCCACTTGAAGAATTTCATCTATTTGCAGCTTTGAATCAGAACCATGAATATTTTTGTATCTGGCTCTCCTGGCATTTGCTAAAACATATATTCCCCATCCATATAAGAGTGAAAATGATACTTATTGCCGATCATTTAAGACTCTTAAATGAAGAATATTATAAGAGTGAAAAAGTTAAAGGAATGGAATTATGGCAAGCATGTTTCAAGATGTTGACTTAGATATTGCTATGGATGAGGTGTCATGAAGCTTCTAGAAGACCAGGATGCTCCATACAGGGGAAACTTTAGGGATCCCATTTTACTAGGTTTACAAGTGGATTATCGTCCAATGATTCTTACTGGTTGGAAAGGTGTGATTTTAACAGACTGGAAACTAATCACTTTTATCTCTGGTTTATTCACAGGACTTTGAATAAAGAATTCCATGATGCTTCAAGCCCATCTTTGCTCTCTGTGTCTTCTTACACTTTATTTGGTAAGAAGAAAGGGCATTCTTCTCTTTTTATGTACTAGAATATTTTCTGCCATCTTTCTACCCCATATGAGGGAAAGAATGATTATCATTACTCAAAAAAAGAAAAAAGATAGCCTATTAAAATTAAGTTGTTGTATAGAATGGATGCTTAGTTTGTCCCAGTGTAATATTTTCAATGAAATGGCTATAAATTGTATGTCTGACCTTCAACTGGGGGATGTACTGTCTCCTTGGCTCATAAAAGCCAATGCCACTTCATGAACAAGGTTGAAAACAAATCCATCTATTCATGTACAGCTCAGGGAGTCTGGAAAGAATTATACTGATACATGTATTGGTCTGTGTATCTTAATCTTTTTTTTTTTTTTTTTTTACTTTGGCCATGAAAAATTACCACCAAAACGTCAAGAAAAGCATTTTTGATCATGCTCTGCTCTGTACTTTTCTTCTCATAAAAAGGTAGAGTTTTCTGGTTACGTTTGTCTTTAGCCATTTGTTGAGTGAACCCTATTGACTTGACAGGCTTTGGGAGCGTGAGGGTTCCAGCCCTCGATCTTGGGTGCACAGTGGGTGCCAGCCTTGTTTTACCCAGGAGGCTACTGAGGTTCATGAAAGTTGCCACAAAATATTGACAATTATAAAGCAAGATTATGGGGAAGCATCTACTTTTTTTTTTTTTTAAATAAGGAAGCTTCTAGATCCTTATAAGTAAAATCTTATTTCCTTTCTTCTGGGACTCAAAAATAATACATCAAATTTCAAGTCTCAGAGAGACCTAAACCCTGGAGCCCACACAATTCAAAATGCTTGTAAAGTGAAATAGAGTCAAACTTGTAAAACTACCAGAGCCTTCCTCCTGCAGGGAAAACTGCAGTTCAGACTTTATGAGCAGCATGCCTCCTCACAGCCTAGGGGCTCAACCCCACCTGGGTCAAACATCCCCATATGACCCCTCTCCTCTTCCTCTCAAACATCCTTTGCTACCGACATTATCACAGCCTGGTGGTGAAGCCAGACCTGGTTTCAAACTTGTCAGTGATAGGAACTCAGGTCAGTTGCCTAAGCGTTGACCTCAGTTTTCTGCCCTGTAAACTGGACCTAATAATAGCACTTGTCTGATGGGATTTTGCGGCAGTTAAATGAGATAATGCATTTATAGAGCGCTTGGATCAGTGATCAGCACAGTCCAAGCACTCAATAAATATTAGCTATTATTATCACTACAGCATTTTAAATATACAGTGTTTACATCCACATGGAGACTAACCTCCATGAAGAATGGACTGTGTTTTAGTCCTCTTTGCGGATTCAGCACCTAGCACAATGCTGGCAACAGGGTAGAAATTATACACGTGATTATGGACATATTAGGAAACAACAATAAGGTCTTAGAATTCTATCACAATAATTTGATATTAGTAGGCTCATTTGCTTCTTGTTTGAGAAGGGGACTTGTATTTTTCTTCCTGGAAGAAAGGTGAAAATATAGTTTCTTTCTCTACTCTACCCCAGTGGGATTTCTGCCTAGAGTAAGAAATACTGCCCAGTCACCGCTGGCAGCAAGTGCTCGCCCAGGAGACAGCCGCAAGCGCCGCTGTCCCTGGGTGAAGTCAGGGGCACAGGGATGGAGCCACTTCCCTCTCCTGCCCCTACCTACTCCCTACCTCCCAGCTCTCGCCTGTGAAGACTGGAAGTTTACTTGGAGCTTCTTGTCTTCTACACGAAGCTTTAATTTAAAGCAGAGGCAGTAATTTAAAACAATTGCCAGTCATGTATTCCATACTGTGAGCGGCTCTTCCGTTCTTCTCTAAGACATTGTTTCACAAGAGGGTTGGAAACGCAGCGTGAATGTATGTCCAGGGCACTGAAGGGAGCACGAGTCAGCGGTCCAGGGTTTGGGAGAGGGTGCTGGATGGGGCGGTGGAGAAAACCAAGGAGGAGCCACCTATTTTAGAGTTTTTGCCTGGGATTTCCAGAAGGAAGAAGAGTTTGGTACAAATACTGCACAATCCGTGCATTGAACTCTTGATGGCAGCTACCAGGCAGGTGGACCTGGCCACTGCATGTGTCATTTGGCCCCGAAAGCAGTGTAGCGACGTGGGTAAGCGTTGGGGCTTGGTGGTCCAACAGAACTGGCTCCAGTCCCAAGGTGGCACTAACTATCTGTGAGCGCTTTGCTTCTGCTGGGGGACTACTCTGGAGATACTTTGATAGCATCGATCAGAAGAAATGATGTGGCCGGGCGCGGTGGCTCACGCCTGTAATCCTAGCACTCTGGGAGGCCGAGGCAGGTGGATTGTTTGAGCTCAGGAGTTCGAGACCAGCCTGAGCAAGAGTGAGACCCCGTCTCTACTAAAAATAGACAGAAATGATCTGGACAGCTAAAATATATATATAGAAAAAATTAGCTGGGCATGGTGGCACATGCCTGTAGTCCCAGCTACTCGGGAGGCTGAGGCAGTAGGATCGCTTAAGCCCAGGAGTTTGAGGTTGCTGTGAGTTAGGCTGACGCCATGGCACTCACTCACTCTAGCCCGGGCAACAGAATGAGACTCTGTCTCAAAAAAAAAAAAAAAAAAAAAGGGAAGAAAAACGATGTATTGAAGGGTCTAGTCCAATCACTGCCACATGCTAAAAATGACTAAAAACTGTTAGTTCCATTCTTGCCCCTTCCTTTCACCTCTTTGTGTAAGATGGTGGGTGCTGTTCCCTCCAACTCCTGCATAAACCCACTACCCCCTTGTCCTTTCACGAGTTTCCACCACACCATCCATCCCGGTCCCAGCGATGTGGCTCGATGACTCATAGGGTACACATGCACTTGGAAATCTTTATGGCCGCAATAGCCACATAAAGGGGCAGGGAGAGAGATGTGTTGCCCTGATACGAAGACGCAACTTTGAACCCTGGAACTGAGACCTGAGCCTCCTTTCCTGACAGGTGAGCCAGCTTGTCCTCGTGGCCCCGTTTGTGAGGTTTGCCGGGCTGATGTGGTTTTCCCCGGTGTGACTAACCAAAGGGCTGAGTGCTTGCCGCTGTGAGTGCAACGCTGACGAAGGTAGTTCGCCATCAAGCAGTAGCTCCACGGAGAGCGCTGCCCCCATCTCGGACCCACCATGGGGGCACCTGGACATCGGTACTGAGTGCTTGCACCCCACCTTCCAGAAGAGTAGTGAAGCTGGAAAAGATGTGGAAAAGGGGTGGAAAGGAAGAAGAGCTTGCAGAGGAAGATACACTTAGAAAGGAAAGGATAGGCCACAAATCTGTAAAATTATTATGAGTTAAGAATGCTTTTCAGCTACAAATAACAGGAAATTTGACATTGGAACTAAACAAATAGGGGTTTATTTTCCTCAAGTAACAAGAAGCCTGAAATAGGCAATTCAGGGCAGGTTTAGCAGGTCCGTGATGTTATCAGAGACTTGGGCTTCTTTCTCTTTGCTGTCCCATCTTTTGCACTGGTTTGTCCTCTCATGGTTCATGACGGCTGCCCCAGCTGCAGACACAAGGTCTCTTGTCTCAGCAAGAGCCCACGGGGAAGAGCAGTGCCAGCCACATCTGTCCTACTTCACCAGGAAAACAAAAGCTTGACTAGAACCCCAGCAGGCTTCCCTTCTTGCTTCATGAGCCAGAACTGGGTCCCTCGGCCACCTTCCTAGCTGCACAGGAGCCTGGGAAAGAGACTGCTTGCCTTCCCAGCCTCTCTGGCGGGAGGCAGCAAAGGAAGAGGGGTTAGCAGTGGCCTGAGGCAGCCAACCCAAAGACCTGCCACAGCTCGGAGGGAGAGAAGACCACATTTCAAAGCCTTCTGTGTTCTTGTTTGTTACTGCTTGTTTACCAAACATCCAGTATCAACTTAGTCAAGACTCAACACATTGAGGGATACAGTATAAGACCTTCTCCCCTATCACTGGCATACTGATTGCTTTTGGGTTATTCCCAGAGAGCAGCAGTTTCTACTGCAAGAGCTTGCCTGCTCTTCCTAAAGAAGAGGAAAACAAATTCTCTCCCCTGTCCTCAATTCTTCTTCTTCTTTGGTGTTATTTGTCTAGCTCCAAAAACCATTGGCTTGCCTTATGCTTCTGATTCTAACCTATTCCACTCCTGATTTCTACCACAAATGGGAGACCCAAAGAACCACCCAGGAAGGAGGGAAGACCAGCAGGGGTACGAGGCCCTCAATGCCTGGTCCTATAGGGTGCCCTCAGGTGGGTGTATGGCAGCTGTCCCTTCCTGCAGTCACCTGCTCTGCTCTGCCTCACATCTTCCCTCAGAGGGGCCAATGTAGTGAGGACTATGGTGATGCACCCCATTCTTTGGGGGTGGGCATGGGGGTCACACCCTTGTGCACATCCCCAATGCAGCCAGCTTTCCCTCCAGGTTGTCGGGGCCACTTTTGTGCCCTGTGGTGGGTACTGGTGAGTAGTGGCTGAGAGGACCAGTTCTAGAGTCACAACTTGGAATCCTGCTTTTAGCCACTACCTGGGCTAACTATGATACTTAACCTCTCTATGTATTAGTCTCATCACCTGTAAAATGGGACTAATGATAGTAAGTTACCCTCATAGGGTTGTCATCAGGATTAAATGTGTTTAGGACAGAGCGCCACATGTGCTAACTTAGCAGGTGTGAGCTATTCTTACTGCTGAAGCCACGCTTACTACTTAGCAAGTGTGAGCCATTCTTACCATCCCAGCCGCACCGACTCCTGTTCCAGCCTGGATGTGGGTGTCTGCAGAGGCTGCTTGGCTTTCAGGTCAGGGGTTTTTGAATTTTAGAACTGTTGTGGGGCTCCTGCTTGAAGTAAACATTTTGTGTTTTTGTCATATTTCTAAAGGAATGGAAAGAGCTAATGATATGTTAAAATAGTAAGCTTTTAAAGTTACAGTTCAAATTCAGATTCAAATTTTCCTAAAATTTGCCATTTAACTATGTGCCATGCAAGGATTATACTAAACCCATCTGTGTGTTCTTTTTCCCCCGTATAAATGCAATTGTCCTTGAGGTGACTGAACTCCAGAGTGCTAGAAACCTGCCAGGAATGTCCTCATAAAATAATAGGTGTGGAGGGAGGCATTTTATGAAGCTGGTGTAAAACTATGTAGAATTTAGAAGGCAGAATGGCATTGTGCAAGACCACAAGCTTTTGCTCAGCCAGACCCAAGTGTGTGCCGTGTTAACCTAATGTCCTCATGGGGATGTTAACATGCTTCTCATAGGGGGATTGCTCCAATGGCTAAATAGGAAACACGATGCAAAGCTCACGCAAGCCACTTTGACATGATTGAACTTCAACAAACATTGGACCCCTTTTTGTTTGTGTTGACCGGAGTTCACATTGTTTTCAGGCATGATAGAATCCTATGTTTCATATGCTGGTTCTCGAATCCCCAATCAAATCAACAAGTGACACACATTCATAATACTAGTATATACTAATTTTATCTTTCTTTGTGAACAGACAACTGGATATGGACAAGAGGGGAAGTTTAGCGGACCCCTGAAGCCCATGAAGCTTTCTATTTTTGAAGGCCAGGAACCGAGTCAAATCATATTTCAGGTAAAGGCTGCCCTTGCCCACTGTCACCTTGATTTTGTATGCTCCCTTGGTGGACTTTTACTCGTTTATCTACTGTACAGCTGGAAATAAAACAGAGGCATGGCCATCTCATTATCAAAAATGATTGCAGAAGTGAAGGTAAACAGAGACATGGTGGCCTCAGTATTGTAATAGTTACACTTGACGTTCTCATTGCACTTCCTCAATTGTCTCTGGGGCGAGTGTTACCGTCCCTCCTGCAGGGAGCTTGGTGCCTGCAGGCTCCACTTCTTGTCTAGAATGGAAGGGAGCCAGTCCCTGGAGACGGGAGTGGCCATCTGACCGTGGGAACTGTCTGTTCCATGCACTTTCCGCTTAAAGCATTTGAAGATGTGGCTTCTCTGGAGTCAGTGCTGGGATGGCGTGCGTCTGGCCATAGGCCTGCCTTTTCCTCACTGCCGCCTCTGAGCCCAGGCCTGGCCGTCACCAAGGCATGCTGGCAAGCGGTTGTCTTGTTTAGTTAGGGGACTGGGAAAGGCATCAGATTGGGGCATGGGGATTTGGGGGGGAGGTTGCCTGCAGATGGGAGTGAGGGAAGGGACTTTAGCTATGAAGAGCACAGAGATAATCCTGGAAACGTAACAGAGAAAGGGAGAGACGTACTACTGCATTTACCAGACATCTGCTGAGGAAGCTGCGTGGCCCTGCAATGGGTGGAGGATGCCTTGGTGAGCCTCTGTGGGAACCCGGGACTCCTCCCTGCCCCATGTCATGGGGAAGTAGCAGAGGGTCGCTAAACTGCCTTCGAAGGCAGCTGTCTTCGTTAACCACAGCTCATTTACGGTTGGCTCTCTGTATCCGCAGGTGCCACATCCATGAGTTAACCAACTAAGGATTGACAATATTCAGACAAAAATAAAAAATAATGATTCCACAAAAGTAACAAATAAAAAATACAGTATAACAATTACTTCCATAGCATTTACATTGTATTAGGTATTATAAGTAGTCTAGAGACGGTTCACAGCACACAGGAGGATGTGTGTAGGTTACGTGATGATAGTACAGCATTTTATATAAGGGCCTTCAGCGTCTGTGGATTTTGGTATCTGCAGGGGTCTTGGAACGATTCCTCACAGATGCCCAGGGATGACTGTATCATGCTGGATGTTTCCCTTCTACAGACGAGAGGCTGAAAGTTGTCTGTTCCTTCATTTGGTACCAGCTTGGTGCAAAGGGCCCCAGCGTAGAAGCCAGCCAGGGTGTGCGCACAGCTCCGTGCAGCCCTGCTGTGTCAGGTGTCACGAGGGGCCTTGGCCTCTCCCGTCAGGGAAGTCAAGCACTGAGGAAGTGGCAAACGTGTTGAGAGCTGGAGGCTGGTCGGACTTCACTTGGTGAGGAAGGGAGGGAAGAGAGCACAGCAGGGACAGCATCCCTGAGAGGGGAGAGGACAGGACATGTTCCTAGGACTGGCAGAAGGCCACATGGCTGGGGAGGACAGAGGCAGGAGAAGAAGGGGGAGAGGATGCTGCAGAGACAGGGAAGGTCCTGACTCCTAAGGCTCTTAGGTTCTCTCCCAGCAGCAAGGAGTCTGAGTCAATTTCCATTCAGAAAAGATCACTCTGCCTGCAAACTCCAGGAGGATGGGAGGACTCAGGGAACTGGTTAGGAGTCTACAGCAAGGGCTCACACAGGGGATGAACTCATTCCTCCTTACTTTCTCTGCCCTGCCGGGGAGCATTTGGTTGTAGATTCTCTGGCATTTTTAATTTTTTTTATTTGTGTATTATGCTTCTTAAACTGGTAAGAACTTCATGTGCTAGGCACACATTCATTTTCTTTTATTAACCATGTATGGAGTGACTATACAAGGTGCTCTGCTGAGTACTGGGGCTATGAGATGACCTGGACAGTCCCTGTCCCCGTGAGCTCCCAATTCATAGGAGAAAACTAACAAGCAGACGACCACATGTGCTGAAGGTTCTGCTGGGAGTCTGGTGGGATGTGGAAGGGGCAAAGGGCATGTGAAGACAGTGACCAATTTTATTTATTTGTGTTGATTTTTTAATTGAATAAAATTATATATATTTATCATGTACAACATGTTGTTTTGAAATATATGTACATTGTGGGATTGCTAAATCAAGCTAAGTGAGTAGACATTTCCTCACACACATGATTTTTGTGGTGAGAACACTTAAAATTTAAGGGCGGTCAGTTTTAAATGGGGATGGTAGCGGGTGAACAGAAGAGGTTTTATTAACCCCTAAGCTGAGTATTGAAGGGTAAGCAGATGCTCGCAGGCAGGAAGCAGGCACTGAATACAGGATGGGAAAAAACATGGAGGTGTGCACGTAGAAAGAAAATGACAGATGACAGGTGGTCAGGGTGCAGGGTGGGAGATGGTGCACAGTCAAAGGTACGCACGCCTGCCGAGGTCTGCACAGGCTGGACTGACCCTTCATCCTGTAGTGGGCACCCCTGGAGGGTTTCTACAAGGAACACCATGGCTGGATTTGTGCAAATCCAAGCTGACTAATCACTGTGCGGTGAGTTGAAGGGGGTGGGCCTAGAGGTGGGAAGGATCTCAGGGGGCTGTTTGCAATAGTCCAGTGGGAAGTGGTGGAGACCTGGTTTAAGTAAGTACAGAGGGGTTGCTGTGGTCTGAATGTTGGTGTCCCCCTGAAGTTCACATGTTGAAGCCTAATCTCCAACATAATAGCATTAAGAAGTGGGCCTTTGGGAGGTGATTAGGTCATGAGGGCTCTGCCCTTATGAATGGGATTAGTGTCCTTCTAAAAGAGGCTTGATGGAGCCTGTTTGCCCCTTCTGCAGTGTGAGAAGACATAGAAGGTGCCATGTGTGGGGAACAGGCCCTCACCAGACACTCGCCTGCTGGTGCTTTGATCTTGGACTTCCCAGCCTCCAGAGCTGTGAGCAATAAATCTCTGTTGTTCATAATTACCCAGTCCAAGGTATTTTGTTATAGCTGCCCAAATGGACTAAGGTAGGGCGCATGGAAGGAAGATGACAGGTAGGAGCAATATGAAGGAAGTCACACCTACAGGAATTGGTTACTGAATGAGTGCAGGGGCTGAGGACACAGAGGTGTTTAGTATAACTCTTAGGTCTCTGGCTTGCTTGACTGGGTAGTTAGTGGTGTCACTGAGAGAGAGAAAGATTGTAGCAAAAGGTGGAGATGTCTAGGAGACAGTGATCATATGGGTCTGGAGATAAAGACTGGGGAGACTTCCTCATACAGGTGTTAATGGAGTGCTTGGGTGCAACATGAAAGCCTGTCTATAGTGAATTATCTCGACTGTCCGTAGCTGCCAGCCATGTGATGAATGAAGCTATCTGGAGATAAGAAAAGCAATAGCAAAAAACTGATGTGAGGAAAACCCCAAGTACACAAATGTGAAATTAAAAGGCTTCTGATCCTTGTCTTAAGCATGTGGGACAATAGGGAGTAGTGAGGACTGTGGCAAAGTGAGAATACATCAAAAGGGGATAAGCTCAATTCAGCTCCAGACAAATTTCACAAGTTGGAATTTCACAGTAAAATCTACTAGATTTTGTAATTTTTCTAGAAAAGTTATACAGTTTTATATTTATGTAAAATTCCCTGATTTAAAAATATTGGCACAGTTTTTAAAAAATTATCCTATAAGCTAAACAAAACATATTTGTGGGCCAGAGAGTCTGTGGCTACTTCTGTGACCTCTGTAAGAAATTGATGAGGTCATTCCAGCGTCTCTGAGGATACCAGCCAGTAATCATTCCTTGGGCTGCTCCACTGCTGCTTCCATTAGCCTTGCTAAAAAGCTTACCCCTTCTTGGCAGGAAATGATATTTTAGTTATCATGGCTGGGTGTTTCTTGTTTATGGGTGTGTATGTGTGTTGGGGTAGGGTGAGGTGTTGGGGTGGGAGGGTAGTGAGTAGAAGATGAGGGGGATGCCCTTCCTAGAATCACAGAATCTTAGTGCTAGACAGGATATTAGAGACTTCTGGTACCAACAGCTTGTTTTACAGGTGGGGAAACTGAGGCTTAAATTAGTTAATGGCAGAACCAAGACTAGAACACAGGTCCCCCAGCTTCTGGTCAAGCACACTATGCTCTCTCTGTCTTTGTATGCGGAAATGATTCAGAAAACCCATTCTTGGTAAGATGTGCTTTCAGCTCTTTCTTATAGCCATGGGGAGTAATTGTATGGGTCCCTCATCTAGAACCTGGATCTAGGGAAGCACAAAGGATCCTCATTTCTCCATGAGGTTGGTCCTTGTGTTGTGAATATACCCTTCAAAATAAAATGAACTAAACAACCATAGACTTCTTTCATTGAGGATTTTCAACTAGCCAGCTCAGTGTACTCTAGGCGCTTCTAGATCACGAGACAGTATGATATAAATCTGAGACAGGTCTTTTTTTTCTTTTTATTTATAATGAGATATAGCTCACATACCTCATTCATGCTTTTAAAATGTACAATTCAGTAGTTTTTAGTATATCACAAAGATGTGCAATTATCACCACTATCTAATTCCTACAACATTTTTATCAAACCCAAAAGAAATCCTGTGCTCATTAGTAGTCATTCCCCACACCCCCTCCCTTCAGCCCCTGGCAACCACTAATCTACTTTTGGTCTCTATAGATGTGCCTATTCTACACATTTCATATAAATGGATTCACACAACATGTGGCCTCTTGTCTATGGCTTCTTAGATGTACCATAATGTTTTCAGTGTTTATCCATATTGTAACATGCATCAGAACTTCATTCTTTTTTATGGCAGAATAATATTCTATTGTATAAATATACCACATTTTGAATATCCATGTATCAATCGATGGACATTGGTTTTTCCCACTTAAGGGTATAATGAATAATGCTGCTGTGGACATTCATTCATGTACAGATTTTATGAGGACATGTTTTTGATTCTCTTGGGTGTGTGTGTACGTACACACACACTTAGTAGTGGAGTTGCTGGGTCCAAGTTAATTTTACATTTAACTTTTTGAGGAACTGACAAACTGTTCTACAAAACAATTGAACCACTTTACATTTCCATCAGCATTGTATAAGAGTTCCCATTTCTCCATATCCTTAAGACTTGTTACCTGTCTTTTTCATTGTAGCTATCGTAATGGTCGTTAAGTGGTATTTCTTTGTGGTTTTGGTTTGCATTTCCCTAATGACAAATTATGTTGAGTATCTTTGCATGTACAGATTGGCTATCTATATGTCTTCTTTAAAGAAATGTCTGTTCAAATCCTTTGCCTATTTTTAATTGGGTTATTTGTCTTTTTATTATTGTAAGTGTTCTTTATATATTCTGCATACAAGTTCTCCCTTATCAGTTCGTATGACTTACAAATATTTTCTCACATTCTATAGGCTTTCCTGATAGTGTCCTTCGAAGCACAAATGCTTTTGATTTTGATGAAATCCAATTTATTTTGTTGTTTGTGCTTTTGATGTCATATCTAAGAAACCATTGTTTCATGTAGGGTCACGAAGATTTATGTGTATGCTTTCCTCTCAGTTTTATAGTTTTAGCTGATACATTTAGGTCTTTGATCCATTTTGAGTTAGTTTTTGTGTATAGTATGAGGTAGGGGTCCCACTTCATTTTTTTGCATGTAGATATCCAGTTGATCGTGCACCATTTGTTGAAAACATTATTCTTTCCCCATTGAATTAGCACCCTCATTGGAAATCAATTGACGGTAAATTTAAGTTTGTTTCTGTACTCCCAATTGGATTCCATTGAACTATATGTCTATCCTTATGCCAGTACCACAATATCTTGAACTGTAGTTCTGTAGTAAATTCTGAAATCAGACAGTGTTAAATTTTCCTTTTCTTTTTTTTTTGAGACAGAGTCTCACTCTGTTGCCCAGACTAGAGTGCCATGGCGTCAGCCTAGCTCACAGCAACTTCAAACTTCTGGGCGCAAGCAATCCTCCTGCCTCAGCCTCTGGAGTAGCTGGGACTACAGGTGTGCACCACCATGCCCAGCTAACTTTTTCTATATATTTTTAGTTGTCCAGCTAATTTCTTTCTAATTTTTTTAGTAGAGACAGGGTCTTGCTCTTGCTCAGGCTGGTCTTGAACTCCTGAACTCAAACGATCGGCCCGCCTTAGCCTCCCAGAGTGCAAAGATTACAGGCATGAGCCACCACACCTGGCCCAATTTTGTTGTTCTTTTTCAAGATTGCTTTGGCTATTCTGGGTCCCTTACATTTCCATATGCATTTTCTACAAATAAGGCAGCTGTAATTTTGATAGGGATTGTATTGAATCAGATTGACTTGGGAAGTATTGCCACCTTAACAATATTAAGTTTTTCTATCCATAAATATGGGATGTCTTTCCATGTATTTAGATCTTTCTAAATTTTATTCAATAATGCTTTGTAGTTTTCTTTTTGCAAGCCTTTATATTTCTTTGGTTAAATTTATTCTGAAGTATCTCATTCTTTTTGATCCTATTGTAAATGAAATTATTTTCACTTTTGGTACCATTACAATCATAGTCTAGATTTACTCTTAAATTTACTTTTGTTATTTCACATCATATCATTGTTTCTTATGTTTCTTCATAATTTGTAGAATAACCATTTTAACAATTAATATTCTACGAAGCTTATGTACTATAATAATTTCACTGTCCTTTTATTCTGACCATTTAGGAGTTTTCAACTTTACTAGTGTTATAAATAAAGCTACTTATACTATAAGCATGTAGTTTATTGTTTAAAAAAATATTTTTTAGGATAAATTCTGTATAGTAATGTTTATTATCAAAAGCTACAAACATTTTATGCTTCAAGTTATTTCCAAAAGGATTATATGAATTTACATTTCCATCAACAATGTTTATGTCCTTAATAATATTGGCATTATTATTTTTTAATTTGTTAATAAAATATGTTAACGTGTTAAAACTTAATGAGGTTGAACAACTTTTATGTCTTCTTAGATTTACATGAATTGTCTATTCTTGTGATCTTAAAAAGTCCTCTCTATATAAAATATAGTGGTTGACATTTATTCACTTCTAAAAAGGTATTAATAATTAAGAGATTATCATATAGCATTTTATCAAGTTGAAGTCATTTATAAATTGTTTTTCTTAATATTAACATGTCTATTAATCTTTGTCACAATTTTTAGAAGTACTGACATCTTTTTATGCTAGCAATAAAGCATCCCTTTTCAATGTTTCTTAGAAGCTAGTAATGCCATAGCTTTCAGATATTCCCAGAAAAATCTCCTGTAACCCCAGCTACAATTTAAAGCATCAATGGCTTTTGTCAGTGTATTGAATTATATCATACATTGTTTCTTGAGGAAAATATATTTTGTACATTACGTAGTTAATAGTTAATGTGTTAGTTAACTTGAAAGCAAACTTTCAGAATGTACCACTTTAAAAGCTGAGGATTTTTTATTTAGTGATTGTACAAATGAAAACTTTACCTGAAATTGGTGACTTTCTACAAATGCCACAACATAGTTTTTCCTTCCTACCTAATCTAATTTTTTTTGCTTTTTCCCAGTTTAAGGTCAATTCTCCTGCTGTGTCTTTTGAACTAACTGGGGAGACAGACAACACGTTTAAGATAGAACCAGATGGACTTCTGTATCTCATCAAACCACTGGACAGGGAAACAAGATCTATTTACAATCTCCAGGTGAACTGAGACCAGACAAAGTGACCTAACTCCAACCTCTCTGAGCACCCTTTGTTCTAGAAGTATCATTGGCACCTCATCCCTTGCCTAGAATCCTGCTATAGCTCTCCTAACATTAATGGCTTACTTTGTGAACCTCGTATGTCCTTTTTTAACCAGCTACAGAGGAGCATGGCAAAGGGACCCTTTTCCTCAGGCTTTTTAACCAGAGCAACCCAATTTACATTGCCAGGACTCTCGGATGTTACTACTCATCCAAGTAAGGCCATGCTCAGGCATCTGAATCAAAACCAAGTCAACAGTTCCTAATGCTTCACTGGTATCTGCCTGTGGCTAAAGTGTGGGATCCGGACCCACAATGAAGGCAGCATCAGTGCTGGGGGGGAGCCCCTTTGGTCCTGGCAAGAGGCAGAAGGAACCAATCGACAAAGGCTGACTAAATAGACCCTTCTCCCTCTTTTTCGCCCTTAGTTTTCATGGTTGGTGTCTGAATACCTAGGAATAGCAGAGAGCTAACCGAATAAAAGAGCAAGCCTAAAGCTTTCTGTCTGGTGCCTTCTGCTGCGGGCTCTGCAGGCTGACCACCATAACAGCTCTGTAAGACGACATTGCAATTCCATAGCCTCAAGGGCGAAAGTGGTCTCATTTCACTAACTCCAGCCATTTAGGAACAGAAGCATGTCCAGTGTCCAGCATACCCCACTGCTGGAAAGTCACTGTCATGCCTAGCCAGGCTGAACTGATAGGGCCCCTGTTTCAGCAGCTCCCACTTTGGGCTTCTGTGGGTTCCTTCTATTGGTTCTTTGAGCTCTAATTTCCTTCGAGTGACTTTTGGGTGTGTGATATGAAATCCAGTTTCACCAAGGTCATTTCCTTTTCCTCAACATCAGGTTGCGGCCCTGGATGCTCACGGAGCTACAGTTGAGGGCCCCGTCCCGATCACCATAGAAGTAAAGGACATCAACGACAACCGGCCCATGTTTCTCCAGCCAAAGTACGAAGGCTCAGTAAGGCAGAACTCTCGTCCAGGTAACAGGCTGGAGCAAGGAGATGTTTATGGAAAGATGGAAGGACATCAGGTGGAAGGGACGGATTTGTGTGGCTAACAGCTGCAGCAATCGCTCATTACACACTTACCATCTTATTTAAACTTCACACGGATCTTCTGGGAGTTGTTTTCTTATCCCTGTTGTTCTAGAATATGGTTTTTCAACCTTGGCACTTGGTATTGACATCTTGGGCCTGATAGTTGTTTTTATGTTAGGGGCTGTTCTGTCCACTGCAGAATGAGTAGCAGCATCTCAGACCTCTATCCACTAGATGCCAGGAACAGCCCTCCCCCAAGTTGTGACAATAAAACCGTCCCCAGACATCACCAAATGTCCAACTGGGCAAAATCACCCTCTGTTGAGAAACAGTTTTCTAGGGTGAGCTTTAAAAATACCTTAAAGCTCTAGAACATTCTGGAAAGGTGAGCTCACTCTCCCATATCCTCTCAGGAACTTACATTATCATAGTCATTGCTTTTTCCCTGTTTTTTCTTCTGTTACATCTACCTCCCAGCTTGTCCCTTCTCTCTGCTGCATTGACCACCTACTCTCCATTTGTACAGAAACCCTTTATCAAGGCCTAAGTGTATGCAGCAGGCACCTAGAAGGAGCATCACATCATAACTGTGCACAAAACAAAAATGAATATTAGACTTCTGGGTTCTCAGAAAGACTCCTGGCCATTTCCATCAACTCATCATCAAGCTTCCCTTTATGTTACTTAATCTTCTCTTAGTCTTCGATGTCCACTTCCAATACTTTAGGGAAAAATTTCCTTCCTCCTTATTATATGGAGCAATTTCAGTGTCCCTGTCCCTTAGATTGCACACCGAAGACTGATTAACAGACTCTGATACTGAGGTCCCCAAAGAACGTTTAGACAGGTGGGTTCTGTCCAGTGGTGTCCTGGTAAATGTTTAACAGCTGTTTCTTGGGAGGATGGAGGAAGCAAATCCCTGAGTTTTGTAGCATTTGCTGATTTCCCTGGCATAAATAACTCCCACCATGGCCTTTGTCAAACTACCAATGATGTTAAAAATTGACTCACAAAATTTCTTTTCTTTTAAAAATGTTTTTTATTGAGGTAAAACGTACATATATAATTTACCATCTTTACAATTTTTAAGGACTCAGAATTTCCGAAAATTCAACAATTGGCTCCCATCAGCTGACTCCAATGTATCATTGGTTCTATCTATCAATATTTATTATATTAAAAATTAAAACTGAAAAATTAAAAAATATTAACTCACTTAACATAACACTGAAACATATTTTAGTGAAAAATAACTACTTTTGAGGCAAAAATAATGTAGTGGGAAAAATGGCATTGTTTTAATTTTTGTGAATCTGTTAATATCTGAATTAATAGAAAACAACTGGATTCTCATGTCTATTTCTACATTCATTCTGTTGCCATATGATATTTTAGTTGTAGTATATGAAGAAAAATTAGCCTCATACAGATATGTAGTTAAAAAACTGATGAATATTTTAATAACATTTTCAGATAACTGTGGACACTCTGTGATACTATACCAAAACTCAACAAGTGGTGGTTTCTTAAATATTAGTTGCAGCGTGGAATCTGAAACCATATCAATGATATATTTTGTATTCCTTTACACTAAAACCCATTAAATTATCTTGTTTTTTGAATGGATCTTTTACACATACATAGTTTTTAACTTTATGAGTATCTTAAAACAGTTTAAGGGACCCCTAGAGGTTCCTGGCCCACACTTTGAGAAATCCTATCCTAGGGGAGAGGAGAAGAATAAAGATTTATTTCCCCACTAATATGAATTTTCACACCTTTCCACATTCTATCTCTGCTTCTTAGAAGGCAAAAGTGTGGCTATGGTTGGTTTGGGTTTTAATTAATATCTTTTATTTTATTTTCTTTCCCCTGGGAACAATAGGAAAGCCCTTCATGTATGTCAATGCTACAGATCTGGATGATCCGGCCACTCTCAATGGCCAGCTTTTTTATGAAATTGTCATCCAGCTGCCCAAGATCAACGATGTCATGTACTTTCAGATCAACAACAAAACAGGGGCAATCTCACTTACGCGACAAGGTACGTGGACGGGTACCCTCTAGGACTGTCTCAGTCAGAAAAAGGGACTTAGATGTGTCTCTGAAAGTGTCTCTTTTCTTCTCACCAACTTCCCACAGGGGCTCAGGAATTGGATCCTTCTAAGAACCCTTCCTACAGTCTGGTGGTCTCAGTGAAGGACATGGGAGGCCAGACTGAGAATTCCTTCAGTGATTCCACGTCAGTGGATATTACGGTGATGGAGAATATTTGGAAAGCACCACAACCTGTGGAGATAGTAGAAAACTCCACGGACCCTCACCCTATCAAAATCACTCAGGTAATGCCCAGGAACACCTGGAGCCTATTGGATAAATGGCCTCACTTTGTAGAGCCCCACCCTCAGGGTCTCCACTGATACATTCCTTAGATACGTTTTTGCATAGCATAATTGTAAAGCACATTGAATAGTCTCTGGCCCCAAGTCTCTAGACTTGACCATCATGGGCAGAAAGCTTGGGTTCAGATATATATTTGAGCTTTCGGAGCGGACTTCACTGACCCTCACCTTAAAGTAGCAGTCATGTTTGTTCTTCCCCGTCAGTAGTGTGGGGAATGGCTGCCCTACAGTGGGTTGTACATGGTGCACACATCATGTATATGTACATGGTTTGAATTTGAAGTTGCAAGTATTTTGGAAGCTGCTGCTTATGCTTGTGGGAAAAATCTTGACCCAATAGACTCATCCTGTCAGAGGCTAAGGGATAGAGACAGGACTGCCAATGGTAAGAGAGTCCTAGTAGGCAACCTTGACCCTTGGAGACACCCTTTCCCCACACTGTTCCATCTCCAGTGTGTGTCTCTCACCTCTATTCAAATGCTCCTCCTGACTTCTATGGGTTCCCTGGGCCTCTTCCTACCTTAGCTCCTGGAAATCCAGGCTAGACTTTATCCAGATCCAATCTTTTCTAGAAGCTCAGGAGGTTCCTTGACATGAAAGCTGTGGGTCAATGGGCGATCCCTGAATTAGGAAGTAGACAACCAAAACCACGTTCTTGCTCCATTACTTTAGTGACCGATCACAAACAAGTCATTTAACTAGTCTGAGCCCCAATTTATCACCAGTAAAATGGTAATAACACCTCTCAGTGTTATGAAGATTAACTGAGGTAAAGTCTGTGAAAGTGGATAAAAGATGTTAATGTTATGAAGAAGTACTAGTCTGTAGTTCTCTCACAATTTTTTAAAAAATGATACTATTATTGTTAAAGGGACCCTGGAATGGGCCATCCCACCATATCTATTATCCAACCTAAAGAGACTCTTATTTATTGAATGTTGAATTAATGAACTTCATCTTCAGAAAAAAAAAAAGAAAAGAATGAAAGCAGGAGGAATTGTGCTTTCCCAGCTAAGAAGGCATGTTAGCATTCGTTACCATGATATTTTCAGACTGGGGGCCCAGAAGAAAATATTCCTAGCTATTATTCAAGTTATCCTACAGGGATTAGTAAATGCTAAAAATAACCAATATGCTCAGTTGCTCTTGGGGTTGTCAAAGAAAGGAAATTCTGGGTGCCATACTCGATTTCCAAGCCTGTATGTTCTGAAATTCAGGAGAGTGGAGAGGTGCAGCTCAAGAAAAAAGAAATCAGGCCAAGTTTTTAGGACACAAGGGAGCTCACTTAAAACCAGGAAGGTAGTCTTTAGCATGGACAGTGGGTGATAGTTAAATGACTAGCAAGGGTCAAAGTTATGTCCTTGATACCTTCCCAGGCTGGTCAAAGAGATTTGTTTAGTATGGAAATTTCAACTAGTTGTAGGATCTTGGGAAAGTCACTTGAATTTTTTTGTGCCTTTGTTTCCCCATTTCTAAAATGGGGATAACAGTAGCCTCTACTTCATAGGACTATTTGAGAATTAAATGAGACAATGCATAAAGATGTTTAGAATTACATGAGGCATGTGGTAAACTCTCAATAAATATATTATTAGTATTAGAATATCTAAAAAGTCAGGACCTGTCTATATAGCAAGGAGACTGGTCTTACTAGTGAGTTTATTATTTTTTTTACCAGGTTGTTTACAAAACAACCCTAGGAGTTGGTGGTTATTCTTACCCCTGAAGTCTTTCAGACTAGATGTTTAGGGGAGGAATGTGCCTTATTTAGGTGTCATTTGTCTTACTTAAACAATAGCACGGAGCAGAGTCTAAAGTGGCCACTGTTGCTCTTATTCATCTTCATTGGTGAGTTTTAGAAGCTTCATATATCATGGCTTAGTCTTCAGATAACGGCAGCTACAAAGTACATTTCGTTCCTTAAATTGATGTTTCATGGATATACAGCTTTCACAGTCAGACTTCTAAAAGAAAACAACCCACAAACCCTTTAGTGGGTTCAACAAAGAATTGCTTTAGAGAAGAAAAATTCCCTGGTGTGTTTTTTTTATGAGCAGTATAACTTGATGGGGAAAAAAAAAGGACTCATTTTAGGTTGAAAATGAAAAATGTAATTGAGTTGTTATAAGAAACCACAGACATACAAACAAGGTTGTCATAAATTTCAAATTGAGAACCAGAAAATTGTTAATTTCCTTTCCAGTTCTTTCTAAATGTGTCTTTCCTCACAATTCACTTTGGGCCCTGTAGGTGCAGTGGAATGATCCAGGTGCACAATATTCCTTATTTGAAAAAGAGAAGCAGTCAACATTCCCATTTTCAATTGACCAGGAAGGATATATTTATGTGACTCAGCCCTTGGACCGGGAAGAAAAAGATTCAGTGAGTAAAATGGGACAAGTTTCACAGGCAACAAGACAAAGTCCTATGTCCATCTACAGTTGAGAGCAAAACTGATTTTACTTAAAAAAAAAAAAATCTGCATTGCAGACCCCAGCTTATTATTGGCTTTCAAAGACATTATAATTTGGTAATTTTCCCACAATTCTGACCCATCTCATGTTTTTCTAAGCAAACTGAAGATAAATGGAGTAAATGAAATAGAAATGAAACAGCTATTTGCTCTGCCTTTTAAAGGGAGTGGTGAGAAAGTCTTGCCTTAACTCTGACCTTCCTGTTGCAGTATGTTTTTTATGCGCTTGCAAAGGATGAGCATGGAAAACCACTTTCATACCCTCTGGAAATTCGTGTCAAAGTTAAAGACATTAATGATAACCCACCTACATGTCCATCTGCAGTGACTGTATTTGAGGTCCAGGAGAATGAAATACTGGGTAAGAAATGAGAGTTGTTCAATGCTGTGTAACTGTCTTCCCTATGCAAACTCTGGAATCCCTTTCTCCTCTCTGTGGGGTAAAATGGGCAGGTAGACCTAACTGGGAGTCAATAATCCATGTCTGTAGTGCAGCATAGAGGTTAAATGCACCTCAGGTTTGGATTGAGCAATATCTGGGTAGTATTCTTAAATGGGAGCTTTTATAATGACCACCATCACTACTATCACTGCCACTATTACTACTATCACTATACCATAACTACTTACATTAGTATCCTGTGTTCGTGTTCGTGAGAGATATCTCATTTGCAAGATTTTCCCATAAATTATTTGACCTCTAACAAGCTCATTAAAAGAGATACAATTTCATCAAATTTGCTAAATAATTTAAATAAACATTCACACCCAAAGTCAGATACCCTGCAATAAATAATACCAATGGAAGGTGACTTTGACCCTTGACCCTCCCTCTCTAGGAAGCTGATAATAATTCAGGAGGCTGGTAGATAAAGTTTGAGTCCCAACTATTTTTGTCCTTTTGGTCTTGACTTGCTATGTTTTCTTTCACTGTGTCTTATGATAGCTTTAGTTTTGTATGGGAACAAGTACTATAAGAACATCATGATTTTTGGGAGTTTAATGACTTCCCTGGTTTGGGGACAACCCTTGTCTGTTTCCCTGTTGGTATTGAGACCATTGACTGAGTAGGCTGGCTCTCCTTGAAATGTTTTGGTCCATTGTGCTGTGTTCATTTCAGAGGCTTCCAAGTTTACCAGCCTCCGATGGGTATCATTTCTAGGGCTTTGCTGCCCTTGTGGGCAGATTCCTATAGGCTTTGTGGACATTCTCGTCATTTTCTTCTGATCTCTCTACTCCTCTTCCTACACACCTCTGACATAGTGGCTGCCCTCCTGGCGGCTTGGTGGGTGCTGCTTGAGTGGCTTGTTTGCTGTCAGGAGTCATGTGCAGGCTACCTATAGTCCGTGTGTTCAGCTCAGGTCCTCTCTGTTTCATTCATTCTAACTTTTGCCACAACAGGAAGAGTTAAATGACAGCTTGAAGGATTTCAGTTAATCATAAGGAAGAATCTTCTCACAGTGACAATTGTATAACAATGGAATTGTGTAACAATAGCCAACAAACACTTGAGGCATCATCTTTTTTGGAAATCTGGGATGGTCTGTGATGCTGAATAAAAGCAGAAAACCTTTGAAGACCTTTCTAGATGATACCCGAAGTCTCTTTGCATTGGGCCAACCATTTAATATAGCATTATTTACTGCTGCATAAAAAATTGCCCTAAAATTTAGCAGCTTAAAACAACAAACATGTATTATTTCACAGTTTCTGTGAATCATGTATCTGAGTGCAGTTCAGCTGGGTGCCTCTAATTCAGAGTGAGAGCTCAGAGAGAGAGAGAGAGAGAGAAAGAAAAGATAAGACAGAAGTCACAGATGTTCTATAACCAAATCTTGGAAGTCACGTCCCATCACTTTTGCCATGTTCTATTCATTGGGAACAAGTCAGTAGGCCCAGCCCACACTCAAAGGGAGAGGGTTATGGAAAAGAGTGAATATCAGGAGATAGGAATGCTGGGAACCATTTTAGAGGCCGCCTCCCTCATCTGGGAAGAGATTAGTATTCATTTGCTCAGACTGGTGAGGAAGTCATTGTTGGTAGAATAAATTATTCAGGGATCAGCATGCTATTTGCCTTTCTAAAAGTGAGAATTTACCTTGTAAAGATACTTCACAAAGTTTTTAATGGACCAAGAATTCTTACAAATCAATTGAGTACATATATATGTAGCCTGAAGAAGCAGCAAGACGATGCCCCTGCCCTGTGGGGCTTCCCGTCTAGCTGAGCTGACAGCACATGCATAGATGGAAACATTAACAAGTAAAACTTCAATAAAATGCCAAATCATTCCTTGGTATATTTACATTTTCCTCTTTGCAATCTTGTATTAGCCAGTATCTTGCAGGACTTGTGTCCCCAAGTCTTAGCAATATCAACATTGATTCTTGTATCTCACTTACAATCCAGTCCTACAAATTCATACTGGAAATTTAGCCCCTCATAAAAGCCCCACTTCCCTGGAGTATTTCTGGATGCCCCCAGGAGATGCTCTATGTACTCCTGAATCAATTTGGGCTGCACTAGTTCCCGGCCTCAGTCACTCAGAGACGAGGTTCTCCTTTCAACTCTGGCTCCTGCACAAAGTCCTCCACTCCCATCGAAGGGTGTCCCCTGGTGCCCACAGTCCTCATGGGGCCTCTGACCAGGACATTCTCTGTGGAGTGAGAGAACAGTGTCCTTGGTGTTGTGCTCACTTGCTGAGTGGAAAGGTGCAAAGCCCAAGGGCTGCTTAGACACCAAAGGATCACAGAATTTAGCAAGATGCTCTTTCATCCCAACGCACAGATACTTTGCTTGCACGGGCACATGCATGCCACGAACGTTACTTGGTTGTGATGGATACTAAAGTAAGTGGCTGGCGCTGCACTAGATACATCTTCTCTTCTGTCCTGTTGCTCACGATCGTCCCTGCGCCCAGCCCCTGAGTCACATCTGCATGTGTCCAGCTCCACTGTGGACATAGCGTAGGCACTTCCCTTCCCCTCCCCCCACCCCAAACCCAAAATACCTCTACATTTCCATGTAGGTCAGTGGATGCAAACTGATATGGGGAGGGAGGTGTAAACTAACTGCACAAACAGGGTGGGATTCTTGCTGCATATAAAGAAACCACACCACAATTGCCCTTCCACAGAGTAAGATCTAGAACCTGTCAGAACTCACACAGCAATGGGTGGAGCGCTGAGTCACAGCCATGGACTTGTGGGGCTCCCTGCACTGAAACGCTCACGGAATACGGTACTTAGGGCCGTGAACTGCAGCGAGGCAGAGAGTATCGTGCCTGCTCTTTGCGCTGCGTTATCTCTGGGGTGCAATAGCTCAGTCTCCACAATTGTTCCACAAAGTTACTTAGAAGCAACCTAGGGTTGGCTTCTCTTTGTTTGGTTATCTCATTTGCCATACATGTTGGCGTCCTGGGGCTGCTGTAACAAGTCATCACAAATTTGGTGGTTTAAACACTAAACGTGTCCTCTCGTAGTCTGGAGGCCAGGAGTCTGCAATCCAGGTGCTGGCAGAGCAGCGGTCCCTCCGGAGCCTCTACGGCAGATCTTCGCTGGCCTCCTCTGGCCTCGGCTCGCTCCAGGCATTCCTTGGCTACTTGTAGCAGCATCACTCTGATTTCTAACCTCCTTCTATCATCTACTCCACTGTGTGTGTCTCTGTGTCCTCCCTTGTAAGAACACCTCTAACTGGATTTAGGGTGAGCTTTCATCTCAAGATCCTTAGCTAGTTACATCTGCAAGGGCCGGCCTTATTTCCAAATAAGTTCCCGTGAGGAGTCTCTGGTAGGCATGAATTTTGGGGGATACTACTTGCCATGGGCTGAATCTGTCTCCCCCAAATGTGTCTAGTTCTAACACCCAGTATCTCGGAATGTGACTGTATTTGGAGATAGTATATTTAAAGAGGTGATTAAGGTGAAAGTTTAATATGTAACATGGAACCTATTGGATTTCCTTTTCTTCTCTGCAGGTAGCAATATCGGGACCCTTTCTGCCCGTGACATGGATGAAGAAAATACTGTCAACAGTATTTTAGGGTACAGAATTGTGGCACAAACTCCCCAAATTCCCATGGACGGACTCTTCTTGGTCCAAACCTATTCGGGAGTGTTCCAGTTAGCTAAAAGGTCCTTGAAAAAGCAAGATACTCCTCACTACAACTTAACGGTACAGGTGTCCGACAAAGGTTCGTGTCACACCTGCTGTCTTGAGTACACATAATTGTTTTACTTCCAGTTTAATTGGTTAGGCTGCTCTAATGCCTGGGTATATTACAGAATGATGCCACGTAAACATTTTTTGCTTCCTTTACGAAACACGCAACACAGAGACAGCCTGTGTTCAAAGGCTGGAGTTGCAGCTCAGGCCACATCGTTGTGTAAGTCCAGGTCCTCTGAGAAGCAGATGCTGAAAATAAATTAAATGTACAAGGATTTCATTAGGAGGGTGCCTGTGAGAAAAACATGGAGAGAGGCAGAGAGAAGGCTGGGAGAGCCGTCAGAGCACAGCCCAGGCCTGACCTGAGTGGAGGGGAGAGGGGAAGGATGGCTGGTGGGGCTGTCCTACACTGATGAACAGTCTAAGGAAAGTTCGATAAGGCTGTTGGGGAGTCCAGAGTTGGCTGTCAAAGGAGTATGGTCTCTGAGAAGGAGCTTTGCTTAGTCACTAGCTGCCAGGAGCCCGTGGGAAGTGAGGCCTCGGAGCAAATGTGGCGATGGATTTCAGAGCACAGCAGTGAGGCTGCTGTCCCTGTTGTTGGAGGTCTAGCAGGCACATTTTGCAGACCATGACCATGAACAGGAAAATCGTGCTTCCCAATTCTTGCTTTCAAATTCAAAGCAAGAGTCTGTATGAAAGGGGAGGAGAAATGCATGTTTTGGGAAGTTCTGTCTTTTCCTATTAGCTTCCAGTTGCCCATTTGACAATTACTGGGAGACATTCTTCCCTAATCCTTATATAATTACAGATCAAGTAGTTCTTAATCTCTGTTGGGTCACAGCATGCTTTGAGAATCTGATGAAAACTATGCATTCTCAATTGAATGCACACGTTCTTAAAAAATTTGCACAGACACATAAAAATACACTTATCTAGAGAAAGACTCATTTCTGGGGCACTCAGACACCTAGAAGGTTAAGAATCCTTTGCGTCAACTAGCACTGAATCTTAGATTACCAAATAATTCAGTAATCGTTCTGGGAGGCACAGGTTACGTAGGTATGGAGGAGAAATGAGCATCATTTCATACTGTGCTTCACATTGTCTCCTTCACACAGATGTTGATATCCTAGGGGGAACCTGGGTTTTTCAGGCCTCAATGCAGAATGTTTGAAACCCAGTAATTAGACAAATATCAAGGGCCTAATATTTTCTAGCATTATGTTAAGAGGTTAAAGCAGAAGTAAGTATAATAAACCTTCCTCATCCATGATGAACTAGCAAGTTCACACTATTAGCTGTCCATTCTTTTAGCAGTTATTGAGCGTTTGCCTACTTTGAGACACCATGGAAGGTACCGGGGATACTTTACAGATGAATAAGCCCTAGTGTTTGTCCTCAAGGAGAGCTCATTCTGGTAGAGGAGATGGACACATGAATCAATAAACTGTAAGAAACTACACAAGGTAACTCATAAAGGAAATGAGTGGCTCAGTGGAGGGAGAGAACGGGTATGGCTTTCTGGAAGACGTGTCACTGAGCTGACTTTTGAAGAATGAATATGATAAGTTACAGACTCACATAAGGGCTTACAGAGGAGTGGGAATCCCATGTGCAAATGCATGGGGACCTGAAGCAGTTTGAACATATGAGTATAAAATAGAAATCGGATTATAAATTGTTTACGTGCATGAGTACACATAACCTGGAAAATGTGGACCAGATTATTAAGTACATTTATATATAAATATCTGTATTGATAGACTTGAACATTCAGTTGTACAGTACAGAAAATTAGAGACTAGCCTATAATTAACATAGTTTTACATAAAACCAGGGAGGGCTTGTCACCCAGAAGACCCACTGCTGGCCCAAATGAGGTCTGTGCAGAACAGTGAGCCAGTTGAGTTCTGAGCCTGGGACCATCCTAATCTTCAGCCATTCTTGTTGTCTACAAATGTTCTGGGGACCAGCTTCAACTTCAATCAATATGCACTTGCTTGTAATTAGACTGTGACTAGATCACGTGCCTGCCGTGTGTTCAGTGCATTAAGCACAAGCTGTAGAGTTGGACTGCCTGGGTGTATTGGGATCCCAGCAGGAAACAGAGGGCCCCTGGAAGAGTTTCAAAAACGAATTATTTGTAAAGGTTGTGTGCAGGGTTAAGGGAAACCAGCAGGAGGTGGTTGTGAAGCACAGGGGCAGCCTTTTCTGCTCCAAAGCCCAAAGGAGCTGGGGAAGGGAGTGTCCCCTGAAGGAGCAAGGCCTGTGCCTGTCGCTAGAGAAGAGGGCTTTTGGCAATGGGGACATCACACCCCCAACTTCTCCCCTCCTGCCCTTTCTGCAGGCTTCTGCCAGGCCTCCCATTGGCAGGACCTAACTGTTACCCAGGGGCAAAATGCACACTAATGCATTTCATGAGGTCAGCCCCTGGGACACAGCACGGAGAGAAGAGTGGATAGTGGATGCAGAGGGCAAAGGGAGAACATGGATTTGAATCCTGGTTCCACCACTGGTTAGGTGTATGACCTTGGTTAGGTTACTTAACATCTCTGTCCCCTGGATTCCTCATTTGTTATTAATAAATAAGTGGGTACGATAATAGTACCTACACATCATGAAGTTGTGAAGATGAAATGAGTGATGCAGGTAAAGCACTTTACCATGCCTGGTGCATAAAGACTGCTCACAATTTGTATTACGATGAAAATCCCGGTCTGTTATTATCCACATCTTATAGATAAACTGACTGAGGCCTAGAGACATTGCGTGACACACCCAAGCTCTCACACACCTGATAAGTGGCAGAGCCAGAGTCTGAACAGTGAGATTCCAGAACCTAGAGTCTTAACCATTCTACAATACAGTTCATTGTGGTTAGAAAGATGGTAGCCCCAACAAAGAACCTGTCATTGTGTTTCTTGTTCTGACTTTCTACTGTCTCTGACTAGGTCTTCGAATTGTCAAACCCACCATGAAAGCCTGAGCCATTTCTGCAGGGTTCCTTGAGCTCTGTCTGTCCCTGTCTTGCTTCCTGCAGGCTGGATAGCCACACCCTTTGGAGGAGGCTAATTGTACCACTTCCTCCCTTACTTGGAGAGAAGGGAGGAGGCGCCCCTGAATCTTCCCACCATAGAGGGCAGAGCAGGTATAGGACAGATGTGTTCAGAGAAGGAAACATAGCCACTGGGACAATTTTCTGGAAAGATAATTTTACACCGGGCTTTAAAGACTGCTTAAGTTTTGCTGGTCAGAGAAAGAGAGGCTGCTTCACAAAAAAAGGAGCCATCCTGCTCAGGAACAGACTTTCCCTAGGATGGGACAGGTGGAGAACAACAGGAAGTCCAGAAAAACTTCTCTCAGGTCTGTCTTCAGCTCTCTCCAGCCTACCTGACAACCTGCTCGTGGGTGCAGGTGGGAGTGGAGACCCTCTCTCCACATAACTTGCATGTCAATTGCAAAATTGTGACTAAGGCTGTCACTTCACCTTGTAATTATTTTCTTGCAGATTTCTGATTCTAATGCATGATTTTCAGTGAAAATTTCTGTGATATATAACTTTGGTTTTCAGATTTCAAGACCCTCTGTGCTGTGCGAATCAACGTTATTGATATCAATGATCAGATCCCCATCTTTAAAAAATCAGATGTGAGTAGTTTTCCCATTTGTTTTTTCTTTGTTCATATCACTCGATCCCTACTTCTGGGATAGACACAGACAGTAGTTGCGAAAAGCGTCAGACTTAACAGGTAGCCTTGGTCAATACAACGATAACAAACCCAGACACCATCTTCAGTGGAAGTCTTCAGGGAACAATAACATTCACTGTTACAGTTATCCAGGGATGTGTGTTTATAAACTCCTGCCAACGGCTCATTTGTTCCAAGGGCTGCTTAAAAGCTACAACCACAATCTCTGTCAAATTGAAAGGAGTTGAATAGCTGCTTGCAGTTTATCATTATACGTTTTGCGTGAATGAGGACAATAAATGGAGTAGTGCTAGGTTCAAACAAGCATTTTTAGTCAAAAACTTAATATTTGGAATCTTGACAATTTAAACTTACTTTGTCATAATTGAGTAAGAGAAAGAGAGAAGAAAAAAGTGAATCTCTGGCTTATGCCAAAGAAAAATGCACTCAAGACATTTGCAAAAATTAGAATTGGATGAAAAGGAAAAAATCAGTTTAGAACCTTAAGAAAAATGCAGATTACTGTTTTTTTGTCGGTATGGGCTCCAGACTTATCACTGCTCCCCTTACAAGGGACGTGTCTGTTTACTTTGAAGGAGAGAGAAGCCCATTTGAAGAGATTGTTGTGTCATGTTTAAGTCGGTTATGAGGCAGCCCAGAGCCCTGTGATGACGTTCATAAATCAAAATAGAGACAAGGTTGTGACAAAGAAGGGAATTGATTTACGAAGGGGCTTGAGGTGGGAAGAAGTGAGACTGGGCGTACCCTGTGTAACAGGCACTGAGGTTAAGCAAGCATAAAGTAAAGAACCCATTCTTCTCAGCCCCCATGCTCTTGGGCATTTTATCCTTTCTGAATATTTTGATTTCTTCCTATTTCATCTCCTAGACAGTGTTTTTTTAGATTGAGGGTAAGAATCCTGCTTTGGGAGTCTCAGAGCTTAAATACAAATCTGCCTACAGAGAGAGTGAACCTGCTGCTTTCATTGCTGTGGTCCCTCCCAGACCCCGCTTGCTGCCACCTCTACGATCACGATGCCGAGAAATGATCTAGGGGTTTCTAGGGGAGTGGGAGATGGGCTAGGCCAGTGACTCGGAGCGCAGGCTTTGGAGTGGGCAGACATGGGTTCACATCCTAATCCTGTGACTCACTAGCTGTGTGATCCCGGGTGGGTCTAACCTCTCCAATCCTTTGCTGCTCTGTAAATGGAGATGGTAACATAGCTACTCAGTAGGGTGTTGTGTTGCTCTGTTGAGTACCTACTATGTGCCAGGCATTCGGGAGCTTTACATACATTATCTTCCTTAATCCCCACAGCAAACACGAGGCAGGCTCTATTATTATTATCTTCATTAGATGGATGATGAACACTTAGTAAGAACTTGCTTCAAGTCACCCAACTTATAAGCAGCAAGCCTATGATTCATATACAGGCTGTTTGACTCCAAGGTTCAAGCTTTTAATTAACCTCTATTCCTTGGTTGACTTAAGAGTTAAAATAGTGTATATAAAGTGCCTGCCACATTATAGGTACTCAATCCAGTGCAGCTATTTATGTCATTACTACCATAATAATAATTATAGTTATTAAACATTGGATAGGGGAGGAGGATTCTGTCTTAGAATCCTACCAGTACCCATCAGGGATGTTGTGTTCCTTGGTATGATGGACATCAGTTCACGAGTACGACTGATGTTAAAATCAACTGCAACGTAGTCATCAATAGGGAAAACATGCCCCACACATATTAATGCAAACTATGACTTGTGTCCATTCTGAAATCAAAGAGACAAATTTGTCCTTCGACAGTGATGCTTGATGACAGTGGACGTTCTCACTGTTTCCTTTCCCCGTTTCCTCCTTAGTATGGAAACCTGACCATCCCTGAAAACACAAAGATCGGGTCCATCATCTTAACCATCCAGGCCACTGATGCTGATGAGCCATTCACGGGGAGCTCTAAAGTCCTGTACCGAATCACACAGGGGGACAGTGAGGGACGACTCGGGGTCGACACAGATCCCCGCACCAATGCTGGATATGTCACAGTCAAAAAGGTAAATAGCCCACTTAATGGAATTTGTCTTTTTGTGGATTAATTTACTAATGACAGTATGAAGATTTATAAGCAGAGGTGACATGCTAGCAGTGACCTCTCAGACATGTTGATGGACTGCTGGAGCACCATTTGTCCTTGCTGTCCTCCTGACAGAAAGCCAGGATTCCAGTCCTGGGTCTGTCCCTGGTAGGCCAAGTAACTTTTTCAGGGAGGTGGTAATGTTGCCACATAAAATATGTAAAATACTGGCTGTAATCCTGGCATTGTGGGAGGCCGAGGTGGGAGGATTACTTGAGGCCAGGAGTTCAAGACTAACCTGAGCAAGAGTGAGACCCTTTCTCTACTAAAAATACAAAAATTAGCCAGGCATGGTGGCACGTGCTTGTTGTCTCAGCTACTTGGGAGGCTGAGGCAGGAAGATGGCTTGAGCCCAGGAGTTTGAGGTTGCAGTGAGCTACAATGATGCCACTGCACTCTAGCCTGGGTGACAGAGCTAGACTCTATCTCGAAAAAGAAAAGAAAAAAAATACAGGATGAACAATTTTTAGCATAAGTATGTTCCATGCAATATTTGGGACGGTATTCTATATTCTTATTAGCTAAATCTGGCAGCCTTGTTGGGGGGATGGCACCTGGGGCTTCACTTCCCCCTTTGCAGATGTGGGGGGTTGGGCTGGACGCGCCCATGGGGCCTTCAAGCTGTAACCCCTTCATTCACATGTGACAGGTGGAGACGCTTCTTGAATAGCGACTGGAAATCGGCGGGTCTCCTTTCAAGGTTGCATAGACAAGTTTATCTTTTCCTTCTCCCTCCACCCTGCTTTGCTGTCGTCTCTCATGCTCTCACCCTCTCTCCCTCTGTAAGGACCGGGTAATCTGGAGGCAGAGTCTCATTATATTAGTTTCTATTTCTTTGTACAATGTTCCCCCCCAGCCCTCCCTCAATCTCGCCTGTCTCCTGCTGTGTACACCTAAATCTTGACTCTTTTCTCCACGACCGCCCCATCTCAGATGACTCACTTGGAAGCAGTCCCTGCTGTCATCCAAGTACTTACAGTTAAGATACTTTGCTGGGAGAGGGTGAAGCCTCGGGTTGGGAAGGGTCAGCGCTGCAGCGGGAGGGAGTCGGCAAGCCTGGCCATTCTGAGGCTCGCAGTGCCGGGTGCTGGAGGCTGCCAAGGAGGCCTCTGCAGGGCGGGTTGAAGCCAGAGTAAAGGAAAGCTCGAAGTAGAGGCTACAAATGAGAACAAAATAGAATAATTTCACAGAAAATGGACAGAAGCCCAGAGAAAAAAGTGCTGGTGCAGCAGGAAGCCGTGGGGCAGAGTCTCACGATTCCGGTCCTGTGGCTACCACATATTCTAGCTCTGGCGAAGGGTCTTGCTGGGACCAGCTCAAAGCCTTAGCCTCCTGTGAGAGTCTCACATTTGGAAAAGGTGCCGTTACAGCTTTCCCTTCAGCCTCTGGCTGTCTACACGGAGAGGAAGAACCACAGAAATAGAGGATAAAGGAAAGGGCAGTCTTCAGAGTTTGCAGTGAGTGGCCCAGGAAGCAGGCTGGATCAGGGAAGCCGACATGGAGAGGGACAGCACTGAGCCTGGTGGAAGGCGGAGAAGTTTTTCAGATGTTGCGGAAGGGCGGGCTGAGCCAAGGCAATCCTGCCGCAGTGTGTCTCTTTATGAATGGGATATTGCCATTTCTGTTTAATGGGCGAGACACTGGTATAAATTAAAGGACAGCTCCCCAAGAGGTCCTGGGTCCTCAGCCCTGGAAAGTGAATAAAACTGTACTTTTCATAGTTTATAATATATCTTTGGGCTTTGGTTTCTTCATATTTTGGGGCTCTAGGTCCCTTTAAGAATCTCATAAAAGCTACATACCCTCCCCTTATAAAACAAACAAACAAAAACATATGCACATAGTTCCCAGGGGTTCAGAGACACCCCCTTGAGCCCTTAGTTGAGAAGCCCTACTTTAGGGGCTATTCTACTCTTCATCAGGTACTTTAGGATTAGAACTTTTCCCCCATAGAAACATGGATTCTTTGCCTTGAGAGGGACCTTAAAAATCGTGTGGAATCACTTACTTATGATATTTAAGTCCTTTCTACGCTAGCGGATCACATGTTGTTTAAGCCCATGCTTAACTTCCAGAGTTAAAACTTCCAGAGTTGGGAACTTACTTTTTTTTTTTTTTTTTTTTTTTTGAGACAGCGTCTTGCTCTTTTTGCCCTGGCTAGAGTGCCGTGGCGTCAGCCTAGCTCACAGCAACCTCAAACTGCTGGGCTCAAGCAATCCTTCTGCCTCAGCCTCCCGAGTTGCTGGGACTACAGGCATGTGCCACCATGCCCGGCTAATTTTTTTCTATATATTTTTAGTTGTCCAGATAATTTCTTTCTATTTTTTGGTAGAGACAGGGTCTTGCTCTTGCTCAGGCTGGTCTCGAACTCCTGACCTTGAGCAATCCTCCTGCCTCGGCCTCCCAGAGTGCTAGGATTACAGGTATGAGCCACCATGCCCGGCCAACTTACTGGTTTTGAAGCAACTCTTTCCATCATGGGTAGTCCTAACTGTTAAATTCTTCCTCTTATTAAACCCAAATTGGTTTTTTGATGCTCATTCCTGGTTCTATCTGGCTTGGCCTGGAACAGGAGCAAGGCATCTATCATCTGTGCTCACCCCTCCCACCCTCCATGAATTTAAAGTCTTTGATTTTGGGGTTTGGGTCCTGAGGCCCCTGGAAACTCATTTTGCACACAGAATGGAAATCTTCTGTGTAAGCATTTCCCAAGCTGATTTCTGAGAACTGTCTTTCTTGAAAAAAATCACTGTTTCTGCTGAATGAAGTGTCCCATGGTTAAGTAAGTTTGAAGCATGCTACATTCCATTTCCTTTTCTAGGACAGTCACAGTGCACATTAGCATATCACAAGCTCTGATAAGTCCTGCAATAAAGACTTTTTCATGGCTCTGTCATCATTCTGAGAAGAAAGTTTTTGCTGACACTGGATTGAGAACTGCTCTGTATGAAACCTTTGTAATTGACACAAATTATGTATATTTTTGGTGAATAACATGTTTTGAAATATATATACATTGTAGAATGGCTAAATACAGCTAATTAACATACACATTACCGCATATATTTATAATGTTTTTGTGGTGAGAATAAAAAATCTACTCTCATAAATTTTCAAGTATACAATATATTGTTATTAACTATAGTCACTAGTCACCATGTTGTACAATAGATTTCTTAAACTTTCTTTCTGAAATTTTGTATGCATTGACCAACATTTACCCAATCCTCCCCCCAGCACCCCGTGACCACCATTCCACTCTCTGCTACTGTGAGTTCAACTATTTTAGATTCCACCTATAAATAAGATCGTGTGGTGTTTGCTATTTCTTTTAACATAATGTTCTCTAGGTTCATCCATGTTATGGCAAATGACAGGATTTCCTTTCTTTTTAAAGCTGAATGGTATTCCATTGTGTATGCACACACTATATTTTATTTATCCATTTATTTGTTGTTGGACACTTAGGTTGTTTCCATATCTTGGCTATTGTGAATAGTGCTGCAGTGAACATGAGAGTGCAAGTATCTCTTCAACATCTATCAAAGATTTCCTTTTCTATATATATCCAGTAGTGGGAATACTAGACAATATGGCAGTGCTAGTCTTAATTTTTTGAGGCACCTCCTCTGTTTGCCAAAATGGCTGTACTAATTTGCATTCCCACCATCAGTGTGCAAGGGTTCCCTTTTCTCCACATCGTCGCCACTACATGTTATTTTTCATCTTTTCGATAATAGCCATTCTAACAGGTGTGAGGTGTTATCTTACTGTGGTTTTAATTTGCATTTTTCCCGATGACTTGTGATGTTGAGCACTTTTTTCATATACCTGTTGGCTATGTGGATGTCTTCTTTTGAGAAATGTCTATTCTGGTCCTTTGCCTGTTTTTTAATCAGGTTGTTTTCTTGCTATTGAGTTGTTTGTGTTCATTATATATCAGATGTGTGGTTTGCAAATATTTCTTCTCAATCTGTAAGTTGTCTCTCTATTGTTTCCTTTGCTATGCAGAAGCTTCTTAGTTTTATGTAATCCCATTTGTCTATTTTTGCTTTTGTTGGCTGTGCTTTTGGGGTCACATCCAAAATATTATCACTGAGACCAATGTCATGGAGCTTTTCCCCTGTTTTCTTCTAGTAGTACTATAGTTTCAGATCTTATGTTTAAGTCTTTATTTTGAGTTGATTTTCATATATGATGTGAGATATAAGGGTCTAATTCCATTCTCCTGATGTGGCTATCCAGTTTTCCCAATGTCATTTATTAAACATATCAGAGTTTAACAAACATGTGGGATGTATCTTTTAAGGGAGCTAAACATCCCAAAATTTTCTCCTTTTTTCCCCACACAGCCTCTTGACTTTGAAACAGCAGCTGTTTCCAACATTATATTCAAAGCAGAAAATCCTGAGCCTCTGGTTCCTGGTGTAGCATACAATGCGAGCTCTTTTGCCAAGTTCACGCTTATTGTGACAAATGTGAATGAAGCACCCGTATTTTCCCAATATGTATTCCAAGCAAGAGTGAGTGAGGATGTGGCCACAGGCACAAAAGTGGGCAATGTAACTGCCAAGGATCCAGAAGGCCTGGACATCAGGTAAGGAGCACAGTGCTGGACAGACCTGGCTGTGTGCTGCAGCCAAGGCCAGCGGAGCGGAGGAAGAGCTGGGAGGGCTGGAGAAACTGGCCTGCACTGACCCCAGGGCTGTGCCCTAATGGAGCAGCCAGCAGTGGTGAACTTGGCCTTGGTTGAGGCAGGTGTCAGTACCCCATTCCAAGGGATGGTGGTTCATCATTGTGAATCCAGGCTCAGAGAAGTGGGAAGCAGCTCCAGGCTCCATCCTGCCCACTTGCTGCAGGTCTCACCTGGGAGAGCTGATGAGTTCAAGAGGTGGCGTTCACCTCCCAGAGACTGGCAGACCCCAGCAGGCCCTGGGCCTGAACCAGTTAACCAGTTATGTGGGCTGGGGCTTGGGGAAGAGTTCCAGCCCCTCACATGTACTGAAGTTCTAGTTGGAGAGAATGAAACAAACCCCAACTGGACAGACAAGCCTACCTTATCGGGTCAGGGGAATCTTCTGGATGTTGGGTGCATAGGTCCCTCAGCTCTCCAGTGAATTGGTTTGGCATAGCAAGAATCATTCCAGACTACATGCAAGGACAGGTTAGTGCTCAGGCTGAGGTAGCTAAACAAAATGTATAAACATTTCCATTTTAGCAATTCTCAATCTTTTTTCAGTGCAATAGGACCCAAAAAGATTTGTCTTAAAAATGCACAATGATGATTAATTTGCTCAAGACATATGTATATATCTGTATAATAGCTATAAAATCTTTAAGACTGTATAGCTGATAAGCACATAGATGGGATTTAAACTCAGATCTTTTGCTTCCATTGTACAACATACAACATAATGTCTATGGTATAACAAATATTTCAGCATCACTTAAAGAATTGTCACAACTACGTGCATTGGTTTAAGTTTCGCTAAACATTTGAGGGGAGTGTTGCTCCCCATTAAGCTGTCATTTAGGCACTTGAAATCTGTTCTAAAATCTTTTCTGTTTGTCTGTCAAGGAGTAAAGTTACCATCTACTGTTTCACTCTCTGACTACTTCTCTAGTTTCATAAAGAAAGGAAAGAACAGCACGGCTATATTCTATGGTTTAACATAGATACTCAAGAGTCACAAATTATAAGGAGACTCAAAATGTTTAAATTTTTACAGCCATTTAACAAATGCTTCTACCTTCTTCATGAAAATGCTATAAAAATCACTGGTGAAAGACAAGTGAATAAAAAAGTTTATAAGTAGGAAAAACAAAAGCATTTAAGAGAATTTTTCTGATGAAACAAGGAAAAGATATAACATGTACTATCAAGTTGAGGTCAATAAGATGAAGTTAGTTAGCAAGGGAGATTGAGGTATCCTGCTAGATACAGCTCTGGAAGACAAGAAAGTGTCTCTGGAATGAGGAAGGATTAATAGTTCAGGTGCTGGCAGTAAGTCAGTTAAGAATTTAGGATGACTCCAAACTTTTGGCTTGAGCAATTTAATTCTCCAGCTCCACAACCTTAGAATCCATTAGCACCCAATGGATCCTAATCCAATCCATCAGTGAATATTATAGATTTTCATTGAAATACAACTGGAATCTAAATGTTCCACACTGCTTCCAATGTAGTCCCAGGTACCAACATTTCTCTTCTGGATTCGTCCTTGCCCCTGCCCTCCCTGCCCCACCCTGAGTCTCCTCAATGCAGTCAGAGTGATCCTTTATGAAAGTAAACCAGATTGTCTGACTCCTCTTTCAGAGCCCTCCAAAGGGTTCCCATCTCTTTCAGGATGTAATTCCAGGTATATAGGATTTCTTATTGGTTACCCACACATGCAGCCTGACATGGTGCTTGGCATATAGAATATATATATATAAGAAAACCCACAAAAACATTGTGAGAAAGTAATTAACTCACACATAATTTTTATATCATTCTCTTATTCTTGGATATGCAGGTTGTTTAAAGTATTTTTTATCATAGAAAATGTTTTGAATATATGTATGCATATAATTCTTTTTAAACTTCTATTTTTTTTTTTTTTTAGTTAGGTAAAATTTCTAGGAGTGTAATTATTTGGTCTAAATATACGAGCATCCCTGTGACTATGATGTGCTGCTTTCCAAAGGGCTGTGCCCATTGGTTCCTGGGGTTCTAGTCTTGTCTCTCTCAAATTCATCTTTCACACACCTACCAATGGTTCCATTGAAACATACAACTGGGTCCCTTTCCCGCTTAATGCCATTTGATGGCTGCCCAGGGTTTCCCATGATCTGCTCTTTAAAGCTCTGTGGCCTCATCTTTTGCTGCCACAGCTTCCCGCTTATATCCCGGCACCGCTGAAACATCTGACCCCACACTCCTTGGCCCTTGGTGCTTAGTTCACACATTCTCTTCTGCGGAAGCATCCTCTTCTTGCCTGTGTTAACTTCTCCTTCAGAAAGTCTTCTCCGATTCCCATAAACTTCTCTTGGATTCCCCAGGTCCCCTTTCGTTGTTTTTACCATATTTTACTGGACTCATGTGCTCTCCTCTGCCTCTCTCCTCCACTGACTCTGGAGCCCTTTGTGTGACTTCCTCCCTTGGCCGACTACCCAGTATTGCCCGGCACGCCATAGATGTTTGCCGAGTGAGGAATTCACCGTCTCACCAGCAGCCTCTGAGCATTATCACCCAATGTCTCCACCACTGGGTGTTTGAGTTTTCTTAGAGGGGTGGTTTGCTAACAGTTTTTAAAAGATACTTCCAGATTGCTTTAATTGGAATTCTTCAATTTCCAGAAAAATATAACAGTTTTCCTCAGAGCACAAACACTACCAGTTGTAAGAATGAATGAGTGTTCCTTTTGAAGACAGGAAAAAATGCAAATAAAGTATTAATAATGTGAGACAATGATCCTTTAAATAACATACAAATGATAATACTGATCCTTTAAATAACATACAAATGATGATGCTGATATAACAGTATAGTGACATATAAACTATCTTCACATTTGCATGCAAAGTAACATGAGCTTTCTTTTTCTCTTTTCACTTTATGAAGGTATTCACTGAGAGGCGACACGAGAGGTTGGCTTAAAATTGACCCTGTCACTGGCGAGATCTTTAGTGCAGCTCCGCTGGACAGGGAAGCTGAAAGTGTGTATCGGGTAAAAGTGGTGGCCACTGAAGTAGGTAAGCAAAAAAGAAAGAAAGAAAATAGATTATCAGGGTGTGTATCAGTAGAAATGGGAGAAACTTGACAAACTTGACTAGGGTCAAAGCACCAGAATATAATCACCTTAAAGTGGAAAGATGAGAAAGGCACAAAAGCCCAGCGTGTAGGGGAGTGCTCACACCTTCCTGGTTTTGTTAAAGATGAGAACCATCTGTGCCCCTGAGCAGGGCTTCTTCCAAGGGGGGTTGTACCTGGAGGCTGGCCAGGCTTCAGGGATGCTGCTCACTCTGATTTCCTGGGGGCGGCTACAGCCTCTTCTAGAAGGTTTCTGAGTCCCTGGCTGAACTACTTGCTGTCTTCCAAAGGGGCTGTGGCTTTCTCCTGAGAGCTCGGAGCGCAGTCAAATCCCTGCCTTGTTGACCGAGACCACTACTCGCTCCCTCAGCCTAAAATTGCAGCTTGTCAGGCTTCATCCTTTTTGAAGCAGAGGATGTTCTATGTGGTGTTCTCCACTCTGATGTGTGTCAGAGTCACCTGGGGAGCTTGTTCGATACAGACACTAGGAGTTCGCCCCTGGGGATTCTGATTCAAGTTTGGGTAAACCTGGGTATATCTGTGTTTTGATGAAATAGGGTAAACCTTCAAAAGGGAAGACTATATTGTACAGATAAGCGCAGGAGGTTTGAACCATCTCTATATAATCTTTGCATCTCATTTAGTTCCGTTGTAGTAGTGTATATTGCCATATACTACTGTCATATATATATATATATATTCAAACTGGAATTCCAGAGAATTTTTAAGATTAAAAATTAACTCATAGGAATAATATTTTTATCCAGTGATAAGGCTGGTAATTTAAATATTGAGTTTCTTTGCATTTAAATGGAATTTAAAAATGTACAGCAGGAATTCTGTTGATCTTATGCTGATCAAAGGCTATAATTGGCTAGTAAATATATCTGTCTGGTTCCCCCCCCCAAAAAAAAGAATTAAACAAGTTATTACTAAATTAATATAGTTTTAGACCAAAAAAAAAAAATGTGAGGCCTGGGGTTGGGAGCTGAAAGGGAACAGAGAAGGGAATCATAAAAATAGTCCCTGCATATGAAAATATTAAGGAAAACAAAAGTACTTCAGTCAAGTTCAAGCAAAGTGGGCAGAATTGCAGGACCGCGTGCAACTTGGGAACAGCCGTGTGTGAGTGGACGGGTCCTGTGTCTCTGTCTCTTGCGTCAAGTTAAGCCCATTCCGCCATCATATTGTATATATTTAGCTCTGATTTATTTAATAAATGCTCCCAGAGAGCCTTTATGCCATACACTCCCTTGCGTCATATCAATACTTCACTTTGCACGCCTCCTAAAAATTTCTCATATTTTAGAAGTTTCAAGAAGCAAAACCACGTTCCAAAACCCTGTTCCATTTTTAGAGTTTGGCACTGAAATGATATAAAACGACTTTAAGAACACACTGGCTTTTTCTTCTTTGGTTAAGTGCAGTCATGGACATAAGCACCAGTTGAGAAGAAAAGCAAGAAAACAGAGTTTACTGGAAATGAAGCAGGAGCAAGAAAACAAGTTTTATGGGAATCAAATTAGGTCAGAGTCAAATTGTAGAAACAATATCTGTGATTGCGGCCAGGGAGATAGTTGACAGCAGTCAGTGATTGAGTCACACTGACAGCCCCACACTAAGCACTCAGTGTAGAAACTTCCCATGCAATGCTATGAGGTAGGTACTGTTATTGACCAGGAAACAAGGGCACCGAGGAATTAAGTAACTTGCCCAAGATCGCACAGCTACCACCCAGTCATGCTGCGGAGCCCACGTTTTGTACCACTATAGAATGTAAATAACATTGGTGCAGCCCTTTACTACTTTCTAGAACATTCCCTTACACATATGATCCTTAAAGAGCCAAAGGTGTCTCACACCTGAAGAAATGAGGCTTAGAAAACTTGACTAACAGGCCTGAAGCAAGGCATGGTAAGGAACAGGTGAGGTTGTGGGAGCTAGAGTCAGACCTGGATTGAAAACCTCGCCACTGTTCCCTGGCTGTGTGACCTTGGGCAAGTCACAGTTTCTCTGAGTTCAGTTTTCTTATCATATATGTACATCAGTATTGAAGTGATATATGTGAAATAGTAGCATATAGCCCCTAGTTATTATCAAGATTTTTTTTAACCAGTAATGAAACTAGGTCTTTGATTCTAAAAGTTTATCTTTCTAGTACCTCAGTCTATCTAACTGCTTGAATTTCATTTTTTTCTTTAAGAAAGGGGAATGTCCTTAGTAACAGGAAAATGAGTGAGTTGATACCATGTTTCAATCATTCCATTTCCTAGGCGGGTCCTCCTTGAGCTCCATGTCGGATTTCCACCTGTCGCTTATGGATGTGAACGACAACCCCCCACGGCTAGCCCAGGAGTACACGGGCTTGTTCTTGTGCCACCCTCTCAGCGCATCCAGAAGTCTCATTTTCCAGGCCACTGATGATGACTGGCAGTCATTTCGGGGTCCCCAGTTTACATTTTCCCTCGGCAGTGAAAGCTTACAGAAGGACTGGGAGGTTCTCAAAATCAATGGTGAGTTGTCAGAAGCACATGGAGAAAAATAACGATGGATGATGAAATTAAGTTTTTATTTTACTTGGTGGGTTTGCAGTACCCCACACAGAGCTTTCTTCCATGCTCCAGGAAGGAAATTCATACTTGGAGGTCTCCAGAGGGGCAGTGCCCAGGCTGGGAAGGGAGAAAAGACTGTTACCACGTAGCATCGCCCTTGGTTTAGGGGGTTAGTTGGACAACTGAGCATGACAGCTGAGAAACAGATTTTTAAAAATTATTTATTGAAATATAATTGATACAGTAAGTTGTATATTATTCAAAGTATACAACTTTGAGAATTGATATATGTAAATAACACTGAAGCCATCCGCATAATCAAGGTAATGAACATTTCTACCACTCCCAAAAGTTTTTTCATCTCTACTTCCCTACGCACCTGTCCCTTCTTCTCAGGTAACTGCTGACCTGTTTTCTATCACTATTGATTAGATAAAATTATAAAATTATTGAAAAGGAAAACTAAATAGAATAACATGTTACATGGGCTTTGGGTCTGGCTTTCACTTAGCATAATTGCCACTGTCCTGAGAGGAGGTTCTTGGTGATCATTGGGAAAAGAATTTCAGGACACGCCACGTAGGGCAAGCAAGCAGCTTTTCTGAAAGATTGAAAGTGAAAGTACGCTCTCTTAGAGACAGGGGCAGGCTCGAAAAGAGCAACTGTACAGGGAAGTTGTGGTTTTTGCTCTTTTGAAGTCTTGCTAATTGAGAGGAAAATTATTCCAGGCTAATGGGTTAGCTTTTACTAAGAATTCAGGTAGTAATTCCCAGATTGGGTTCCTTCCCATTTTTGTATTTTATATGATGGTTTTAGCACTGTCATGGTGATTTCAAGGGTGGAGAAACTTTAAAACCACGATGTGATATTATAATAATACAAAGTTCATGTCCGGTGGCAGAGAGCTGACAAGCCAGTTGAAGCTGTTTCTTGTCTGTGGTTATCAGCCCCCTTTAGTTAGACTTTACCACTGGTACCCACTCTGCAAGCCCCTGCATCCAGCTCCCAGCCTAGTCACCTTCATCCATATAAGATGGCGAACTTCATGTTGTGTATGCTCTGCCCAGGCCTCTCCCCCTCTCCTTGGGCCTCCCTATACCCTGAGGCATGATATTGAAATTGGGCCAATAACCCTACAATGGCCTCTAAGTATTCAAAGAAGAGTCATACATTTCTCACTTTAAATCAAAAGCTAGACCTGATAAAGCCAAAACAGGCTGAAAGCTAGCATTGCATCAAACAGCCAAGTTGTGAATGTAAAGGTAAAGTTCTTGAAGGAAATTAAAAGTGCTACTTCAGCGAACAGAAGAAGAAGAAAGGGAGAAAGTTTAAGTGGTCTGGATAGAAGATCAAACCAACCACAATATTCCCCTAAACCAAAGCCTAAATCTAGAGCAAGGCCTTGACTGCCTTCAATTCCATGAAGTCTGAGAGAGGTTAGGAAGCTTCAAAAGAGAAATGTGAAGCTAACAAAGGCTGGTTCATGAGGTTTAAAGAAAGTTGTCTCCATAACATAGAAGTACAAGGTGAGGCAGCAAGTGCTAATGCAGAAGCTGTAGTAAATTATCCAGAAGATCTAGCTAAGATCATTGATTTTTCAGTGTAAATGAAACAGCCTTATAGTGGAAGATGATGCCATCTTGGACTTCCATAGCTAGAGAGGAAATGCTAATGCCTAGCTTCAAAGATTTAAGCGACAGGCTGACTCTGTCAGGGGCTAATGTAGCTCATGACCAAGTTGAAGCCACCTTCCAAAAATCCTAGGGCTTTTAACAAATGATGCTAAATCTACTCTGCCTGTGCTCTATAAATGGGACAACAAAGAGCCTGGGATGACAGCTCATCTATTTATAGAACGGTTCAGTGAATATTTTAAGCCTACAGTTGAGACCTACTGCTCAGAAAAAAAGGTTCTTTGAAAATATTACTGTTCATTGACAATGTACCTGGTCAACCAAGAGCTCTGATGGAAATGTACAAGGAGATTAAATTGTTTTCATGCTGCTAACACAATATCCATTCTGCAACCCATGGATCAAGGAATAATTTCAAATTTCATTATCTAAGAAATACATTTCATAAGGCTTATAGCTGCCATACCTAGTGACTCTTGATTTTTCTCATCATGGGTCATATTTTTGTCTTTTCTTTCATATCTAGCAGTTTTTTATGAAATGCCAGACATTCAGATGCTGATTTTTTTTTGTATTCTTATAAATATTCTTGAGCTTTATTTTGAAGTGTAGTTATTGGGAAATAGTTTGATGCTTTCACATGTTGTTTTTAGGCAGGGCTAGGGCAGCATTTATTCTAGGGCTAATTTTTCCAAACTTCTGAGACAAAACCCTCTCTGTACCCCCCTCCCCTCAGGCCCTGTGAGATTTTCCACCCTGGCTCTTGGGAGTAGGAACAATTCCTGGCTCTTTGTGAACTCTGGTCTCTCTAAACCTTTTATGAGGGGCCCCCTCTTGTGCTCTCTGTATGCAGCACACACACTATCTCTGGTACTCTTCTCTGTAAACTCTAGTGGTCTTGATTTCCTCTTACTCCATCGCCTCAACCCAGGGACTTCGCTGGGCTCTCCTTTCCTGCGCTAAGAGACCTGGACGATTGCTCGGGGTAGTGAGCTGGGGTGATTTTTTTTCCTTCTTTTGGGAATCACTATATCCTTCATTGTCCAATGTCCTTAAAACCATGGTTTCATGTATTTTGTATGTTCTTTGAGTTGTTTTGGAGGGATGGTGACTCTGGTCCCTGTTACTCCAGGGCCATAATAATCTTTAAATATGAAAATCTCCCCAAATTCTGGAAAATTTCTTGGCAGGTACCCGAATGGGGAGGGTATATGAGTGAGTTGCAACAAGACTGAAACTGACTTTAGTAATTTGAAGCTCAGTGTTATTTTGCACTCTTAATTCTCCATTTAAAAAAAAGGAAAAAAGGTAAATACCTGAAGATCAGGTAGAATATGATGCATCCCCTTATTTCAGGACTCATTATCACTTACCCAATGTCACATAGCTAACAAGCAGCAGGTATGAAACCCAGGATCAGGTCTACAAATGCTCTGTCCCAGGTACACTCCAGTCACTATCTGCAGATTTCACATTTGCAGATTCAACTCTTTCATAACGGAGCTTGAGCGTTCGTGGACACTGGCAGAATGGTCAAAAATTTGAGTTACTGGGCACGCTTATTCCCAGCTGAGGGTGAACAATGTGACACAGTATGAGGTTCAGCTCTCATACTGTTAACGTGTTCTTTTTGCAGTCTATATAGTGTCCTTTTCCCCCCCACATTGTGTGCTTTTCATTTTGTGATTTAGTTATTTAAAATGGTTCTGAACCATGGTGCTCAAATACTATTCTAGTGTTCCTAAGCGTGAGGCAGCTATGACGTGCCTTACAGCAGCAGTCCCCAACCTTTTTGGCACCAGGCACAAGTTTCATGGAAGACAATTTTTCCATGGACCTGGGGAGAAGGGCGTGGTAGGGTTTCAGGATGATTCAAGTGCATTACATTTATTGTGTACTTTATTATTATTGCATTGTAATACATAATGAAATAATTATACAACTCACCATAATGCAGAATCTAAAGCCGCCACTGATCTGAGAGGGGCTGGAGCTCAGCGGGTGATGTGAGTGAGGGGAGTGGCTGTAAATACACATGAAGCTTTGCTCACTCTTTCGCTGCTCACCTCCTGCTGTTCAACCTGGTTCCTAACAGGCCACAGACTGGTACCAGTCCACCGCCCAGGGGTTGGGACTGCAGCCTTACAGAGAAAATACATGTTAGATAAGCTTTGTTCAGGCAGGCGTTCTATTGCTGTTAACCATGAGTTAAATGTTAGTCCACTGTATATTAAATAAGGTATCTTTAAACAGAAACACAGGAAACAAGATTATATATTAATCAGTTGATGAAAATGTTGTGACCAGAGGCTCACAGGAACCTAATCCTATGTTTTCTGTAGGAACAATGGTTCGGTATTTACTAATTCAGTGTTTGGGACAACTTTATAGACCACAACTACTGGAAATGATGAGAACTGACTACAGTTTGTACTCATTTCTACAGAGAAATCATGAATTGAGAATTTAAAGGATACTTTAGCCCTTTTTTTCACTATGATAAGATACATGTGGAATGATATGAGTTAAACTACCCAAAGTATCACCCATATCTAGCCACTTCCCAGCCAACCTTAGTATGTGATGGAAGGATAAGCTTTATCGATTCCTGCTGATCCAGGGACCTGAAGTTGTGTGTTTTCCTGCTCTGACAGGCACTCATGCCAGACTCTCCACCAAGCACACGAACTTTGAGGAGGGAGTTTACGACATCCCGATCCGCATCAATGATGGGGGTCGGCCACCCTTGGAAGGCACTGTCTCTTTACCAGGTAGGTATTTTGTTATAGGCAACTTAAGATAGTCTGTCACCAGGGGCAGTTTGAGAGAATTTTTGTCTTGGGTATGAGATTCTGTGACTATTGACTTGAAAATTTATAGTACCAAATACTATGTTGTTTTTCAGTTACTTTCTGCACATGTGTGGAGGGCAGATGTTTCCGGCCAGCAGCTCGCCAGCCTGGGATACCCACTATGGGCACGGCCATTGGCATACTGCTGACCACCCTTCTGGTCATTGGTGAGTATAATTTCTCAAGTCAAGGATTCCTATCCTGGGCCTCAGAAATATGAGTTCAGCTCAGGCCCTGTCTTCATGGGCTGGTCTGGTGGCTGCTCCAAGGGCAAGCAAGGCACTAGCCAAGAATATAGATCACCAAATACACTACACGAGGCTTTCCTGGTTGGGAGGTACTGCTTTAGTACCATCCTCTGCCTATGATCGCCATATTGGTTAGTTTGGGAAATATAAGAGGCTTTAGAGCATAAATTGTTATGTTTTATCTCTACTTACCAGGCTTTCATGATGGAGAAAAATGCAGTAGCTGTGCCTCTGCTACATGGCAGGCACTGTGCTTGATGGGGGATACAGTGATGGGCAAGACATACACACATCCTATATTGGAGTTTATGGTCTCATCTGCCATTGTTCTCAGCCTTCTGGTGGAGATGCTGCTATACCTGAAATGTACAGTGCAGAACTTCTTTGTATATTTTCAGGACTGGGGATGCTGATTCTTATTACCCAGAATAACCCCATTGTATCATGGCTCTGGCTCTACCTTGGCCCCTGGCCTGGCTAGACAGCAGAGTCCTCTGATCTCACTGTCTTTTTTTGCAAACCACTCAGTGCCTACTGCAGGTCGCATATCCCTTATCCGAAATGCTTGAGGCCAGAAATATGTTGGATTTTTTTCAGAGTTTAGAATATTATACATGATGAGGTTATCTTGGGGATAGGATCCAACAGAAAATTCACTTGTTTCACAAATACTTTATATACATAGCCTGAAGGTAATTTTATACAATATTTTAAATAATTTATGGATGAAATAGTTTTGACTGCATTTTAACTGTGACCTGTCACATGAGGTCAGGTGTAGAATTTTCCACTTGTGATGTCATATCAGCATGAAAGTAGTTTTGATTTTGGAGCATTTCGGATTTCAAATTTTCAGATTAATGATGTTCAACCTGCATAGTAATTACCTTCTTGTCTTCACAAGTTAAACATTAGAAATACTTCATTAGTTTATGTGCACCTGAGTGAAGGGGTTCACAGTTTCACATCCTTTTTCTTTTAAAAGAAGGGCTGGGATTATTCTAAATGTTCTTGATTATTCTCTCTGCATCTGGTCTTTTCTTCCATTACACAACCTGTCATATTAGACTCTGATTCATGGGTCTAAAAGGGATCTCATTTCCTTATACCCTGCAGTCCAAACTCTTTATGACATGGCTGTTACCCACCTGCTGTCACAGTGACCATCATTTCTCCCGGAGAACCACTCATTGAGGTCCCACCTGGTTACCAAGCTCCTCCCCCTCCACCCCTATGCCTTTTCTTATTATATTTGCCCTCCCACCTTGAAAGGATTTGAGTTTATGCACCAAATAGCAATTTTCTTACATAAGGATTATAACCCAGAATCTTACCACAAGTTAAAGGTTGGATGAGTTTGGGGATATATAGAAGTAATAGAATCTTACTGTTTTGTACCCTTACTCTTTTTGAAGTAGGATTGGAATTATTACAGGATTCTTAATGGGTTTCTGAACATCTAGTCTTTTCTGCCATGATTCCTTCTGTAAACTTACAGGTTAATTTCCATAAAACAAATCCCTTTTTCATAATGGGTTCTGACTGATAATATATTAATATAGTTAGTGCTGAGATGTACAATGTAATTTTGTAGAAGTTTAGGGAGGGGAGAAACCAGAAAAATTTAGTAGTCTACTCAAGGTCACTCAACAACATGGGCTAGAGCTGTGAGGAAGGCACCAAAGAAAGCATTATATTTGGTGTGGACACAGTGAAAGTCAGCTTTAGGTCTGGCAACAGCTTTCCGGTTGTTCTGGTTGGGTTGTTTCCTCTAAAGAAGGGGAAGACACACAGACTGGAATCAATACTTATGGAGTATGTATTTAATATAAAGTTCAGGAACTGTCAGATACTCACACACTCAGTGTGAGACATTAGGTCCTACATTCCTAGATAGAGACCCAGTGAGAACCACCAGGTTACATATGATTTGGGCCGTGATACATACATACTGACGACAGGACAAGCGATAAGCTTACTTATCCAAGAAAGCCACTCCCAGAGTCCCTTATTCACCAGGACAACAAAACTTTGTTAAACCACAAACAAAAATGAAGTTATATGAGTCATTTTTTCCTACCAGATTACTACTTTATAAATGAATGTGACAGTACATTTTAAGATTCCATCCATTTGACTCTGAGCTTTCTCTTTTAGGTATAATTTTAGCAGTTGTGTTTATCCGCATGAAGACAAATAAAGGCAAAGATAATGTTCAAAGTGCTCAGGCATCTGAAGTCCAACCTCTGAGAAGCTGAATTTAAAAAGGAATGTTTGAGTTTATATACCAAGTGCTATTTCAATAACAATTGTCTAATCCTATAATATTATTTTTCATCCAACATGTGCACTATAACTTCTTACAGATGTTCTCCCTTGCCCTTTAATATTTTACTCCTATTAGATAGTTCATGTGCTATAGACATTAGAGAGTTTTTCATTTTCCCATGACATTTTTTCTTCTCTGTAAAAGCCTTAGCTACTTATCTAAAACCAAAAATATGTGTGTTTTTCCCTTTCAGGGAAAGATGAGCTGATTAAATATTCTGTACACTTTTTTCCTTCATCAAGGAGGGATAGCAGTTACCTACCACAGAACTTCCCAGATTCCATTTATGCTTTTTCCAATTCTATCCTGTGTCCCTTCATCCATGTCTCCCTTGGTATGTCACTGAATTTAGAACATTTGTCAGAGAAAAGAACAAAGTGGGGTTTCAGGAAAAAAATAAAAGAACAGCCTTGTCCTTCAATATGAACACAAACGCTTGTGTCACTAACCTTTAACCAACATGGCGCGTGTTGGTCGAGGTTCTTCAGCCTGGGAACAGCACAGACCCACGGGAGCTGCTCAGACGCAGTGGCCTGTGTCCACCTTCATCAACCTCGGTGCGGGAGGCAACCTGCTGCCTGGGCTTACTCACCACCTGCCATGCTTGCATGCTACGCATGTTTTATTTGTATATTAATAAAGTTTGGGTTATTATATATTTAATGTGTGGAGGAAAATAAGGAACCATAAAAGTAGTGACCGAAATCAAGAATAAATGTTGGTTGTGAATGTTTTTGTTTCACTGATTTCTTTGGCTTTGCTTCCTGGTTCTTTTTTGTTTTTTCCCCTTGTGTTTCTATATTATGTTTTTAAAAAAATTTTTTTTTAATTTCAGAATATTACGGGTGCAGATGTTTAGGTTACATATATTGCCTTGCCCCGCCTGAGAGCTACAAGCATGACTGCTTTCCTGGTTCTTTTCATTTGCTGAAAGGAAGAACTAGTTAAGTAACAATGGTTAATCCATTGTTTATCAAAATTACCTCCCATGTGGAATTAGCCCAAGAGTCGGAGTCTACGAAAAATATAAACTCACTGTTCACATGACTGTGGGTTGAGGTGTTCCAGGTAGGTACCTCAGGAACTTTTAAAATTTAAATAAGAGAACCTTGGAGATTTTAAAGCATTCCTAGGCCCGAGACACTGTCATCTGGTTCATGAGTTGAGCCTTGGGAGCATTCAACATTACACAGCCCCTCAGAAACTTTAACCATGAACAAGGGCTCAACTGTGAAAGGATGCTCGTACAACGGCTGCTGAAGCAGGCCATGAGCTTGTGTTTTTCGCAAATAATCTTTTTTGTGATCATCTGTTATTTTTTTTGAAAAGTAAAATACCTAAACTCTGTTTTTAAGATTTCAGTATTGCTTTCTTGTATATTATTAGACTGTGGCTTCAAACTATTGTTCTTTTCACATGGGGCTCTTCAGCACCCTCACGGGGGAAGGTTCTCTCCTGTCTCACCTCATGTTAAAAGGCCAAACAAAAAAAACCCAAAAGCACTAAAAGCAAATTTATTGCATAAATTATACTCCAAGCTGAGGAATAGCACAACTTTATCAGCAGCTCTTTAGGTATTTTACACCTGTGTGTTTTTAACTAAGGAATGACTGTGATGCGACATTTAGGTCATTTAAAATTGCATTATTGCTTGCCCTGCTTATTTTCTGGAAATCTTATCTTCACTAGAAGACTGAGGCAGTCCTGAGGCAGGTCTGCTGAGGTGTGTGTGTGTGTGGGGGGGGGTCCTCTCCTGCTTCAACTCCATGACACCCTCCCTGGACCAACCGGTGTTTCCTGATAACAGGCTGAGCACACAGAACTTTTCCATCAAGGACCATCGATTAGCACTCAAATTGCGCACGCTGTTTCTTCTGTAAGTGGGTCCTCACTCTTAATCCTCTCGTCCTTCCATGACCAGAGCCTACCCATTCTTAAAGACCAGTTTAAATACTGGTCCCTCGGGGAAGCCTCTGATTTCCTACAGGAGAACAGGCTACTGCCTCATCTAAACTTCCACACTTTAGCAAGGAAAATGGTTTCCTTGGCCAGGGTCCATTCCTTCTTCTTGTAAGAATGTTGAATTTCCCACTGGGAAGCCCTGATCTAATCTATATAGTTTGGGTGGAACCAACTCCCTGTTTTTCTGCAACCCTTCAGCTCTAGAGTTGGGTACTATATATCTCAGTGAGTTTCACTTCTAGAATTTTAGTTGCAACTCTTAGAAAAGAGCTCTCTTTACGCAGAATTTGCTAAACTAGTAGGAAGTAAGCTGAGCATTCTGGTTACCATAAAAGATAAACCTTCCCCAGAATGAGAACCACATAAAGTCAGGAGATGAGAGAACATTTTGAAAATGTTGATTACCTAGATCTAGCTGTGTCTGAAGGCAACCTTGCCCTAGACTTTTCCATCCTATGAGCCAATATCATTTTTGGTTACAACACAATAAATTTCTTCCCCTTTGCAAGCAAGAGTGGATATTTGTACTTCGCATGTGGCCTTTCTCATGGTCTATCATTAGTGCCTGTTGGATCTCCCCAACTAGTCTGGGACTTCTCAGAATCTCTCTCGATGCCACTGCGTGAGCACAAGTCCTGGCTCATAGTGGCTCCTCCATAGTTATTTGAAGAATAAATGAAATAGCTGACTCAATTTGGCCATTTAAGCTATTGTCATTTAAGTGCCACACATTTGACAAAGCTTGAACTAAAGGAAAAGGTGTAACTCTCATCCTTTGTGTTCACTTACAGTCTCCTCAAAGGCCCCTTAAACTCCCCTTTACCACCATCCTTTTCCCTATACACAAACGGTGGTGCTCTGTTCAAACACCCTCAGAGCAGTCGTAGTGGTGAATGAGGCCTGGGAATGACAAAGCTTGCGAGAATTTCTGGATGGCTAAGAAATACTTGTGAGACTAAGAGGGTCTCAGGGTTGGGGGGATGTAGGCAGACACTTGTGAGCAGCTATGTAGACAGCCTCAGGGGCTTCTACAGAGCAGTAAATTAAGAGTAGAGACATGGAGGTATTTGTCCATGGCGTAATCTACATGCAGAAAATAGAGATTACCTCCCAAGTATCTAACACAAGAAGGGAAGGGTTTGCTTCCACGGTTCTGTGTGAAGCTATCCTCATCATGGGAACTTGGAAAACTTAGAAAAGATACACTATCTTACAATATCAACTTTGAAAAATCATTTTAACCATTTGCAAGTGTACAGTTCAGTAGCATTAAGTACAGTCATGCTGTCGTGCGACTGTCACCACCATCCACCTCCAGAACTTCATCCTTCCAAAGGAAACTCTGCACCCACTGAACACTAACCCCCACGCCTCTTCCCCCAGTCCCTGGGAACATTATTCTGACTTTCTGTATCTATGAATTTGATTATTCTAGATATCACATGTAAATGGAATTATATACTATTTATCCAAAATATCAATATTTTAAAGGTTTTAAAATAGTAACTAAAAAAATTAGCATTCAAACCTAGAAAAAGTTACCTCGAGAAGACCACCTCAAGGCTAATGGTATTTTTGATTTTTGCATGTATTCATGTCACACATTGTATACACATGAACGCATTTTGCACATATGTGAAGATATACTACCCACACATGTATACACAATGCACTTGTGTTCCCCAAACACCATACATACTCACATCCCATGTTTATCCCCATGAAAGCCTGTCTCATTCTTGCTGAGCCCCAAGGAGCATGCTCAGGTGTTGGCCAAGCAGCGTCTAGTACAGGGGTTTCTCAATGGATGCCTATTAGAATCAACTGGAAGAGCTTTTATGAATACGCATTCCATGGCTCCACCCTCAGTTGAATTAGAATGCTTGGGCACGGCCCCGCCTTAGTATTTTTTCCAAGAATCTCCCCAGGTGATTGTAATATGCAACCACAAGTACAAACCCTTGGTCCCTGGAAGACCAAGTTAGTACCAGGCTGGTGTGGAACACTTCTTTTTAGAGTCTGCTAGGGACTGAGTTGTGTCCCCCCAAATTCCTGTGTTGAACCCTGAGCCCTAAAGTGACTGTATTTGGAGATATGGCTTTGAAGAGGTCACCAGAGTGGGGTCCTAATCCGACGGAACTGGTGTCCTTAGAGGCAGAGGCAGACACCAGAGCACATTCGCTCTCTCCACATATGCACAGAGGAACAGCCACGTGAGGACACAGCAAGGAGGTGGCCGTCTGCAAGCCAGGAAAAGAGCCCCCCCCGAAACTGACCCTGATGGACCTTGATCCAGGACTTCTACCCTCTAGAACTGTGAGAAAATAACTGTCTGTTAAGCCATCCACACCATAGTATTTGGTTTTGGTGGCCTGAGCTGACTTACACAAAGACTGAATCAGGATCCTTCCTCAGAAAAACATTGGCTTCCCTATCCCCTCGACCTCTGGGGCTCCTTTAAACCCTAACCTGCCCAGACCCTTCCCAGATGTCCACTCAGACTGTGACCCGGAACTCGGGAAGGCAAGAGGCTCTGCTGTTGGGAAAGCCATGCCTTAGGCAAAGAGACCCTTCAACTAAGAGCAGCCTGGGTCACTCTGCCACCACGCCAGAACCTGTGAACTTCAACCAGGAAGCCAAGAAGGAAAAGGTGCTTCTTGCCCGCAGGAGGGCAGCCCTCCCTTTGTAGGCCAGAGCTGAGCGATAAGCAGCAAGGCCTCACTTTTCATAGTGGTTGCAGCTCTCAAAAATACACATAACATACATGCTGATGTAAAGTGACTCTTGTGCATGTGCTTGGAGAAATGGCAATATAAAATACTATTGGTGATGTAAAAACAAAGAATATTTTTTATAATACCATTACTTCCCATTTTATTGATTTTCCATGTTTGTATTTTGACATACCAGCATGACGCAAACTCCATTCAACATTTCAAAACGATTTCCTGAGCATCTGCTATGTGTTAGTCATTTGCAAGCCATCTGGGCCCTTAAGACAAAGAGGACGGCCTGTGGAGAGGACAGGCAGTTCTCAAGAGCAAGGGCTGGAATCCAGGGGCAAAAACACCGACGGCTAACACACAAGTCACACTCGAGGGCTCCATGTGCTATTTCTCTCCAAATAGTCAGTGGTTTCTTTGGACAGAAACCAAAGCCCCTTTTTTTCCACGTGTTCCTTGTCCTGGGAGAGCTGGCCGTGGGGGCGGGGCGGCAGGAAGGTCGAGGAAAGGGGTGGGCTAGGGAAGCAAGCGTTCCTTTGATGGAGGGCAAGCATTTCCATTTTTCCATCGCAACAGTTGGGTGGATGTGGATGTGTAAGTCAGGACTCCAAGGCTACATTTGGAAGAAGAGAAGGGTGTGCACATGGGAGGTAGGAACAAAAATAGCACGTGTTTACCCAGAGATTTTAGTTACTCTCTTGGATTAAGCACAAGACTGAGAGGAAATAGAATATATTTTGGGTAGCGGGAGACAAACTGAGCCTCTTTGACTCCTGACTAAAAAAAAAAAAAAAAAAAAAGATCCCAAAAGCAGAATTTCCTGTGGCTCTGCCCAGGCACAACCAAAATCAATCATGGCCCTGGTTCAGGGTGGACACACAGAACTAGGGAAAGGGTCTGGAAGCGGCCAGGCCAGCTGTGGGGTGGGAGGGCAAGGCCCTGGCTAGGGGTCACCTGCCGAGTGCTGCTCTCGCAGTGGGACCTCGGGCAGCCTTCCTGCGGCCTGTGAGGCAGGAGGACAAGGCTTTCCGTGTAAGCAAGCGTGGCCTAGCGGGTGGACACTTGCTGACGTCCTGGCATGGTCTGTGCTAAACGCACTGGCACTGAGGCAGGCCTTCCACCACGGGGTTCAAGTTCTTCCTGGGCTATTCCTACATTTTTCTCAGTCCAGCTTCCCCTCCGGCAGCATCACACCTGTCTAAGCAGGAAACTGGGCAATCGTTTGGGACCATGTGGGCGGTAGTGAGTTCTCTAGAAGGCTCGCTAATGGGTCAGAGTTTGGCCCTCCAAGAAGCGGAGGCCATGGCCAAATTCGACAGGCAAGAGATCTATGGGGGGAAAGGCCTGTGGAGAATAAATGGGAGGGAACAGAAGCAGGTGGGGAGAGCCCCAACCCGGGATGAGAGTGCTAGAGCTGTGAACGCAGGGGGGGAAGAAAGAAGGATTAACAGGAAGTTTCAGGCCAAAGTGCAGTTCTGAGACCATGTGAGCCGAGCCACAGCAAAGGGCGTCTGTTGCAGGACCCTAGGTTGGGAGGAAACTACTGGACCCCACTGTGCTCACAGACTGGGAGGGCGATGCTGTGACCCCAAAGATAACAGAAACTGGAGGTTGGCAGTCAGCACCCAGCATGTGCTCCCACGGCTATCAAAGTCCCTTTTATATTCATCAGATTTCTATCGAGCCCTATGGCCAGGTACTGAGCTGGTCACTGGGAGCACAAATAACAATAACTAATACATACAGCATCTGCAGTGTGCCAGGCGCTATTCTGAATGGTTTATATTAAGTCATTGAATCCTTGTAACAACTGTATGAGGTAAAGACAATCATGTCTGTTCTTCAGATGACAAATCGCCACACAGAAAGGTTAAGTATGTAATTGCTCAAGGTCACATACCAAATAAGTGACCCCAGCAGCCTGCCTCTAAAGCCTGTGCCCTAAGTTACCATATTTCATCGAAGGTGCCATTGATTGTAATAAGTTTCATTATTTTATATGACACTAAGAAAAGAGCACTGTCAATTAACTACAGCATGCTGTTATTAGTAAGATGCATCCTCAATTTCAGATATATTAAAGTGTGAAAAAAATGTGAGTCAATAGTTATATTACACAAAGGCACTATGCCGGTTCTCAAAGACTTCATAATTGAGTAGGACAGACAGGCCCACGCAATTGTCATGCCATGTGGTAAGTACCAAGTGTCACCCAAGAGGAGCATATAAATTGCTGCAGTGACAGAGAGAGGAGCAAATCATCACTGCCACCTGAGATTGTCTGGGAACCCGAACTCCCACCCCAGGAAATGACACCCAGCTGAGCCTTAGGTTTCTCCAAATAAAGAAGGGAAGGGTGGGATTGGAAAATTTTGAGTATTAGGGGCCTTGGTTGATGATGCTAATAATAATATAACAGTAGCTAACAATGGCTAATAATGTATTGAGTTTACCACGTGCCAGGCACTGTGTTTAGGGCTTTTCATGCATCATTCCATTTAATCCTTACAGAAACCCTGAGAAAATCCTCTTATCAGACCCATTTTATGGAGAGGAAGCGGAGGCTCAGGAGACGAACTGCCTGCCCCACAGCACACAGCTTGTGGATACTAGAGCCAGGATAAGAGTCACCAGCAGCGTGGGTCTCACATGTCAGATGTCAACTGTGCTGCTGCCCACCTCTCAGAAGAGAGTTAGGGACAAGGCATGCTCACCTGTCATTCTCATCCTCTGAGCTCCCCGTGTTCTGGGCGGAGCCTGAGTGAGGGTGGACAGGGCCAACCACAAGGATTGCGGGGGATGACTGATGATGGGTAGGGAAGGTTCTGGAAGTGTTGGTGCAAGACTGGGGCCTCTGAGTCATCTTAACCTTCAAGTATTTGCTGAAAGTTCACTCTGAGCAAAGGTCTGCGCTGGGCACCAGGGGAGCCATTGGAGGGAGTCCTGGGCTGAGCACCAAATGTGGAATGAATGAAGTGTGACATTGGGTCCCTCCCTCCCTGCTGGCCTCACCTCCTTCCTCCTTCCCTTTGCTCAACAACTTCGAGTCACCTTGGCCGTCTGCCACTTCCTCGAAGAGGCCAAGCTCTCCCCACTTCCGTTCCCTTACACTGCCTCTGCCTGGAATGTTCTCCTACCCATCAAGCCTCTTTTGCATGGCCGGCTTTTCTTCTTGCTTTAGGTCTCAGTGTAAAGATTATCTCCTCTGAGATTCTGCCTGTTATTTTCCATCATAGCAGCACCTTGTTAATTTCCATCCTAGGACTTTCCATAATGTGCAATTACGCCCACGATTAGTTTGCATCTTTAGGGCAGGACCTTGTTGACTGTTGCTTCCCAGCAGTGAGCATCTTGCCTGCCACAGAGTAGGTGCTTCATACGAGAATGGACAAATAGCTTAAGTTCTAATCAAAGAGTCAAGATGTACATCTGACACAGAGAATAATTAAGTGCTGAACTGCTCAGAGAATGCAGATTGATGTGTGCTGACACCCTCAAAGAGATGTAAGAGCTGAACAGGGTGGGTGGAAATCTGTTAGGGATGAAAAACCAGATGGGGGGAGAAGAACTAGTCTGTGAAGGGACAAAGCAGTTTTCTATCCCCTGCAGGTTCGAAGCACCTTCATCTTCAGTATCTGAAATCACTTTAGCTTTCCTCACCTCCCAGGCCCCTCCCTCTACTCACTGGAACATGGAGCTAGGACCACAAAGACCAGTTGTCCAGCCCTCCCCAGCAAGTGTTGGTGGCTCCCCCGGGTACCAAACATGACATTAAAACTGAACTCACATATGGCTCTTCAGTGTAGAAAGGAGAATATTCTGGGGGAACAATTGTGGATGCAATTCTCACTTTGCATCATGCACAAAGTGACCCCCAGTGACCAGAAAGGCTCTCAGGTGGCCATATTTTAGAATGCCTTCAAGGTTTCTAGAAGTAGAGATAGATGAGTACAACGTATATGATCCGGGTGATGGATAACCTAAAAGCCCTGACTTCACCATTATGTGGTATATCCACATAATAAAATTATACCTGTACCCCATAAATTTATACAAATAAAAAGTAGTAGAGATAGGCTCCACCAATTACAGCGTGTTCTGTCAGCTGTTTCTGTTTTGTTTCTCACACAGGGATATAACAGAACACATTTGATTCACTTGCTGAATTAATGTACTTAACACAACTTTGAATTTCATGGCTTTCTATACCATACATTTTGAAAGTAAATAAAGGTAAGGCTTGTTAACCATTTTTTATATGTCCTGACTGATGTTCAATAGGCATTTTTCTATCTTACTTATATAGAGAGGCACCGCTCTGTAGAGTATCAAGTCTTATTTTTGTTACTTATTCATGTGTTTCCCTCCTCCTATCCCACACATCCTCCAAGACGATACTCTGAGTTCCTTGAGGGGAGGAGATCATGTTTTATCATCATAACTCTGCTGCCTGCAAAGAATCTTCAATAAAACAGCTGCTTGGTAAATACTGAATTAACTTGAAGCATCCCGAGACCTTCTAGATGTTCAGTTCTCTGCTCTTTCTAGCAGAGCAAGTTGTCTCAATTCATATGAGCCCAAAGTTGTTGCCTGTTAACCATATAGACCAAAATCTGTGTCCTACTTGTCAAAAACTATTAAAGAGCAGAAATCTCTTTTTAGCTTGAACCGATCTGTGACTTAATTTGGAAAGCCTCTCCTCACCCCAAATTAGACATGATTGAATAAGAATAAAAGAGGAGGAGCTAAAAATAACTTTCTACTATAGTGGAACAACAATTTAAAAATTTAAACAAAGCCCTTTGCTGCAAACTCAAATGCTTTAAGAAGCTTCTAGCTATTTCAGAGTTTGAAAGGAATATTAATCACTGCATTTAAGCCAAGGACACCATGTGACAGAGCTAGAAATGAAGTCATCTGGGTGTTTTCTGGAACCCCGCCCTGAATGGCTTTCTCCTTGACACATGTCCAACTCTTTAATACAGCTTAACATTACTAATGTTTATAACCTTTGTATAAAATCTTGTTTAAAATATAAAGGAAGCATGGAAAAATGCTCAGGGTGAAGGCAAGGTAAGAGAAAAGAAAGGAAGAGAACATTTGTTGAGGGTGAGTGAGTATCCACCCCGGTAGTGTATGGTAGTGTGTGGTGAGTTTGCTCTGTCAGTGACAGCCTTGTTCAAAGAGTCATCGCAATGGTTGGCATGATATTTGCTCCTTGAATTAGGGTACTCTGAATTTAGCTAAGGATCATTTTCTTCAGATTCATGTGTCATTTACTTAATCCACAAATTACTATTACTTTTGTTTTTTATTAAGCAGCAGTCAGAAAGTAATGGTAACAATCACTACAGCCCTTCTTCTTCCAGTTTCCTTTCTGCTAATCTTTCTCAACACAACCCCACCAGGTCTGCAGAAGGAATTTTGGGTGTTCCCAGACTCCAGGTTCCAGGACTCTGCCACCAAATAATTAGCAAAATCAATGTTCACAGTAATGTCTGGCCACCTTGGATCATCTTGTCTCTGGTATTTTCACCACCATCGGAGCCTGATCCTAAGATCAGCTGGAAAATATTTCAAGGAAACAAAAGGTATGAAAACCTGTCTCTATGAGGCCAGATTTGTGGAGTTACAGCAGGACTTAGTAAAGGCTCCCGACAGCTGGGGAAAGTCAGAGTGCTGCAGAATTCATAAACCATGTTAAGAGGTTTGGTGCTCTGGAAAAAGCGCCAAAATGTTCCGATCATTAAATCACTCAACTTAAATCACTTTCAGATGAGGGAAATTCAGGACAAACATTACCAACTTTTTAAACTACATTATATGTTCCAAAAGCAAAATGGAAAATAATAAAGCTGAATGATCTGTTCTTCCCCACCCCTGCTTTGTACAGGTGATTTCAAATTTCATAAAAGCAGAGCAGAGTCAAAAGTAGTTTTAGTATGTATGCCCTTAGAGCCAATAACGTGAAAATACAGAAACCGTGGACCACTGTTTCAAAGGAATCTAATCTTTACGTGGTTCTGCCAGTTAGAGCGGTCAATGTCAGAACACCCAATACATGTTAGATGCTTAGTAAATGTTCACTTGACACATGAATAAATGCCGATAACGCAACTAAGCTGAAGAATAAAGTACTTTCAGAACTCTGCTCTTAAAGTCTGTCAGAGTAAGATGGTCCTATGAAAGAATAAAAACAGTGGCTAAAAAAAAAAAAAGTAAAAAACTTATAAACTGAAGTATTGATAAACATTAGAGAAGAAAATTATAAGAAGGAAAGAGTGGATAAAAAGGTATAATGCAGCCAGAGGCCTTGAAAACAAGACTGATTTCACAGTAAGGTGGTAATCTGGTGACCATGTGGGTGGCAACTTGTATGTGAGATTAACTCAGCAAGCAGCCGCCAGGACTGGCCCCAACGCCTGGCATTCACGCCCTTCTGTAATCCCCTACTGTGGGTGTGGACTGGATTCAGCGACATCATCCTACTGAATAGAATCCGGCAGAAGTGATGGGATGTCACTTCTGATGTTAGGAAACAAATGGAAGATGTCTCTGGCTGCCCTCTCTCCCTCGCTCAGTTGCTTCTTCAGGGAGGCTGGCTGCCATGTTGTGGGCTACCCTACGGAGAAGCTCACATGGCACAAAACTGATGTTTTTGGTTAATAGCCAGTGAAAGCCTGAGGCCTGCCAACAGCCATGTGCATCCAAGTACATTCCTGCAATCATTTACTATGTTAGGAATATGTATTAATAGATGTGGGTTCCTTTTATTTATCTCAAGTATTGCTATGTTATTGCCGAAGAGCACATTGTAGCCATTCTCTCACCTCACAGCAATGAATGGCGGCCCTGTGGGCTTAAGAATAGACCCAGAATACATCCTTGCCTAAAGGACTGACTGAGAAAATAGATGTCTTCTCAGACCTAGTTTACCCCTTGATCTCCCAATTCATGACTTTGCTTCAAGGTCTGCTTAGAAAATTCCAGTCTAATTTGACTGAGGAGACAAAATAGGTGACTAACAGCCAAAACAAAATAGTCCTCAAATTGTGATCTTTTAAAATGAGATTTGTCACCTTCTCTTTTTAAAAAAAGATACTCAGAGAAAAACATTTTAACAGGATTGACTTAACACAGACATTTGGATGTGGCTATTTTGATTTAGGGAATATTTTGATACAACTGATTTTAACCTCAGTGTTTTGATGTTTCATCAAAATGAAAAATTACTGCTTTTTAAAATCACCAAGTGAGATAGCAGATTTCTGGATCTCTCCATCCCTGATCCTCCCCCATCCTAGAACACCCTGATCTTAACTTCCAGGTAGAAGTTGTCTTAGTGAAATTTAGGGATGGGGTAAGGATGCCAACTCTGCAGGATTATAAATTTTATGGCACATTAAGATGATCTGTTATCTTAGTTTTTGCTAATACCACTTCACTTTTGAGATCTTTATTCAAAATGAGCAGTCTCCACTAATCTAACTCCATGCAAACACATTTTCCAGCTTTGAATGTTGATGGACAGCAGTTGCATAATCTATGTATCATCTGGTGAGCTCCCTAGTAGATAAGAGCACAAGATCTGGTGTTAGCATACCATCTACTTGCAATATGACAAAGGGCAAAACTATTTAATATCTTTAAACTTTGGGTTTTTCTTTTATAAAATGTATCCAATAATAGTATTTGTGTAGATGAAATGAAATGATGTAAATGAAGTCCTTGGCAGACTGCCTGTACAATAGATTATATACTATTAGTACTGTTATCAGAAATGCTTATTTAAGTTGAACCTGAAGGTGATTCCATTAATAACTTCCTAATGTTGATAAAATATAGATAAGAATAATGACAATGTTAATAACAGTGGTTCCCAAACATGGTTGCATATCAAAAATCACATGGAAAAACATCATCTTCCTATGATGATGGAGTAAGGTGGTCTGGACTTAACCTTCTATGATAAACTAGAAAATTGGACAGAATACATGCAATTGTTTTCAGACACTGGACTATGGGCAGCACATGACTGATTCTTGATTGATTCTTGAGAGAAGAGAAAGAGAAAAAGTGAGCCATGTCAATTCTCCAGCTCACTGCCCAAAGAAAACGTATGGCCCACTGACACAGGCAAAGGGACTCCAAAGAGTGTGTGGCAGACTTGAAGTGAAGAGATGGACGTTAGAGTTTGGGTAGGCTGAGGTGGCTGAAATTGTGGGACTGAGTCGGAGTAACACAAGAAAAGGAACTACAAAAATGCGTATAGGGCTTCCCTTGAGTTTTTGCTGGGTACTATGCTGCATGTGCATAAAACAGGAAATTCCACGAATCTGTGCACAGAATGACCGCCGAGTTGTAAGCTGAACAATTCCCAGAGTTCACACAGGGGGAGGTGACAGGTTTGAGCTCTGACAAGTCATACTAATGAGTCCTTTTGGATCACTCACAACATTCATTGGAGAATTGAGAGGAGTCACATCACAGAGGAGGGCTGCACCATTCTTGGAGCAAAGAATACTCTAGACTTAGCAAAGCTTTAAAACTGGCTTCAAAGGGATAAAACAGATTAGCAAATAACTGACTGCAAAATAAAACCCAGTACTCTTTAAAGGAATACAATAAAATTCTGACACTCAGCAAGGTAACATTCACAATGTGAACATCCAATTAAAAATTGCTAAGTATGCTAAGAAAGGAAAATACCACATGTGCGCAAGGAGTCAGTAGAAACAGACCTGGAAATGACAGACATAGGGAACTAGCAGACAAGGAAGTTATAATAGCTATTGTTACTAGATTTTAGTAAAGAAAAAATATGGTGTTGAGAGCAGATATAAATAAGAACTTATATGGAAATTATAAAATGAAAAACACAATGTCTGAAAAGGTTCACTGGATGGTGTTAATAATAGTCAGCCACCACAGAGTATTACTGAACTTGAAGATGGCAATAGAATCCATCCAAACTGAAGTGCAGAAAAAAAAGCTTTAAATTAAACAGTTCAAGAGAATGAGGAGACAAGCCACAGACTGGGAGAAAATATTTGCAAGAGACATTTCTGAGAAAGACAGTAGTCTAAAATACATAAAGAACCCTTAGAACTCAACAGTAAGAAAACAACCTGATTAAAAAAGTGGACAAAAGACTGAATACTTCAGAGAAGATATACAGATGGTAAATAAGCATATGAAAAGATGCTCAACATCATATATCATTAGGTTATTGCAAATTAAAATAATGGGATACCACTACACACCTATCAGAATGGCTAAAATCCAAAACATTGACAACACTGAATGCTGACAAAGATGTGGAGCAACAGGAACTCTCATTCATTGCTGGTGGAAATGAAAAATGGTACAGCCACTTTGAAAGACAATTTGGCAGTTTCTCATAGAACTGAAAATACTCATACCATACAATTAAGCACACTCCTCGGTATTTACCCAAATGAGTTGAAAACATGTATCCACACAAAGATATTTATAGCTTCTTTATTCATAATTGCCAAAATTTGGACAGTAGGTGACTGGATAAATAAACTGTGGTACATCCAGATGATGAAATATAATATTCAGTGCTAAAAAGAAATTAGTTATAAAGCCATGAAAAGACGGAGGAACATAAAATGCATATTACCAAGTAAAGGTGCCAATCTGAAAAGGCTATATACTGTGTGATTCCAGCTATAAGACATCCTAAAAAAGGCAAAATTGTGGAGACAATAAAAAAGATCAGTGGTTTCCAGGGCTTGAAGGGAAGGGACAGATGAGTAGGCAGAGCACAGAGGATTTTTAGGGCAGTTAAACCATTCTGTGTGATGCTATAATGATGGATACATGTCATTGCACATTTGTTAAAATTCATAGAATGTACAATATCAAGAGCGAACCTTAATTTAAACTATGAATTTGGAGTGGGGATGAATCAGTTGTAACAAGTGTACCACTCTGGTGCAGGATGTGGATAGGGAGGCTGTGGATGGGGGTGGGTGGGAAGTATATGGTAACTTTCTGTACTTTCCACCTAGTTTTCCCGTGAACCTAAAACTTCCCTGAAAAATAAAGTAAAACAACAACAACAAAAACAACATCAGAGCCTCAGTGACCGATAGGATAAAATCAAGCACTCCAACATTTTTAATTGGAGTTCTAGAAAAGGAGTTAAGAGAGAAAATATTTTAATAGTGGCTGTTAGTTTTCTGAAAGTGATGAGTACTATAAGCTTCTCCAACCCCCCCCTCTGCTCAAAATATACCAAGGTACACTGTAATCAAATTCCTGGAAAACAGTGATGAAATTAAACCTTAAAAGTAGCCAGAGAGAAAAGACACACTAAAAACAGATAAGAATCAAATGCAGACTTCACATCAGAACACATCCTGTCTAGAAAATAAAAATGACTTTTTTTTGAATGCTGAAATAAAACCTATCAATCTAGATTTCTATATCCAGCAAAAATATTCTTCAAAAATAAAGATAAAATAAAACTTTAAGACAGGAGCCAAGGGAATTTGTCACCAGCAGTCTTCTCTACAAGAAATGTTAAAAGGATGTTCTTTGGGCAAAAGAGAAAACACAGATGAAAATTTGGATCTACACAAATGTGATGATTAATTCTGTGTCAGCTTCAGTTGGCTAAGGGATGCCCAGGTATCTGGTAAAACATTATCTCTGGATGTGTCTCTGAGGGTGTTCTAGAAGATACTAGCATTTGAATCAGTAGACTGAGTAAAGAAAATTGCCCCCAGCAATGTGGGTGGGTATCATCCAACCCACGGGGGCACCTGAATAGAACAGAAGGGCAGAGAAAGGGTGAATTTGCCGTCTCTACTCGAGCCGGGCCATCCAGCTTCTCCTGCCTTCTGACACGAGTGATCCTCGTTCTCTGGACTTTGGACTTGGACTTACACCATTGGACCCCTGGTTCCCAGGACTTTGAGTTTGGACTGGAACTATACCACCAGCTTCCTTGCGCCTCCAGCTTGCAGACGGCAGATCATAGGACTTTTCTGCCTCCTTAATTGTGTGAGTCAAACCCTCATAATAAATCTTTCTGTAAATCTATATATCCTATTGGTTCTGTTTCTCTAGAGAACCCTGACTAATACAATGAAGGGGTAAAAAATAGTGGAAATGGTAAATATATAAGTAAATATTAGAGACTTAAGTTTTTCTTTGAAACATAGTTGACTGTTTAAAGCAAAAATAATGTATATTGGAATTCATAACATGTAGCAATAAAATATATGACAAAATAACAAAGGATGAGATGCAGAAAAATGGAAGTATACTGTTAAGAGTATCTTATATTATGCACAAAGTGGTATATCATTATTTGAAGGCAGACTGTAAGTTGAAGAATGCATATTATAAACCTTAAACTTAAAATACAAAGAGATATAATTAAAAATTAATAGATCATACTATTAAGGTTTACTATAGAGATAAAATGGAATACAAAAATGTATCATCTTAATCCAAAAAGGGCAAAAAAATGCAATAAAGTTTAGGTAGAACAAATAAACATTTAATAAAATGGTATATTTAAACTCAACTACATTGATAATTACATGATATAAACAGTACAATTAAAAATATTATCAGACTGAATTAAAATATAAGACCCAAATGTATACTGTCTATAAAAAACTTTAAATATAAAAATGGTAAAAAGTAAAAGGATTAAAAATTATACATCATGCAAACACTAAGTGTATGAAAGCTGAAGTGGCTAAATTAATATCAGACAAAGTAGAATTCAGAACAAAGTGGTATATTACCAGAGACAAAAAGGGACATTTCATAGTAATAAAAGCATCAATTCATGTTGAAGAAATAATAATCTTAAATGTGTGTACACCTAAAAGCTTCAAAATATGTGAGGAAAGAACAGAAAAATAGAAAATGTGATAATTATACTTCAAGATTAACATTCTTCTTTCAGTAATTTATAGAAGTAGGCAAAAAAATCAGTAAAGAAAAGATGTGATCATCTCTAGCAACCAACTTGACCTAATAACACAGAATGCTTCACCCAACAACAGAATCCACATTCAAGTGTGCATAAAACATTCACCAACACAGAACATATGTTGAACTGTAAAACAAGTCTCAACATATTTAAAAGAATAAAAATAACACAAAGTATATTTTTTTGAATAAATGAAACTAGAGATCAGTAACAGAAAGATAGCTGGAAAATCCCCACATTAAACCACACACTTAACTATTCATTGTATCCAAAAAGTAAATGAGAAAATTGGAAAATATTTTGAACTAAATGAAAATACAAACACAACATATTAAAATGCTAAGGTAGCTGTTAAAAGGAATTTTAAAACTCTATATGCTTACATTAAAAAAGAAGAGGGCCTAAAATCAATGAGCATTCTAAGCTTTCATCTTAAGAACAAGAAAAAGAGTAAATTTAACCCAAAGTTAGTTGGAGGAATAACAAAGATGAGCAGAAAGTAATAAATTAGAAAATGAAAAAAGCAATTTAATAATCAAGTTATGTAAAAGCTGTTCTTTAAGGAGATGAATGAACCGTTAGATTGATGGAGAGAGTGCAAGCTCCAGAGAGCAAGCGAGCATCTGCACAAATTATCAGTATCAGAAACAAAAGAAGGGACATCACTACAGATCCCACAGACATTAAAGGATAAGAGAATGTTACAGAAAACTTCATGCCAACAAACTTGAAAACCTAAATGAAATGGATATATTCTTTGAAAGACTCAAATTACCAAAACTGACTCAGGAATACATAGGTGGCTCTTAATGAAGCCAACCTGGCACTGATGCACTGAATGCCATTGAAAACCACTGGTTTGGTTTAGGCTTCATCTAAACCTATCAGTGAACCAGAACCATAGAAAATTTGAGCAGGATCAGACTGTCTAAATAAAGCGAAACAACCTATTGAATATACAATTCCAGTTGATGATAATTATATTAATACATTGGCATACAATTGTATGTTGGTATACATCTCTGAACAAATCTCCAACTATTTTTTCACTGACTTGACTGAAATATTTGAGTCAGTAAACAACTGTTTAGGGATTATAAAAACAAATTTTTCAAGATTCAGATGTGATGACACGGTGGGTTGACTTACCCAATACCTATTCCCTATACCCTTCTTCCTCGCTTACTATTTGAGCCTCCCTTTCAGCTAGATAAGGGCAGCCATATGCCACCATCTGGCACCTGAGCATAAGCTGATGTCTGCTAAGGGTGGGGGGACTATTAATACCTTGATAAAAGGGGACATATGATCAGCAGCCATCTTGCAGAAGAGAAAATAAGAGACAGTAGTCCTCCGATGTTGAGCTGCTAAATCAGTAATGACAACAATGGCCTCCCTCTTGATTTTTCTTTTTGTATTATTCTGTGAGAAAATCCCTATTTCTTTAAAGACTTTTAAAAGTTGGGTTTTCATTTACTTGCAAACATACACAATCTTAATAGAAGACTATGACACATTTATACATCCCCATAACCAAGTGTCAACTAAGGCAAAAAGGGAAACATCAATTTAGCTCTTCCCTTGACTGGCTATAAAATCTTAGTATGATCCCTTGGCATCAGTGAACCTGAGTTTCAATATCAATAGATAACAACAACAACCACCATCTAGTGAAGCTAGTGCTGAGAGGAAATAAAGCAGAGGCCTCAGAATCTCTTTTGGCCACTGGAAAGAAAGTCTGCTAATATTGGAAGTCCTTACACATCACAACGTTTAAATCCAGGCTGTAATGATCCATGTAGCATAATAGAACTTCATTCAGCACCAGTTTTAGTGTAAATATGAAGAGCCTTGCAATATTTTTGGAGGCACACACACTGAGACAGAGCCAACTCCTAAGAGGATCACGAAAAGTAAATTAAGCACATTCAATGTTTTTCCAACAGAAGCCTATGGCAATATTTCATATGAAGGAATCTTTGCCTCCATGATTCATTTTGCAAATCCCATGACCCATGTTTCTTTTCACATGATAAACCACCAGGGTTCTGCAGAACTCCCTGTCAGGCAGATATTTGTGGTCAAGGTTCAGAGAAGAGTTTTGCCCATAAATGGCTTGCGTCCCACCCAGCTGGAAAAAATGGGAGCTCAGAGAATTTCACAGGACAGCTAATGCCCGGGCAAAACCATGCAAGCCAGCTAGACATGTACATAAATGAAGACACAGTCACTTGCCACTTCAAGTTGAAAAGGAGGGAGCAATGAGATTGGAATCCACACAACCACGCCACTTTACCTGTCTTGTCGAAGCGTGGGGCTGTGTTAGCTCGCCATTCTAACTCTGTCTTCTATAAAAGGTATTACCCAGCTCTACCACTTACTAGTTGGCTATGGTGACGTTGGGGATGTAATTTCAATCTGCAACTTCCTCTTATTTTGTAAAATAAGGTAATAATGACCCCTCACTAGTAATAATAGAAATAAGAAACGTTTATTGAGAAGTTACTGAATAGAAAACACTGTTTTAAGTACTTGGTGTTAAACTCATTTAGTCTTCACAGTTCTGACATATTGTTTTTATTACATTCTATGATGAAGAAATTGGAGAAAGAATGAACCATTCCTAAGGGTACACAATTGGTATGTAACAGGTTGAGGAGAGGGGTGCTGTCAGGACCGAATGAGATTAATTAAGACATGTAAAGCTGCACCTGGCACATAAGTACATTCTAATTGTTATTTCTAGGTCACCTTCTGCTCGTGACATCACCTTAGAAACAATTATAGAAATCTGCTGGAGGTTATGAGTGGGAAAAGTGGCACAAATTACAGCACCGAAACTTTGTATTGAAAATCAAATTAGTGGGTTAGTAACATGCTGGGGCAAGGCAGCCCCTAAGGTGATCCCTAAGAATCCACTGGGGAGAAACAGCCAGCACAAGGCAGATAGAGCACCAGTGTAATGGAAAAATACAGTCAAGCTCAGGAGAGGAACACTGAGTTCTCACCCTGTAGCGGGGGATAAAATTAACATAAAGGGGTAACCCTGTAACAGACACTCTCCCAATCCTTCCTAAAATAATCTACAGTGGTCTAATCCTTCTGTTTTTGTTTCATAACTGTAGAGCCGCCGCTATCTTTCTGCCCCACAGATAACCCCACTCTATTAATATGGACTCTCGGAACATTTTTTCCATTCCCCAAGATATACTTAACGCTAATCCCACTTTTGATTTCATCTTTCGCCAAGTTGGATTTTATGCATCTTTACTTGTATTGCCTCCAACCATTTAAAACTTTTCACTGAGTTCTCATTTTCTTAAAGATGTTTCCTGCAATCAAAAAGATTTATTCTTTAAATGAACATCCATGGAAATAGTTTTAAAGGTATTGTTTTTCCTTTTTTTTTTTTTTTTTAAAAAAAAAAAAAACTTTTCAGCACAGCTTTCTGATGTTTTTAGAAATTGGGACCATTTGGGACTGTCTTGTGATTTGTGACGTCCTTGGAGAGATGACTCCCTCCTTTCCCAGAGGCCCATACCCTTGGCTCCACTCTCTCCTTCCTCCCCCTTGATTCTGCTCTCCCTGTTCTTTTCCAGCATCATCCATCTCACCCTCGCCTGTGTCCCCTTTTCCCACAGTCTCACAGACTGTCCTCATCCTGCTCATCCCTCCAGCTTTCTTTGTTACTCTCTACAGTGGTCAGTTCTCTCCAATAAGCACCATCACTTGGAGTTTCAGCTTTGTCACCTCCTTGGTCCCATTACCCTCTCAGAATCCCCTCTCCTTGGTGACCTATGACCGCCTATTCATCAAAGTCAATAACCTTCCCCAGGTGTGTCCTGCTTACTCTGAGCAGCATTTCGTGCTGTTGACAACCGCGTCCTTTCTGAAATTCTGCTCCTCCCGGAGGAGGTGCTATCCCTGACTTCCCCCAAAAAGATGTGCCTCTCTCCTTCCTGCCATCGCATGTGTCTGTGCTGCACCTGTCCTCACGGGTTATAACTTCCTTGGGGTAGTGACCTTGTTTTTGTGCCTCTCCACTCCAACACACATGTGCAGCCTGGAGCTAATATGGTGCCCTGCTCATGGCAAGTATTTAAGCAGACATTGAGCACAGGAATAAACATGGTCTCAGTGTCAGGATGCAGCTAAATGTGGCCCAAAGATGAGTTTAATCTGGCCGGCTTAGTGATTGTTAAATATCTGAGTCAGTTACCAGCATTTAAAAATGGTGGTATTTTTCATTTAAAAAAATTTAGATTTCTTGGTCATTTTGACAATTCTGATTTAATCCAGCCTGGGACCCTACTCCTGCATGGCAACGGTAGGCAGCATCTAAGCATCTGCTGTCCCCTTGGGTAAGATGTGCGTCCTCAGTTTTCCATTTCACCCATGACATTTCCTTCATGGCCCCTCCAGGACTTTAGTTTTGTGAACCCTGGACAAATGAACTAAGACAATTGGGTAAAGGAATGATGGACTCTTTGGTTCATCCATCAGCTTTCCTGCCAGCTCTGTCCTCTGGCTACCTGTTAAGAGTACAGAGGGAATAGAAACTTGGCAGCCATTCTGAGCTCCCTGTAACTGGCCTGGACCTGGAGAGAATGCTTCCTCCAGGAAGTCTTCCATGGTTGCTTCTGCCTGAAAAATCTCTCCCTCTTCCATACCCCCATGGCACTTTGTATAGCAAATACATAGGACACCCTCTGTTCAATATGCACCCAAATGCATGTGTGTGCACATATACAACAGTCAGCTTGGCTATATATATGGCTCAACTTTGGCTGCCTACTGCCCATGTTACCCTTACACATAATCTCAACACATCTTGGGGTCTATTTGCCTTTTTTCATATGTCTGTGTTTGGTTGGTCAGCAGTGGAGGAGGAAGGACCTAGACGGGGGCAGGGAAAAGAAGAGGAGGAGAAAGACAGGAGGACGATTTGGTATCTGTTCTCTTAGGGCTGGCCCTATGGACTGAGTATGACCTGCAGTGAAGAGGGAGGACCCAAAGTTGACACCAGTGTCCAAAGGGGCTCTGGGTAGATCTGCCCTGATAGCCCACAAGACCGAGTGGTCAGAGGCACAAGAGTCCCTTCTGGCCTTTGCAAAGAACTTCTGCACCTCTTTCCACCCAGAGACCTGGAGGGTTTGGATGTAGGGGAGATAGCATTCTTGGCCTGGGTGGCTGCCTTATGATGGGCTGTGACTGTGGGAAGACTTGCCACATGGGAGGCAGTGTCAATGACAGGGAACAGAACAGGAAGAATGGAGCAAATGTGCATGGTAGCAAACTGGTTGTGGGCACTTGTGAAGCACTTTCTGGTGCTTAGGTCCACACCATCACACAGATGGGGGCTACCAAGTCTTAAGACATCAATTTACAGGTATTTGTGTTCACATCTCTATTCATTGGGCTAGAAAGTGGCCCTCTTTAACAAAGAGACCTAAATGATAACTATTAAAATTCTAGAAGAAAATGTGGGAAAAACTCTTATAGACACTGGCCTAGGCAAAGAATTTATGAAGATGACCCCAAAGGCAATCACAGCAACAACAAAAATAAATGGGACCCAATTAAATTAAAAAGCTTCTGCACAGCCAAAGAAACTGTCATGAGAGCAAACAAACAACCTACAGAATGGGAAAAAATTTTTGCATGCTACACATCCGATAAAGGACTGATAACTAGAATCTATTTAGAACTCAGGAAAATCAGCAAGAAAAAAAAAATCAAACAACCCTATCAAAAAGTGGGCAAACGACATGAATGGAAATTTTTCAAAAGAAGACAGAAGTATGGCCAACAAACATATGAAAAAATGCTCAACATCTCTAATCATCAGGGAAATGCAAATCAAAACCACAATGAGATATCATTTATCTCCAGTGAGAATGGCCTTTATCAAAAAGTCCCCAAACAATAAATGTTGGCATGGATGCAGAGAGACAGGAACACTCATACGCTGCTGGTGGGACTGTAAACTAGTGCAACCTCTGTGGAAAGCAATATGGGGATACCTTAAACAGATACAAGTAGACCTACCATTTGATCCAGCAATCCCATTATTGGGCATCTACCCAAAAGAACAAAAGACATTCTATAAAAAAGACATTTGCACTCAAATGTTTATAGCAGCACAATTCACAATTGCAAAGATGTGGAAACAACCCAAGTGCCCATCAATACATGAGTGGATAAATAAAATGTGGTATATGTATACCATGGATTACTACTCAGCTATAAGAAACAATGGTGACATAGCACCTCTTGTATTTTCCTGGATAGAGCCGGAACCCATTCTAATAAGTGAAGTATCCCAAGAATGGAAAAATAAGCACCACATGTACTCACCATCAAATTGGTTTCACTGGTCATCACCTAAGAGCACATTCAGGAATAACATTAATTGGGTGTTGGGCAGATGTGGGGGGGATGGGTGTATACATATATAATGAGGGCAATGCACACCATTTAGGGGATGGACACGCTTGAAGCTCTGATGAGGAGGGCAAGGGCAATATACGCAAACTAAACTTTTGTACCCCCATAATATGCTGAAATAAAAATAAATAAATAAATAAATGACAAGTTGATTTCAGGGACATGTCTAGAACTGCTATGGCAGCTCCATAATCATCAGGGCCCAGGTTCCTTCTATCCTGCTGCTCTGCCATCCTCAAAATATGTGACTTCTACCTCTTGGTTCTCAGTGGCACCTCCAGCTCCTGCCATTATGTCTGCATTCCAAGCAGCAGGAAGGAAAAGGAGGGGAAAGGCTGGAGGACACCACTTCTTTTTAAAAGCACAATTGTAAGTGGCACAGATCACTTTCTCTTGTATCCCATTGTCCAGAACTTTGTTACAGGGCCACTCATAGCTGCAAGAGAAGCTAGAAAATAGTGTTTAGCTTGGTAATCATGTACCCAGTTAAAAGTTCTGTTATTTTAGAAGAAGGGAGAATGAATATGAGATTTCAAATAGAAGTTTCTTCCACAACATATGTCTCCACTAGACTAGAAACTCATCGAAGACCAGGCCTCTCACCAATCCTGATTCCACCAAGCACTAGCATAATACGTATGCACAGTTGATGGCCCATAAGCCAGAACTGCCATGAAATCCTGCTCTTGCCACACTGTCACTACGGGCTGGTCACAGCAGGCAGTGCATGCATTAATACCTGCAATGGAAGCTGACTCTCACACTATCAGTGTCTTCTCTACCACTTACTAACTGTGTGTGTGTCTTTGAGCATCATCCCAGACCTAAGTCTCTTCATCAATTTAGTGGGAATAATAATACCTGCTGTCACATGGTTGTGAAGATTAAAGGTATGTTTAGGGCCTGGTACTCAGTTGGTGTTCAACAAATGTTTTAAAAAATCAGACCATCCCAAGGCAATGCCAGGGTGGGGCCACACGCAGAATCCCAGTCTCTCTTGGCAGTGTACACAGCTGTTGGTGAGGACCACAGAACAGTTCTGGGTAGGTGTGTACTTGCTTGAGGCAACCCAGTTTATCATCATCTGCATGAACAACCAAGCAGAGACCTCAGCTATAGTAGTAATATTAGGAAACCAATAGCCTGAATTTCTCCACTAAATTACAACAAGAGGTTTTCTCAGCACAGTCTCCTTGCCGAGGGAGATACTGGGAATGTCTTTTGTCACAGCCTAAGGGGACTAGTGGAGAGCAAAGAGCTTTTCAGTTAAAGGTCTGTCTGCCCTGCTGAATTCTAATCATGCAGAAAGTCTGGGCAAGTGGCTCATTGCCTGAGGTTTTCCAACCTGCCCTAAAAGGCTTCTTCCTGTTTCCAGACAATAACAATTCTTGGCTCAAGGGCTACACATTGCTTGGGAACTAACTCTCAAGGCAGTTGCCTCCTTTCTTCCACTTTAGAAAGGTGAGAGTCTAGACCTCCCTCTAAATCACTGAGAGTTACCACATCAGCCATGCAAGCCATCATTCCCCAAGGTGTTGCCAAAAATGATTTTTAAGTCTGTGGCCTTGAGCATGCCACCTGCAGAAATGAGAGTCACAGATAAGATTTAGAATCAGCCAGTCTTCAGATCAAGTTCCAGCTCCACCACTTAGCTGAGAGATGTTGGGTAAGACTTATAACCTTGGAGCCTCAGTTTCCTCATCTATAAAGTGGAGGCTACTTCATGCCTCAATAGCATTATTAAAAGAATCAGAACAATTAAAATCATGTGCCAAAAAAGCATCTTGTACATGGAATACCTCTGTGAAATGTTATTGTTAATATTGTAAACTTGATCAATGTCCCATTAGGGCTTCTAAAGGGACCTGTGGGGGCCTCTTCCACATACTTCTCCCCCCCCATCCAAAGGCCAGGATATTGGGCCACCCCGGCTGCTTAGGGGGCCCTGCCTCAGAGAGGAGTTGGACTATCTTCCTTCTGATGTCCCAAGAGTATCTAGCTCATTGGTTCCATGGTCCTCCTTGTTGCTGTGAATGGACCATTTTCAGATTACTTAGCAGGTTAAGCTTGGCATTAGAGTCAGACCTGGCTTCGAACTCTCTCTCTCACTCACTTGCTGGCAACTGTGAACGAGTCCTTTAGCTGTCAGACTCTCCATTTCCAAGTGGGAAGAATAATAGCAGTGTATCAGTTAGGATACTTTTGCCTGCAAGTAGAACAAACTCAAACTCAAGGACATCTATTATTCTTACATCACAGGATGTCTTGAAGAATTCTGGTTTCAGGACTGTTTGGTCCAGCAGCTCAACTGTGTCATTGAGGAAGCTGGTCTTTCCCTCTCCCAGCTCTGCCAACCTCATGCTGGCCCTTCCTACACTGTTAGCTGCGTGGCTGCAGCCGTGCCAGGCAGAGATTAAGGAAACTTTAAGATGTTCCCGGGACATTCTCCTCTCATCTCACTTTCCAGATGAGAGGTGGGTGCACATTTCTGAACTAACCACTGGGATGGAGACAAGATTGCCCTGATAATGGATCAGGGAGCAGGGGTGCATTTGGTTTTCCCAAGGCTACGTTGGGGAAGAACAAAACCGGGATTCAGTTATAGAAGTGCTAACACAGGAGGCCATTAGCATGAGGCTGTCTCCATACTTTGAGTTCCTGGGTAACAAACCACACTCTATCTCAGTACATGAAGAAACAGAAACCACATTTAGGACTATATTTTCTATTCATAACAGCTGCAGTTTGGCCAATCACAAACAGCCAACTGAGCAGACCATGCCCAACTAAGGCAAATGCCTCTCTGTAGCCAGTCAGGCGACTTCTCTGCTTCTGCATTAGGCTTATAAAAGCTCGCTGCTCACACTGCTGGGTGGGCTGCTGGCTGGAGCTCTCTGAATCGCCTCTGGTTCTGAAGGCTGCCCTATTCATGAGCCATTCTTTGCTCAAATAAACCCTGTTAAATTTATCTGATGTTTTTCTTTCAACAGAAAGAAGGGCAAAATGGATGCTGGGTGGGCAACCAAGAGTTGGCCTGTGTCCCATCAGTGTGGTGTGAGGGTTAAAGACAATGAGGGAGTGAGTGCTTGACAAATGAGACCTATTAGTATTATTCTCTTTTTACCTTTTTCCACCAAAACCTCTCTAACCTGGTTCCAGCTGCCTCAAAACCCAGATGTGTGATCATGAGGACATTCCAAAAACGTGGCAGTTCCTGGTATTAAGAACAACTGTGGGGACAAGACTTAAAGGGCAGAAGTGACAAAAAAAAACCCCAAAAACCTTCAAATCACAACTGTACAGAATCCCTCTTACGACCAACATTGATCGTGGATGTCCTCACAGCAGCCCCATGGCCTGCTGCTGTAGTGGCTGTGTTTGGGGAGCAGAGGGCCTGGTACATGTTCTCGGAGGGTCCCCTGCAGCTGGAAGAACGTGGCCTGGCAGTCGCCGAGCTCTGTGCCTTAATCACCGTCTCCACGGCCCCTACTCCTTTTTATCTGCTCTCTCCAGCACATGGAAGCATGTGCTTATAGGCCTCAGTATTAGTTTTGGCAGAGAAAAGTCATGAGTGCAATGGGGATATTTTGAAAATATTAATCTGAAACAATTTTTGTTCACCTTTAGTCCCTGAATTATAAGTCTGGGCATTAAGCTTGTTACTTGGAGAAAGAGAAGATGGTTCCTTCTAAAAATAGCAAAGATACTGTTTTTCATAGTCCATTCTTAGAGAGTAGTTTCCACATTAGAACATTCCAAAATATAGAATGTGGTATTGTTTTTTCAAACAAGGCCATCTGGCTCAAATGCCTGTGCTTAAGATGACACATTCTTCACGTTTCCCGGTTGGGGGTGAGATGGCTCCAGCACCTTGGGTTCTTACATAAGCAGCCCAAACCCAATTTAACATGAACAGTAAAATGAAACTTAACGTTAATCAGAATCTACCAACTAAACATTAACTAGGGACTTTGCACTTTGACCAAATATTTTGTTTTGCTTCTACAAACACCTAATAAAAATGTCACCTTGTGCCCCCTTTGGTGGAACACTGAACCACTTGTGGTCTGCTGCTGCCCAATCCATGAATCACTGAATGCTCAAATAAGCTCATTAAAATTTTAATGCCTAAGTTTATCTTTTAACATAATCAACCAATAAACAAAAATTCCATAGAGATATGTTGCTTCTAATGGTTCTGCTGGGGCAGGTCACTCTGACCTTTAAAGTTGATCAACATGGCGATACTACATTTCTCATCAGTATTCTGATCTTGTGTAACACTAGCCAAGTAGTGTTGGTTACAAAGGAAAGAATTCTCTTTCTTAGTCTAACTAAGAGCAAAACCTCATGCCTGTAGGGGGAAAAAGCAGCATCTTGTAGGCAAGGAAGCATCCAGAATACGTCTTTCTCAGTCCCAAGAGTCCTTGCCACAAGTTAGCTCTCCCCTTGGGGTGCCTATTTAGCCACAGTTAGTGAACATTTCTTACTTAATAATTTATACTATATATGTCTCCTAGACATACAATTCTCTTGGCCTTTTCAATATTCTCAAAAATATACAAAGATCCCACAAAAATTAAGACACTGCCCATTTCAAAAACACCAAATATATATTACATTATTTTGATAATGTCATAGGATTTAATTGCCAAATTCAAAGGTGCAGACAGCCATCCTGGAACAACTGAGATTATGTTGGGGCTTGGAATGTGACACCCCAAATTATGGTGCTTCAGTGTGCTGAATTTGAACTGAAGGAAATTGAACCCCCTCCCATCCTTCTGTCTCCTGCCTCTCCTCCCCACCCCACCTCCCCATGGAAGCAAGTCACAGAAACCAGAATGCTCCTTTCCCAAATTGGGACACAGACACTGGAATTCCTTTCTCCCAAAGCCAGCTATAAAACTTAGAAGGTCTCCTGGATGGAAATGGAGACCATTCTTCTAAGTGAAGTATCACAAGAATGGAAAAACAAACACCACGTGTACTCAATACTAAATTGGAAATACTCCATCAACACTTAATATGCACATATGGAAGTCAAACTCAACAGAAATCAAGTAGCTGGGAGCGGGGAGGAGGGATGGGTAAATTCTCACCCAACAGGTACAGTGCACACTCTCTGGGTGAAGGGCACATTTATAACTTTGACTCAAACTGTACAAAAGCAAATTATGTGACCAAAACATGTGTACCCCACATACTATTCTGAAATCAAGAAAAAAAAATAAACCCCTAGAAGGTCATCCTCTCCCTTCTCCCTTGAAGACCCTCATTCCAGAAGGGTCCTGCCCCATTCCCAGGGGGAAAGAATGCTACCGACAGAGGCCAAGAAGAATCAAAACAGGTCCTGCTGGGCCCTCCCCGCACCTCGGCCTATTGCCATTACATCACACCCTTTTGTCCAAACACATTTCTACATGGCTGTTCATTCCTCATCGAGCCTAACCAGAAAAACAGAGTTTTCCTTGAATCTTTGGGTCTTTATTTCTGAAGGCTCCTGTGTCACCTAAACTTTGATTAAATAAATTTGTTATGCTTTTCTGTTATTAATCTGCCTTTTGTTATAGGAATGTCGGCTGCTACCCTTATGGTGGGTGAGGAAAGGCATCACAACCTTCCATTCCTACGATGAGAGATACTGAAGTTATCAGATAATAGACTTTTGACTGATGTTTGATGGTGCTTTTATTCCAGACATTAGTAACCAGACTAGCATTTCTGGATTGGGTCCCTTCTTTTAGACAGACTTCATCTGTCACGCCTACAGGATTTTCCAAACCTTTGCTCATCTGCTGGGACTTTCTATCTGAAGTATTTTAAGTTTTTTTTTTTTTTTTCTTTTAGCCAAACCCTTTATAGGGATATATCCTTCTCAAACATTTTAGGTTTCTTTTTCTGCCTACCGTTTAAAAGGAGGCACCCTTTTAAAATTTCGATTCTGTGATCTTTTTTCTTTCTTTACCTAAGCACTTGTAATTAACAACAACTTCCTGTCATCAGTCAGTGAGTACTTCCTTCTCCCCAGAACGGGCACTCTTGTCTTAAGCTATTGTTCCATGAATAATCCAGCAGAACTTCACCCTACTGTTGAGTATAAATGAGCATGTTTAACAACACAGTGCAAACCCCTTATCCAGTCTCCCCCAAAGGGCCACATCCTGGCCTAAGTGACCTCTCTCTCTCTCAACTAACCTCTGCTTGTTGGAGATGGCCCAGTGACAACTGGTATAAAGTTGTTGTTTGCATGTTTCTTATGTCTCCTGGAGTGAAGTGCTGACACGCTGTTAGGCATGCTCACATATCTTAAATCCAGTGTTCCTGGAAGCCAGGAAACAGGCGGGGGTCAGTTGGATTTCGACACTGACCCCAATATGCCTGCAAATTACTGATATCATCTGAGATCATAGTAGAAATCTGAGACAGAAATAGGAACATAAAATTATTTAGAAAATAATTCCACCAACCCTAATTACATTCTTCTGTTATTCTTTCTCAAAGCACACCATTCTTTTCTGTCAGCGCATTTATAATAATTCTGACGATATGGTTGGGTCCTTATTTGTTAATGTTCATCTTCCTTACCAATCAGGAGCTCCAACAGGAAATCATATCCTTATTAAGGTATTATTTACCTACATAGAAGTAACTCTTAAGTATACAGGTGAATGAATTTTTACATATATACACACTTACGTATCCACCACCCAAGATAGAGAACATTTCCACTATTCCAGAAAGTTCTTTCATGTCACTTTCAAGTCAATATTCCCCACTCCAGAGGTAACTGCTATTCTGACTTGTAGCAATATAGATTTTTTTTCCTGTCCTTGAACTTCATGTAAATATTAATAGAAACATAGTATGTATACTCTTTTGTATGTTTCTTACTCAATTTAAATGTTTTTGAGGTTTATTCATATTTTTCTATGTCTCTAACTTTTTTTTACTATGGATTTATAGTATCCCATTACATGAATATACCACAATTGATTTATCATTCTTTTGTTGATAAACATTTGAATCATTTACAGTTGTAACCACCATCAATAAAGCTGCTATGAACAGCCTTATAGTAGTCTTTTTATGACATACACATTCATTTCTTTGGGTGCATACCTACAATGGAATTGCTGAGTCATGGAGTAGGCATGTTTAACTTTAGTATATACTGCTAAGCAGTTTTTTTCCAAGAAAGTTGTATTATATACTTCCCTTAGCTATGCTTGAGAGTTCAAGTTGCTCCATATTCTTGTCAGCACTTGGCATTGTCCATCTTTTTGGTTTTAACCATTCTATTCAATGTGTTGTAGTTTCTCAATGGAGTGTCAATTTTTATTTCCATGATGAATAATTATATTGAATGAAAATTTCTCTCAGGATAATCTTTTTTCTCCCACAATCTGTAAGCAGAACTATTTGTCAGCTGAGAAGTTAGTATGGTTGAATAGAAATGCAGATATAATTAAGTTTATGTTTCCTATGCTTTGCTGGCCCAGTTTGCAAGAGCTCTTTGTTCACTCTAAAAGCAAAGCATTTCTATTAGAAGTTTTATCTGTAATTTCCATGACATGTAGAAAAATAATCTCATGGGAAGGGATTTATCTTGAGCTGTTGTATCTGACAGTTTGGTTCTACAGAGCTTCTGTTGGATGAAATGCTGAGTTGAATAGCGTACCTCCCAAAATTCATGTCTACCTGGCACCTCAGAATGTGACCTATTTGGAAATAAGGTCTTTTGCAGATATAATTAGCTAAGTTAAGATGAGGTCATGCTGGGTTAGGGTGGGCCCTAAGTCCAATGACGAGTTACAGTTACAAGGCGGCCATGTGAAGACAGAAAGATATGCACCAGGGACAGAAAGCCACGTGATGATGGCGGCAGAATCTGGAGTGAGGCAGCTATGAGCCAAGGAACTCCAAGGATCCCTGGGAGCCACCAGAAGCTAGGAAGAAGGAAGAATTTTTTCCTAGGGTCTTCAGAATGTGGCCCTGCTGACACTTTGATTTCAGACTTCCAGACTTCAGAACTGTGAGATATTAAGTTTCTATTGTCTTGGGTCACTAGCAAACTAATAGAGATGGTTTTATGGAGACCTTCACATTCAACTAATGGCACCAGGTCAGCTAAGAATTCTTAAAAGTACCACATAGTGCACTGATGTGAAAGCTCCACAGTGGAAACAGCAATGCTTCTGATGTGATTCTTTTTTTGGTTAAACGGAATAATTTGATGGTGCTGATGAGAAGAACAGCTTTGATACTTGATACTGCAAGGTTTGCTGACTATCCAAGGATTAGGGATCTTTCTGGGATCCGCAGGCTCTCAGGAGCCAGTTCACTACTGTTGAAGACTTTGTTTCATTTGCCTCAAAGTAGAAGGAAAATATGTCAAGACAGAACACAGCTCAGTGCCTGGTACAAAGAAGGAAGTCAAATACTGCTGAATAAACTTCATAATAGAGAGATCTCTTTCAGTTGTCAAGTGACAGAAACCAACTCAGACTTGCTTTTATTGGCTTATGGAACTGTGAAGACCAGGACATGGCTTGTTTCTGGCAGCGCTAGACCCAGGGGCTTATAAGATAATCTTAGGGAACTGTCTATCCATTTCTCAGCTTCCTTCTTGGGGAGATTTTCCCCCACCACTTCTTGTAAAGGCAAAGGCTACCACCAGCAACTCTACACTTATGCAATCCTCACTGTTAATCTCCATGGGGGGGAAAAAAAGACATTAATAGTTCCATAAATAGTTCAATGTAAGACTTGGATTTCCCCTGCCTGAGCACCAATAACTGATCACAATGGTGGTGAACTCTGGACAAGCCCAGGTTACATAATGACTAAACCATAAGGATTGAGAATGGGGAAGATTTTTCTCTCAATAGACCTTGGCAGACAAAAAAAACCACATCCATCTCTTGCCTAAGCTGTCATTTGGAGCCATCTTTGGAACAGATTGCCACTGCTGGCAATTGGCAGCACTTTTTTTTATAGCCTCCCTGGTTGTCTCCAGAAGTTTCATTCTTATACCAATCAACAGTAAGGAGAAAGCAGAACCTCAGCAACAGTTCTTTTACAGAGCAAACTTCCCTGGGCCAACCTCATCCAAAATCTAGCAGGATACCACCATAGGATCTCAAAAGGAATAAACACACTAATGGAAATTTCAAGGAACAAAAGCATTAAGATCGAACCTCATTGGTTCCTAGTACAGAAAAGACCCATGTTAAGATTGGCAGAGTAAGGGAGCATTGCAAGGACTACCCAAACTTCTGGACCCTGAACAATATCAAGTAGGGGGATCAACTTAGAAACAGGAGTTTATGTCTAGGGAACCAATTAAGCATTAGTTGATGATTGAGAACTTTCTCTCTTGGTCTCTCTAAAATAAGAATTAAACTAACTTTTTTTTTTAATTTCAGCTTATTATGGGGGTACAAAAGTTCAGGTTATATATATTGCCCATGCCCTCCCATCCCCCCGAGTCTGAGCTTCAAGTATGTCCATTCCCTAGACAGTGCACATCACACTCATCACGTAGGTATGCACCCATCCCCCTCAGTCAGAACTTCAAGCGTGTCCATTCCCCAGACAGTGTGCAACGCACTCATCAAGTAGGCATACACCCATCCCCTCCCCCACCCCATCCCCCTCAGTCAGAACTTCAAGCGTGTCCATTCCCCAGACAATGTGCAACGCACTCATCAAGTAGGCATACACCCATCCCCTCGCCCCAGCCCCCACCTCTGTCCAACACCCAATTGGTGTTATTCCCAAATGTGCACTTAGGTGATGATCAGGGAAACCAATTTGCTGGCGAGTACACGTGGTGCTTATTTTTCCATTCTTGGGATACTTCACTTAATAACTTTTAAACTATTCAAAATAAATGGGATTTGGAACATAAACAGGTTTATGTTATGTTAAGAAAAGGAAATTATTAGCAGCTAGCATTTATTATAATATGACATATCAGGCACTATGCTAAATGCTTTACATGAAATTTTTAATCCTCCTAACATCTCTATAAGGTAGATTCATACCATATCCAAGGCAAGTTCTAGGCTTTTCCACTCAGCAGTTTACAAGTTGGTTTTTTTTTTTTTAAGTTAATTAAAAATTTTAAACTCCCACTTCTACAGTCTTTGAGTATAGAACGGGAAGCGAAAACTACCCTGCTCTACAAGGGTCACAGAAGGGTGAAATCCAATAACATTAGCAAAGACACAAGCCTGGCCGGGGCCTGGTCTGGCACCCAGAGGGTGCTCAACCCACTTAGTGCCCTTGCCCAGTCTGTGGTCACTCCTATGTCTACATCTGTTGTACCAGCCTTGTAAAAAACTCATAAAAACAATGAGTGAGCTGCCTCAGCGAAGCAGAAACAGACCAAAAAGATAAACACGCTCCCCGAGGGCAAGTCCCGGGGGCCCAGTGGCTGTTGTCTCCAGAGTGACAAGAAACAGGCTGGACTGGTGGCTGCCAGGCATCCTCACTGTGCCATCTTGCTGACATTTCTTGGAGTGAATACTTCATGTCTGAGTTCTCTCAAAACACAGGATCTCTCTTTCTCAAATGCTGCTCAGGGATTCTCTAGTTTCTGGCTGATTACAAGAAGTATTCCTGCTATTCCAGCAATAATTTTTCACATAGCTAAATGCCCACTAATTGCTCAGACTTGGGTCTGTGAAACAATTCTGGACTGTGTCATGATTCTAGAAAATTCTATGGCAGAGGCCCTTTCCCTGACACTGCTATGAATACAAAAATGACCTTTTAACTTTACAAAAGAATATATGCTTATTTCACAAAAATTAAAAGGTATCAGCAAGAAAAAAAGAAGCATTCATAATCCCACCTAATTAATGTACTAGTTCGTATATTTTGTTTCTCCCAGAAAGGTTCATATAATACAAACTATTTTGTGATTTGCTCTTTTTCATTAATATTCAAGTGAGTTTTTCCATGTTCATAAATACATTATCATAACCAAAACATATTAATAGCATTCCACTCTGTGGGTACAGCAACTTTTATATTTAAGTAATATACACAGTGACTTTGGTAGGCGCTGTATGCTCTGATAACTTCACACTAAAGCAGACATCAAAACTACTAGTTGGAAGAACTTTTAGAAAAATTTTTTTTGTTTGTTTTTTGAGACAGAGTCTCACTCTGTCGCCCAAGCTAGAGTGCCATGGTGTCAGCCTAGCTCACAGCAACCTCAAACTCCTGGGCTCAAGCGATCCTCCTGCCTCAACCTCCTGAGTAGCTGGGACTACAGGCATGCGCCACCATGCCCAGCTAATTTTTTCTATATATTTTTAGTTGTCTAGCTAATTTCTTTCTATTTTTTTTTAGTAGAGACAGGGTCTCGCTCTTGCTCAGGTTGGTCTCAAACTCCTGAGCTCAAATGATCCTCCTGCCTCGGCCTCCCAGAGTGCTAGGATTACAGGCGTGAGCCACTGTGCCCAGTCAACTTTTTAAAATTTTAATGGTTGTTTTCTTAATGGTACTCAAAGAATTAGTTTCATTACTTTTCCAGAGATCAACGATTTTTCTTATTGCATTACCTTAGTTGGCCAGTAGCTCTGAGGTTCTGTGTATAGAGCCTAAATGTCTCCAAAAAGCTAAACAAAAATATTAGATAAACATCTGATGTAGGTTTTTCTGCTGAGAGTCAGAGCTCTCTGCTTCACTCTCCTGTGGCCTTGTTTATTGTCCCTTCTACCCTGTGACGCCATCAGACATGGGACCGGGAGAGGCACATCCAGCCTGCTGTCTTGCTAGGGAGGCACTTTCTCCTGGAACAGACTTTATCTTGCCACTGAAGTGGTTGTCATTTGTAAGGAGACTTCCTGGCAGTAATATTTAGAAGAAGGATCTTTCTTGTTTTTATTTTTTAATGTGTAAGACGATGGTTCCTTGCTTACCACCATATTCCGCAGCTGTTGAGAGGAGTAGGAGAACGAGCATGAGAACTGTCATCTTCCCTGTAATATGACTCAGAACGGCTGTGCTGCCCACGACCACACTGCTGTGACAGACAGCTGCAGGACCCATCACCCTACAGCACAGTCACACATCCGCACAGGGGATGTGTTTTGGGGGCTCTCCTACCACTCACTGGCAAGGCCCACTGGTTCCCATCTCCCTGGGCTTCCCAGTCTGCACAGTTCTGGAAAGCACCTAGGAACCAGAAGAGCCACAATCTCCCCTAATCTCGAGCCCGAAGACAAGACAATCTTGACCTGTGTTAGTACCCACCCCTGTCTGGCACTGGCATGGAGCACCCTCTGTTTTAGGTCTGCTGAAGAGCTTTGTGTCACTAAGTCCTTCTGTAGACTTCTTGTGAAATACAGCCGAGTCTGCAGTAGGAGCAGAGCCTACTGGCCAGGGAGAAAACTGAGACTGGCATAAATTTAGAATGATGCCCTATGAGGAGCTGGGCATGCTCTTAGAGCCGCATTTCCCCCGAGACCTGCCCTGAGATCATAGCCCGTCCCCAGGACGGCAGTGGCTCCACTATCCCCACACCTGGTCTTCACTCTGGCCGGCTGGTCTCATCCTCTCTCTGAATTTCCCACACTGTCCTGGCTTCTCTTAGCTCGGGGGCTCTTGCTCTGGTCTTTATCATGTTCCCCTGAGTTGAATGATATTTCAGCAACTGGCTCCTGGGGCTTGCTCCTGTTTTGACTATGTCATACTCAGATCTTTGTCACTGCCCCCTTTTCTGACCTTGCCCTGTCACCCTACCCAATGGTGGTCCACCTCCCAAGCCATCTGCACAGACCCCTGACCTTCTGCTGCCCTCTAGCGTCCCAATCCGCACTGCAGCGCCTGGATGCAGAATGAACTCCCGGTGGGCTGGATCCCCGTTAGTGCCCGGGGCTGGTGCTGGCTCAGCTGCTTCCCATTAGGTTTGCTTAAAATCACACCGGCCTGGGACAGCAGTGCTGTGGGCCCGGACCCTTCCTGCACAGATGTCCCAAAGTTGCGGGTAAGGCTTGATCGCTCCACACCCACTTGCCCCTTTTCCCTGTCTGCTTCTCAGGAGGCCAATGGGTGATCTTGGGAGCATAATCTTGCCTGAATAACAGAAATCCACAGGAGCGTCTGACTTCCTTTTCCTATATTGGCCTTTGTCCTGAAGGAGACCATAACACAGAAAGGAGAAAATGCCACTATTTATTGCATTTGCTGTTTGGGACCAATTATTGAGAAATGGCACATTTACTGAGTGGACAGTTCACTAACTACTGTAGCGATTTCATCCCAAATGATCCAGAGTCTTCCATGAGAAGAGCATGAGATACTCTGAAGTGCTGAATTAAAATTAAACGCCCTCATTTGCATTTTTTTAGTATAGTACAAGCCCCATACCTCAGTTCAGTGCTTTTGAAACTTTAGTAGACATCAAAATGTCCTGGAGGGATTGTTAAAATCCAGATTTCTGGGCCTATTTTCCAAAGATTCTGACTCAGCAGTCCGGGATTTGCATTTCTAACAAGCTCTGAGTGCTGCGGTGCCCGACCTCACTTAGAGGAGCACTCCTCTGCCCATCCATCTCCCAGGAGAGGGTGGCGGGATTAGCACTTGTTATGAAAGGAAAGCGGAGAGGAACGTCAGAGTCAGCTTCTGACGTGCTAAGTATGATTGTGCAACGAGACAGCAGTCTTGCAAGCCACGCTATGGTCTTGAGAAATAATTTTTCAAAAAAAATTATTTCCATATCTGGAAATTTACCCCTTTTAACACATAAAAGAAAAAAAAATCAAAAATTTTATCTCTTAGCAAATAGATTGTTGATAGCCAGGAGGGAATTGCCCTCCCCACTGTGCAGACGTAGATGGAATGAGCGAGCAAGGAAGATGGCGCAGAGGAAGGCTTGCCCGTGTCCAGGCAGTAACAGGACTGTGGGAAGACGCTGGAAAAGGCAAGAACTATATGTCCCTGATTCCCCACAGCTGAGCTCTAGCCTAAGGTGCAGGATAGATTGAGGGGAGCAGGGACTCTGGGGTGAACCTCCCTGCCCTAAACAATCTGGGGCACAGTTGCCCTAACTTGGAATCACACAAGAATATTTTGTGGTTCTGGTGTGGCACAGACAGGACCCAGAAGTACCCGGTTGGTGTCAAGTAGCTCTTCAGAACAGACCCACAGGGAGGTCCCAGTCAGGGATCACAGCCAGGACTCAGAGCGGTCCTGGGTGCCTGCAAGAGCTGAGCCAGGCTGATCTGGCCGCACGTGCCACTGGTGCCACTGATGCCAGCAAGCTGGGGGAGGCCAGATGGAGGCTAAGCCCTCCAGACACAGGCTTCCACTGCAGGGGCCAGGAGGACAGGACCTAACCAGCCAACTAGGGAACACCCCCAGGGCACACTGGAGGTGGTAGAAAATATTATTGCTGGGCCTCTTCTAACATTCATAATGTCTTTGTGCACAACAGAATAAGGTGCTTTTTGGGCAGAGGGGAATTAAAAGGTACACCTCTGGGTCGATCAATTAGAAAGAGGTGCCCTTCTCCATCCAGGCTGATGCAGCTCTAGCCAGGTCGTGGCTTGGCACTTCAACCACACCACGACAAGTTCAAGACAAAAAACACCAACAGAAGTTAGCCTCGACTCTTCTCTGCCACATTCCCATCCCCAGACACTAACAGAGAGTTAAAAAGAGTAGAGACTAAAAGCATTTTTATTCCAGAGACTCATTCTACTATTTAAATGACCAGATCGCACTTTGCTTTAAGCTGAAATAGCCATATGAGTAAATTGTATTTTTCCTGCTTGGAGACTAGAGCGTGGAGAAAGGCCAGGGTGGTGCTACACCAGAATGTCTGGTGGATCACTTGTAAAGATGGCTGCCACAGTTCCCCCCAGCCCCGTACGCACACCCTCTGCAGTGTGACTTTGCTGCCCCTCCCGTCCAGAGAGGGAGTCTGTTTCCCCAGCCCTTGAATCTGGGCATGGCCATCTGACTTTCTTTGGCCAATGAGATATCAGCAATCATGAAGCAAGCAGAGGCTCAACATGTGCTTGTGCGCTGGGGCCTGCTTTCCCTGTCACCTGGGATGAGCCTGCTGGTGGACGAGGTGCCAGTGCAGAGAAGCCTGCCTGAGGAGTGCAGAAACTCCTGGCAGGAACAACTCGGTCCAAACCCTGCACTGAGAGACTTAACCAAATGCTAGCACGGCTTCTAACAGCCCCACCATTGCCTTCAGTTCCTGCCTGGGAAACTTCAAAGCTGCCAAAAGAATTTACAGTTTGTTCCAACCAACCCCTGGAGCCAAGCTCCTGACCTCACTTTCTTGGAACATTTTAGAAAAGAGCTTACAATTGTGGACCCTTCCTCTGTCTCTTTCAGATATATATGCATCGTCTACGGCCCAGGAGCATCTTTCTCAAGGATCTACTGGCCATTCCTTTGGAATGTAATCCTCGGGAAAGTGAGGGGCCCCAGCCTCATGGTCTCCGTGGATAAGTCCAGTGAGCAGACACACACCACCTAACTGCATTTTGTAATTTTTCACCTCTCTCACTTTTCTGAGTCCCAACTCGCTCCTCCTCCCTGCTCCCTTATTCTCCTTTGAAACACCAGATGGACCGTCTGCATGTTGGCTTCAGCCCGTCTCTTGCCCCAGCTGCAGCAGTTTGGGAATTTTTTTTTTTTGTTTTTTCAGAGATGGGGTCTCACTATGTTGCCCTAGGTGGTCTCAAACTCCTGGCCTCAAGCAATCCTCCTGCCTTGGCATCCCGAGTAGCTGGGTCTGCAGTTTGAATAAAATCTATTTTTACTGCCTTTAATCAACATCCAGCTCTGCTTATCTTTGGCAGGCCCAGCTGTCCCAGCAATCCTCGATTCCCAGCTGAGATCCCAGACACACTGAGTGAAGCTATCTTAGACCATCCACCTGCCAGACAGCCCAGCCGAACCACTCAACCAGTAATAAGTATTTGAGAAATAATAAAATTTGTTATTTGAATCCACTAAATTTTGGGGTGGTCTGTTGTATAGCAAGCTAACTGATAGGATTTTAGAATTACAGCTGTTTCCTGCAAACTCATGTTACAGAGCAAGTTAGATTTGTAACTCCATTTCACTCATTAAGCTCCTAAGACCCCAACTGAAAGTGTGCAAACTAAATCAACTAGAGGGGTTGGATTACATAACAAAATGCAAAACAGATAGATTTTTAAATCATTAATTTAAACTACATGCTGGGTTAGAACAGTCATGTTCACCAAGGAAAATAAATATCCACCTTCCGTATGAAATGGCCTGGCTGCAGGCTGAGCACTCCAGGTGTCTAGTTTCGTCTGTTCATGCTGCTATAACAAAATACCATAAATTACATGGCTTGTAAACAACAGAAATTTGTTTCTCACTGTTTTGGAGGCCGGGAAGTCCAAGATTAAGGCACCAACAGACGCGATGTCTCTTCCTGGTTCTTAGATGTCACCTTTTCCTTGAGTCCTCACGCGGTGGAAGAAGTGAGGGAGCCCTGCAGGCCCGTTTTACAAGCGCACTAATCCCATTCATGAGGGCTCCACCCTCATGACCTAATCACCTCCCAAAGGCCCCACCTGCATTAGCAATTATCCCATGATTTTAGGGGTCTGAATTCTAATGTATGAATTTGGGGGGACACAAACGTTCAGATCATAGCAGTGCCTATCTGTTCTATTTAATTATCTCAACATTTCCTGAAGATTCTTAAAGAGTTATAACACATTGGGGTGTTGCAACCAGAGCCAAGATGGATTATAGCAATCTTAACTAATGACTATCAACTTGTTACGAGTGTGTGCTAATATTGCCAATGGCTAACTTAAAGATTAGCGTGGTCTCCAGGTTCTCCCAATTGAATGCCTAGTCTTACTCCCTTGCATTTAGAAGTGCTTTCAGGTGTGGGTACGAAGGATGGAGCTGCAGAGAATGCAACAGGACTTGCTTGTTGCTGCACAGGAGTCATTTGTTTCACGTCACATAGAAAAAAGATGAAGAACTTTGGTATGGTCTGATGGATTGTCCTGTCTGACAGCAATGAGGCAAGAAGAATTGCCTTGGCACTCCCCGGTTCTGTGTTAATCAATACCTGAGCATATTTATCATTTTCTACTAGGCTGCGTATAAGTCCTATTCCTTCACTATGTCCACATTTTACAGTAGCTGAGAGGAACTTCATTATTTTGGTTTTTTAGCAAAATTTACAAATGCAGTAAATTAGCTGCATTTTCAGTTTCATAAAGATTCTTGAAACGTTTAATCATAACTGACTCAGCTAAAAATACGTTATGGGACTTGATGACTAGTGGGAGGTGAGAAAAGGTGATGGTGATAGATGAAAATGCCTTAAGTGCCCCGAGGTGCTTAGTAGGCACCTGTGAGTGAAACAGTTTCATTTATGGCCTGGAAGATCAGTGCACCGATGCTATGTATGAAATCAAGTTTGGAAATGTTAGCAATGTAGATGAAATGGCTCAAATGAAATTGAAGAGGTAACAATCCTGGACAAAAAAACCCAAGAATTATTTTCCACATCAGGAAAGATATGAACCAAAATCCAGAAGGCACATTGATCTGAAATGCTGACTTTGTCGCTGGGAAAACCCCCCAGAAATTGGCCAAGACAGGAAAATATTAATACAAGTATGCATTGGCATAAAATGCATAATTTATAAGCCACTTGATTTCTGTTTACAAAGATTCTTTATAGCATTACTAAAATGTTCACTGCATCCAAAATTGAAAGTTACATTTGTATCGTGTCATTTTTCACCATTATACTACTGTCTATGTATCCCAAAGGCGATTAACCTTGCATACATTTACTGAGCACCTGCTACTTTCCAGCTACTGCTGAGTGGGAGAACAATTGAAAACAGGTAATTTTCATGCAAATAACAAGTGCTAAAATAGAGACAGGCAAAAAACTTCCATGGGAAGAACAAATGCTTTCGTATTCATTCCATTCTAATTACTTACAAACGTGATCTTATCAAGCAATTATTATTCCATTTTATAGTCAAGGAAATTGAGGCACAAAAAGGCTGATTTTACATCACTAACATTATTCCCACTTTTGTTTTCATTTATACTTATAAAGCACTTGCTAAAGGCTTGGGCTTGACATTCATTTTCTCATTTAACGTGCACAGTAACGGCCAAGGTCTAAAGAGACTTATTCATTTAGCATTCAACATTGAGCACCTATTGTGTCCTAGGTACTGGGAATACAAGTATGAATAAGATGCAGTCCCTGCCTTTAAAGAGTTTTAAACCTAATTTATAAATTACTTTCACAATACGCTGGGGCGAGTGAAGGCAGAGCTGGGATTTAAATACAGGGCTGTCTGGCTTTAGCACTAGTGTTCATCCCACTGTGACCAACACACATTCACTGACAGTTATTCACTCACTTGCTGTGTCAGGTTCCAGGCTGGGTGACACGGCCTGGAAGTCACCAGGGGATCAAACAGCTGGGAAGTGACCCCCGATCTCCTATACCCGTCCAGTGTTCTTCCTCCCACACCACTGTAGCCCTCGTGACTCCAAATTGGGCAAACCCCAGGGGTAAAAACTGAGTGGGGGTTGGTGTATGTGGTCTCACCTGGTTCTGAAGCCCCAGCCGGCCATGCACAACCCTTTCCAGGTCTGAGACCCCACCGGCCACATCCCCTCCCCACTGCTGGAGAGGGGCACCCACTTCATCTCTTCCTTTGCTCCTTTTCCCCAGCTGCCTGCAAGACGCCAGGGACTTAGTGTAGGCTTTTCTTATTTATTCCCGTCTCCTTGAGGTTTTGCTTATGTGTACTTTCCAGTTTCCAAAGCGCTGAAAGATATATTGTCTTTTTTTCCTCCAGGCAGCTTACTGCAGAGCTACTCTCAGAAATAACACATTTGAAAAAGAGATTGTTACAGATGTAGCATGCACTTTAATTTAGAGTTGTCCTTGCTACGCTGTTAGAGCCATCAGTCTTGACCTTCCGGGCTTGTCTCCCCTAGTGAAGGTTGCAGCAAACATTATTTTTGCCTGGAATTTTACATTTTTAGAGGAAGGTTTAGGATTGTTTAAATACAGTTTAAGTCCACTTAATTGAGTAAGTATTTCAAAGTCTATAGCAGTGCAACTGTCAACAATGGAATCTCCCAGGTTAGGCTGAGGGGACGGCGGGGATGAATGCGGCTGTCCATGCCCTCTGGGGGACTCTGATTTAGTTGGAAGGGAGGTTGTTTAGTGTAGTACTTGGGAGCAGGGGTTGGCAAACTTTCTCTGAAAAGTATCAGATAGTAAATATTTTAGGCTTTGTGGGCCATGTGGTCTCTATCATAACTACCTAACTCTTCCATTGCAGCATGAGAGCAGCCATAGACAATAGCAAACAAATGGGCATGGCTATGTTCCAATAAAACTTTATTTACAAAGACAAGCAGTGGGCCCAGATTTGCCCATGGGCCATAGTTTGTTGACTCCTGGTTTAGAACAATGTCTCTGCCATCAGACTGCCCGTCTTACCACCCCGGCTCTGTCTCTAACTGGCATTTTGGGAAATTCATTTAATCCCTCCAAGTCTCAGATTTCTCTTCTATAAAGTAGAGATAAGAATAACAGTTGCCTCTTGAGTTTGTTCTAAAATTGAATGAGATAGGGCTTATTTAGGGCAGTGGCTGGCTTCTGGTAAGAATTCAATAATGGGAACCATTCCTACTAAGCCAGGAGCCCAGTCAGAAGCCTCTCTCTGGTTAGGACACATAGCAGTGATAACAGCTATAGAAGGACAGACAGGGGACCTTGAGCCATAAATCATTGTAAACAAACCCTCTTCCAAGCTGGAGACTTACCCAGGGCCCTCTGGAAGGGGGGTAAAAAGACCAGATCCGAGGCTTTCTCTGACACCCCCCCCCCCCGCCCCGTAAGAAACATTGGCTGGCTTTTGCTGCGCTGCCATCATGCCTGGTGCAAACCTCAGTTAGGGTCTCTGCAGGTGCCCTCCAGGTGACTGATGGTCATCATCTGTTCCCACTCCACGGCAAGAGTGGCATTCTCTTCTCTGGGATCCCAGGACCTGCAGGGTTGGGCCATGTCAGGTGGGTGGTTTGTAAATATTTAAGATTCAATATAGGTAAAGGAGCAGCTCTGCTGTAATAGTCCTAAGCTCTACAAAGCCAGCCCAGCGTAGAGGGAGTTTTGGAAGCACCTTCCAAAACACCGCTAACACTTTCCTCCTTTTCACAGCAGTTCCTAAACTGTATCAGCAACATTCTCTGAATGTCTGTTGCCTTTCTGTCTGAGGGTCAAGGACCAATCCCTGTAACGATTACAGGATGTTCTTGAATAACCGATTGCTCTCTGGTTATTAAGTGAATAATCTTTTACTCACAGAAATGAAAAACAAGTTAAAACTCCAAAGTTGGACAACCCGAGCTTGGCAATGCTATGGTGGATGGTGGCCATGCCACTGCGCAGCGACCCAGACAAAGCGGGGGCCAGCCAGCCAGCCAGCTTCCCAGCACACGCGGCAGGCACTCTCCAACGCCTTTCTGGCACAGTGTGGAAGGGTAGTGCCAAATGGGGACACAGCTGACAACCACCTCAGTTCTAGCAGGCACAGATCAATGGACCTGGCACCTGGTTCGTCCCTCATTTGAATTGCTTTTGAAAGCCCAGGGTGGGGAAAGCCAACAAACCCTGCAACATAATGTGCTATTGGCCTTGGCCAAATGCACTTAGGTTGTCTGCCTCTTTGCTGTGGTGAGTCATTCTAGACAGAGGGAGAAGGAGCGGGGAGGGAGGCAGAGGAACCAGGGCCACCACATCCCAGTTCTTTGTGCAACCTGGGCATTGTTGTTCACTTCCAGCTGTGCCACAGAATCAGATATGTAGAAGAGAAGAATGAGAGTATGGAGGAGGAAGAATAAAACTATAATAATAGGTACCGGTTCATCAGCAAGCACAGTGCTAGATGCTGGTACCATGATCACACTGAATTCCCCCTAGAAGCCCGGGTTCTTCCTGTCAGAGCACTTCTCTATTCTGAATCCTAGATGTGATGGCGATGACCAAGTTTTAATCAACCTCGACAAACCTCCAAGAGGTTCACTCACTGGCTCATGCAGTCCCCTGAAACAGCACTTGCTATGTTGGCTCTTCTTAAACTCAGCACTCTCTCTTTTGCCACAGGACATCTGCACATGCTAGTTCCTCTTTCTGGAACTCTCTTCTTTCCATGACTCTCCCTCCTTCCAGTCTTTTATCTCGACAACTCAACATCTGGATTGCAGTTCATTTCCCTCCACCGGGAAAGCTCTACCTAACTCTGCAGTGTAGGCCAAGTATCATAGTTAAAAGCCGTATTTCTTCTCTTTGGACTTCTTCAGTTAATAATTACATGTTTATTAGTTGTAAGTAGTTTCTGTAGTGAACGTTTTATCCTTAACCTTAGCCCAGTTCCTGCCTCTAGAGCCACTCTATTAGGATTTAAATCCTATTGCCAACAGCTACCAGCTGTATGACTTTGGGTAAATCACTACGTATCTCTAAGCCTCAGTTTTTGCATCTATAAAATGGGGATTAGAACAGTGTCAACCTCTTAGAGTTGTTGGGAGGCTTAAGTGAATGAACACATATGGAACCCTTAGGGCAGCACCTGGCCTGTAACTGATGCTGCATAAATGCTGTTCATAGTTACCACTATTATGGCAGACACTCCATATCTGGGGTGCTCATGTTGCTGCTTCTCCTGGGTTTTGACACTTGCTGGGATTTCTGTTTTCATAGATGTAGCTGAGACCCTGACTTTAATTGCTCCTGACTTATTGGTTTTGACCCACAGGTTTTGCTGTCAGATTGGCTCATGTCTGCCTGATTTTTCTTTTCAATCCCAGACTGTGTTTATAGCCCCAAAGCCAACTTGGAGATCACTAGCCCTGGCTCTATTCCAGGCTGTGACCACTGCTCCCAAAGAAGGGAGAGAGAGGTGACAGTGATGAGGCAGCAAATAAACTTCTATTCCTGGCAACTCGCCATCCACAGGCTGGAAGGGAGTGAGGGGCAGGGAGCTGACAGGCAGATCAATACTCCCAAGTGCTCCAAAAATCTGCTCTTGTAATATTTCATCATGTTCTCACTCCACCCCATCCCTCCAGCCTAGGCAACATTCTGTCAGTGCTTAGGGCTCTGGGTCAGCAACTTGAGCCTTTCAGTCCTGAAAGAGGCACTGAGGAGAATTACATTGATAAAGTGTTTTCCATTATAGTTACTCCCCTAATGTCAGGATAGGATTGCATTTTTGGTACCATCAGATGTTTTTATTTTAAACTAGTTTCAAATTATAAAGGCAATATAAATGTACACAGTTAAAAGTTCAAACTGATTCAAAGGATAGAAAACTTATCAAAAGCTTCCCTCCGACTTACACATACCTGCATAGCCCCTCCCTTTCTGGAAGGTATTCACACTATTATTAAAGGAAAAGCTCCAAACTCTAAAATAATTTAAAGAGGTTTATTCTGAGCCAATATGAGTGATCATGGCCTGGAGATCCACAAACCTAAGAAACCTTGAGTAAGTTGTCCTGATGTGGCTGGGCTGCAGTTTGATTTTTTACATTTTAGGGAGATAGGAATTGCACATAAAATCATAAATCGATACATGGAAGGTATACTTTGGTTTGGCTTGAAAAGGTGGGACATCTCAAAATGGGGACTTACACATTATAGATGGGTTCAGAGATTCTTTGATTTGTAATTGGTTAAAGAAGTACAGCTTTATCCAAAGACTTGGAGTCAGTAGAAAGGAATGCTTGAATTAAGATATGAGGGTCAGCTATCTGTCATGTGATGCTGTACCAGAGTCAGTCTGGAAAAGGAGCCACATCATACTGGGTTAGCTAAAAAAAAAAAAAAGTTAGGAAGATTTTATGGTTTTTAAGGCATGATTTAACCTTTGCCTTGCATGGTCTCAGGTCCTGTCTGCAATTTGTCTAAACTCCAAAAGGGAGGGAGTATAGCAAGGCAAGTCCAACATCCCTTCCCTTATGCCTGAGAACTCAGTTTTAAGGTTTTTCTGGGGAGAATTTGGACAAGAGGGGGTCTGTTCAGTTGTTGTTTATCCTTCTAGAAAATATTTGCCAAATATGTAATTTACACAAAAATATGCATCATACATCCATTTTTATACAAATGATATACACATTGCTCTGCACAAGGACACTTCTTTTAATGAAGCTGTATCTCTGTCTTATTTTAAAAAGATGAATAGAGATTGAAGGAGAAACAAAGACATTCAAAATATCACTTGTCAACCTATGCTGATTCTTCTAACATTATTGATATACGACTCATTCTTCCCAAGGTAATAAAATTCTGCTATTTCAGAAAAGGTGATTTAAAAAATTTTAAAACCAAAGGAAAACTTTGGTCTTAAATAGGGATGTAATAGTACCTCTACATAGTAGGCACTTAATCACAGTTAGCGATTGTTACTGCCATTATCATTGTCAGTATTCATATATTCTAGAAGGGAAAGCTGCCCAGGAAGAGCTGATTACTCCTTCCTTTGTGCCACTACTATTCTTTACAGTCACGTCAATAGTTCTAGATTTATAATTCTGTGCTTGTATTTGTTTCCTTTTGAATCTTATTTCTCTTTCAAGCCCCAGGGACTCTCTAGTACCTGGGCTATAAGACGTGATCAGTCTTTACATTCTTGCCATTCAACTCATGTTGAAACTTAATCTGCATTGTAACAGTGTAAAGAAGTGGGGACTTTAAGAGGTGATTATGTCATGAGGGCTCTGCCCTCATTAATGGATTCATGCCATTATCATAGGAGCAGGTTAGTTATCCTGGGAGTGGGCTCCTGATAAAAGGATGAGTTTCCTTTCTCTGTCTCCTGAGCTGGTTTACCCTTCTGCCCTTCTATCATATGATGACACAGCATAAAGTCCCCACCAGATGCTGCTGCCATGCCCTCGGACTTTCCAGCCTCCAGAACCATGAGCCAAATAAACTTCTATTCCTTGTAAATTACCTAGTCTGTGGTATTCTCCTATAGCAGCAAAAAACAGACCAAGACAACTTTCAATCCCCTTGTAAACATATAGCTTCCATTCTTAAATACAAAGAGGCAACCAAGGATCACCAGAATTGAGGAAAGCTAAGATTTAATACCCAGGAAATAGGGAATCCAACACAGGAAAGAGGTGACAAGAATCACCAAGATGATGGGAGTAAGTTCTAAGACAACAGTTCTGCAGCAGATCGAGAAACAAACCAGAGGGTATAGAGCAAGGGGACAGAGGATGTCTCCAAGGGAAAAGTGCAACTAATAGGTTACCTGGTGTGTTTGACCACATTGAGGTGAACTTTACAGTTTTGTAAATGAATCTGGCTATAAAGTAATGATACATACATAAAAAATTAAGGAAATCAAAAATAGTACAATTATTAACTTCAGGTAAACAAAAAGTTCTACAGGAAAGAAAATCAAATAAACAATGCTTGTATAGTAAAAAATATAAACATAAAATAGTAATTTAACTAAAACTTGGGATACTTGAAAGACAGTAGAAAGGAGACATTGAGGTGGCAAATAAGTATAACAAAGCTTATCTTCCAGAGTATAAAGCCAATAGATAATGTCTATAAAATTGAAAATAAAAGAGCAAGCAATATCTGTAAAAGCAAATTACTTAGTATGAAAGTTCCTCAAAAAGCTAAAAATAGAATTATCATATGATTAAGTAATTCCACTTCTGGGTACATATCCAGAAAAATTTGAAGCAGACTCTTGAAGATTAACACATGTTAACTGTAGCATTATCCACAATAGCCAAGAAGTGGAAGCAACCCAAATGTCTATCAAAAATGAATGGGTAAAGAAAATGTGGCATGTGTGTGTGTATGCACACATATATAAACACAAATCTTGTCACATGCTACAACATAGATGAAACTTGAGAACATTAGGCTAAGTGAAGTCAGTCAGTCACAAAAAGACAAATGCTGTATGATTCTACTTACATGTGGTATCTAAAATAGTCAAACTCATAAAAACAGAAGGTAGAATTACAGTTGCCAGGGGTTGGGTGGAGGGGAAATGGGGAGTCATTGTTCAATGGGTATAGAATTTCACTTTTGCAAGATGAAAAAGTTCTACAGATCTATCGCACAACATTGTGAATACAGTTAACATTACTGAACTGTACACTTAAAATGGTTAAGAGAGTAAATTTTATATGTGTTTTTACCACAACTAAAAAAACTTAAAACTGTACAGTTAAAATACAGGCAATTTATTATATATAAATGATATCATAATAAATTTGAAAAGGGCAAAGAAAGTATATTGTATAGAGAAAACACTAGAAAAAACAGCTCCTTAAAGAAACCTTCTCTGGTGATGGGGTGAAACAGGGGCTATGATTTCACATTACAAATCTTTGAATATTAAGTTATATTCATGTGCTACCTAGAAAAAATAAACATCAAATTAAAAAATTCATTCAAGGACATGAAAAAACACTAAGGTTTCAATAGAAAAATGGGTCAAGATTATGAGTCAAGAAAGAAATACAAAGAGCTGATAAAAATGAGAAAAAATGGGTTCAAACTTATCAGTAACCAAAGAAATCCAATGACATACTATTTTTCCTGCCAAAGTAGCAAATATTAATCAAAATGAGTATTATTCAATGATGGCATGGATGGAACAAGACAAACAGTCCCACACATTGTTGTTGCAAACCTCCAAGAGGGCAATTTGGGAATGTATATTAGGATCCTCAAAGATATTCATACCTTTTCACCCAATGTTTCTATTTTAGGAATTCATCCTAAATACAAAATTAAAGGATTAAATTTTTAAAATTATGTACAAAAGTATTCATCATTGTACTATCATTTCTAATATTTTATCATGAAAATTTTCAAATATACAAAAAAGTTGAAAGAAAAGTACAATAAATTCCCATACCATCCAGCTAGAATTGTCAATGATAATCTGTGTTCTTTCTCCACTTTATGTCAGTTGCAAAGAACAAACGTTCAGTGAGAAAGGCATTCAGGATTTATTCAGTGGCCAAAGAATGAGGAAGGGGAGCTCAGGCTCTAAGGACGCCTTCTACCGGCAGTGGGAGGTGTGGGAGTTCGAGTTAGAAAGCGGGCGGTGGAGGTGTGTGAGCTTGTACAGGGTGGAATTTCAGACGCGCAGGTGTAGTTCACATACAGCTTCTTCATACATCACACGTACACAAATGGTGGCGATCTTCTCCCAGGGGAGGGTTTTTTAGTAGTATAATGATATGTTAATGAGCTAAAGGTAACTGGAGGTCACCTGCTCTGGTCTGCATGGTTTTGTGTGGCTCTGGACTTCCTCTGGCATCCGGCAGGGGGTCATGTGGCTATTTCCTGGCCATCTGGCGTCCTTGAGTGGTTGTGCCTATAGATAAAAAGACTAAAGAAAAACTGTTAACATTTTTGAACTGTTCTGCCATGGCCATCCTGATGACAGGTTCAAGGACTGAAAACATCTTACCGTATTTGGAAGCAAGTTGCCAAAATCATGACACTTCATCCCCAATATCTTTCATGCCAGTGCTATTTATAATAGCAAATTTTTATTATAAAAAGAACAAAATATATACCAGCAAATATATGTTATATAGATTATATTTATACAACAATTATGTGGCCATTACAATGACGTCCAAGACGCCTTCTTAATTACCTTGAGAATGCTTATAGTATATTGTTAAATAAATAATGCAAAAGTCAAATTGTACCACCTCAACTACAAAGCACCAATAGTTAACAGTGGTTATGTCTGGGTATTGGGAGTATAGGTAATTTTTACTTTTTATATCAGATTTTTTTAGTTTATAGCAATGTAAAGAAAAATAAAATCTCAGGACCTCCAAACTCCTTATGTCAAAGGGAAAATTAAGTCTGGAGGCTGAGTCACACTACATGGCGTCTTTTTCCCAGATGAGCAGCTGTTACTTCACAACCCTACGTGATACGTCAGCCAGATCCCCGTGGAAAGGCAACGGCCTCAGCACTTCCTGATGACTGCCCCCACAAAGTCACGCATAAGTAAACTCTCTAGTAGCCCTGAAACCTTTAACATGTACATACTCCCACAAAACAAGAACAGGTCAACTGTAACTTTAGGTCTGCAATCCAGGTCTAGCTCCTAAAATTAAGTCTGTTTGATTCCACACTGATCATGTTGATTACAACTTATCTTCCCAGGTGCAGAACACAGACAAGACGAGATCAATCATTCCTCCATCCACCCTGATATGTCTGCATAATTGTTTTTTCCTTTACTCCCTTTTCTTTGCTTTTCTTCAAATATTCAGCTTATCTTATGTAAAACATAGATTTACTGGGCACTAATTAAGGTCTTACAAGAATGTAACCACTCACCTCACTGCTTCTCCCCCCACTTTTAAAGAAAATGCTAAAACTCCTGAGAACTTTGAAATAAAATCACCATAAAATGTGTCTGAGACTAGTGTTTTTTCCTGGGTGCATCCTCAAGTTGGCTCAATAAACCTCGACCGATTGAGATATTTGTGTCAGTTACTCATTTCAGTTGTTGGCAAAAACAAACAACAAAAATTCCCAATTAATATTTTAGTTTAAAAAAAAAGTTCCAGAGAAGTGATTTGTTTGTTCAACAAATATCACCTAGCGGGCTCGTTCCCATGAGGTGTAATGCCATTTTCGACCCCCCACTACTAATGCCATTTCTGAGATCAAAATACCACTCTGCAGAAGCTTTAGTAAAGTGTATGGTGAGTTCGTCTAGCTTTCTGATGAGCTTTTGCCTTTGGGAGAAGTGTATAGGCTGCACATCATTTATCAGAAACCAACAGTGAGTGCCTGAGTAAATCCAATATTGTTTTTGTTACTATTTTTCCAACTTCTGATGATCCTGGAAATTGTCCTGAATTCCAACTAGTTGCTTCTCTTAACTCGTCTGCATCCGTCTCCCCTACTCTTGCCCCTTTAACAGCTAGCTGGGTTTCAAGACACAGCTCACTTATGCCCCCTCTGGGAGGGCTTGCCCAAATCCCCAGTTCCTGATACCCCAGGAGAAGGAGCAAGGTTCCCCACTGATCTCAGGCTTCCTCAGCACCACGCATGCTGTCTTGTAGTGTGAAGTTGTCACCTGGACTCCTTTCTTGCCTCCCATGCTAGACTCTTAGCCCTTGAGGACAGGGCCTATTTGACCTTGGGGTCCACAGGGCACAGAAGAGAGTAGGGCTCAGGCACCAGGACTTTGAATGCCTGCTATTGGTACTGAATCCAAAAGGGGCCCAGTCAAGGTCTGGTTACTCGCTGCACAGACAGCCAATTATTGAGACAATGGGGATTGCCAAGGAAGAAAAGAATATTTAATAGGAAAGATGTCTGTCGGGAGAGCAGGAGATGCAGCCTCAAATCCATCTCGACTAACAGAAGAGGCTTTTAGAAGAGGGGCTGTGTGCATGGGGGAAGGTTATGTTTAAATTAATGAGGTCTGTGCTCATTGGGACAGGTTAGTAAGGCATGGTGAGTCTTGGCCTCAGAAATTCTGTCCAGCGGACTTTGGAATCTTAACTCCTTTGTCTTGGAAAAATTCCATCATTTCTGGGAAACAATTCAAAAAGGTCAAGTAATTAGTTAAAAGTTACAGAGTTCTGATTATCAAGCCCGATTTGCCTGAGAATCTAAAACTTGAGAGGGGGAGGATTACAAAAAAAACCAATAGGGTCATTGAAATTTGTTCATGGAGCCGGTTACACTATGTTACTTGGAACAGCTGTCCCCAACCTTTTTGGCACCAGGGACCAGTTTCATGAAAGACAATTTTTCTACTGGATGGTGGCGGGTAGGGGGGCTGGTGGTATTCAGCTCAGCCGAATCCACTCTGTTAGCAGATTTGCCTCCTTTCCGGGCTTGTTTGCTTGTCTGTAAGATACTGTCTGAACCTGGTATCTTCTCAGGTCCTAGGGAACTCCAAACTGAAAATCGGGAGAGAGGACGTTCAGAGCATGTTTCCACCCTGATCGGAGGCATGGGCCCCCCACCCGGAGGCAGTCTCCTATTGTTCTGTGGTGCGTCCCTGTGTCTGAATGCAAGCTTATTTCCACTTGCAGACCTGGTGCAAGTTCCCCATTGCAGGGACGGCACCGTGTTGTGTGGGTGTTTCCTGAGGAGCCTGACACAATGTTCTGCACACACAAGTGCTTAATGAATAAGGTTCAGGCACCTGGTGTCCAGCTAGCTGCAAGCTCCTGCCCTCTGGCCTTTGCCCCAGAGCCCACCTAACTTGTGAGGCCGCTTAGTCCCTGGTAAGAGGCTTGGTCAACTTCAGTGGCAGGCCAGTTTGGGGCTTGGGGTTTGGTAGTTTGGGATCATTTTTGAAAATGGACATTAGATTCAAACCCCTGCACATCCTCTGTGTCTCAGGCCCCTTTGCAGTATCTTCACAAAGGGCAGATGTAAAACATAAAAGCAGGAAGATGTAAGATGTAAAAGCAGGAAGCTAGGACACCATTTAGAAAGGAGCAGATTTATGCAGAGCTCTCTCATAACTAATCTGTTTTGAAACATTGAGGCTGCTGTAGGGTTTCAGAGGATGTCAGGTTGGAATGAGTGCTTCTGGTGACAAATTCAGAGAAAAAATTACCCTGCAACCCTCTAGCCAACAGCACTAAACCAAATAGTGACCTGTCCCAATAGCCCGTGACTAACGTAAGCTGAATTTAAAAAGGCATAATTTTGCAAAAAAGAAAAAAAGGTATGATAATAATCAAATAAAATTTATAAATGTTTTCATATGTCTTTTCTCCCCAGGTGCTTCATGTAAGTTATCTTTGCGGATCCAGGGTGTAGAGATGTAGGATCCCAACTATTCAGAATGAATTATCCCAAACTTGGAAGATTACTGATTTGTGACAAAACAAAGAGCTGAGCAAAAGCAGAACTTCTAGCTTCATACCACACTGAAAAGCAAAACAAAGACATAACACAGTGTTTTTGCCAGTGCCTTTTATCATAGCCGGCTCGCCCGCCTGCTCACAGACACAGACTGGCCCCCAACACCTGGTGAAAGCTTGGGTGCCCCAGAAGTGGTTGGCCCTGCACCGTGGGACAGATCCAGGTTCCTCTTAGTGGCTTCGAGCTGTCTTCCACACTTTGATTGCCTTTGACCTCTAGAGTAATTTGAAAACAGATGGTTTGCTATGGAAAATTCTACTTTTGGAAATATGCCTAAGTCTGACGTGGGAAAATTTTACATCTATTGCTTAATAATTCCCAACACACATCCTAAAACCCCCAATGATCTGGGTACTTTAGTTCACCCCACCAAAAATAAATTAATTAATTAAAAACAGCAAGGGAAGTTTATTTCCCACAGTAAGTTGAGAGGGAGAGAAACCAGAAGAGCTGTAGTTCCCAGAGGACTGGATAGAAGTTTTTACTCCTCTCATTACCAAGAGGGAAACCCTTCCTCTCACTCTCTTACTTCCTCACTCCCTAGGAGCTGCTGATCTGGCTGCTCAGATTCTAAGACACTGATTTTGGGTCATGTTCGCCAGGGGGCAAGGCTGCTAGGAGTCAGTGGCTCTCTCTGCTTCTGCATGTTGCAGTAAACTGATCAGGACAGATGAGCCCGGCTTCCTCCCTCTTCCCAGTGGTGAGGGCAGCTTAGGACAGAGGCTAGCAGTCTCTCTCTCCTACAGGGACCATGGAGGGGTGCTTCTAACCTTCGTCCCCAACTAGAGGGTAATGAAAGCCTGAGATTTGGATTTGGGCTCAAGAGGCAGCTGAGCACTCCCCTTTAAGCCTCAGGCCTTGGCCACTGCTCTGGTCCTTTTTACTGTCACTTTGCACACAGCAGCAGCTCTCCAAATTTAATGAGCGTCAGAATCCCCAGAAGGGCTTGTTAAAGCACAGGCCAATGGGCCCCACCCGGAGTGCCTGATTCAGTAGGTCGGGGCAGGACCTACGAATTTGCATTTCCAATAAGTTGTCAGGTGATGTTGTTGCTGGTCTGGGACCACACTTTGAGAACCACCGCCCGGAGTTTAACACACTGTCCCAGTTTATGATAAAGCAGTACTTTGCTTTCTTTTACAAATTGGGTGTATCTGGGCCCCTAGCTACCTTCTAAACTTCACTCTGACTCCTAAGAAGAGTAATAAAATTATGACATTATTCCAGAAATAGACGATGGGTTTTATAAGGTAACAAGAAGGAATGCAAAGTGTTTCAGCCTGGAGAGGAAGCGGCCAAAGACTCTCAGGGAGGCAGCTGAGCACGGGTCCTCCACAGAGGGGTAACAGGGCTTCCGAGGCAGGGAGAGGGGGCCGGGCAGACATGAGGAAGGGTTTCCAAACTGCACGGGCAAGTACGCAAGCACGCTAAGGAAGGCCATGAAATCCTATCCGCAGAGGCCTCTAACGTCAGGCTCAATGACCATCTCACTTGGTCAGCTTGAACGTGGACAAAAATACACATAACTGGAACAGTGACGGTTGATTTGACTCTCATTCTCTTCCAGGAACTATGCTAAATGCCATGTATGATTTAATTTTATTCTTATAACAACTCTATGAAGTTGGTGCTCACATCATCCTCACTTTACAAATGAGCAGACTGAGACCACAAAGGCCTCTTGCTCATCTACCTGGGAAGCAGCAGAACTTGAACGCAAACCCACGTCTGTGTGAGTCCTCATCCCAATTTCAGGTAACGCATGAAGCTATCATCAGCTATTGGAATTTTGTATTTTCAGATGAAAGAGTCATTCTTGTCCCAGGAGGTTGAGAGGAGGAAAGTTCCCTAATCAGTAAGTTCAGGCAGGCTGCGGGTGAGGGAGGGGAGGGGTCCTGGAAGCAGGAAGGCCCTGGGCAACCCGTGAGGAGCTGGGGCACCCAAGGAGCAGACCACAGTGAGGAAGGTGGAGAGAAAGGAAATGGAGCTGATGGTACTTGCAAGGATAATACCTACCAAATGCATTTGAAAACCTGTTCGTTCTCCTGTCTTCTCCCTCACAACAAATGGCACTATTAACAACTCGGTCATCTGAGCAGAAGGCCTGGGAGTCAACTCTTCCCCTTCTTCTCCTTGCCCAATCTCTAATAGAAAACAAGTTGCATGAAGGTAGAGACTGCCCTTGTTGTTTTGTTGTATTCCCAGCACCAGCAAGGTGCCAGGGGTGCTTGCTTAACCCCAGCCAAGTCCTCATGGCTCTCAGAATGAAGTCAGGGCTCCCTCGGCAGTATACAGGTCCCTCGTGGCCTGCCTCCCGTCCAACCTTCCCTCCCTGCCTCTGCTCACGGGAGACATTTCTCTCTATTCTCCATGCCCCACATACGCCATAGAGCCTGTTTCTGCCTGGAATCCTTATGATGACCTGACAAAAACCCATTCCTCAACCAACTGCCACTTAATTCTTCAGGGTTCAGCTTAGATGTTGCCTTTATCAGGAAATTTTCTTGGATCCTGGTCTAATTCTGAACCTTTAGGCCCCTTTTCTGCATTCCTGTATCTGTCTGAGCATTTCTCCATTATAGCACTGTGAAAGGACAGTCTTGCTAACAGGCTGACAGGAAAGATAAATCTCTCACCTGTAGCCTCTTAGAGCAGCATAAACTCTGTCTCTAAGATTGTTACATGAATGTCTCTCCTACAGAGATATTTACTCAGCAATTAAAAGAAGCTGAGCAAACAAAAAAAAGATGTAAAGTTTCATTAACATTTGCCACACCGGTCAATTCACATTCCAAAGGGAAAAGAGTCACCAGGAGAGGGGAGGGAAGGATAGACTATCTGATCGACTGTCATTAAAATTCATCACCTACAGACTAAAAAGTTTTGTTGAGTTTGTTTAAATAGCCTTAAAGAGCTCCTGAGTGGACAGCAAGAGTGTGAGCTTCCCTGCCTCCCCAAGGAGAGATAATACCAGATGCCTTCCATTATCAATTTATAGCCAAGAAGAAAGAAGAAACCAATTCCTGTTATTGATCTGCTACATGAGAAACAGAAAACAGCAGTTTCTCAGCTGTCTTCTGCTAATTGGGCTACAGTCATAAATCTCCCCCTACCTCTCCCCAGCCTGCCCTAATAAAGGGTCAGAGTCATTTGGTCTCAGGGCCAGCGCCTCCCTTATTTCTGGTGCTGTGCCCTCTTCTTCTTCAGAGAAAGAGTAAAATGAACTTTGTACTTCCTTCTACCCTAATCTTCATCTGAGAAATCTTTCTCACCTGAATATGAATTTCACACCCTTTCACACTGTCAACAGAAAAGAACCCAAATGCTGTAAAATAATTTAAGAGATTTGTTCTGAGCTGAATATGTGTGACCATGGCCCAGAGAGCCACACCCAAGAAGCCTTGAGCAAGTGGTCTCACCGTGGTTGGGTTACAGTTTGGTTTTATACAATTCAGGGAGACAGGAATTACACATAAAGTCACAAATCAATACATGGAAGGCATACATTGGTTTGGCCTGAAAAGGGGCATTAAAGGTTATAGGTGGGTTTAAAGATTCTTTGATTTGTAATTGTAATTTGTAATTGGTTAAAGAAATGCAGCTTTGTCTAAAGGCTTGCAATACTTTAAGATAAGGAAGTCTGTTAATCAGAGACAAGCCACCAGACATATACCTGCAGGTGTGGTTTAAGCTTTGTCTTGCATAGCCTTAGGCCTGTTAGTGAGCTAGGAAGGGCATCTCCAAGAAGGGAGGGGGAGTATGACATGGCACGTCTGATCTCCCTTCTCATGGCCAGCAATTCACCTTTAGGGTATTTTTGGGGTCACCTTGGCCAAGGGGGTCCATTCAGTCAGCTGGGGGTGCTTAAGATTTTATTTTAGTTCACAAAACTCATCATTTTTCTCATCTTCTTCTTGAGGATGACTTTGTCTCTATCCTCAGAACATAATACAGGCTTAATAAGTATTTGATGAGTTGACTTAAGACTCCAAGAACCAAATTGTTCTCAAAGTTTCTGTCATGCACCTCACAAACCAGGGCTGAGCATAGTATAGTCAGGAAAAGGCCAAATGCCTTTCACAAACATTTATTGAGTACCTGCCTAGTGACTGGGAATGAGATAGGTATGAAATGGTTCTTTCCAGCATGGAGCTTCTGTTCTAATGGGGAGGACAAGCCACATACACAGCTAACCATCCTCACCAGACAGATAAGCTCTGAAGGCCCTGTTCCTTCCTGCAGGGAATTCTCCCTTCTCCTGGAGCCTGGAAGTGGAGTCTGTGGCAACCTAATACCTGCATTCCTCCCAGACCCCCTCCTAAGTCCATGGGGAAGGCGAAAGGTAGGCTGGGGAACTGACCTCAGAGAACATTTAGGGCTCTGCACTTTTACCACTACAATCTTTCAGATTTTCAGCCTGGCCTCCAGAGATGAGCATGTGAGTTCTGCCTCTGTCTCATACTTTTAAGACATCTCAGAGCCTTTCTTTCAGTCCCTTAACAATGCTGATTAAAGGCGAGGAAAGCAAAGCCCCATCAGCTATCTACAAGCAAGGAGATGTCCCAAGGCCACTTAGCTTCAAGTCTGACAACAATAGAGGAGACCTTAGTATTTCTCAGGCTCAGAAAGAAAAGATATCTCAAACCTGGAAAGAGATCCAAATCTGGGTCCCAGTACAGCTAGACTGAAAGAAAAGGTCACATTATTTGTTTTCTGATATTTGTATAGCCCAAGGGCTAGGCACTCAGCATCCTGGCTGCCTTTTCTGGCATAAGGAAAGAGCTCTGGAGAGAAGAACACCTCTACATAAGGGGACTAAGTCTGGGGCGTCTGATGATTCAAATGTGCAACAATCACTGAGCACATCCTTCCTGGTAGGTTCTGTGTTGGGCACTTAGGGACAAAGATCCATTCTGACATGCTTTCACCAGACAGTGTGCAAGGATGACTGTCACAGAATGGCTTATGGTAACCAAAGTCTGTAAACAATTTAAATTTAAATGTCCATTGCTAACAGGCCACTTAATTTACGGAACCCTCATAGCATGGAATATCAGGCAGCTTTATTAAAAAGAATGTACTATTAATAATATGAAATGATCTCTAGGGTATGTTGTGAGAAGAAAAGAAGGTACAGAACAGTGTTCATAGCATCTATTAGTATAAAAAAAGAGAGGATCTATCTATTGTCAACTGAAGAAATGATGAGCTTCATAACTTTGGAAAGGAGAGTTGTAGCTCTCATAAAGGGTTACAGCCTGCAGGGTGGCCATTCTGACAGGCTGGGAAGCAGCAGCCTCGGGCAGAAGCTGAGAGCAGGCACTTCAAGGGATGGACAATGGGAACAGGAATTTATGCTGAGCAGGGTGGCCAAATGTACACATTTAACAAACTATAGAAGGAGTCATGAGTATTTACGAAAGGAGAAACAACTGAGCTTTGTGGTACTTCATGGGATCCATGTTCAGAAAATGCTGGCCTTAGAATGATCCAAGGGTGGAGCTTTTGACATTCTGATATCAAAGGTGAAGCAGAGGACACAAAAACCCTCACTGCACAGAGTCTGTACAGTGGTCAAAACTGATGCAGGGCATGCCCCAGGGAAGGGAGGAAAGCCCCCTGAATTAGCCATGTGGGTTCTTGGCTTTAGGGGCCTAGGATCATTTCCCAGCCTTTGAGTAAGGACCCCCAAGGCTGTCCCTTCAGCCATGTAGAGGGTGAAAGGCTTTTCTAAGTTTGGCAGTCCTAAGCAGGGACAGTCCCTAATTTTTCATTGACGGTTAGGAAGGCCTGTGGGCAAGTCCTGTCCCAGGTTAGAGGCTCATGGTCAGTTTCCTTTAGAGCCTCATACAGAGGTTTTGCTATGAGGCCAAACCTGGGAATCCAGATTTGACAGAATCCTGCCATTCCTAAAAAGGTTCTTAGCTGCTTTTTAGTCTGAGGGGGCTGAAGTACCAATACAGCCTCCTTCTGATCCCAAGCCAAAGTCCTGGCTCCAGGAATGAGCACATATCCTACGTATTTAACCTCTTGAATAGAGATCTGTGCCTTGTGGGGAGACACTCAATATCCCTGCTTTCTCCAAAAATGTAGGCCCTGGATAGTTTTCGTGAGAGTGCTCCTTAGTGGGGCTGGATATCAGTCAGTCGTCACACTCTGAGAGAGTCCCCTTATCTAACTGTAACTCTCTTAGTTCTTTTGCCAAAGCATTTCCAAACAAATGAGGATGATCTCTAAGTCCTCGTGGTAAAACTGTCCGAGTAAGCTGGGATGTCACATGAGTATCTGGATCAGTCCATGTGAAAGCAAAAGTATATTGAGAATCTGGTGTAAAGGAATGCAAAAGAAAGCATCTCAAATCTAAGACTGCAAACCACCTGGCATCTTCAGGTACTCGGGTCAGTATTGCATAAGGGTTGTGAACTATCAGATGGCCCAGAATCGAGGCCTCATTCACTGCCCTTAAGTCTGGACACACCTATATTCTCCATTTGGTTTCCCTACTGGCAAGCTGGGGATAGTACATGGGGGCTGGCAAGGCCAGAGCAGCCCATGTTTCACAAACTTGCTTATCAAAGGCTGAATACATTCTAAGCCTCAGGTCTCAGGGGTATGGCCTTTTCCAGAGATACTTAACATTAGGCTTTAAAGTAACCTGAACTGGGGGCACATTAACAACCCTGCAGGAACTTCAGTTCCACGCAGGTGGTAATTTGTGATGGAAGGCTAGACTGTTCCCCATCGGTATGTAGAGAAGCATTCAAAGTCGAAAGCAACGTTCTCTCTGGGCTGCCTCTTTTATAAGGTTCACCAAATTGAACCGTGACCTGGAACTTGAAAGGAATTACCTGGAACTTGAAAGGTAAATATCTCCCCATCAGAGGAACTGGACATTTAGGCACAAGCAGAATTCTGTGGAGAAATGAATGGTCCCCTAGGGAGCAATCTAAAGAATGGGCAAACCTTTTAATCTTTGGCTGTCCATCAATTCCAGTTCCTGTACAGGAAGAAGAAGATAATGACCCTGAAAAATGGGTCAGGACGGAGAAGGCGGCCCCATATCTAATGAGAATTTAATATTCTTACCTGGCACGTCCAGGGTTACCCGAGGCTCCTGTGTGGAGATGGTGAGAAGTCCAGGGGGAGGCGTAGGGGCCTCAGGCCCCATCAATCCTCTGTTCTCCTGGCCACTATAGGTTTGGGTGGCTCAGGCTCCCTTTGGGGCTTGGGGGAGTCCTTTCTCCAGTGGCCCTCTTGCCTACAAAAGGCACATTGCTTGGGACCCAAGGGCTGGCGAGTCAGGAGCTCTCATCTGGGCGTCCCAGACACCAGCCCCACTGTATTTCCATAAGGTGGGTAACCTTGAGGTGGCAGAGGGCTTAAGGAAGCTGCCAACAATTGGGCCTTCTGGTTATTTCTTTTGGTTTTTGCTGCCTGTCCCTATTGTTATAAACTCCAAAGGCCATATCTAGAAGCTGATTCATAGCAGTCTGAGAGCCCACTGCTGTTTTTGGAGCTTCCTTCTGATGTCAGGGGTGGATTGGGAGATAAATGCATTCCTAAGACGGCCTGTCTCTCCAGGGAATCTGGGTCTGTGTTAGTATATTTTCTGAGAGTCTCAACCAGGTGACCCTGAAATAGGGCAGGGTTCTCATCTTTTCCCTGGGTGACCTGTCTACCTCTGTCATAGTTTACCAGCTTCAGTATGCATTTTCTAGCCTTCTGTTAGATAAGTTATCATACGATTTTGGAATCCACAGTCTATATATCCTTTCTGATAATTCCACCGGGGGTCTAAGTCAGGAACGGCATCTCCCCCTACACGGCAGATGGCATGGCCTTGATTTTCAGCGACTTCCCAATCCGAGTGCTCATGGACAGTGCCTAGGATCCTCTGTTTTTCCTCTACAGTACAGTAATTAGACAACAGTGTCTATAAGTCCTGCCAGGTTAAGTCAAAAGACATAGTCAATTTAACAAATTCTTTAACAAATTTTCCTGGGTCCTCAGAAAACCGACCAAACTTTTCCTTGCATATGCCAAATATGACATAGAAAAAGGCACATGCACTGTACTTATTCCCCCGCCTCTGTTAGCCACCTCCCGTAACAGGCATAGGTTTGATTGTAGGAGCCGATATGGGCCCCACTCCTGGTGGTGCTGGTAGGGCTCACTCCCTCCAGTCATGGAGGGTATAGGCTGGTGCCAGCTGGGTAAGGGGGAGGAGTGTCTGCTGACCTTGGGGTAGAATCCTGTGCCAGGGAGCTAATCGACCCCCCGTCCCCAGAGCTGGGAGACTGAGGAGGCTCTGGGGGTGGCGCAGGCCATCTAGGAGGGGAAACCAGGAGGGGATCATCCAGAATACCAGGTGTGACTTCCTGATGCCTGAAGGTTACACAAGCTGGGCACATCCCGCAACTATCCCTTAAGTCAGGATCCTGATAAAGGGCCATAAAAGCTTGTACATAAGGGACCTCCACCCACTTTCTCTCTTTTATAAACCAAATCTAATTACATTATGGTATGATGATTTAGAGCTGTAGTCCCCAACCCCTGGGCCACTGACTGATACCAGTCCGTGGCCTGTTAGGAACGGGCCACACAGCAGGAGGTGGGCAGCGGGCAAGCGAGCGAAGCTTCATCTGTATTTACAGCCGCTCCCCATCGCGCACATCACCACCTGAGCTCCGCCTCCGGTCAGATCAGTGGCAGCATTAGATTCTCATAGGAGCCCGAACCCTACTATAAACTGCACGTGTGAGGGGTCTAGGTTGCGTGCTCCTTATGAGGATCTAATGCCTGATGATCTGAGGTGGAGCTGAGGCAGTGATGCTAGCGCTGGGGAGCAGCTTTAAATACAGATTATCATTAGCAGAGAGGTTTGACTGCACAGAGACCATAATAAATCAATTGCTTGCAGACTCATATCAAACCCCTATCTGAGTGGCAAGGGACAAGCTGCATCTAGTGGCAGGCTTCACAGTGGCAAGTGAGTTGATGTACTTCAATTGTACAGCTGCATCTGGTGGCAGGCTTCAAGTCAGAATCTGACACTTATTTTAGTCTATCTGTGGTCTGCCCATCATTTTTTTTTTTTTTTTTTTTTTTTTTTTTTTTTTTTTTTTTGAGACAGAGTGTCACTTTGTTGCCCGGGCTAGAGTGAGTGCCGTGGCATCAGCCTAGCTCACAGCAACCTCAAACTCCTGGGCTTAAGCGATCCTACTGCCTCAGCCTCCCTAGTAGCTGGGACTACAGGCATGAGCCACCATGCCCGGCTAATTTTTTTTTTTTGTATATATATATTTTTTAGTTGGCCAGATAATTTCTTTCTATTTTTAGTAGAGACGGGGTCTCACTCTTGCTCAGGCTGGTCTCGAACTCCTGACCTCGAGCGATCCACCCGCCTCGGCCTCCCAGAGCTAGGATTACAGGCGTGAGCCACCGCGCCCGGCCTTGCCCATCATTTTATTTACCATGCTTCTTTCCCAAACCGTGCACTTGTCTCAGTCACTGTTTTGGTAAGCCCACAAGCTAACCCTAGAAAAAACGAGTAAAAAACAAATGTCACTGGAGAGCTTCTTTGAAAAGGCGAAAGAAACAATGATAAGAAAGCAGAAGACTCTAAGACTGCTAACAAAATGAAAGCTGCATTTAAAAGAAAATACCAAGAGTCCTACTTAAATTACGGGTTCATTGCAACAGGTGATTCACATTCTCCAAGCCCACTTTGTATAACACGTGGTGACCAGCTATCCAACAAAGCCATGAAACTTCAAAACTGCTTTGCCACACGGACAGCAAGCACCCTGCATTAAAAGACAAGGCTTTGGAGTTCTTCAAAAGATAAAAAACCCATGAAGAACAGGAGAAATTATTGAAGGCCACCACTTCATCAAATGTGTCTGCAGTGAGAGCCTCATTCTTACGGGCTAACCACGTTGCTAAAGCTAAGGAGCCCTTTACTGTTGGTGAAGAGTTGATCCTGCCTGCTGCTAAGGACATTTGACGTGAACTTTTAGGAGAGGCTACAGTTCAAAAGGTGGCACGTGTTCCTCTTTCAACTAGTACCATAACTAGATGAATTGATGAAATAGCAGAGGATATTGAGGCACAATTGTTAGAGAGGATTAGTGAGTCACTATGGTACAAAATCCAGGTTGATGAGTCTACGGAGGCTGACAACAAGACAACAATGCTTGTTTTCGTGCAAATATATTTTTTACAGGAGGATGTGCATGAGGATATGTTATGTGCCTTTTGTTGCCAACCAACACCACAGCTGCAGAACTATTCAAGTCTTTGAATGATTACACACCAGGAAAACTGAAATGGTCATTTTGTGTCGGTATATGCACGGACAGAGTGGCTGGCCTGACCGGATGTCTTTCTGGTTTTGCTACTCAGGTCAAGGAGGTGGCTTCTGATGTGAGTCTACACACTGTGTCATCCACAGAGAACTGCTGGCTAGCCGAAAAATGTCTACCTGAACTAAACAACATTTTGCAGGATGTGATTAAAATTATCAACCACATTAAAGTACACGCCCTAACTCATGTCTGTTCATGCAGCTCTGTGAGGAGATGGACGCGGAGCACACACGTCTTCTAAGTGAGACGGCTTTCTAAAGGTGGATCACTGGCCAGAGTCTTTGAGTTATGAGAGCTGCTCCAGGGATTTCTTTTAGAAAAACAGTCACCAGTGGCAGCACATTTCAGAGACACAGAGTCACAAAACTTGCTTACTTGTGTGACATATTCAACCTGCTCAATGAACTCAATCTGTCACTTCAGGGGAAAATGACAACTGTGTTCAAGTTGGCAGATAAAGTGGCTGCATTCAAAGCCAAACTGGAATTATGGGGCGATGCTTGAACATTGGGATTTTTGACATGTTTCAAACATTAGCAGAGATTTTGAAAGAGACTGAGCCAGGGCCTTCTTTCTCCCAGCTGGTGCATGATCACCTATCTCGGCTTTCAAAAGAGTTTGAGCATTACTTCCCAACCAGGAAAGACCCTGAAACTGGGAAGGAATGGATCTGTGACCCATTTGTAAATAAGCCAGGTGAATCATGCTAGAAGAGGATCAACTGCTTGAGATTGCAAATGATGGAGGCCTTAAAAGCATGTTTGAGACAACTTCAAATCTCCAGAGGTTCTGCGCTAAAGTGAAGGTAGAAAATCCCGAGATTGCCACAAAAGCACTGAAAAGCCTGCTTCCATTTCCAACACCCTATCTTTGTGAAGCAGAGTTTTCTGCAGTGACGGCAACCAAAACAAGATTACAGAGTAGACTGGACATGAGCAACACACTTCGGGTGTCACTGTCTCCCATCACTCCCAGGTGGGACTGTCTAGTTGCAGGAAAGCAAGCTCAGGTCTCGCACTGATTCTGCATTATGGTGAGTTGTATAATTATTTCACTATATATTACAATGTAATAATAATAGAAATAAAGCGCACATAAATGTAAAGCACTTGAATCATCCCCAAACCAACCCTCTGCTCCCCAGTCCATGGAAAACTTGTCTTCCATGAAACTGGTCCCTGATGCCAGAAAGGTTGGGGACTGCTGATTTAGAGAACCATTTTCTGGCCAAATTTCCAAATCTCCTAATTTATATTGAGGTCAAGCTGCATTACAATAGGAAATAAGTTTCTTTTCCACTAACCCTTTCAATTTAAATTTATCCTGATTGCTCAGAAGTCACCTTTATGGCGAACCCTTCGAGATGCTTGCCCCTGTCCCCATATTGAAAAAGCGTCCTCACTAGAAACTGGGGTCCTCCGAAGTTTTGTTGTAAACTATTTTTTCTTTCCCACTCCCACTCTTCCTTTTTGTTAAGGAAGCAGTAGCAGCTAAGCCCTGCAGCATCAAAGCTGGCACAGCTGAGAAAGCACAAGTAGAAGACAGAAGACAGATCTGCACAGAAGAATGGGGCTACGTCCTCCGGTGTGAGGAACATGGCAAAACAAGTGCTTCAACACGCAAAGTATAGACTCAGGGATGAAGGTGGGGTGGCCAGAGCAGGCTTCCATCTGAGCACAAATACAATGTTGGGGGCCAAGAGGGCACTTATGATCTGACTTCCACAAAATGCAGAGGAACCGTTTAGTGTTTGGGCAAAAGCCAGCGAGCTGATGGGGGAGGTAGTGACCTGCCCTGCGTGCCAGCAAGAAGAGACTTCAGACATAGGAACAGGTTTTTGAGATCCCGAGTGAGTGAAATGAATTACAAACCCAGCTCGCTTAAGGAACCAGAGATAAAGCTGGCGCTTAAGGTCTTGATGTGACATAGCTCACCACGGCGACAGCCTACAAATGACTAGCCACTGAGAAAACCACCACACCAAGGATATCCATCACCGAGGCATCCATCCAGAACCTAGATTGCCATCAAAGCACCCACTAGCAAAGACAAAGGTTCTTACTCAACCTATGCTACAGACACTCCTCTACAAGGGGCGGCGGCGGGGGGGGGGGGGGGGGGTGGTGGTGGTGGTGGGGAGGAAGCCCTGTCTAAACAAAAGAAAATCCAAAAATAAGAAGTGACAGCTGCCCCAGGTGAGAAGGAATCAGCAAAAGAACTCTGGAAGTGTGAAATCAGAGCGAAAGGCCACCCCCAAAAGGGAACAGCAGCCCTCTAGCACGGAAGCTCCCCTCCCATCCCTGGTTCCATGCATGTCTGCCATTGGGCTGCTCCTGAGTTGATTCCTTTATAATAAACTAGTAAGCAAAGTGCTTTCCTGAGTTCTGCGAGTCATTCTAGCAAATTATCAAATCTTCTTGATAGCTATCCGGAGAGGTTTAATCTAGGAAACAAAAAGCTAAAATTAGTTTATGAGGTTTTTATCAGATTTAATTGATGCTCTGTGGTGAAGTGAAAGGTTAATAACCTCTCATAATCCGAACTGCCTAATATTTTCTGTTTGGAGTTTTCCTTTGCTTTACTAGGGGAGTCATGGGAAGCCCTGAATCTGCAGTCAGGCAGGCAGAAATGTGGGTAGCTTAGGCAGCCCATTTGCAGCTGAAGAGGGGGCAGTCTTGTGGGACTGAGCGACTGCCCTGTGGGGTCGGACGCTAACTTCAGGACATAGTGTCAGGATTGAATTGATTTTTTGGGCACCCAGCTGGTGTTGGAGAATTGGAGAATGGATGTTGGAAAAGATATCACAGATATGTTGTCAGGAAGAACCTGAGACTAACCCAAAATGGCATCTAAATATCGCAGCCCAAGTTTCCAAAGGGAATTGTCAGCTCTTTGTTTTTCAGTGCTGTCTCTACTGGGAGAGGTGACAGATAAGAGTCTGAATGATAATAATAATAATGATAACAGCATCTGATATTTATACTGTGTGAGGCATTGTGCTAATCAGTTTATATGCATTATCTGGTGCAGATCCTCATGACGACTTTCTTCATAAGATGGGGCTTACGTATGAGGACAATGAGGTGCCCAGAGGTGCTCTCTTTCAGCTTCAGTGATACATGTTTACATGAAATCAAGACTCTCCAACCTTTTCCTGATGAAAAGCACACTGAAGTCTTATGACTGCCCACAGTCAGGACAGGGTAGAGTAGAAAAGAAGAAAAAAGTAAAGGGAGATCTGGACTGGCCATGGTGGCTCACGCCTGTAACCCTAGCACTCTGGGAGGCCGAGGCGGGAGGATCACTTGAGCGCAGGAGTTTGAGACCAGTCTGAGCCCTGAGCAAGAGTAAGACCCCATCCCTACTAAAAAAAACAAAAAAACAAAAAAACAAAACAAAACAAATGTATATATATATATACACACATATATATAGAAACAAAAATTAGCCAGGTGTGGCGGTGCCCGCCGTAGTCCCAGCTACTTGGGAGGCTGAGGCAGGAGGACTGCTTGAGCCCAGGAGTTTGAGGTTGCTGTGAGCTAGGCTGACGCCATGACACTCTAGCTTGGGCGACAGAGTGAGATTCTGTCTCAGGAAAAAAAAAAAAGGCATGGAATGACACCACTGAACGAGGAAAACAATTGGGCATCAGGCCTCACCTTCCAAAGTCCTGGGTCGAATCCACCCAAGCCAGGTTCCCGGCACAGGCCTCCCTCTGACGCTAGCCCTTCACTGTGCTGGTGGGGCTGTTCCCTCAGAACGTTTCAAATTTTCTCTTTCCCTGAAGTCTGGAAACATTCTCACCCCTCCCCCTTCCGTTTTCCTTAATTGGCCCAGAGAAAACCAAAAGTCAGTGATCAGCAAAGCCACGATAGGCTAGCAGTAAAACCATGACATTATTTCAGAGAAGAAGGAAACATTTAAAAACCAAGTCTCCCAAAAGAGTTCAACTTAACTAGCAATCAGGGAAACACCAAATACAACTTCCATCTTGTACCCACCAGACTGGGAAAAGTGAGACAGTCTAACGACACCAGCTGTTGGCAAGGATATGGAATAGCAGGTGCTCTGTCCTGGGCAGGTTTTGAGAACCAAATGAAACAACAGGGGTGAGCGCCCAGCACAGAGCAAACAGAGCTACCCTCAGTGGCCCTCCTCTCCTTTAACTTTGAAAGGCAGAGCAGATTAGCTCTTCTTTGCATCAACAGGAATATTCTAGACCAAGGTCTGGGCTCACCTTCATGTAATTTCTTTGCCAGAGGAAAGTCTCCTTAGGACAGATCTGCCCCTGGCTCCTCAGACACCAGGCACAAGAGGATCTTGCTGCCTCTGTACCACCTGGCTGCCCCAGGTGCTTCTACTCTGGGTCAGCGTCACAAAGGTGGGTGAAGGGATCTCCAGCTCCCTCTGCAGAGACACCCCAGAGCCAGCAGTGGGCCTTGCCAGCGCCAGGCACCTGCTGGGCACAGCAGGGTCAACAGTGTAAATCAGAAGAGTTAGCGGTGCTCCAACATTAAAGGGGCACCAGTGTCAGTCGGGAGATGGGAGACAGCCCACACCTGACACCTCACCTGAGATGGTGGCTCCCAGGGCTGCATCCCTGCAGGGAGCAGAGCAAGGGCTCTGATCTTCAGGTGCCGGGCTTCTCAGGTAGATGCGGGCATCCTCCCGAGGGCTCCAGGGAGACTGGGGAAAGGTCCTGCAACAGAGGGAAAATAAATGCCAGAACCAGAGAGACACTGATGATGATGAAGATGACCGTGGTACATGTTGATCCCCCAATTTTATCTCCAAGATGACATGAGAGACACCAACGAAATACCAAGAAATCTGGTGATCCCCTTACGTGTTTGGGGCCAGTTCTGTAGAATTGACGTACACTAGTGCTTCTCAAAGGGAGGTCTGTAGACACCACCAGCATCAGCTGGAAACCTTAAACATGGGTGCTTAGATCCTACCCTAGGCCTACTGAATCAGAATCACTGAGGTGGGGCCCGGGAACCTGCACTAATGAATTCCTCAGGTGACTGATGTTTCCCAACCATCAGGGGGCTTCTCTATGAGGACCACCTGGGCTCTGTCAGTCTCTTGCTTTCTTCACAGACTTCTCACTGAGGGGCAGATTGCCCCAGGCATCAAAGGAGCCCAAGAATTGTTTTCCAGGAACATTCCATTGTAAAAACACAAGCTCCTGGTGCCAAAAGCCCTTTTAGGAAGCTTTGATTTGTAGAATGTCTGAGCAGGTCTGCAAGGAAGATGTTTGCATCCCTAAGGGGTTGTCATCATCAGTTTTGGCTTTAATTGCGATTTTGTGAAACATGAGATTTTGGATGCATCTTAACACAGCTTGGTCCGTTGCATCCCAGGATTCAGTCTTATGATTTGTCTTCTTAAAAAATGTACCACAGGCAGGAAGGAAGAGGCAGGGGACGCACGTGCAGAGCCGCAGGCCCCTCCGCCCACTGCCCACCTCTTAGCTGCAGCTCTCCTGGACATGGGCTCAAGGTCAACTTGGCTTTCAGAGTTTATGGTGTCACCTGAACCTTTTCCACGCTCACTCTCTGTGTCTCCTCCTCCCCTCATTTTCCTCCCGCAGCTTTTACTGTAGAGTCTCTAAAGGTAATAATGCAAAAGAGAGACCCAAACGGATTTTATACATTGGCTTGAGTCTCTTGTTAGCCTTGGTTTGGAATTGTTACCTAGTTACCAGAAGGTTCTGGCTTGGACTCCAAGAAAATCAACTGGACACTAAAAACTTAAAAATGCCAGATGTACTCCAGTGTTTAGACAGGCCTGGCAGCTGATGCTTTCCAGAGTTGGGAAATGGTACAAGCATGAAACCCACTCAAAACCCACAGATCTCTGCATTTATGCTTTTTCCCCTAACCCTCAAGTCACTCGCCTACGGGTGAGCAACCCCTCTGTGCTCTGCCAAACAGCCCTTTACCTGTCACTGACGATTAATTGTGTCTTTTCCCGGTGGCAGTTCTGCATCCCTATAAAAGTAAAACGTAAAAAACCGTGGGCCCTGCTCTAGAAAAGGAGGAAGGGGGAATCGAGATCTAGCCCACCTATTTTTCTATTTATGGAAAAGCCTAGACAAGAAAACATTGCAGTTTGTAAATACATATTTGTGTGCCTTCCCTGCTACAACTGTGTTATACCACGGAGCAAAGTCTGATGCAGTAGGTCTGGGGTGGGCTGAGCACGTGCATTTCTAACAAGTTCCCAGGGCATCCACTTTGAGACCCACTGGTCAAAACAAGGATTCTCTCAATCCTGGCTGCACATTAGAGGGACCTGTGGTGCTTTTAACAATGTAACGCCTAGGCCTATCTCAGAAGAACATTTGTCACGTCAGCGCTTTTGAATCGGTCTAGGTCTGTGTTTCTCGATCGTGGCTGCACATTTGATTACCTGGGGAGTTTTAAAAATCCTGATGGCCAGGCTTCCTCCACCTCAGAACTACTACCAGGTGACCCACATGTGCAGCTGATGGCATTGGCAACTCCTGAAATTCAGGACCTTCATCACCAAGCAGATGCCACAGCTCTGGGAGGGGGTGTGTGGGCTTCAGAGTCAACCTCAGCAGGGACAGTTTCTTTTCTCCTGGTCAGTGGGTTTTGAAACAGAGGATCTGAATCCACTTATGTTAATGCAGGAGGGTTTTGGTGGCATTTTCATGTTCATGGAAACAAAGGGGACCACTACAGACTTCGTCAAGGTCGAGGAAGCAGCCACTATGTAGGGAAAACCCACCTAGACTCAAATTCGCTATTACCTTCCTTTGGAGGCAGGAGCAGAGGTTGGTATTTTAAATAGGGTAGGCTGTTCAGCCTCGTTGGGAAGGTGACATTCAACAAACACTGGGCAGGATATGAAGGAGCCTGTTGTGGGTGATTAATACAGATTAGACTGCCCCCTCCGCCAGTGTGACTGCAAGCTGGGGAGGAGGATAAGACCCCCAAACACCTGAAGAAATGGAACTAGGGAGAAAGGTCTGGGGGTCTGCAGGGTGCTCAGGACAGCTGGGGCATAGGAGGGGACTTAGTAGCGACCTAGGGAAGCTTAGAAAACACCCTATGGCTTAAGTCTGGTTGCTGAATATGACTTTTTTGATGAGGGACCAAGAGGGCACACTTTCTCCTCAAAAAGGGTGGTGTAGACTAAGACACTTTATGGAAGAATTCTTGACTACACGGACCCTTAAACTAGAAAGGGACACACAAGACCATCTGGTGTAGTGCTCCGTGAAACCATGTTTCACGGAGCTCTGGGGCTTCCCAAAGGTTCATTGGGGGATCCAGTAGCAGACTAGGTGGGAAGCAAGAACTGTGGTGGAGCCGGGTGGTGGCTTGGGGGTACAGTGGTCGGTGGACATAAAATCTGGTTAGCAGTGCACTTGCTTTGCAGCATCAAGACACGAGGCGACACGTGGTGTCTGCTCGTCCTGATGGGCATGTTTGAGTCCATTTAATACTCACCAACCCCTTGAGGTAGATCTATGTCCCTCTTACCAATGAGGAAAGAAGCCCAGAGAGGCCAAGGAGCTTGTCCCAGGTCACAGAGCCATGAGTGGCGGAGCTGGGACCTGCATTCTGGCGGCCCAGCTCCAGAACCCTGGCTCCAGCACCACGCTCTCCCCATTCCTTACCACTGTGCCTACTGTATCCTCCAGGTTGCTGCCTGTAAGAATTCTAGAGTCCTTTTGGCCACATGAGAGAGGCTAAGACTTCCCATCCTACGGTTCAGCCACAGTTCCTCCAAGTCCCCTCTTTTTTTATCTCCAAGTGTCCGTCGCCTTCTGTGCCACCACCAATGAGTGGTGAGTCCCCTTACGGTTCCTTACGGTGGGGTGGGCAGAGCGATGCCCGTGCAGTGCCCTCTCCTCTGGAGCCCTTCCCAGAGACAACGCCGCAGGCGGTCTGTGCCTTCCCTGGGCAGCCGGCCCCACTGCTCTCCTTGGGGCCAAACAGGTGGAACCACAGTGTGGGGACTCTTGACTGAAAGGCAAGAGGGCAGGTAGGTCACAGTGTTGACCAGAGGCAGGACCAAGGCTGGCCTGCGCTCTCGCTCAGGTGTTCTGTACTTTCCCAGAGAAGGCCCTTCCAACTCCTTCCCTCTGCCAAGAGAGGACCCCCAGGGTGTCACCCTCATCCCTACCTCACTTTCTCTCCTAAGAGAAGCCCCCTTTACCCTCCAGTGTTACTCTAGGCCTTGCTGCCCCACTTCCTGCCCCCCCCCAACATCTGTAAATGAGAAGGATGAGGGTAACTTGCCCTCAAATTGCTGTGGAACCTCTGAGGCTCTTCTCTGAGCCCATGCAGTGCACTGGGTACCCCTCTTGCAGCTCAGCCTTCTATTAGAAAGAGCTGTTTTGGGGGAGGGAGGGGGGAATACCATTGCCAAGGACAGCACTAGTTACTAGTTTCTATTGGAAACCATGCAGCTTTGTACCAAAGGAGGCTATTTCTCCTCTTAAGCAGAACCTGCACCTTTTGGAACAAGCTTTCTCCTCTAAGCCAGGCCATGGGCCTGGCCACTTGGGCCCTCCTGGGCCCCACCATTATGGCTCAGAAGCGTGTTGCCTCCTCAGCCCGACCTGAGACTGCCTGCCTTGCCTGTGCAGCCACACTCGCTGCGAAGGCACCTTCACTTACATCCAGGAGGAATGGGGCCGGGTTCGTACTTGAACTCGTAAAAAGTATTCCAAGTCTCCCCTTGCTTTAGGTGTGGCGCATATGTCCATATGCTTTTCATATGGACAGAAATTTATTGGTGTTCCATGTAAATTTTGGTTTCGAAAAAGGAGCCCATGCTTAGGGGAAAAAAAATTCTGAAACCACATATTGAGTCTTTGGACCTCATTTTACATTTGAGAAAATTCAACTCTAGGAGGTGAGACTTCTCTGACATGGTTATTGAGCTCACCTTTTACAAAAGAAGAATAAGCCTCGGCTGGGCATGGTGGCTCACGCCTGTAATCCTAGCAGTCTGGGAGGCCAAGGGGGGAGGATCGCTTGAGCTCACAAGTTTGAGACCAGCCTGAGCAAAAGCGAGACCCTGTCTCTACTAAAAATAGAACACATTAGCCAGGCGTGGTCACATGTGCCTGTAGTCTCAGCTACTCGGGAGGCTGAGGCAGGAGGATCGCTTGAGCCCAGGAGTTTGAGGTTGCTCTGAGCTAGGCTGACACCACAGCACTCTAGCCTAGGTGACAGAGCAAGACTCTGTCTCATTAAAAAAAAAAAAAAAAGGAATGAGCCTCATGTTTCCCATGAAGCAGTTTATAAAGAGAAAGAATGGGGCTGTAATTCTTTCCAGAATGATATGTAATGTTCGGGTCCCTGGCCCACACCTTGTTCCCCGTGGGCACCTTTCTGATTGGCTCTCTTTCCTTTCTTTTGAGATAACTTAGATGGAAAGTATGGCATGGTAGGATTTAATGCTATTATTCCAAGGCTATATATAAAGCTGGAACACTTACACCCTCAGTCATTTTCCCTGCTGGGATGTCTGTGTTCCACAAGGCAAAATCGAATCCTCTGGAATGTAGCTGTTGTTCTTGTTAGACTTTGGGGCAGTTTGTTTAAGATAAGGAGATGACAAATAGGTTGAATTTGGAGTTACTAAAGGAAAGATCGGAAAAGCAATTGCACAGTCTCTACCTGTGCTGGCACAGATGACATCATCCCTCGGTTGGGTGGGGGTCCCGGTTACTGCCATTCTAAATAGAAATTGCCCTTAACTTGTTTTCTTTCTTCCTCTGGGGATGTCCCTATATGGCTACCCCTTACTCTGGGCAGCTGCAGGATTAGGGAGTGGAGTGGAGTGAGAGGTAAGAAGAAAATAGTGGCTACGAGCACAAACTCTGCATCAAAAGCCACCTCCAGCCCCTACTGACCTTGTGATCTTCAGTCTCCACTTTCTGATCTTTATATGGGGGAGAACAACACCTCCCTCATATTGCAATTATGACAGTTAAATAACATAATGCAACACTTTTGGGAAAAGTTGTCTGTACTCTGTTGCAACTGCCTTAACTCACTGTGTCACCTCAGCCTTCTTCAGCTGATTTTCTGTCCCTAAACATTCCACGGCTGCCTTAGCCTTTCCTGGATCACCAGTGATCTGCACATGGCAAAATCCAGTGGCTGCTCCTCTGTGATGGCCTTCCTTGGCCCATCTGCAGTGCTCCATCCAGCTGCCGGCTCCCTCCTTCTGCAAACACCCTCCTTGCTGCCTCCAGGACAGCACCTCGGCCCTTCCCTTTCCTCCTTGGCCTCTCCTCAGCTGCCCTCGAGGGCTCTGCCAGCTGCTTCCACAGGCCGGGCCCTCCTTTTCCTCCTCCACATCCTCCCCCAAGGTGATTCCATCCCATCCCAGGGCTTCAGGTGCCATCTGGAAGCCCACGACAACCAGATCTGCATCGCCAGCCTTGATGTCCTCCAGGAATCCCACACTGAGGTACCCAACTTCCACCTGGATGTTGACACTTAGGTGCCTAATGGTCATTCCATACTTCATAGGGCCAAAATAAGACTCTTAATTCTTACTCCCACCCTCAAAAGAGGCTGCGTCCCAGTCTTGTTCTAGGAGTTATCTTTGATTGTTCCTTCTTTTGCAACCCTCTTCCCCTCACCCCTCGCCACCACCATCTGATCCATCAGCCTGTGTTGTCAACTGCATCTCTGACACTTACCTCTGATCCGCCCACCTCTCTCCATCTCCACGTGTACCACCCCACTCCCAGCCCCTTTGTCTTGTTCCTGGGCTGCTGCCGTCATCTGCTCACTACTGTCCCTGCTTTTCTTCTTGCCCCCTGGAGCCATGCTCCTTACCGTGGCAGGACCTTGCCCAGCCTTCACAGTGTCCCCTTGTCCGTTCTCTCCCTCATCTGTCCACTGAGGCCATACTGACCCTCTCACTATATCTCACACTTGCTAAACGCATTCTCTCTTTAAAGGATTTGCTCGAGAATTTTCCTCTGTCTGGCACACTCTTTGCTCTGATGAGGTTGGCTGCTTCCTATCAAGGTCTCAGCTTACACGTCAGCTTCTCAGAGAGGCCGTCCCTAGCTGTCCAATCTCACGTTGCCCCCTCATTGTTTGCTGGTTCACCGTGATTGCTAGTTTTAATCTTCTGCATAGCACTTGCAACAGGCAGTTTTCTTATTTTGTGTGTATTTCTCTATCACTACTATAAAATAAGCTTCATGAGAATAGGTGCTAAGGAAACAGCAGGGGCTTATAGCCATTCATTCATTCATTTATTGTAGAAATATTTATTGAGGGCGTCCTAGATAGATACTGGGTACTGAGCACACCTCTGAGAAGGCAGAGGCAGACGCGCCGTCACCCCATTGTAAATGTCCTCACAGTGTGGCAGGAGAGGCAGCTTGTGAACAGATGCCTGAGTCAGCTCAGGCTGCCACAACAAAATACAATGGACTGAGTGGTTTAAACAACAGAAATTTATTTTTTTATGGTTCTGGAGGCTGGAAGTCCAAGACCAACATGCCAGCATGGTCAGGTTCTGGTGAGGGCTCTCTTCCAGGCTTGAGGACAGCCGCCTTCTTGCTGTGTCCTCACATGGCAGACAGAGAGAGCAACTCTCTAGTGTTCCGTCTTATAGCGCACTAATCCCATCAGACCAGGCCCCACCTTCATAACTTCATCTAACCTAATTATCTCCCAAAGGCCCCATCTCCAAATGTCATCACTTTGGGGTTAGGGCTTCAACATATGAATTTGGGGGAGCACAATTTAGTCCACAACAACAGATAAAAAGAATGTGCTTGATAAGTGAATGGTCTTAATTCTGGGGAAGGAATCATCATCTCCTAAGAAGACCTAATGGGGAGGCTAGTACTTGAACAAGAGGTCCTGAAGCATGCATAGGAGTTTACCAGGTAGGTAGGGGTGATGCAGGGGAAGGATAGTCTTGGTGGATGGAATATGTAAAAAGAAATAGAGGTTTGAAACAGCATAATCCTCCTCAAAACCCCTGGGGTGACCCTGTTTGGCCTGGCTGGGGTCCAGTGCCCCACCCTGAACCAGTCAAGTGACAAATGGCATTGGGTGGGGACAGTAGGCCCTGAACTCCACGAAATGGGTCCTCCACAGTGAAGGGAGGCTCCGCTAACACAGGGAGGGGGAGGGGTGGTACGTAAGCTAAAACAAAAGATGTCCACCCCAGTTATTGAAGAGTTAGCTGTAGCTGCTTTGGAGGTGTCTAGCAGAAGTAACTTCACACCAAACTGGCTTCTCTTAGTCACCCAAGAGGTTCTCAAATCCTCTTCCCCTGTGGCCACTTGAATTGCATTGAAGGTGCATCCTAAAGTATTTTTAATATTGGAAAAGAAAGGAAAGTGTAACTTAGGGACTCTTACCCTTACTCTCATCCCCTTCAAAAAAACACTCAGTGTTTGAAAGCAAAGGACACATAAAATTTTAAATTATTTGCCACTTTAGATCATCCACACTCCGACTGCATTTCTCTATCTGGGATGATTGGGAGCTGGGTATAAACTCTGTCAAGAGAGAAACACGGACACTCAAACAAATACCTTTCTGTTAATAAGGTGATGTTGTTTCACATGGAGGAATTCTATGAGGTTATGTGGTTCATGACTCACAGTGACTCATACCCTGCCCTGAGTTTGGTACAGATCCCTGCCTGGTGCCAGTGGGAGGTTTCCATGGGTAATTTAATCAACTGGACTGTGTTACTGTGTTATATCACATCACTTCTTGATAAGATTTATTTTTTAAAAAGAAAAAAAAAAGAAGAAGTTTTGGCACAGGCTTCTAAACTCTTAAACTGACAGACAACATCTTTAATATAGACATTGTAAGAAAACAAATAGGAGGGTCACAAAGGCTGAATGCAATTTTCTTCTTTGAAGTGAGACACAGAGGAAGTGGTGTTCCCAATATGACAGGCCCAGTTGTTCTTCCCAGAGGGCCTCCATCCACCCAGAGGTGATGGTGAAGCCAGGGGGCTGCAGATGCCTTGGTCCCCATTAGACATCTTTGCTGCCCGTCAGTGGCTTTCGAGGCTCCCTCTCCTCGGGCCCTAGAGTACAGGCTGCACTCGAGCTGAGTTGCTGGCAGCTGGGAGCATGCTGCCAAGTTGAGCATTTTCAGATCTCTGCGTGTCTGCCCTGGGAAATAAGGGACAGTGGCAAAGATCACTCATCCACTGCTAGCAGGCTATGGGGCCAGCATGTTCCCCACCTAAGAGGAGGTCAGAGATCAACAGAGAATACAGAATGCTTTGATAGAGGGCATGTGACTTCCAATTAGCCAAGACATTCTGAAAACACTCATTCCCGCATTGTTGAACCATTCCTTATTTGCCACCCCACATTACCTTTGCTCTACTTTGCTGGCCAAGGAGTCAGAGGCAAAGTCTGTGCTATGGATGGTAAATAACACACTGCTCCAAAGCGGGATCTTCTGAGAATAAGCTCAAGTCCTGAAACAGCCACAAGAACGATTTGAATTTGAGCACAACACAGAGGCTCCTGCTGTACTCAGCATGGGGACTAATCTGGATTTGCATCTACTGTGTGATGCTCCCAAATGTGAATTTTTACATTTTATTTTGAATTCTTCTAAAGAATAGAGCAATCCAGAAAAACAGATAAGGGTAAAAAGAGACTAATTCCCACAAGATTTTTAACCTTCCACATTGGCAGTGTTTTCTCAACACCAGGGGATCAACAACCTGTTACAGGGCAGCAAGTTGTTAAATAGATTCGGAGACTGAGCGGGGTGAGGGGGTTTCTCAAGTTCATCAGCCTCCCAGCCCTGCATCGGTGCTTCCCTTCCTTGCTCCTGCCTTACTCAGTGGAAAACTTATTCCCTATCTTTCCTAGCAGGGGCCCTGCAGCTAGCCCTAGACATTCTTTTCCGCATCCTGAGAACCTTTCCCATCCATTGTCAACACTGTTGCCAACAGCAACAGCTACAGCTCAGTTGCAGTCTCTAAGGTTGGTTTGGCATAATGCTAAACACATTATACACATTCTTTCATCTAAACTCCAATGCTCAAACTATCCCACTGAGACAGGTATAATTACCTCCATTTAACTGATGCAAAAACAGGCACTGAAAGGTGAAGTATTATACTTCTCTGAAGGTCTCTCAACTAGTACATGGCAGGGGAGGGGGGCTCTGCCTGTCCCCCAGTTCTCTGCTCTCTGCACTTATTCACATATTCCCTGGAGTTGGTACAGAGAAAACCTATTTATCTACTGCCAAAAGACATTTGCTTCCTAGGTGAATGGGAGAATTCCAAAGCCAGGAAAGGTTCATGATGGTCACATGTGACATGGCATCCCAGTCTGATGGCACAGGCCTGGGTCTTTATGCCCCAGGGCTGCACCTCAGAGGGCTAAAGGGACACCTGGGCTCATCTCAAAGGCTCTGGGCTCCCTCTGGGCCCTCCCTGCATAGCAGTCGTGCCCACACGCTCACTGGCATTCCATTCCCAGCACTCTGCGATGGTCCAGCCTAATTTTCTCATGCGTACTATTTTATTTACCTTCTGGTTTTCACGCTTTAAGACTCTCTGTAACAACAGAGCTCATGAGACAGGGTGGAAAATCAAAATCCAACCAGAGGCAGTTGCGGCATGATGAAAGAGCACCAGGTTGTGGTCAGGTCAATCGGATTCCTATCCTACCTCCTCCACCTCACTTACTGGCTGTGTGGCCTTGGTCAGGCCACTAAACTTCTCTGAGCCTCAGTGTCCTTTTCCATAAAGTGTGGCATTAATATGACGATGTCGGTAACATGTTCAGTACCGTGCTCAGTAAATGGCGTCTCATCGTCATCACCGTTGTCACTGGAAGGCAGTGCTGTACGGATGTGGCTGATCAGTGAGGTGAGGTGGGGTGGCCTGGCCCGGGGCCGCAGCAGAGGAGAAGGCTGTGCTGTGTCCACAAGCCCAGCGTGTCTGCCAGGGCACGTGCAGGTGGCTCTCCCTCCCGGCCACCAGGCCTTTGCGAATTCATTCAGAATGGCTCTGCCAGAGCTTTAGGCCAACAATTCCTCTTCAGATAAGATGGATTTTGAGAAATCAAGTTGTTTCTCTAACAGGAAATCTGTCTTTTTACCCCAAAGTTCCATTGACTCTTAAAAGCCTTTGGTCAAGCTTTTAAAGCCTTGCCAACATCATAAGGAAGATGATCAGGCTTCTAAAAACCTAGGCACGAAGAATAATGGGAAATCTGGTCCCTGGGTCACAGGGGAAAAATATGTTGTAGCTTTTAAATGGAAGCATTTTCAAGGTACTAAAGATATCAAATGTCATATTGCTACAAATCAGACAGAATTTAACAATTTTTTTCACCTCCCTATGCATATGTATGTGTAAAAAAGAGATATATCGTTGAGAACTATTGAAACTATTTTTGAGAAGTTTTGAGCTATTTTTGAAAAATGTCAAGCAAAGTAAGGCAGAGACATTTGGATAGAAGAATAAGGAGAGCGTCCTTGAGAGCTGAGAAAGGCGGAGCACCCGTCCCCCACACTGCTGAGCCTTCTCACAGGTCGGCGAATTCTTTAGCAGAGTATTAGGCCCGGATGATTAAGCAAGAATGATATCTGAGCTAAACCAGAGACTGAAGGCCAAGGTCTGCACTTTCTAACTCTGTCTGTGCTGTTAACTCCCTGCAGCATGCTGCGGACTATCTCATAGGAAAATAAAAATAAAGGCTTCACTGAGCTAATTACAAAATGATTTTAAATACTGAAAACAATTATTACAGAGAGATGATACATATATATCTACACACATGGAGAGATTTTAAACATGTGATCTTAGCATTAAAAGAGAGTTTGGTTCAAACGTCTTGTTTAACAGATGAAGAAACCGAAGCACTGAAAGACCAAGTAATTTGCCTAAGGTCATACAGCAAATTAGTGTTGGATTAGGGATTAGAAAATAGGTCTCCTGATGCGATTCAAGGGTGCTGTGCCTTCGAGGACACACATGGCAATGCAATGGCACAGCTAAGTCAGTCGCTGAGTCTGAAGATGGAAAATAAATAGATGTGGTTGAAGAATTCTTGTAAGTTTTTCTTATAAAAAGTAAGGACAGATAATTTTTTTCTTTTCTTTCTTTGATAAGGATAGAATGGCAAGGAAATTATTGTAGGTTTGTCAGATTAAGTGACAGTATAATAAAAATAATAATGGACATTAAATGCTACAATAATAACAGTAGCTAACAGGATGCACCAAATATCCTGTAGCAGGCACTGTGCCTGTAACCTCACTTTATCCTCATGACATCTCCAGGAGAGTGAGACTATCCTTAGCACCATGTTAGCAAAGAGAAAACCGAGTTTTAGGAAAATTTTTCAATTAAATGGCCTACATGTGTGGGTGGTTGCATGTGCTCACTTTTGTAGCCTCGTTTTGATGGACATTAACAGATGGAGCCCACTCTAAGAATAGAGGCCAGGAACCAAAGCTTGTCATGGCAGGGAGAGCTTACGGACCCATTGTCAATGATCCTTGCTAAGTTAAACACATACATACACTCAATTCTCTCAGCAACCATAAGACCTAGTTATTAATACTAAGGTTTCATTAGTCCCATTTTACAGATGTGGAAATTGAGCAAAGAGAGATCAAGTAACTTGACAGAGGTGGAGCCAGGATTGAATCCTTCTCTTTATTCCTGAGTCCATGCTGTTGAACACTATACTCAATTTTCTCCTGATCTTCAATTTTGTCATCTGTAAAATGGGGGTTATAACTGCAGTCATAAGGTTTGGGAGAGAATTACACCTCACGATGCCAGGTAAATGGAGCCGCTTTATAAACTAGTAGGTACTGAAGGAACACTATTTTTGTGGAGAAGAGAGGGAAAGAGAAGCTTTGTTTGGAACCATATAATTTAAAACTCAAAGTTTCCCTAGCAACATTTACTAATCTTATTGAAATTCTGGACGCTAAAATTCTAGATGCCTCTTTGCTCTTTTCCATCTTACTAAAATATGCAGGAAAACCCAAGATGCAAATTCAGCTTTCTGATGAAAACCATTGCCAGTTAAAACATTTTGTAAGATGGATGAAAAGAAGAGTTAAAAATCAAAATAGCAAGCTGGCTCCCCAAGGGTTGTTCCTGTGGACCTTGGGATTCTGAAAGAAAATAATTAAAGCAAGGCCTATGTGAGGTTCCCACCAAGATTTATGGACAGAAACTTAAAGATCTCAGTTATTCTGTCTCTGTTTAATTGCTTCTCTGTCAGTGACCCTCACAATGGAAAATCTGAGTCAGAGGCAGCCGGGGAGGGCTGTGAGTGTCCACAGCAGCTGGGAGGTGAAGCAGAGGAAGTGAGAAAGCTTGCTCTCCCAGAGGCACTTTGACACTGCCGCGCTCAGTAACAGCTCTTGGGTTGAATTAAAAGGTCAAGGTGGGAGGGAAGAAGAACCAGCCGCCCACAGATATTTTTAATACATTGTACCTGCCTCTGCACGTCGCTTTAAATTAGCATGTCTTGTCTCATCTTGACCACAGGTTCTTCCCCACTAACATTTTACACATCAGGCACTCGTGCTTAACTTGCCAAAATAGAACAGTTCGCCGAAAGAGAACTCTGGGACGTTTGTCCTTTAAAACGGCGTCTATTTCTTAAAATGAGTATTAATCAAAACCAGCAGTGACTTAATGTCATAAAACTGCCACAGTGAAACGTTTCCAAATCCAGTCCACAGGGCATCCACACAGTGGAAAACGGAGAGCCTTCAACTTCAACCCAGATCATCACAGTACAGGCAGTATGTTTTAGTTCAGAGAATTGACCTTAAGCTTGGCTGGCATCAAATCCTTTCTAATTTTTTCCCTGTTTTTCTATGCTTTAAAAATTTGTTCTAGATAATGCTTATGTAGTAACTAATATAAATAACCAATTGCTCAGTGGAAAGACTTCCCACAAGGGAATACCAAAATGAGGGCACAGGGATACTGCCTGCTTGCCCTTCTGAAATGATTTGGTAGATGTACCCAAACCCCATGATGCACTCTTACCTCGACCCGCACCCCCACCCTTCACATCTGATGATGGAAATGGCCCCTTGGCTCCTGCCCTGCCTGCTGTCCTAGAGGTAGGTTTTGCCATTACCCTTTAGACAGTAGCTGGAGAGTCCCCTAAGATGCTGCCTCTACGTGGGAGCCTCTTTATGTGAGAGCCTCGTGTCCAGAACCCACTCATCCAGTTTGCCTCGGCGCCTTCCAAGGCACCAGGGAGTAAAGGGCATGGTAGGATTTAATGCATTCTTGCAGCTAGAAGTTTTTGACCTGAAACAAGAAAGCACTTTCAAATTCAAGGTAATGAAAATTACGTTGTTGTCTTAGCCTGGGTCCCTCAAAAAGCGGAGCCTGAGACAAATGCATACATGTAAGGGGTTTATTTGGGAAATGAGCCCAGGGAGGAATGCAGAATGGCAAAAGGGAACTAGGAACCAGGGAAGAGGGAACACTGACACAGGATGCATTATCAAGCTGGTCCCTGCTACAGGGTGCCTGGTGCTTGATCTCACCAGAACTTTCTGAGGAGCCTCATATAGTGTGTCTCCGAACCATCAGACCTGGTTACAAAAGGGGGAAGCATTTGTCCATGGACTCTGGTGCCCCTTTGATCAAGAGTGTCCCCACAGTCCTCATATGTCTGTGCTGCACATGGATGAGTGCCCAGCAGGCTCCTGTAGGCATCTCATGCTCTGACACCAGAGGAGCCCCAGGCAGGACAGGAGAGGTGCTCTTGCAGCTGTAATCTGCATTGAACCCTCTGGAATCTGCTGCAGCAGTAGCAGCTAGAGCGAGAAGTGAGACTAAGGAGACCTGTACCATGTTCCAGGCATATCTGCCATAAAGGTGTTATGAGAATGTCGAAATGCTCACCCATAACTTCTGTGACTGGTTGACACATGCTGCAAAGTGTTTCTGCTGTCCCTCTTCATATCCACTGACCATTAAACCATCACCAAATGAGCTCTCCCTTAAACTTCCATTCAGCCCTCAATTATTTATTGTGCCAGGCAGTATTCTAGGAGCTGGGGCACATAGCAGTGAATAAGACCACAAAATCTTTGCTTTCAAGCTCATAGTCCAGTGGACAGAGACAGACAGTATAAAATATGAGCTAAATAAGGAAAATGTCAGGTGTTAAGTCAAGGAAATGAAAATACGGTGATGTGATGGAGACTGAATGGTAACAGCTTGCCTTGTTACCTTGAAAGGTTAGACAGGTGGGTGGTTTGGCTTCTGGTTCCTGTGACTCAGTCATTTTCCTTAAAATCCATTTCAATTGCTTAGTCAGACACAATTGTACAATTTTAAGGTCTAACATTTAAAAAAACACGTCATGATTCGTATAATCATATGACACATAATACTATCAATGGAATCTTCTTTGACAAAACTGGAGAGCCATCTCAATTCATTGCTCTCTCAAATCTCCCCCCTCCCACACACACACACACACACACACACACACACACACACATGCACGCACTCACGTGCGCAATCTGTGTCAACTCTACTTCCTGCTATTTCTCAAATCCACTCTCCCCTTCAAAAAGGTCCTCTCCATCCCCCCGGCATGTGTGGTCCAGGCCTTCTGCACCTCTTGTCCAGGCCCTGTCAACAGCCTCTTGATTGACTGTCCAAGTTTTGCTCTGCTGTGCAGCTTCATCTTCTGGTGTCTAGAAAAATCTTCTTTGTAATTTTCATCCACTTGTCCTGGTTCTGCTCTCTAGCAATTCAACAAATAAATCTAGACCTGCCACACAACTGCCCTCCACACAATTGAATATGACAACACACTTCCTTGTCTCTCCTCCAGCCTGTACTTCCTCAGTTCCACGCCTTTTTCATGCATCATGATCTCCAGATCCTTCTTTATCCTGGTAATCCCGATCTGAATATAGCTGGGTTTACTGCTGTTTTAAAAATGTATTCAAAACTGAACGCAGTATTTCCATTGTGGTCTGAACAAAGCACAGTGGGTTCTATTTCTTCCTTTAAACTACTTAACTTTTTAAAAATAAATTTTAACAGTGCAGTTCTATGAATTTTAAAAATAAACACACCTGTGTAACCACCAACCCAATCAAGATACAGAACATTTCCATCTCCCCAGAAAGTTCCCCCATGCTCTTCCCAGTCCAAGCCTACACCACAGCAACCACTACTCTGATTTCTATTTCCACAATTGAGTCTTGCCTTTGCCAGAATTTCATATAAGCAGAGTCATAGAGTATGCCATCCTTTGTGACTGGCTTCTTTCACTCAATATGTTTTTGAGATTCATCTATATTGTTGCATGTGTCAGTAGGTTGTTCCTTTCCATGGCTGAGTAGTATTCCATTCCATATATGTCACAGTTTGTTTATCCACTCTCCTATTGATGTACATTTTGGGTTGTTTTCAGTTTGGGGATATTGTGAATAAAGCTATGATAACCAAGTATTTTATAGACTTTTGTTATCATTTATCTTGAGTAAATATCTAGAAGTGGAATTTCTTTATCATAACATAGAAAAATGGTCATTTAACTGTATAAGAAATTGACAAATAATTTTCCCAAGTGGCTGTGCAAGTAATGGAGAGAGTTCCAGTTGCTCCACATCTTTGCCAAACTTTATTATCTATTTCTTAATATTTAGCCACTCTTATGGGCATAAAGTGGTGATTTATTGTAGTTTTAATTTGTCTTCATTCAATGAAGTGGAGCATCTCTCATGCATATTGGTCTTTTACACATCTTCCTTTGTGAAATGCCTGTTTAAGTATTTTGCCATCTTTTTCATTGTGTTGCTTGCCTTTTTATTATTGAATTATAGGAGTTCTTAGTGATGTCTTTTGATGAGCACAATTGCTTAATTTTGATTAGGTCATTTTTTTTTCTTTTACTCTTAGTATTTTTTGTTTGTTTGTTTGTTTTGTTTTGTTTTTGCCCTGTCTAAGCAATCTTTGTCTAAAATATAGTCAAAAAAGTTTCTAATCCAGATTTTCTTCTAGAAGTTAAGCACCTGTAGACTTAACTTTGCAGCATTTATGTTCAGGGCTATGATCCATCTTAAATTAGTTTTTGTGTATGGTGTGAGATAAAGGTTGAGATTTGTTGGTTTTTTCCTCCATAAGTTATTTTAGCACCCTTTGTTGAAAAGCCTTTCTTTCTCCCATTAAGTTACCTTGCTTGTTAATATTTTTCTATTCCATACTAGATGGGGAGCTTCTCCAGACCCACATCTCTTGCCATCACCATTTAAAAATAAGTTTTATACACACTGATTCAGCTCATACACCCTTTAGCCTTTGCTGACTGAATACTCCATGTTGGGCATGGGTTCAAAGCTGGGTACAGAGAACTCATGTTCTGGAAGAGTTTTCATCTGTTGGAGGAAGCCAACATAAAAGCTAATGATTTCCATGTGAGGTCTCACATGATGGGAAAGGACTTCAAAGGAGTTTGTGGGAATATAGAAGAAGGCATATGATAGGGAAGCAGCATATCATAGTGATTGTAGAGCACTGGCTAGGCAGATCTAGTTAAAATCCAGACTTCAACATATCCTTGTTGCTAAGACAGACCTTGTGCAAGCCATTCAACCTAAAGTATTATCGGTCACAGTACAGAATTATTACATTTGCCTGTACTCAGTTAAGTGCTTCAATAAATGGTTGATATTATTATCTCACAGGACTCAGAGAAGACGTTCTGGAGGAGGTGGCTGAGCCTTGAAGAATGTCGAAAGTTGGCCAGATGAAGAAAGGAAGAAAGAGCTTTTCAGGCTGAAGAACTAGGAAGAAGAGAGACACAGAGGCATCAATCAGCATGGTATAGTTGGGAATATTGCTAAAGCTTAAAGTGTGAAGGAGTGAGTGGCCAAAGAGATGACGTCATCGAGAGTTCTATAAGCCATGCTAAGGAGCTCGGGCAGTATTTTTCAGTCAATGCACCTGTGGCAACTAGGAGACTTATCAGCTCCTCCTCTGGGCTCCAAGTCAGGTCTTGAGTGCTGCATTCCACAATAGCTCTACCTGCAGGCTTAACTGTGACGCTCGCCCTGAGAGCTGGGCCATGCGTCATAGAGCCTCCCACAGACCAGCCTGGGATGGTACACTCCATCGCAAAGCCTTGGGCACCCTCTGATGCAGCGAGAGAGCCACAGGTCTCCCATGATTCCCAAATGAAGCCTAATTCCAATTCTGTCAAACCCTATAGCCTCCTTAAGAGCAGAGCCACACCTTACACTTGGTGCCACAGTTGTACTTGAATGGCTTTTGCCAGTACCCTTCCCAAATGGAGGGCCTGGCCCCTGTCCAGGTGTCCTCTTATTGAAGGGATCCTATCAGACATGGACAGACCTTTCTGAACTATGCTGGCTCTCAGCTACTTGTTTGCTTTAAGCTACCATTTAAGAATTTGCTACATAGTAGGTCTCTTGCTAAATCCTTAACATGCATTAACTCAATAATTTGAAGCCTCCCAGCAACCCCACAAATAAGTTTTATTGTTTCAATTCACAGATGAGGAAAATGAGGCTCAAAAATATTAAATACTTTGCCCACAGTCAGTCACATAGACAGTCTATGGCAGGTCCAAATTTAAGCCATCTTCTTAACACCTCTACATTATTGCCTCCTGCTTCCTAGCAGCCACTGAGGAACCGATCTCCTGGCTCCCCTTCCCGCTGGCCTGATGGGACATCTCAGCCCTGGTCATTCTGAGATCCTCAGGCACACCTTAGGCTGCCCTTCTGGAACTGCCTTCTTAGCTGAGTCACTTCAGTGGGTGATGGGCCTTCGCAGCGTCCCTGCTGACTCTGTGGCACTGCTATGCCAGCCTACCCTCAGCCAGAACTGAATGCATTATTAGTTGCATTGCACAAGTTAGATAACCAAGGTTGAGAGAGCTCAAGAACATTAACAGTAAATCATAGCATCAAGACTCAAGCCGGCAGCATCTCATATACTGCCTTCCTTTCTGGATAGTAAGTTTCTTGTTCAGGAAGCATTCCAACAAAGGTGGGAAGACAATTGCATAGAAAAGTTGTACAAGCCCCTCCAAAATCTATGGGTTTATAATTCTGCCTAATAACTGAGAATATAAAACCAAATTCTAAAAAAAGAGAGAAAACAACATAGAAAGCCATAATCCTAACAACATAACTCATGGCTTTCCTGTCCACTTTTTACTATTGTCTGATTAAGCAAAGATAGAACGGTGGGGGGAATGAGTGGCCAAGACATGGATTCGACATTAAATAACCCAAAACAATGATAAATGTAAAGAAAACATGCAGCCCTGATTCATATTCTCACAGACAAGAATTGTGCTGCCAAGTCAGCATCTATTCCCTTTATCTGCTCAGGATGAAAGCGCATGTCCACAATGAGATCATCTTGGAAAGGAAGTAGAGCATGTGTGGCAGTGCGGAACCACAAAACTCTGGTCTGCTGGGAGTGCACCAGATAGAACCTGACTTTTGCTGCTGTGCCCAATTTGCTGAATTTATAAAGCAAACATCAAAATCAAGCCTTTCTTCCACATTTAGCCATCTGTTTCTGTGAGGCTACATATCTGCATACTTCAAGCTTCTAGATGCAGAGTTCTATGCCATTGTTGACAGCTTTTTAGTTGTACCCCCTGTATGAGAAAACTAGAGGGCTGCGTGCCCTGGTCTTAGAGCTTTAAACATTTTCAATGTGATGAGGTATTCGCCAGCTGAAAGTGCTGCCAGAGTCCAGTGTTTCCGGGAATGACGTGAATAACCCAGAGGCTCTTAATAGGGTATGTCGTGGATTTCAGCTGCTCCTGCCTTTGGCTGGGATCACAGGAGCTGTTATCAGTTTAACCCTGAGCCATGAGCATGAGACTGTTAAACAGCCAAACTGAGACCTTCATCCAAATTGATGAACTCTATAAAACCATCTCCACCACAGTTTCAGAGAGTAGTTTTGTAGGAGGCATTCATAGCCATTTTGCAAAGGTCATTAGCATTGACATGGTAGAAAGACACATCCCTAGTATTTCCTGTATCACCCATATTTGTATGATAGCAGAAACAAACGGAAATAACTAGAGCCATGGAAACATGATTAATGAAATGGAAAGCATTTAACCTTTATTTACTTCCCAACTATTTGTTGATCACCTGCTATGTGCCAAATACTCTTACTTGCTGAAATACAGAGATGATAAACATATCCCCTTCTTTCAAGGGGGCACATATTTAACAGGAGGAATAGACACAAGTACAAATAGTTATGATGTAGTTGTCACTATGCAGAAGGTACTATGGGAGCACAGAGGAAGAGTGGATTGCGGGGTGGGAGAACATCACAAATGAGGTTGCATTTGAACTGGGCTTTGAAGAGCATATAGGAGTCTGTCAGACAGGAAGGTCAGGGTGGGATTCCAGGCAGAGGAATTCCATGTACAAAGACAAAGACTGAGGAGAGGAATGGAGAGTTTGGGAAGTGGCAAATCATTGAACACATTCCAGTACCTAAATTTTGAACCACTGCAGTGAGAAAAACTAAAATCCCTCTGCAAGTCACATACATATATTCTAGCACTAGAGTTACCAGTCAAAAATGTATCCAGGTGGAGCAGCATGGACCATGGAAATGGGGACAGAGACAGTCTAGGACCAAAAAAAAACAAAAAACAAACAAACAAAGGGCAATCTGAATTTCAAATAGCATGGTACACAGTTCTAGTCACTCTACTCTGGACTAAGGTTTTCCCTTAAATCCTGGTGGAAAATGATTGGATGTTAATCTTAGAATCACACTATATACCATGTATATATAAGTAAACTGCTATGCTGCATATATTAATTCCAAAGTGCAGGTTCACTTATTCTCAGCAAATCCTTTTGCTGTGCTTATAATGGCTTGCAGTGAACAATGCCTTTCAAGTAGTGGTAAGGACAAGTACAAGAAATGGGTGGAGCCCACTGATATTTGCCCTGTGGGTAGAGTAGAGGCGTCTTTGTAGAATGGTGTCTGCAAAAGATCTGGCACATAGTAAGTACTCAATAAACGGTAGCTCAACAGTGACAAAGGGTCATATAAAAATAACAAATGAAAATTCACAGGGCAGCCCAGGGAAGCAGTAGGTTTCAGCTTGCTGTCTATCTGCTATTTTGAGTAAGCAAACATCAATTAAGAAACACTGGAAATTCCCATCTGAACATGCACATTGCAGGTCAATTTTATACTATCTCTGTGACCAGGACCCCAAGCTGAGAAATTAAATAAAAATTAGTACAGGGACATTGAAAACCCTGGGGTGTCAGTAGTTGCTGATATCAAACAGCCTTGTGGAGACAGTTAACAACCACCAGATTCCTAGAACCTCCTCAAGAGGAAAAAACTTTTCTAAGGATGAGCTCATAATCAAAAATTGCAGACCACAGGAAGAGACAAACTACCATAAGGGAGAATTAGGAGGCGTAAGAGCTAGAAATAGTAGAATGTTCTAAAAATAATAAGGGATTTGAAGACAATGCAAAGACTTCTATAATTTCTACCCACATAATAAATTTAATTGAAAACTGTTAAGAATGATAAAAGCTCCACCTGCAAATTCTTAATGGCCTATTTAAAGCTTCAATCTTGGTTCTTTAATTGACTCACATATCAAAGTTAAAATATAATTTTATACCAATCTGGTCAAAATCCACCCAATCTTGTCAAAAACAGTCCTTTAAAAGTTATCTTGGAAAAGGCAGAGAGATGGAAAGTGCCCAAGCAGTTGAGTTAAAACAGGCATCTCATTTTTCCCTGTTAATTAAACCAGCTCTGAAACTGTTATAAACAATTGTATCTATTCATATTTTAGCTGGTGCTTTCACTTTGTTTAAGAGTAGACTTTTCATCCATTTACTTTGTTAGTAAGAAATGTCAAAACTCCAACAAAAATTCAAAAAAAATTTTTTTTGTCTCTCACTGTTTCATTAGAACAACATTCCAAAAAGGTTTTCCACAGTTTATTTTTACCTATAGAATTCTGAACTCTTTCTAGAAAAGACTGCCAAACTCTCATGGGTTGAAGGACCAGATAATGGCATAGACACAGGGGTCCCAGATTTCTCTATGTCAATTTGGAAATTCTTAGGGTAGAAGTCCCTGAACTTGGAGGTTTTATAAATAAAATTTCAAAAAAAATATTGAGTGAGTTATACATAGTTACCATCTTATTATTTGCTTGATGAGGAGATTGAAAATAAATATCTCCTGTTGACATAGCTCATTTTTAAAAGAACACTTTGACACCAAAATATTAAGAGAATATAATCTCAGGGGAAAAAATTGTCCTTAAACTTGTATTAATATATAAGTAACTTTATGAAAAAGTGTATCCCAGCACCCTGGTTTTCCCCATTTTGTCATTAACTAGTAAAATTGGTCACAGTTTCAGATTTTCAGTGCTCTCCCGCTTGGGAACACAGGGCTTGTGTCTTCTTGCTGTATCTCCCAGGCTGGTCTCGAACTTCTGGCCTTAAGCAAGCGATCCCCCCACCTCAGCCTCTGAGTAGCTGGGACTACGCCACCACACCTGGCTGCATGTGTCATTAACTCTGATTTCGAAGCAGGAGCGGCAGAACTCTAGAATCGATGTTCATTTAGATACACATTCTGCATTAACATGGGCAGACTCTACACCCCCGACCTACAATTATAACTAGACTGACTAGGAAACTATGGGAATTTTGAGGGTTCTTTGTGTTTTTTATATCACGTACAGGTGTATTCTCTCATTCAATCTAAGAAAACAAAAACTAGAATAAAAACCCTACTGCAAGTAGAAGGTGTTATATTTATCCCTATTTCACAGATGAAGAAACTAAAATCCAGAGCAGGCATTCACTTATTCATTCATATATTCAACATTTATTCAATGCCTTTGGGCCCTGCAGAACTGTGCTAACCCTATTGATGTCAAGACGAATAATAAACCATCCACACTTTTAACTTACTCAAGACTCTACAGGTAGTTAGTGGAAGAGCTGGGACTGAAGCCCAGGTTTTGTGTTTTTTTGTTTTGTTTTTTGTTTTGTTTTGAGACAGGGTCTCGCTCTGTTGCACAGGCTAGAGTGCAGTGATGTCATCATAGCTCCAGCTATGGGCTCCAACTCCTGGACTCAAGCGCTCCTCCTGCCTCAGCCTCCTGAGTAGCTGGGGCTACAGGCATGTGCCACCACGCCCCACTAATTTTTTAACTTTATGTACAGACAGGGTCTCACTATGTTGCCCAGCCTGGTCTCCAACTCAAGACCTCAAGTGATTCTCCAGCCTCAGCCTCCCAAAGTGGTGGCATTACAGGTGTGAGCCACCACACCTGGCCCTAGCCCTGGTATTTTGATTGCAAGTACTGTGCTTCTCTACCAAGCCATGCTGCCCACTGTATCTCTCTCTGCATTGTGAACAGTTCCCCTCCCACAGACAGCCCTCCTGATCCCAGACCTTGGACAGACTAAGACCTGTGGACCTCCACACAGGTTCTTGTATCCAGACCAACACTCTTGAGACGTTTGTTCAATAGGCACTTAGAGTGGCTGAGCCCTGGAATGGCACTGAGGGTGTGGATGGGAAAAGGAGAAGGTGGCTGCTAGTGGCAGTATCGCAGCCAGCAAAACAAAAGCCCTGTGGCAAACCAGAGGGTTCAAAGGCCAGGTGTTATTATCTGAACATTAATATGCTAAAGGCCCTTAACCCCCTCCCCAACATGCCAAGCAGTTTATCAAAATATTCCTTCCAAACATATGTATCTCCTGAGAGGAGATCTGATAAGTACCATTTTCTCCAATCCCTTATACCCAGTAATGACGTGGTTTAATATCCTGTTTGCCCAGACCTTAATCTTCCTCTACACCCTCTTCTTGTTTGAAACAACCTCTGTTCAGCACTTTGCCAAAACATATTCTCATTAGGCATCACCCAATTCAAAGCCTGTATTCACCAATGAGACTGTTTTGATGTACCCAGAACATTGCATTGTCCCAGCTCAGTCTCAGCAGGTCTCAGCATCTGGTGTTCATATGTTTCAAGGATTATACCTACCCTGCACCTACCAGTATGTAATTGGACTTAAAATGGGTGTGGTGGTCACATGGTTGTTATAATTTTGAGTATCACCCTAACATATATTGCTATGCAGTCATTTGCATTTGTAAAATCTTTATAGATACTTTTGTTTCATATGTCTGCCAGACTAAGACATATTAGAAGTCAGAGACTATTTATAAATAGATATAGATATTTATAAATATGTCTAATGCAATGCCAAGTGACGGATCATTATGTACAGTGTATTTTTTTTATGAATTTTGGAGTTAAGAAAGAAAAAAACAGAAAAACTAGCCTAACCCTTCACTTAACTCCCTATAATCCCTGTTTAATGGGATGTTTAAATTCTATTTTTTCTGAAAATAGAAAATAATTGGCACCAAACACAAATACATTAATGGGAATATAGTGGGTCCACCTTGAAAGGTGTCAATTTAACAAAAAACATTTGAGAAATCTGTTGCCAACTTCATGTAGGTGGCCCTTCTATGCATATAAGTGCTTGGTCAAAAATACCTGGTAGGTGAAAGCTGCTCCAAGATGCACTTGACTCTCATCCAATGACAGCGCAAGCCTCTCTGTGAGGAAACCATAAAATACTTTTCCATTGTGACCCCCATAACTTCATCAGGGACAATGAGAGAACATACATGCTTCTGATCCATCACAAGGCATAGGAGTACCATTGTACATCCTGCCAGATGCCAAGACACATTGACTTGGTAACCAAGTCCATGCAACTCTACGAGATGTGAGCTTCCACGTTTAAGTTCCTAGACTTCACCTTAATGGACATTGAATAAGTACATTCTCAAGATAGCCCTAACTTGTGAAATCTGCAGTAGTTATCCTCAAAAATGCTTTGTGCAAATTGGACAACCAACAAATATTTGTTGAATAAAATTGAAGAGTTGAATGAATGGAGTTGGACTCTTTGCAGCCAGGGGGTGCTATCATCCTCATCTACATATGTCAATTTGTTTGTTTGTTTATCTATCTTTTTATTTATTTATTTATGTATTTAGAGACAGGGTCTCACTCTGCTGCCCAGGCTGGAGGGCAGTGGCATGATCATAGCTCACAGCAGCCTCAAACTCCTGGGCTCAAGTGATCCTCCTGTCTCAGCCTCCTGAGTAGCTGGGACTACAGGTGTGCACCACCATGCCAGGCTGAGTTTTAAAAACTTTTTGTAGAGAGAAGTTCTTGCTATTCTACCCAGGCTGGTCTCAAACTCCTGGCCTCAAGTGATCCTCCTGTCTTGGTCTTCCAAAGTGCTGGCATTACAAGTGTGAGGCACCATGTCCTGAGATGTATGAGAAATTTAAATGACAATTAGATTGATGAGAATTATCTTTCTAATCCTAGCACTGGGCCTAGGGAGAGAGACCTGTGGCATGCGCTTGGGTCCTGTGGATGGTCAGTAACCTATGCTTCTCTTCAAGCCTTTCCACATTGCTCATTTCAAGATAGAATAAAAGCTTATTATTATGTGAATTTAAGGATGCAGGTTAATTTGGAAAAAAGTATTCTTTTCAAAACAGCCATTCTGAAAAGAGCATCAACTCGGATGTTTGGGTGAAAGCCATATTCAATTGCTTGTTCATTCCTTTCATCCTCTGCTAATTCCTTTTCTCTTTCCCAGTTGAATAATAATAATTAGAAGGTGAGATATCAAAATCCTCTCTCCCCGCCACCAAAGTAACAGGGATCTGAATCACACCACTTTGAGACCCAAAGCTGGTTCCTTTTCCACCTTCCAAAAAAGGATGCAGACACTCCCTGCAGAGACTGGCTGGAGGAGACATAGAATCCTGGGTGAAACTCTGTGTCTCCTAGGAATTCTTCCAGGGCCAAGTGACATTTTGCACAGAGGCAGCTGGTGTCAGACAGCTCTGTTCACCACCTCGGGAACATACATTTTTGTAGCCTGGGAGGATAGGAAAGACTCACCGGATGTGGGAAAGGGGTGCAGGAGGGTGAGTGAAAGGGCATTAGAACTGAACCTGACCTTCCTCCCTGCTCCAAAGGATGAGAAAGCCCTAATGCTGCAGAGATTTACTCATATTAACAAGCTCTTAATTCAAAATGCAATTATCCGTGGGATAATTAAGCTTACAGTACTGGAGATTGCATTAAACTCAATTAAGTCTTCTGCCATCAGAGTCATTATTTTGCGGCAGGGAGCAAAAAAAGGAGGTACATGCCTGTTAAAGAGGGATGAAAAAGAAAATGACCTCAGACAGTGTGTCCCAAATCTGCTGCATCAGGATCATCAGAAAAGTTTGCAAAATGCACAGGTTTCCTATCCCTTCTCCCCACCTCATCCCCATTCAGATCCAGGAAAGGCTGGAATGGCCTTTTAAAAGTGTCCTGGGTCATTCAGTGCTGCCAGCCCAGGGATGAGCTCTGAGGAAGCACAGGTCTTGGAGGCTGGTTTGTTGCCCTGACCAAACTTCACAGTCCGATTCTCAGCTTGATAAACACTGAACTTGATGTTGCATCAGGGCTGATCAGAGCTGATTTGTTTACAAAGTTTGCAGGAAACATATGTATAAATCAGAATGCCAGCTCACTAATTACAAAATGGGGCAGTCCTTCCCAGAGATCAGAATGCTCAGGTCTGCCATGCAGAACACCTGGACAACAAAATTTTAATCAAATGGCTGCCTGCTATTGATCTGTGAAATTAGATAAAAGGGATGCTTCCAAAGGCATTTTCATTCAGGCTGTAGGGAAGTGCAGTGAGTAATCACTGGACATCCTTAATGTTGGCCAGAGATGGAGAAACACTGCCAAATTCTTGTCCTCAGAATTTTTTCCTGGATTCTATGAAGATAATCACTGTTTTCATGTTTATTCTCCCTTCAATTTTTACTTTCTTAGTTGAAATGACGTTCCATTTGTGCATGTCTGGCCGCCTATATTGCACTCAATGTGTCCATATCCACACCAGTATCTTGGGTGATTTCTTAGATGGTTAAACTTATTCTCTATCCCTCTGCTCTGATTTGATGATCAACCTCATGGAAGGGTGCAGCATCTCTCTCCGTGTCAAGGTCCTTACATGCAAGCAGGTGGATGGACAAGGTTGTCGTCTTAGATCTGGGAGGGAGGTTCTGCTTGGTTCCCTGAGGGCCTGCAGAAGTGGGACATGCTGATGTAGTGCAAAGATGACTCAGTCTTTGGGCAGAGGTCATCCTGATGCCTTCTTGAGTGAATTTTAAATAAACAAAGATTTGACCTAAAATTCACAATAGAGACATAAACAAGATTTTCGCTTCATCTTTACAATTACTGGCCCTCAACTGTACTGTTTTCTCATCTCTTACCCATTCACAAACATTACACTCCCCACTCCCCTTTCTCTAGTTCTTTATTCCAAGTGCTGAAACTCTGTCAAAACTTACTGTTAAATAAAAACAATGAGGAAATGGAAAATCACTACATTTCTCAGGCTAGGAAATGACTGGAAATTCTGACAATATCAGATAAATATACATATGTTTTACCATCATTATATATCATACCCATAAACCACAGCTGGCTAACATCACACCTACTTTTGAAAAGTAAACATTATGGTAATAAATGTTGCAAGATGACATGGCAGTATTTTCATTTCCTAAGTTTCCTATACAGACAATACTCATAGGGCTGATTTTCAGCTGTCCCAAATAATAAATTATTCCACCAGGTTACATCCTTCATTTACACAAACCTCTAGGCTGTTTGTTTCAATACTCCTGCAGCTGTTACTTAGGTTTTGGCTTCATAATTACTGTTTATTCAAAATCTCTCACTTCTGCAGAGATTCGCCAGTCCTCAGCTTTCTAAACGTGATGACTCTCATGTTTGGTTCTTTGTGCTAAATGTCGGAGGCAGCTTCTGGTCCTGACCAAAATATTTGCACGATGCTAATTACATTTCTGTGGATCATCAAATTAAAGTCTGCAGAAGGATAAATGAAAAATGTGCGTCAAACTTTATAACTGCAATTTCCAATTGTTTAGAACAAAGGATCTTGAAATTGGAGGAAGTACAAATACAGGCACCCTCCTGCTTAGAACAGTAATAGTAACAGCAGCTGACGAGCATTGAGTGCTCACCGTGGTCCAGGCCTGTTCTGAGTACAGTCCACATTAATCTCCAACCAGATGACATAGGTAGTACCATCAGCCCATTTTAGAGATGAGAAAACCAAGGCGCAGAGAGGTTAAGTCACTTGCCCAAGACCCCTCAGCTAGTAAGTAATGCAGCCCAAACTTAAACCCAGGCATTTTTGTCTCCAAAGTCCACGCTTGAACAAACTACACTACACTCTTATGAAAGCTATTTCTCCACATTCATATATGTTTAGAAGTTCAAAATCAGATGTACTAGATGAAGAAAGAAAACAGGAAGGCAGAAGCCACCTTCCCCTACTTAGTCTTAGTCCCCCTTTCAACTCAACATCCCCTCCCGCCCTTCCCCACCACCATGCTACTGGGAGAAGTACCCACAGGGCACCCAGCTCCGTAACAGCTGCTTTCCTAAAGGGTAATTCAAAAGATCTAGTCTCTGTCTTCTAGAAGCGTATCATCCCAAACAGAAAACAATATAAAGAGGTATATAGAAAGAACACATAGGCATGGGGTGAAACATGGAAAAAAACAGACAGAAGTTTATACCAAGTTTGACAGTAAAGCACTGAGATATGAGGTATGTAAATGATAAACAGCTTCAGAAGGGAATTCCAAAGCCACGTTCCAACAAGGGTTCTGCCACTCGTGGTGACCGCTGTGAACTGGCAGCCCACATTCGTGTAGAAGTATCTCATTATTTTATACATGCACCTTGACTATCAAATGGGATTCTGCCTCTCCCCAGTCCATTTCACTGACTCTCCTGATCTGTTTTCAGTGTCTGTCTTCATGTCTGCTTTCATTCCCTTTGTCCAGGCATCCGTTTAACTGCTCCTTATGGAGCTCTTGTCTTAGAAGACCCTGTTCTGGGCACTCTGAGACCTATCAAGAGCAGAATCCCTTTTTTCAAGAAGCTTACCTGCTTCAGGATCATCTTCAAAAAATGCAAATCTGATCCCACCTATCAGGTTTAAAACCCTCCAATGGCTTCCCACCACTCGTAGGATAAACACCAAAATCCACCAAGCAGCCTCTGTAAAGCCCCTGGTGGACAATCTGGCCTTCTCTCTGAATCACATGCATGCCCCTCTGTTTGCATCTCTCCAGCCTTTTAGCAGTGCCTTGAATGCGCACACCAAGCTCGCAGTTTTATGTTCTAATAGCATCCTCTTTTCTCCATCAGAGCCCTGGCGTCATTCACTGATGCATGCTTGTGTGATGACTGATTAGTGATGGACCCCCAACTGCACTGTAAATTACATGAGTGCGGGGAAGAGGTTGGAGGTCCCCTCAGTGATGAGATGGAAAGGTCAGCTGAAGTCAGACTGTGATGAGTTGCTGAGGAGCCAGACTGAAACTTTTGGGAGTCATGAGTGGTTTCTGAGCAAGGAAGCTAGGTGATCGGAACTGTGCTCTAGGACAGAGTTGAGTCCAGCAGCAATCAATGAGATGGGGGTGTGGGCAGGAGATAGAGCAGGGGCCCCGGGGGGAGGCTGCTGCTGTAGTTTGAGTGAGAGGCAGGAGAGGCTACACAACAGTGAGAGGGAAGTGACAGGGAAGAGAGATTCCAGAGATTTGGCCAAGTAAACAACAGTTGATAACTGAATGTGGAAACTGAGGGACAGGGAGAGTCCAAAAGGTTTCAAGTTTTCCAATCAGGCTGTCTAAGAGCGTAAGTGACAAGTAATGATTCAAAGTAAGAGGAGGAAGCCCTCTGAGGAGAAGATAGAGTCAGTTCTGGAATTGTTCAGCTGGAGGTAGAAACGGACACAGTGGAGACAGCTGCTGGGTGTTGGGCATATGGTACGGGAGGGCAGGAGAAAGGCCCTGGCTGGAAAAAAGACGTGGGCGCCATGTGCACTGATGTGGTACTCACGGAGAGGTGAGGTGAAGGAAGACAGGGGAAGAGAAAGAGAAGGGAAAGAAGCCAGAAAGTAGGAAAAGCACCTGAAGGGTGTAGAATTAGGGAAGCCAGGGAGGGAGGGTTTCAAGTAGGAGGCTGCCACCAGTCCTGTCAAGTGCTCGGCCAAGAGCTGGAAGAGGATGACATCTGAGCAAAGCGACCGAGGTCACCAGCGCTGGGAGGTCTGAGAGAACAGATTCAGTGACCAGGGTATGGAGAGTAAAAGCCAAACTGCGGGGATTTCGGTAAAACTGCAGAAGTCCTCAGGGATTCTACTGCCCTCTGCTGTTGAGCTTGATTTAATTATGAAATATATAGGGCAACTCTTCCCAGTATTTACCAAGGACCGGCCACGAACCAGATGCTTTATGCTATTTTACTCATTTTTCACCACAGTCTTGGGAAGAAGACACCTTCATTCATTTTGGCATCCATTATTATATAACTTATAGTTAAAATGGAGCTCAAGGAAGTACTATAACTTGCCCATGGACATACAGTGAGTAAAGTCATTAGACTGTAAGCTCCACGAGGGCAGGAATCATGAGTTTTGTTCACCATCTTCTATGCCTAGATCTTAATGATTGGTACATAGGATGAGTTTTTGGATAAATGAAGGAATGGATGAATGGAACCCTGTGTCATAATCAGGTCTGTGTGGTTCCAAAGACTACAAGCTTTTCAGATATAAACTGCTGCTTTTCACCTATCTTATTCCAACAGAAGGTATTGTCCTATTGCCAGTGTCTTCAGAAGCAAGAGTGAAGAAGTTGACTTTGTGAGAAGTGCTATTTCTGAATAAAAATATGTGATTTTATTCACTTCACTTTGCAAATTACTCAGCTGATAAATCAATCAAACAATCAAGTAAGTCAGAGCTAAATTAATCTTTAAGGCAGTTTTGCTTTCCAGATCACAAGTAAATATGCATGAAATTTAAGAAGCATATTTTAGGATGAAAGCATCCCTCCTCCATCCCAAGAGTCAATCATGGGCCACACTGCTTCAAATTTTAGGAAACAACTTTTCATGTATTTTCCTAGAGAAAATTATTTCCCTAAGGTGATATTCCTTCAAATATAGTTCAGGAGACAAACTCATGGGAAATAATGGTCACCTATTTGAAGCTAATTATTAGAATTTGAAAGGAAAGAGACTCAAATTTAACTTCTATAGGATATACATTTTGAGTCTTTTTAAGAAAAACATTTGGAAGAGGCATTTTCCTAATCAGGAAGATCTGAGCCACATACACACACACAAATCTATTTGTTTCTGTTATAGGAGTTTAGCGACATATTGATTTTCAGCTTCTTCCATTTAGTCCAAGTTCAGCTGTGAACTTGGAGGCTGGATGGTCCACAATAAAGCACTGCAGATGGAAACAAATTTCAGATCTGCCTCTAATTAAATGCAAGTTTGGATAGTAAACTAGACCTTCCAAATATCAGTTTTCCCGTATGTCATATGGGACTAAAAGTGTCTGATCACCTAATTTACAGAATTGTTTTAAAGATAAAAGCAGGCAATATAAATATAAAATTGTTGGTAAGAAATGTGAAGGTACCATACACATACAAAATATCATCACTGCCTGTTCCCTAAAAGATACTTCTAATCCATTCCCATCCAGAAAGATGAAGGATCTTCAAGTAGTCACAGTTGCTACTGGGTTTTCTTAGTCTCATCCTCTTAACGAAACACAGGATTGAGTGGCTCTTCAAGAATCCTCCAGACACACTAGCCTCAAGCACCCTGGAAAGAAAACTGTCTTCACTCATCTTACAAAGCTCTAGAGTTGCCGAGAGCTTCTAGATGGTCCTGAGGTTTTGAACCCCCACGAGGCTTCTGGAATCATTTATCCCCCTGGGGATTTGAATGTTGATTCTCAAATCCTGAGGTAGAAGCTCCCAGTTGTATCTTTCCCAAAGTATACTTCAAGGAAATCATGGCCAGGATTAGCTTTGGGGGTATCTTTCAAACCAGGAAGGCCCCTGAATTTTGCCATTTGGTCTGTGGCTCTTTTCAAAAGGATAAACTTCAACTGCAGTGTTCTCCCTCTGGGCTCCACCCTGGTCTAAGATGATGGTTAGAAACAGGCTCCCACAGAACCAATCACCAGCCTTGGGCTGAAGTGGATAACTAGCTCTGGTCAGGGCCTCCCCAACCAGGACACCCCTTGAATGGCTCTGAGTACAAACTTAGATGTTTAGATGGCATGTAGGGGAGGACAGGGAGAGCACAGGCAGCCACTATGAAGTCCTCAGAGAAGTCCATGGTGTTAGGTCCCAGGTTCACATCTGAGGATTACCTGGAGGAAGGTAACAGAGGGCAGTGGCAATATTTACCAACAGAAAAAATAGTTACCATCTGTTTATCTAGTATTTCTCATGTGCCAGGAACTTTAAATACTCTATCTTATTTATTCTTTGTAACAGTTAACCCTGCTAATAAATATTATGGTACCTCTTTTACAGATGAATAAACTGAGGCATAGAGTCTCATTTATGAAGAATATTTACTGAGCACCTATGTTTTTCAGACACTGAGAATATAGTGATGAGTGTGGCACAGGCATTGTTGAAGAACTTACAGCCAAGAGGAGGTCAGATAACTTGTTCACTGTCAAATACAGTTTCTGATGGAAATTAAGAACCAGAATTTAAATAGTGATGTTTAGCTGGGAGTCTTGGCCTTTGTTCATTCATTCATTCAACAGTAAAGTATTGAGCACCTACTATGTGCCGGGCACTTTGCCAGGGGCTGAGCATATAAAATGAGTCAGACCAGGCACAGGTGGTTCCTGCCCTGATGGAACTCACCCCTCTCTTGTACTACACGTGGTCTCCCCACCAGGGAAGAGTGGCTCTGTCCCCCCTCTGCCAAGGAGCTACAGCCCTAGTGCTACTTATTTAGGCTGGTTTTCTAAGGCCCTAGTTCATTCCAGTTATATCAGTCACGATAGTGGGGACATTTCTAGCTTATTTTTCTTTCCATTTATGGACACAATCATTTTCTTTGTTAGAGAAAATGCTGATTCTGGAAAGATGAGATCACATATAAATGGGACAAATATAAGTAAATAAAAGGGACGAATGTCCTGTGTCCTCCCAAGCGGGTCAGCCTTTGGTCCTCCATGACATAGATCCTCCCGGATTGAGGGAGCAAAGGGTTGGCTCTGCCCCTGGGGTTGCGTCAGTCCCCACAGCGTCTGCACAGATCACCGTGGCGTCAGCTGCCCACGCGTCACGTGGCCTCTGCTCCTGTTTCTCAGGCCAGGTTAGCAGGAGGGTGTGCGGCGTGTGACCACATCTGATCAGCGTGCGAATGACGCAGGGACCCGCGGGCAGGAAGCTGGGTGCTCTGCGCTCAAGCCCCGCTCCCTGCACACAGCAGAGGGGTGAGCAGCCCCCCGGCGCCCTCTGTTGACTGCTTCACGCAACTGTCACCTCTCCAAGAGCCCTCTTCAGATTCTTTTTGTTCCACTTTCCTTTAGCTTTTTGACTTTAGGATTAATTTCAGGACTAAACTGTATATGACTAACCCTTGCATTGCAGACAGTATAATTTTATTTTTGCCATAGTATTCAGAAAGGAAACCGGTGACGCCATCATTTCCTACTCATACCAAAGAGGTGGACTGATGTGCGTGAAGCTCTGGTAGGAAGACTGTAGTCAGTATCATGCACCTTTTGTCACCTCTACGGCTGCTTCCTGTAGAGTGTGTTGCTGTCCTTCCTCCTGGCTTTGCCCACTTCTCTGGTGTCCCATAGAAGCCCATTCATCTCCATCCTCAGTGAGGGCTGGATATCCCCTCATTTTCTGGGGTTTGCCCACCACAGCACTGAAATGTTCGCCTTGCTGTTTACTCAGCCCTTTTCTGTAATTCTCCCAAAGCAATATGCTAGTTTTTGCTCTACACGTCACAGTTTGAGCCAATCAAGTGTTTTGCTGTTTGGATGAATGGATATCTACCCACCTCAACCACTGCTATTCCACAACAAACAGGTGCCAAAGACAAAGATGGAATTTGTCTTAAATTGCTTTCAGGTCAAATTTAACCTTGATGGTCGGGGTTGCCAGATTTAAGCTTGATAACACCAGGGGAAATTCTTAGCCTACTTCCTGACACACAACACAATTTAATAAACATTTATTTCCTTCTTTCCTTGGAAGAAGTCATTCAGCTTGAACTGTCTTAGAGAATGTCCATTCTTAGAAATGAATGAGCCTGTACCCAAGACTGGAGGAATCAGAGCTCAGCTTATGAACATTTCCACCTTTCCAAAGAACAGCTCTAACAATCCAATATGGCAGAATTTGTGAGATAATAGAAACCTGGAGCTAAAGCAGCCCTTGACTCTCAGGCAATGTGACAAGCTTTAAATACATGAGTCAATTTTAAAATAAATACAGGAGATAACGGCAGCTGCCAGAGATTCCATCTCGGCTTTGTCTTAAAGGGAGGTGGGCTGGCCCAGGGAAAAGACCACAGGCGCTGGAGTCAGGTGCACCTGAATCTGAATTCTGAGGCACTTTCTGCTTGTGGGACCTAGTGCCAAGGAAGTCAATAACTTCTCTGACCCATCTTTTGCTCATTTGCAAAAGGAGAAAATTAATACCTGTCACTGGAGATTGCTGGGAAAGTTAAATGACTTTAGGTCTGGCATGTAGTAAGCACCATAGTAAGTTGCTTGTTGCACATATGAACATCACTGTATCAAACAGGCTCAAAAGATGTGCGAGTGACCTATCATGTCATTGAGAATAGAAAAGGATTCAGGAGAAGGCTTTGCTAACCATACTAAAACTGTAATTTTTTAAAGGATAATCTGCTTCCACTGGTAGAAGACTTCCTAATAAACATAATAAATAAGGCAATAGAATGGCATTTTTTTCTGTGGTCATGAATGATTGAATTCCATTTCTGCTGTGTGAGGAGATATGCCTTGCTTTGCTCTGTACTGTATCCATACAGTATTTTTTCTTTTGCTATAATTTTTGAATATTTATCATGTACTTCTTTAAGTACTTTACATACATTTTTCTCATTTAAGACTCCCAGTAATCCTATGGAGGGGTGTTATTATTCCAGTATTACTGATGAAGCTCAGTGAAATTAAGTGACTTTCCTGAGGCTACACACATTTGCCTGACGCTAAGGCCCCTCCGATTTTAGAGGGTGTGTCTATGTGTGGACCTCTGAAATGTGGCCTTTCTATGTACGTGACACTGGCTTATGTGTATGAGAAATGCACTGTGAGTTATTTCTCCCATGATAAAGGTAAGTGGTACTCAACAGTTATTTCTTGGATAAATGAATTTTCTTTCTCATCAGAGAATCAGCCATATGTCTTCATGTTAATAGCAATGTCCATGGAATGGAATTTTCCCTCAGGGACAAAAATCTTACTTTCATTTTTGCTAAGCTAACCATGTCAGCCAAAGGTCTGGATATCCATTTGACACTCAGTAAGTATCATGTTTATTCTCTTCTTACAAGCCTTGAATCTGGCATTTGTCTGCCTTCCCAGCCTCCATGATCACAATTTTTTCATATTCCAGCCATATTGTGCTTCTGCTAGTTCTTAAAGGCACCATGCTTCTCCATCCTTGGGGTCTTCACAGGCTGCTCCGTCTGCCTGGAACACCTGCCCCTCCCCAAAAAGCTGTATTCTGCCCACTCTTCAAGTCTTAGCTTAAATAGAACTTTCTCCAGAAAACCTCCCTGACTCTGTTTCAGTTATCCATAGCTGTGTAACAAACCTCAAAATTTAGTGGCTTAAAACAGTGACCATTCATTTGCTCATGAATCTGCAGTGGAGTTGGGCTTGGTTGGGAAAAGCTATTTTCTGCTCCACAAGGCCCTGGTCCAGCTTGGCTGATGCTTGACGGCCTGAGATGGCTTCACTCGCATGTCTGGCATCCCAGCTGGGATGGCAGGCTGGGCCCCACTCTCTCTACAGGAAATTTCTACAGCTGGACTTCTTTATGTGGTGGTTGGCTTCCAGGAGGTGAAAACAGAAGCTGCAAGGCATTTTAATGACTGTGCTTGGAATTTACATGGTATCCCTTCTGCCACATGCTACTGATCAAAGCAAATCACAGGGCTAGCTCAGATTCAAGAGGAGGGAAATTAGCTCTCATCTCTTAGAGTGGCAGGTGCTTAGAGGTTGGGAGGCAAAGCTGGTGGCCTTCTTTGCAGCAATCTTCCACATATTCCTAGACTAGGTTAGTTCTATTAATATTATATAGAGCATCACCTCCTTCTCTGTAAAACTGAGTGTACTTGTATGTATTTATTCAATGTCTATCTACATTGTCCCATCACCTCCCACCCCAGCCTGTAAAATCTATTAGAACAGAAATCCTACCTATGTTCATAGCTAATTATAAATATGGGATGAATGAATTAATGAATGAATGAGTAGGTGAACATGTATACCATAGACCAGGCATACAATACAGTTAGCACTTAGGTAATATGTGTAGTTTTCCTTTCTTGGTGATCATAAGCTTGATATTTAAAGTTATAGCACTTCCTATTCTCTGGAAATATTGATACACATCTCATTGGCAATCTCTAAGGGTACAGACAAGCTTAGAGTCCTCAGGAGCGTTTGGAAAATTCTTACTTCTCTAGGCAATGCCTTTTCTAGGAGGAAAAGGCAATGATTGTGTTGTTAGCAATTGTCTTAAAGTTATTGCAACATGCCTTGTGTTTTGGTGCCTGGAAGGTCTTTACTGCAGTATTAGAATGACTTGCCTTGCTGATGTTTGTCTGTAAGTGCCTGTTTTGGAAACACATTGGAAAATCCCTTCCCCCATCCCCATCTGTCCCTTTTTGTTTGTAATATTAACAAAAACCAGAAGGGGGCTTTAAGAGAACCACAAAACCAAACATGGCTATGCTGCATTCATGGGAGTTTGTTTCAGAAGCTCACATTTCAAGTGTTAAATTAACTGCAGGCTTGTAAGAGTAAGAGTGAAAAAGAAAATTCTTAGAACCAGAAAATTAAAAAAAGAGTAAGTCAGGGGAATCAATCAATGTGCATTTCTTTGATGTGTTTTTCCATGAAAACAGAACAGGATGTGAGCCACAGGGAAATTGGGACTTTTTCAGCCAGAACAGGGCTTGAAAAATCTGGTTTTGACCTATGAGTCATTTGATGCCAAATCTGGAGCCTATGTTGGTTGCTGGCCATCTCCTCAGCCTTCATCTGCCTGACCAGCTGAGCTGAGCAAGGCAGATGACAAGCAGAAACTGGATTATCAGACACTCTTGCATTGTGTTTCATATGTTCTTTTCCATATTAATCATGCTTCGATGCCAGCAATATTTGTAAGCATTCCTAAGATTAAATGAGTACCTGTTGGCATTATTCACTGTGATTTTTTTTTAAATATAGTAAGAACGAATCCTAAGTTGCTTCAAATTCCTGTAAGAAAAAATATATACATACATATATAAAGGTGTGTGTGTGTGCGTGTGTGTGTGTGTGTGTGTATTTAACTTTCTTTTTCAGCAGATTGAAAAGATAGCTCTGAACTAGAAGAATGCAGGCAAGTATGGCTTCTTAGCCTCATAGACCAAACACTCAGCATCTGAGAGCTGAGAATCACATGTTTTCCATTTGGCTATCTAGGCCTGAGTTCAGCATTTATTTCTTTATAAATACATATAAACAAAGTCTCCAGGCAACCATCATGAAATAAAAGCAACTAGTTCTGAAAAGCAGAATAATGACATTCATTTTAGTCTTCTTTTTTGTTACTTAGAAAATCTCTCCCACTCTACGCCACTCCCACCAACCACCCATACACATTCCCCAGTAAAAATAATAGTAGCTTATAGGTTTTTTCACTCCCAAAGAGGGAAAAATTTCTTGAGCCTCAACATGTTAAATATCAGTGGCAGATGCCTTCACAAAATTCCCTCAGATAGTACCCTACATTGGGTGATATTTCCAACTCAAACACAAATCAATGAATGTGGGAGTTTTCATTGACTTCTAGCATCATCTGCCTTAGTCCAGGTTGCCTTTATTGCTGCACAGTTGCCTAGCAACCTGTCACCAGCCAGCCTCTCTCCTTCCTGCTCGATACCTTACCCTGGTCCCCAAAGGTTTTTTCTACTTGTTTGCCCTGAAGTAACAGGATCCAAACACCCAACTCCTGCAAGGTTGGCTTAGAAGTTGTTTGGGATCAGATCGTGGTGGAGTCTCTCTCTAATTTGGGAGGTGATGGAGAGCCACTGTCATTTTGAAGCAGGGGAGCAACAAGACCAGAGCTGGCTCCTGCTTAGGAGGCTATGAGGCCACAGACCACAGTAATGGCTGTGGGAAGGGAAAAGAGGGTGCAGGGAGAGGGTGCATGGCTGCATAGAAGCCATGCCAGCTGTGAGGACCCCCAGATATCCCAGGTGCTGGCATGCTTCAGGCCTGTGGGCATGATAAGTCTGAAGTGCCAGAGGAACAGAGAGGCTAAGGGGCCCACACTCTCCACAAAGCATCCTCTAGGAGGCTTGTCACCAGAGAGACTATTCCAGGTGCTATGTGACCATGTGACTTCCTTCAAATCACAAAAATACTGTGAAGAAGTAGAGACATTGGGACAGCTTGTAGCAATTTTCCCAAAGCCCCACTATGCTACCACTCACTCACAGGGCTGTCCCATGAGCCAGGCTGAGCCAAGTGTGGCATCTCCGCCCAGTAGCCCCATGATTGGTCTAAGCTGGGCAGGGGTCCTGGACTGAGGAATCAGCAATTCCCTGGAAGTGTCTACAAAGGTCTCTACCTGGAAAGATCTGAGCCTACACCATATTCCCCATCAACAAATGCAGCCTGTCTCCAAAAGGAGAGAACAAAACTACTTTTCAAAGGTAAACAAAGACAAGAACCTGACCTGGTGGGGATCCAGTCCCTGAGGCCAGCCAACTCTGAGGTCAGGCCTTCCCTTGGCTGGGTTACATGAGCTAATAGATTCCTTTTTTTTTTTTTCAATTAAGTAAGTTCAAGTTAGGTTTCTTTCACTGCAACTTATGAAATCCTGCATAATAGTGTATTGCCATCTTGATTTTACAGACAAGGGAGCTGGGGCTCAGAGGTTAACTAAATTCCTTATCATCACAATAACGTATGTTAAGGTACAGGGTTTTGAACCTGGGTTTATCCGGACCCCAAAGCCAGTGTTCTTTTCTTTACATCATTTGCCTCCCAGCTAGTCCCACAGTTGTTGCTCTCAAGAAAAGGGACAAATAAACAAATGGGTTTGGATCTCGGCACATTGTCCATAATCCTCTAGCAAAGCCATCTGTGACATTTTTAAAGCCCGATGCTAGGAAAAACAGAAGATCTCTCATTTTGCAAATGTTTTCTATTCTCTCCAGACAGAAACTCTTCTGCCTGCTCCAGCTTTACAAGCAAAACACCTGCTTTCAGCTTGGGAAGAATCACAGGACAGGTATATGGAACCTGCCACTTACAGGGAGTGGTAGAGGCCTCTGTGCTTTGAGGCACAAATCCTCATTAAGGACCACGGGTAGACATGGGGAAAGTCCCGAATGGGGCAAGCGTCCACCCCCCAGTTCTCTAAGAATCAGGAGCTGACTCAGGATTGAAGAGAGTATGGCTGGGGATAAGGGTGTTGTATCAGCTCACAAAAGCCTCTCTCTAGAGCATTCCCATTGGCCTGACTCAGCTCCAGCAACAGTCAGCCTCTGAGCCTGTTGGTTCCAAGTTTCAGATTCACAAGTTTCAGGACACATACTGCTTGGCACAACACAAATCAAGGGCCAGCTCCTCAATGAAGCACCTATGGTGAGGACGAGGGTCATGTAGATCAGCTAGGACCAGTGGAGGTAGTGACAAGGTCTGTCACCTACTGTGCAGGCAGGGCCACAGTAGATCATGGCACTAAGAGATCACTGCAGATGCTACTTGTTTGTGAGCAAATGGGAGACACAACCTGGGGATCCAGGAGATGTGATGAACGTGAGGATAGTAGTCATAGTGATCAGCTACTCAGCCTCCACGCGCATAGCCCTGTCCTAAGCTCTTCACTCACACTCACTAACTCATTTAATCCTCACCACCACCCTGTACAACAGGTGCTATTTCACTGCATCTGTAAGTAGACCAAGCACAGAGAGATAGAGCAAGGTACCCAAGGTTGCATGCAGGGGAGAGCTGGGTGTTAGCTTTGAACCCAGACACGACAACCCAGAGGTCCTGTACTTAACCAGCATTTTGCTCAGCAACTGAGATGATGAAATAGGGTTGTTGCTCTTATGGTGGCCCCATTTGCTGCCAGATTACGGTCAGGCCTGCTGGGGCCGTTTTGTTTGTGTTTTGTTATTCCTATTGTTTCAGATCAGCCTTATTCACCACTTGACAAAACATGTTCAAGGCACAGTTTAAACAGAATGACCTAGAAAGGCTTAACTCTTCATGCCCCACATATGTCCTTACATGTGAAACTGATCATGCTCTTGTAGCTGTAACTCTATTCTCTATTACAACTCTTTCTCTATTACAACCCCATCCGGACAATACCAATCCTACCCCATAACATGCTATCAATCTGTTCCATGTATAGATGCTCGACTGTGTCCTTGGGAACCAGGGTATGGACGTGTGTATTCACATTACCACCCTGTCCTTTCTAGAGGATAGCATGGTGTACATCTGTTGGGATTTCATGGTTATTTGGAAGTTGCTGCTATTGTTGCTTTGGGTTTTTCTTCTGGCATTCATCTTCTTAGTCCAGATGGCATTTATTTTGAACTAAACCTTAGGCTATGCTCATATCCGTCTGCTAGGGGCATTTCTAACCCCACAAGTATGGAGTTTTATACATGCATCCACAATGGGGAATGGGGCTGGGGGGTGAGTGAGCAGCTTGTACGGAAGGGTTTTTAAACAAGTCAACCACTAGAGGGAGCTGCAGAGGAGCGTCTTCAGGGAACGGAGCAATTTCCTGTCCAAGCATCCCCACGTGAGTCAATGGATAATCAGGTCTTTACCCAAGAAGGAATATGGTCTGGGGCTACATTTCTGTCATGAAGAAGATTTGCCATCTACTTCCTGCATGTTTGGCTAATTACATTTTCTCAGCTCCCCTTAATTATACACACCAGATGCTTTATGACTAGAAATAGCATCACAGACAAATCGTCTATGAGGACGAGGCATAAATTGAAAGAAAACAACAAATTAAGTAGTCTAGTCACTGTCACACTTCACTCGCTGCAGTCCATCTTCTCAATTCAATTAGTTTTAGTACTGAGCGCAGTGGTAAGCATCTTTAAAAATCGCAGCCAGAGTATTTTGGTTGCTTTCATTTCTTGTTTTTTTTTCCTTCTTTTATTTTCCTTTTTCTGAAATAAGTACTAAAGGAAAAATTAGGATTTAGAAATGCTAATTTCCAAATCCTTTAATGGAAAAATTCATCAGCTAAAAGATGAGGCACAGAAAAATCCCTTGGTAGTGCTCATTTTTAAAATTAATTTTTAATTATACAAGTAATAAATGAATACATTATCCTTGTAAAAAATAAATTACGGGTATGGTTAAAGTCCCCTTTGAACAACACCCACCACCCTCCATCTCCCCAGAGATAATCATGATTTCCTCTTTGTGTATTTTCTTCCAGAGCGTATTCTAATTATTAATGTAGGTGGTGACGCACCATTAGAAGAACAGGCTTTTCTTACACCCTTTGTACAGCCAGGTGTATGTCAGGCCTTGCAAGATACTAGAAATAGTACTAGACTTGGATTTGAATACTAGCCTGCATTTGAATCCCAACTCTGTTCCCTGTTACGTGGCTGGCTTTGGGCAAGCCACGTAAGTGCTCCACAATCAGGGTTGGCGAAACCTACTTCAGATATTTGTTCATTTGTATTTTATAAATATTTACTGAATTCCTTCTAAGTACCAGGCACCTGGACAAAGCCCTGGTCTAAGGCAGCCTGCAAAGAAGTAAACAGGCCCTGAATGTGCAGTGTGATCAGGAGCAGGGCAGGGAAGTGCCAGGTGCTCTGGGGAAGGTTTCCAGGCTGTGACTGAGCTGCCATCTGAGGGGTAAGGAGGAGTTAAGCAAAGAGGAGTTGGGGGTGTCAATGCATGAGGGAAAGGGGTGGGTTGAGATAGTTTTCCAGCAGAGGAGACATCATGCCCAAAGGTTCACTAGCTAAAGAGAATAAGGTGAACTTAAGGAATTTTTTCAAAAGTTCAATAAGCTAAAATATGATCGAAACAAAGAATCTGAAGGGAGCATAATTAGAGATGAACTGGCAGAACTTGGCAAGGACCATAAGATACCATGTAAAAGAGTGGGGTGGGATCCAGTGGGCAATGGGGAGCCATTGAATTTAACCAAGTCCATGCTGTATTCAGATTTGCCCTGGAAATGGTAAGCGCTATTATTAATACATTGTATCCCTTTAGGCAACATAAGCAGCACTGTCATCAACAGTGATGGCTATCTAAGAACCTGTTTTTATAAGAAGGAGGAGACAGAGGAGGCTGGCTACAGTGGGTGGTGTGACAGTTGCCAACAGTCCTATGGAATGAATGTTCTTTCACCCCAAACTCTCCATTGCAGCTGTGCCTTTATAGTCACACTGTGGCTTTCATCTTTTCCCTTCCCTAAAACCAGAGACCTGAGAAATTAGTAAAGGGGCAAAAGACTGTGAAATTTAAGGAACACAGAAGCCAGAGACGCAAGGGCCCCAGGGCATGGCTAGTGCTGTGCTATCCTGTGAACTCTTGCTGCCCAGCTATGGCCCTGGTGGGGGCACGAGTGGGAGCACCTAGCTAGGGGAGCCAGGCTCCCTCAGGCTCACACTGTGGGATGCCCAGAGCCTTTCTGATCTCCCTGGGTATGTTTCATGCCAGGAACAGGAAATTAGAGGGGGAGCCAAAGGCCTGCAATTTGCGCTGTGAGATCTTGTCTAGGCCACTCTGCATTTCTCCTCATTGCCCTCCCCACATCCTCAGTCTCTGTCCTTAATCTGGTGGGGGAGGGGCCAGTGAAGAAGATGGTGGACATGACTATCTTTTCCAGCTCAGATGTGATTCTGCATTTGGTGACCCTGCCCAAAGCCAGCTCAGTAGGAGCTGGGGTCTCTCATTTGTAGGGGCTGGAAAGTGCACTGCACCAGGCCCAGCTAGATGCCTGGCTGGGGATGCAGCCACAGAAGCAACCTGCAGGAAGTCAGGGTAAATTGTCATGGGACCTTTTGAAATAGTAATTGATGCATCTTCCCTTGGTTTCATCATTAAAACCAAACCAGACTTACTGTGCTAGGGAAAGGCAGACACAAAGGAACCCCTTGAGAATAGTCAGCTTTGAGTTCCTACTGAGTCTTACAGCATGGCTTTCAATTGCAAGAACCAAGCCCTAGCGTGGAAAGTGGGGAGGGGTAGATTTCTTTGGATTCAAAAAGCGTGGCTTTAAATATCTGGTGTCAAACCTGGAAGATTCAAAGCTTACAGCACGGGTCAGCAAACTTTTTCTGTGAAGGACAAAATAGTAAATGTTTTAGGCCTTGCAGATCATACAGTCCTTTTCTCAATTACTCAACTCTATAGCAGGCAGCTCATAGACAATAAGTCAGCAAATGGCTATGACAGTGTTCCAATAAAACTCCTTTTACAAAAGGAGGCTGTAGCTAGATTTGGCACACCAACCATAGTTTTCCAACCTTGACCTAGAGTGTATGTCAGAAACCAGGGAGCAGGGAAGAATAAGATCCTTTTGTGGGCTGAGAAAAATGCCTTGGAAGGGATTGGAAAAGGAAAGCAAGAAAGTTTAAATGCTAGTGTGGTGTTCATCTCTTTACCCTCACCTCAGTGTTGAAACTGGGTGGCAGAGGGAATTGGTGATAAGGTCCTGGACATGCTTGGAGATTTGGGAACAGAAGGCCCTTGTGCCCAGCACATCCTGCCTGCAACTCTAGGAGACAGACCCAAACAACAAACATCCCACATAGGACGGCCACAGGAGAGCAGAAAAGGCAGCGTGTCAGGTTTAGCAAAGAGGGTCTGAGCCAGCCCTCCTACAACTCCAGGCTCCCACAGGCCAGAGGAAACCTGAACTTTGTACACACTCAAGAAGAGGCATGAAAGGTGGCTCCGGACAGCACAGGGCTCGCTGAGAAGATGGGGAGGGATGAGGTGAACAGACCCTATAGCAAAGCCAGGAAGTGGGCAGCACAGAGGGAAATCACACCTGGCTGGAGCCAAATGGATGCTTTAGTCAGTAGAGGAAGCCCACCAGCTCCCAGGACAGTATCCAAGACAAGCCTCACTCAGAGAAAGGACACACGGCGTCACTTGTGGATGCCCAGGAAGAGGAGCCCATGGAGGACCAATGCCTCTTTCCTGACACCACATATAATCATGTCTGACACCCAAACCCCAGCTTACATTACTGATGGGCAGGAGGGAAGAAGGGAAAAGAGGAATTCAGAGATTGTCTGAGTATGAAACCCAAAGAGACATACAATCTAACCCAGAAGTGATAAAATTACCTTGAATTGGCAAGATTAGCTTTTCTACCACAGGCTAGGAGGAAGGGATTATCTGAGTTAGATTCATGCACTGGAAAATAAAGTTATATCTGGGAGCACCAGACTGTGAGATTTAACATGAGTGGTTAGGAAAAGAAGGGAAGAAATCAAAGCAAGTGCATGAAAAGGGGGCAGGCTCCTAGGGCGGGCAGTGTTTGGACCTCAGAGATGCATACTCAAGTCTGTCCTGGGGGGCAGGTTATACAAACAGTCACCCCAATTCCATGTGTGAGGCTTGACAGAGTTTGAAAAGGGGACAGTTTTTGAGGGGAGGATTGCAAAGCCTCAGAGGCTAGGGTGTAGGGTCTTTCCTAAGCCTGTGAGTGTGGCTGTCCACATCTACAGGTGTGTCCCAGCTGTGTCATCACTTCAAAACAAGCATTGACATCTCGGTGGGGGGAGTACCGAGCACACGGGGCTTAGAGTTTCAAACATATTTCTTTCCATGGGTTCATACTATTTAAGGTAAGGCATTCTCTGGCATCTGACATAGTGCCTGCATGGAGTAGCTTGAATTAATTAGTTAATGAATAGCATTACCATCTCCTGGTTCAGCTACACACTCATCTCGTCATTGTCCCATAGCAATTATTATGCTGCATTGCAGTTATTTCTTGAGCTGTTTATTTCCCCTGATGAACTCAAGAGCAAAGACTGTATCGTCTTTGTTTTTATAGCTCCAAATATATGTAAATAAATAAAATGTAAAATGAATTTCAAAATAGTGAATCTCTGCTTCCTAAGAGAGAAGCAGAAGCATGAGGAGAGGTAGGGGCCAGTTGTCTTCTGCCTGCCATGTTGTGCTGCATTTTCCTAGCACTGGGTCAAAGCCTATTTTAAATACCTGGGCCATAATCTGAAACACTGAAGACATCTTCAATGGCATATTTGAAACAGATGAAATATTTATAGCATTTGATGGAGTTTTCATCTTATCTCACTTTATTTCCCCACAGGGACTTTCAAAATTTGGCTTGGTGATTAACACCGAACTTTGCACAGAAAATGCACAACTGACATGAACTGGTTGGGAATAACCTGTTCCACCACCAGGAAGAGGAAAGGACTCTTTTCTGCTTAGAGAGAGGACACCACAAACCCTGCAGAGGCCAGGGCAGTTTCGACATTATGATAAGGTGCCCTTTGTGAAATTAAATAAAGAATACATAAAAAGCAGCAGCAGCAGCACAGAAGGCATAGAAAACAACTCAGCCTCCCCCAAAAGTCATGATAGTGTTTGTTGAGAGCACACCATTGACCTATTTCCAGCATCCAAGAACAATTTCCACTAACTGCAATGGTTGTAGAACAAATTGATGGCCTGCCTGTTTAGTTTTCTATTGCCACTGTAACAAATTCCTACAAACCTAGTGGCTTAAAACAAGACAAATTTATCTTACAGTTCTGGAAGTCAGGCATCCTGAAATCAAGGTGTCAGCATGGCTGTATTCCTTCTGCAGGCTCTATGGAAGAATCCGTTTCCTCCCCTTTTCTTGCTTCGAGAGGCCACCTGCACTCCTGGGCTCATGGCCCCTTCCCCACAGCACTCCTACCGTGGCTTCTGTTATCACATCTCCTCCCCTGATTCTGACCCCTTCAGCCTCGGAGTCCATATATACAGTCCAGAGAGATCTTTTCATATCTTAGCCACAACTGAAAGCTAAATTCAAGTTCTATCCCTTGGCATTTCTAGGGTCAGGGAACACAGGAAACAGGGATTTGTACATCTGAAATGGAAGGGAACAAGGTCCTTTCCAGCTGCCTAGGATAACTATAAAATCTGGATGAAGTATTTTTCAAAGCATCAGAAAACAAACACAGTAGTGAGGAATTACTAGGCTCAAATCTAGGGAGGGTAAGAACCCAGAAAGGTAAGCCCAGCGCCCTAAGCTGCCTTTGTCCTCAGTGCATTTGCTGATCCAAAAGAAACAGTTGAAAACAGAACCTGACAAGTTCCCAGGCCCAAGAAGACAAATGTCAACCCAGAGCCCACCAAAAGTAGGTACTGTGGTAAGCCAACTCCTCTCTAAGCTGGGACCCAGAAGGGCTACAACCTCAGAATAAGGGGAACTGGAAGAAAACCTCACAGTGACCTATGCCCTGGTTTTACCAAGCCTATGTGCTAAGGAAAACTCAAGACATGGACGTAGATTAAGGGAATCCTAGAGGATTAGTAGTACCTCTAGGCACCTAGCAGAAATAAATGAAAATGCTGTCAGGATAAACATGTCCTCATCCTAGGCCTCATATTATAACTACAAACAACTTTTCAGATACATAGGCACACTCAGAAACTAGATACCATAAGTAAAAAAGAGCAGACAATAGATACACAAAGACCTAGTTATTTTAATGATCATAGGCAAACTATACAACAAATATGCTCACTACGTTTATAGAAATATAACAAAGGCTTAAAAGTTTTAGCAGGGACCTGGAAATTATATATTAAAAAATAACATGGCAGAATTGAAAAAGAACCAAAGAGAAATTCTGTAATTTAAAAATACAATAAGCAACATTAGTAGCTCAATAGAAGGGTTTAATAGTAAATTATCCATAGCTGAAGAAAGAATTGGCAAACTGGAAGATGGGAGAGAAGAAAGTATTAAAATGTCACACCGAGAAACAAAGAAATGGAAAATACAAAAGAGAGAATCAGAGACCCCAAGGATCCAGTTAGAAGATCTAACAGGTTTTTCAAAATCCCAAAAGCAGGGGGAGGGAGGAGAATGAGGCAGAAGCAATAGCTGAAGAGATAATTGGGATATGGCTGGCATCTGGCTCCCTGAATGTTCCATCCGTTGTGTTCCAAAAGCATTCCGGAGTTAGCCAGCTGGTTGGTCCTCTAGGGGGCGGTGTTGCCTAGTGCCAGACACCAGGCTGAGCATCTCAGATCTGAACAAGCACAAATGCTCTTTGCTTATGGAAGAGGAAGTGGTTAGCCTGAATAAGAGGAAGAAAGAGCGTATGCCAACCTGAGGAAGTCACATATGCAGAGACTGGGAGGCAGAAAGCGGAAGAGAAAGACTGAGAGAGAATATGAATAACTGCTTCTAAAAAAATGAATGAGTTCAGTATGTCTGGGGCAGAGAGGAGGATGATGAGATGATAGAGACGATCCCAAAGGAACACGTGGAATGGACATTGAGGCCTCATCCTCTGGGCTATAGAAGCTACTAAAGGGTTTTAAGCAGAGAAGTGCTGTGTTCAAATTGACATGTTAGAAGAATCATTCTAGGTAAAGCATGAAGAGTTGGCTGGAGTGGGGAGTGTGATGACTGCGGCACCACTAGGAGGCTGTTGGATGTCACCCAGGTGAGAGCTGATGGCAACCTGCTTTGGGTAATGGTATTTAAGAAATGACAATATGCTGACACAGGTGCTAAACACAGGCATTCTCAAATGCTGCTGCTCAGAATAGTTAACTGATGCAACTTTCTGGAAAGCAATCTAGGAATATGTAATAAAAGTTTAAAGATGGATATATATCCTATAACTCAGTAATTCCATTTCTAGAATTTGTCCTAAATAAATTATTAAGAATGTGGCATCCATCTCAATATGAATTATAAGAGGATAATATTGAAAACAACCTAAAATGTCCAATATTGGGGAATGATCATTAGTGTGTTGGCTTCTTAAAGAAGCATGACAGAAAAAATAAGGCAGCATTAGCATTTGAAATAGAATGGAATCTGCCACAATGGGGCAGTATAACTACGTCCTGTGGGCAATCGCCAACCACCTGGGCTTCCACACTCCCAACCCCAAATCTCTGAAGAGGAGCCCTATGTGATGCATAAAGCAGGCGAGGAGAAAGAGGCTTATAGAGGCAAAGCATCAATTTGGGACACTGTGTTCTCTGGTTTAGAACAGAAATTGACCTTGAAAATAGCTAGATCCATGTGGTGAGAAAAGATCAGGAGGGAGATTAGAGAACAGAGGAAAACACATTGTGAAGGATCTTACTGGTGTTTTTCCACTGGGGATTCCAAAATGGATATTTTCCCTTCATGAGTTAGCCAGGTAAGTATCTTGTCACTGATTGCTGTGCTTTGGAAACAATCCAAGTAGAATCTGCTTTTATTAGCAACAAAAAGCCAATTTCTTGTTTCGATTCAATAGAGTGGAAAACTGAATAAACAGACCTGTTTCCACAAAAAGGTCATTTCTAAAATTGTGCTGTTTGGCCAATTGTTTGGAGGTTGGAATGCATTTTTGCACAGAACCGAAGTGATGTCTAATAATTAGGTTTTCATGACCAGGTCAAAAGAACCTAGTCAGACCATAATGAAACTAAAATATTAACTTTGCAATTGAGAAGAAAAGAAAAAATGAGAGAAAAGAGAATAAGAAAATGGAGCAAACAGAGGGATTCAGTAGTCATTTATTAAATATTTGTTTTGTGCAAGATGCAGTCGATCTGAGTTTGATGTTTAGAAGATCAGCAGTGGCCTGTGACAGCAGCTTAGTGGGTGAGAGGAACCAAAGCCCAATTAAAGTGAATGAAGAAGAAAGAGGTGAGACAGGAGAGACAAGTGATCTTTCCCCAGGAACTCAACTGGGGAAAAAGAAAAATGTGGTTATGATAGCTGCAGGAGGATACAGGTCCAAGGGCTTAAAGTTATTGGAGTTCTTTGTTATGCTTTTAGCCTGCTCAAAAGAAATCAAAACAGAATAAGAGGCAGGAATACAGGTTCGAGGGGCATAATCAATGGATCTATGTCCTTGTGGCAAAGACTTCTAGTTGCTCTCTGCCATCTGATCTCTGTCTCCCTTCCTTAGTAAAAGAACCCTGATTTTAATGCACCTAGCTAGACTACATCCCCCAGCCTCCCTTGGAGCTAGGTGTAGCCTTGTGACTAAGTTCTAGCCAATAAAATACACGTAGAAACTTTAGGTAGGACATTTAGGGAAATGATTGACTCAGTTGAGAGAAAGCCCTTTTGTCCTTCCTACTGTCAAAAGATATAAATGTTAAAAAAACATAATTTCCACACATACCAAATTATCTGAGCACATACCAAAGTATAACTAATTCTTTAATGAAGAAAGCCAGTAAGATAACAAAGCTGGTTCAGTAGAAACAAAAAAAAACCCCCAAAACTCTGAAATACCAATGCTCGACATAAAAATGGCAAATGTTCTGCAAGGTATTAATAATAAAACCATCTCTCCTGGTTTTCATTTGCATCTTATTAGTTCTAAGTTAACATCTAACTCTAGAGTTCGAACTCTAATCCACGGTAGCTAAAGAATGATTCATTTCCCAAGAGTGAGATGACTGTTGGGGGACTGGAATGCTCTAGTATGACATTGCCAGCATACATAGTCACCTTTTTGCTTTATATCGAAGTTTTGGATAATTTTCCTGAACACCACTTTCCTTCTTCCTGCTGACTGGAATGTGGATGCAGTGGCTGGAGCTGCGGCAGCCATGAGGATGGAGGCCACAAATAGGATGGCAGGACAGAAAAGGAGCCCGTGTCCCTGATGACTGTGGAGCCACCAAAACAACCCTGCACCAGCTACTTCTGGCCTTCTTTTATAAGAGGGAGAGAAACAAAGTTCACTCTTATTTAAGCCACTGCTATTTTCGATTTCTCTTATATGCAGCCAAGAGATTAATTTTCTAACAGAGCAGAAAGCAGACAAGAGATAAAGAACTATTGAAATAATACTGTGTTACAACATGCTTACTTGATTTATTTTCTCAATATAAACCTCTTCGGAATTACATGCTATACATTGCTGTATATGTTATATACTGTATACCCGATATAGTCTATATACCCTGCACCTATAAAGTACTGTCTACTTGATACACTCACACCTACATATTACTTTATAGGATTATATTCCCAAAGCCATGTCTGACCTACAGTTACAGGTGATTTAAGAAATCTTCTGAGTAATGTGACTTTTGCCTATGGGCTGATTTACAAATCTAATCTATACCTTAAGATGTGATTCCACTCTAGAAGCTGAAAGGTGATTTGGTCAACAAGACTGGTGGGAGATAAGCCTTAAAACCACAGAGAAGTGGAGAGATATAGAAACAGATCAATTTGTTGGCTAGGAAGTGGGAAAGTAAGCAAGTTCTTAGCTGATAGCTTCCATGTTCTCAGTATGAGACAAGCCATCTGTTGAAAGCAGGTGGGCAATGGGACAGGAAGACTTTCAGGATGCTTAGGAAACTGATAAAACTTTGAAACAGCTGTTCTGGGGAGTGGGTTTGGGAACTGACCAGGGAGGGACTTGTAAGATGATAAGCAAAAGGATATGCCTAAGTATCATGCATGACTCAGCTCCAAATTGGCATCCTCCTCCTCTCTCCCTATTTATAGGCCCTGCCAGGGAAATAGGGAATAGGGAGGGAAAAGATCAAGCAGTTATCCATTAAGCCTTTTCCACTCAGGGTAAGTACAGTCCAATCTGTAAATAAGATAACACCAATAAATTGTGCAATTTGATTACATTTGTCTAAGAACTGAAGTTTTAGTCACTTGTTTTAAACTTATTTTAGAATGAAACTCTGCTCCTTGTGCAACATGGGCACTTAATAAATGTTGAATGATTAATCAAATACAAGCAATTGAGTATTTTATAGCTGTCCAAGTTCTGCAGATGCCATTGTTTAGAAGAAAAGTTTGCCAAGAAATGAGTCTCTAAAATGGCAACAAATTCACCTGTACCCTACCTGTGAGGACCTCTAGAGTTTGAGATTTCTGTTGCTGCTATTTCTTCTCTCTTCTGAGGGTATACCTTCCTCTTTCTTAAACAATACTCCTGTTTAAGTCAAAAAGAACCAGGGAAAGGAGTCTTGAAAGAAAAGGATTGAACATGAACATTAGAACCTTACATAACAGATATTTTTATATCACAATTTAAACCTAATACTGTTTTCTGTTAGCGGCTATATTTACTTTTGAGAGCACGATATTTTAAAACTGCATGCTGTGCTGGCTTGCTCTCCACTGTCCAGTCTACCCAGGGGCTTTCTGACATCATTGGAGTGGCTGGCTATGTTTGTGTGTTTGGTGGTCACGGTGCTAATGAAGCAGTGCAGTGTCTTTTATGCATAGACAGTGGGAAGCATCCTTTATTTCCTTCTGGGTTTTAGACAGCAATCAAATCGAACATGAGGCAGGAGGCAGAATTTGGCAGCAAACTCCTAGCCTTGGACACCTCTTCTCATGTACATGGAGCCCAATTTCTTGGTAGTTAAGGGAAATTGAGTTCAGTTTGCCATGAGAGGAAGGAAACCATTTCTTTCTGCAGAAATTAAACTTTTCTGGTACCTAAAGGAATTTTGTCAAGCCAAGACAGAGGAAGACTTCCCCTTCAGGACATGACCAAAGGTGACCCTGAATGGAGAATGACTGAATTTAGGACAGAGTCGGCAGACCCAGTGACTTTGTTTTGAACTGTCTCCTGAAGTGACCACATATGAACTTTGTACCCGGCTTGGGTGATGGTAGGCAGCTTTTCCCTGGAATTGTAGGAAAGGTCTCAGTGCAGCAAAGAGGCCGGCAGTTTTGCTTCTTGGCTACAAATGTAGAGCCAGATCGTCTTCATGGCACTCCTACTCTGTGCCAGCCACAGGGGCTGCCACATGACAAAGGGAAGTTGCACGTTTCAGAGTCAGTAACTCAAAACAGGCCCAAGCCCTGGTGCAGCTGCAGCAAGTCAGAAAGCAGCAGGCCCTGGCCCCCTGAGAGTCTGTGTGCTGCTGCCTGCAGCTGGGCTGCAGAGCTGGAAGTGGAGGTGAGGAGCTGGCCTCTTCCTCTGGAAGGGAAGTGAGACGAATGAATGTGATAGCGAACACCATAATGCAATAATGATCAAACTCACACACAGCTGAGGAACAGAATAAGGGGGCGCTGTTAAGGAAGACACCAGCCGCTGTCCACAGAAAGAAGAAAATGTGCTAGGACAATAGCATGCATGCTCTTAGAAGAATTCTTTTATAAACCCTAATTTTAAACACACACACACACACACACACACACCCCTCCATGAAGATAAAATCCAAAACCTCACAAGTTCAATGTGATTGAAATGCAACTGGACAAAAATCACTTGGGTGTTGTCCTATCAGCTTCCTCCTTTGCTTCCGCTGCCAATGCAGGGGCACACAGGGGCAGGGGAAGGAAGGGGTGTGAGTGTCCGATCAGACTCCCTAGAGAGGGCATGGCCAAAAGGAAGGGCCATGCGTGAGAGGGGAGGCACCTGGCATTCACACAGAAGAGTTGAGGGCAGAGGGTTTAAAGATTAACCATGAATTGTGACTTAGATCCTTTCAAATTTTTAGAGATCTGAGTAAAACTGAAAAATACCTTTTTTGAGCAGTGCTTCTTCAAATATGAACCATTCTGAGACTGTACTGTGTGGGTTGTGACCCTATAGGTACTATCCAAACAAGATAATGAGGCTCTTTTTTTTTTTTTTTTTTTTTGAGACAGAGTGTCACTTTGTTGCCCGGGCTAGAGTGAGTGCCGTGGCATCAGCCTAGCTCACAGCAACCTCAGACTCCTGGGCTTAAGCGATCCTACTGCCTCAGCCTCCCTAGTAGCTGGGACTACAGGCATGAGCCACCATGCCCGGCTAATTTTTTTGTATATATATTTTTTAGTTGGCCAGATAATTTCTTTCTATTTTTAGTAGAGACGGGGTCTCACTCTTGCTCAGGCTGGTCTCGAACTCCTGACCTCGAGCGATCCACCCGCCTCGGCCTCCCAGAGCTAGGATTACAGGCGTGAGCCACCGCGCCCGGCCATGAGGCTCTTATAGTCCTTTTTTGAGCAGGTTAAATTGAGGAAAATGGAATCCTTCTCTTTGACTATTTCAAGTACTTTCTTTGCTACCCCAGACCAATCATGTGCCAACCTCTTCAAAATCTACATATTATAACAGAAGAATACATCCTACGTATTATTACTCATTTCAAGTTAAGCATTTTTATGCAAGGCAGTTTTCCAAGAATATAATCATGGGTAATATAAAGCTCTACCATAAAAGTTTAATTCCAAAGAACTGTAAAGTGGCAATCAAAAGAGATACAGATCACATAGCAAATAAACCAGACGTGGGCATGTGCAACATTTCTTAAAAATGCTGCAGTTGCTAGGCTGACATTAATATCGTCAAAATGTAAAAAGTATCAAACAACAACACAGGATCTTATAACCTATCTGCAGGAAGACATTCTAATGTAACATGGAATTCGTTGAAAGGGCTTCATGGGATAAATGAGACTTCAAGTGTGTCAAGAGCAGAGTACAAGGAAACTAATTAACATTGCTCCTGTCATATCAGCAGCATTGAGAGAAATACATAATTTCCAAGGTAGATATTGTGGGAAAAGAAATCATCCACATAAAAGAAATGAAAATTCCGTTTTCTAAATATTTTAGTATCTACTATGGACTTTCAGGAAACAGAACCAGGGGTTTGAGGGCAGAATGCAGGGGAGAAGAATAAATTTCTATTCTGTAATTTTTCAATTCCAGAGTGTCCATTTGCTGTCATCTTTCTACAAGATAGATACTTTTTAAAAAATATATATAACAGATTTATTAAGATTCATTCATCTAAAGTTGTACAATCTGATGCTTTTTAGTATACTCACAGACATGTGCAACCATCAATTTTTAGAACACTTTCATCACCCTCCTCCTCCAAAGGAAAAACCCCATAACCACTGGTAGTCACAGCCCAGTTCCTCCCAAACCTCTCCCCAAATCTAGGCAACCACTAATCTACTTTTTCTCTATGCAGATTTGCCTGTTCTGGACATTCCATATACAGTCACGCATCACTTAACAATAGCATACATTCTGAGAAACTCATCCTTTGGCAATTTCATCGCTGTGTAAACATCATAGAGTGTACTTATACAAACCTAGATGGCATAGCCTACCTGGGCTGTAAGGTATAGCCTACTGCTCCTAGGCTACTAACCTGTACAGCATGCTGCTATACTGAATCCTGTAGGCAACTGGAACACCATGGTAAGTATTTGCGTACCTAAACATATCTAAACATAGAAAAGGTGGAGTAAAATTATGGTATAAAAGATTTTTAAAAAAGGTATACCTATATAGGGCACTTAAGCATGAACTGAGCTTGCAGGACTGGAAGTTGCTCTGGGTGAGTTGGTGAGTGAGTGGTGAGTGTGAAGGCCAAGGACATAACTGTACATTACTGTAGACTTTATAAACACTGTACACTTAGGCTACACTAAATTTAGGGAAAAAAAATCTTTCTTCAATAATAAATTAACCTTAGCTTACTATAACTTTTTAACTATAAACTTTTTTAATTGTTTTTAACTTTTTGACTCTTGTACTTAGCTTAAAGCACACATCATATGGTTGTACGAAAATATTTTTCTTTATATCCTTATTCTATAAGCTTTTTTCTATTTTTAAAAATTTATTTCTTATTTATTAAAAAATTTTTTTATGGCCGGGCGTGGTGGCTCACACCTGTAATCCTAGCACTTGGGAGGCCAAGGTGGGTGGATTGTTTGAGTTCAGGGGTTTGAGACCAGCCTGAGCAAGAGCGAGACCCCGTCTCTACTAAAAATAGAAAGAAATTATCTGAACAACTAAAAATATATATAGAAAAAATTAGCCAGGCATGGTGGTGCATGCCTGTAGTCCCAGCACCTCAGGAGGCTGAGGCAGAAGGATTGCTTAAGCCCAGGAGTTTGAGGTTGCTGTGAGCTAGGCTGACGCCACGGCACTCTAGCCAGGGCAAGAGAGCGAGACTCTGTCTCCAAAAAAAAAAAAAAAATTTTTTTAGAGACAGGATCTCAGTCTGTTGCCCAGGCTGGAGTGCAGTGGCCCCATTGCAGCTCACTGCAGCCTTGAACTGGGCTCAAGGGATTCTCCCACCTCAGCCTCTTTAGTAGCTGGGACTACAGCGCACACCAGCACATCCAGCTAATATATTTTTTTTTTTTTTTTGTAAAATAAAGACCTGTGTCTTAACTTTTAAGAAAAAAAGTTTAAAAGTAAAAAAATTAAAAATAAAAAATTTTAGGCTGAGTGCAGTGGCTTATACCTCTAATCCCAGTACTTTGGGAGGCCAAGGTGGGAGGATTGCTTCAGCCCAGAAGTTTGAGGCTGCAGTGAGCTACAATGGGGTCACTGCACTCTAGCTTGGGCAACAGAGTGAGACCCTGTTCTTAAAAAAAACAAATAAGAAAAGTTAAGGCATAAGCACACACACATTAGCCTAGGCCCACATACGGTCAGCATCATCAATATCACTGTCTTTCACCTCCACATCCTGTCCCATTGGAAGATCTTTAGAAGCTATAATAACACACATGGAACTGTCATCTCCTATGATAACATTGCCTTCTTTTGGAATACCTCCTGAAGGACCTGCCTGAGGCTGTTTTAAGTTAATATTTTTTTTAATAAGTAGAAGGAGTACACTATAAAATAATGATAAAAAGTATAGTATAGTAAATACTAGGTTAGAAATTTTTCAACTCCATTTTAATCTTATGGAACCACCACTGTATGTGCAGTCCATAATTGACCAAAACATCAATATGTGGCATGTGACTGTAAATGGGATCATTCAATATGTGGCCTTTTGTATCTGCCTTATTTCACTTACTATAACGTTTTCAAGGTTTATCCATGTTGTAACATGTATCACTACTTTATTCTTTTTTATTACCGAATAATATGCCATTGTACGGATATACCATATTGGATTTATCCATTCATCTGTTGATGGACATTTGGGTTACTTCTACTTTTTGACTATTATGAATAATGCTGCTCTGAACATTTGTTTACAAGTTTTTGTGTGGATATGTTTTCATTTCTCTTGGGTAAACAGAAGTGGAAGTACTGGGTCATATGGCAACTGCAAGTTTAATCTTTTGAGGAACTGCCAACTAGTTTTCCAATGTGACTACACCATTTTACATTCCCACCAACAATGTATGAGGTTCCAATTTCCTCATAATCTTGCCAACACTTGATATTTGTCTTTTTTGATTACCGCCTCATAGGTTTGATAGATGTAAAGTTACATCTTATTTTGGTTTTGAATTGCATTTCTCTGATGACTGATGATGTTGAGCATCTTTTCACGTGCTTATTGACCACTTATACATCTTTCTTTTAGAGAAATATCTATTCAAATCCTTTGCCCTTGTTCAAGCTGTAGTGTCTTCTACCATTGAGTTATAGTTCTTTAAATATTCTGGATAGAAGTCCCTTATCAGATACATGATTTACAAATATTTTCTGCCCTTCTGTGGGTTATCTGATGGTGTCCATTGAAGCCAAAAATTTTAATACTGATGAGTTCCAAATTATTTAATTTTTGTCACTTGTGCTTCTGGTATCATATCTAATAAGGTTTAGCATAATGTCAGATCATAAAGATTTACTCCTATATTTTCTTTTCAGAATTTTGTAGTTTTAGCTCTTACATTTAGGTCTCTATGATCCATGTTGAGTCTATTTCTGTGTATGAGGTAAGGAAGGCATCCAAATCCACTGTATTGCATGTGGCTATAAAGTTGTACCAGTACCATTTGTTGAAAATACTGTTCATTCTCCCATTGAATTGTCTTGGAACCATTGCTGAAAATCAACTGACCATAAATATGAGGGTTTATTTCTGGAATCTCCAGATTAGATTAGATTCCATTGATCTATATGTCTATCCATAAGCCAGTATCACACAGTCTTGATCACTATAGAGCTTTGTAGTAAGTTTTGAAATAGGAATGTGAGTCTTCCAAATGTGTTTTTCTTTTTCAAGATTAAGATCAATGTTTTCTCTGAAATTTGGGGAATTTTCAGCCATTATTTCTTCAAATGTGTTTTTTTTCCTGCTCCTTTTTCTCACTCTTCTCATTTTGGTACTTCAATTATGCATATGTTGATACATTTAATGGTGTTCCACATTTCTCTCAGAATCTGTTCATTTTCAATTTCTTCATTCTTTTTCCCTCCATTCTTTAGGCTGCATTATCTCTATTGATCTATTCTTCAAGTTTGCTGATTCTTTCTTCTGCTAATTCAAATCTAATGTTGAGGCTCTCTAATAAAATTTTTCATTTTGGTTGTTATATATACATTTCAATTCTAGAGTTTTCATTCAGTTCTGTACATGTATGTACGTATGCCATGCAGAAATGCTGGCAGCCTGAACTCTGGGAGAGAGCTTGGGAGTTGAGGTGATAGGAAGAAGCCACATATTCTTGGCTGCACAAACCTGGAGTGGATCTTCCATCACACTGAGCTGTGGGTAGGGAGAGGCAGGGAGCAGGACATACCTCAAGTGTCACAGATTCTCACTGTCCAAGATTTAGTAGATTTTCCTCAATAATGTTTCTTCATTTGCTATATGCCCTCTGGACAATCTCCACGGACTTAAAGAAGCTTTTAAAAATTTGTTTTGGTTTTTTTTTTTAATAATTTTTACCAGTTATTGTTTCACTGGGGAGCAGGTCTGAGAAGCTTCTCATACCACCATTCTGGAATTGGATCTCTGGTACTTGTATTTGGTATTTTAGCACAGAGGGAAAACACACTTTAAGTCAGGTTGGGAGCCATTTCAAAGGAGTGAGAACTTGGAAGCCAAATGAATCTGTTGGTCATGGTTACTTACCTCCAGGGGACTTTGTGGTTCAGCTCACTCTGGAGTTAGACCAGTTCTTGGCCAAATTAACACTGGCAAGCTGTGGGCAATGATGTACTACAGCCTAGCACCACTGTGAGGCATGTGATGGTATGAAAGGAAGTGGGTGGGCTAGAGAGATAAGGGAACAGTGGGGTGGGACTGAGGCTCAGCAGGACAGGAGGCAGAGCAGTTGGAGGTGAACAGGGAAAGATCAAGGGCTGCTCTCAGGTCGGTAATTTTTGTTTGTAAAATATTTATCTACCTACTTAAAGACTCTGTAAAGCAGTAGTATCACATAGTCATATTCTGCAAACTTCCACTAAAAAATGCAAATTCTCTGCTACTAAGTGAAAGGTAAAGAGCATAAAAAACAATCAAAATCCAGTTACTTAAATCATTATTTTTTTAAATATGAAAATTAATTCAGTAAAAAAGAAATCCAAGAATTAAATATTAGCTCAGGTTATTTGTAATGCAAAAAAATAGAAAAAAAAGATTGGTTAAATTTGTTTTGGCAAGACCAAAAAATAGATTACTATGTGATTATTTTAAAAAGATATTTGTCATACATCATTAAGTGGAAAACAGTGGAAATCAATATGCACAGTACAATCTGATTTTATTTTAAACATATATATGCATAGCAAAAGAGATGAAAGGATAATAGTAAAAAGAGCTTCCAGAGCACTTTACTCTGTTGCTAAGCACTTTATACCTTTTTAAAAATTTAAAAATTAGGAGGGGAATATCCATTAAGAAAAATGTCAATAAGACTGAAAAGTCATTCAATTAGGTGGGCATTTTCCATAGCCCTGTTAGGGCTCAGGCACTGGGCTGAGTGGAGAGGAAGAGAGAAAAAGAAAGATCTCATACCTGACTATAGGTGTTACTGATCTTGTGGCTACTATTTGCTGAGTAGAGAAAGATGAATTAGTAGCTTCAATCCCATTCCCTATCACCAGATATTTCTAGGTCAGGAAGTGGTGGAAATCTCAATAATTGAGTAACTAAAATTAGATTCAAAAAGATTAAGACTTTCTTTTCCTTTTATGGGAGATTTTTGTTTTCTTTCACAGAAAACTTTCTCTCAGTGGAGGTCTTTGAAATTGGATAGCTCCCCATTTTTCTGGGAAGTAATTCATCCTCTGTGACTTGTTACTTTTAGGTAATGTATTCCCAACACTGATTTTAATTTGCCTTCCAAAAAAAGTAAAAGAAAACCAAATAATTTTCATACATATAATGTGATGAAACAAATTAAATCAGGGGTGGTTATGATAGGTAACCTAGTAGTTGGGGAAATAAAAAAGGAAAAAGGAGGAAGCTGGAAGTCCGTTCGGGTGCTGTGGAAACTACAGTGTGCTTCAGTTTCCCAAATTACCAGAGAGAGGGAGCGTATTCCTGTAACCAGGCAACCAATGACGCACTCACGTCCCACCTCCCCCACTCCCGCCTACCCTGCCCCATTTATAGGAACGGGACACATAACGGGAAGCATCAAAGAGGACATAAGGAGCCTTGAGTGTTAAGAAGGAGCCTGAGCAATAAAGGGAACGGGTGACTCACACTGACAGACTGGCTGATGGGAATCTGGGAGGCACTGTCCGCGCCAGAAATAACTGGGAGACCCCTGCACAAAGGGAGTTTTCAGCACTCAAGTTCATGAGGGTTCAGGTCATCACACTTCAGATATCAAAATGACACGAGTAAACGTGCTCAACATCTTTAGTTGTCACAGTGAGATACATTTTATGCCCACTGGAGTGGTAAAATAAAAAAACACTGACACCATCAGATGTTAGTGAAGATGTACACCAATGGGAATGCTCGTAAGTTGCCCGTGGGGGTGTAAAATGGCTCATACATTTGGGAGAATTGTTTCACAGTTTCTTAAAGTTCAATATATATCTACCCTATGACCCAGCAATTCCACTCTCAGGTATTTAGCCAAGAGGAAATGAAAACATATGCCCACAAGATGTTTTATGCAAGAATATTTATAGCAGCCGTATTCATAATAGCCAATAACTGGAAACAACCCAAGTGTCATCCAAAGGGTAGCATAGTCAAACAATGAAAAAATAATACTCAACAATAAAAACAGAACAAATTACTAATATATACAACATATATAAATCTCAAAAATATGATGCTGATATACTCATATGATCCCATTTATATGAAATCTAATTTCCATGGTGATAAAAATCAGCCTGTAGCTGTAGTTGGGGGTAAGGGATTGGAAAGAGTCACAAGGGAACTTTCTGGGGCAATGTAAATGTTCTAAATATTATTTTGGATGGTGGTTATTTGGATGTATAAAACTGTTAGAACTTACCAAACTAAACCATCTAAGATCTGTGCTTTTTATTGCATGTTAATCTTACCTAAATGACATACAATCTTATTTTATAGTCACAGGCCAGTGACGCCTGCTATGTTTACATTATATATCATTTTTTACTAACTATGCCATTGCATTTTGGACTTTTGGCTAATATCAAGTGTAGTATCTGTTTTTATCAGTTTAATATACTATTAATTCCTGTAACAAAAAGTTCCTTTCCTTAATGATTTTGAACAGCATTAAACAGATGAGTTAATTTGTAAGTGTCAAACTTTAAGGTGTAAATAAACCTGTTCAGAATCTCAAGGATTGGCAATTAAATTAGCAAAAATTACCCAAAGTGAAAAGATTTCTGTGTGGGTTAAGGGGGAGTGGGGCAAGGTGATAGGTTGGCCCAAAAGCTGCTCCTCCCTCTAGTGGAATTTCCTTCACTGACAGCTCTGGAAAACTGGGGATAAATACTTTTTGTTTTAAACATAAATAAGATCATAGTATACAACTTGATTTTTTTCACTCAATATGTCTCAGAAGTCTTTTCATAGGAGTATACATAGATCTACCTCCATTTTGTTTTAACCTAGGCAGCCTTTAAATGTGACTTCTTCGGTCATTGCATGTCTTGTTTCCCAAGTAATACTCAAATTGGAGACATCACTTGTTCAGAAAACAGTCAAATAATCAATGTCTGTGACCAAACTGTAAGATTCTCAAGAGTGTAATAAATTACCCCAACTTAGCATCTAAAACAACATACATTTACTTCTCACACAGTTTCTGAGGGTTTAGGGTCTGAGAATAGCTTTTTTAGCTCAAGATCTCTAATGACGTTGCAGACATGAAAGTTTCACTGGGACTGCAAGATCTGCTTCCAAGTCCACTCCTATGATTGCTGGAAGGAGGCTTCAGTCCCTTTCTACACAAATCTATCTCCTGAGAGGCTGCTCACAACACGGCTCTGCCCATAGCAAGTCATCCAAGAGAGAAAGAGTACAAGTGAGCAAGACAGAAGCTGCAGTGTCTTTATCTAATCTCAGGAGGGACGTCTCATTGCATCTGCTGTATTTTACTGGTCACACAAACTGATCCGGTAAGTGGATCCATTCCACAAGGTGTGAGCACCAGCGGGCAGGGCTCACTGGGAGCCATCCAGGAGGCTGGTTACCACGTATCCCTAGTACCTACTACAATGAAGAAGCCCCATAAACATCTGTTAGACTGGACTGAACCAACCAGTGGCTGGCAACTCAATCCAGCTATCCTGGTCCAACACTTGACTTTGATGGCTGGCTGCTTAGGTTACCCAAGTTCAGTGGTTTTCAAGTGGCTCAATACCTGAGTAGTGTTCAGTAATTGTACTATAGTAACTGAGGAATTGAGAGGAATGAAGATAGCACTGTGTTTGGACTAAACACCGGGTTAGTGAATGTGACTGCAGACCCACGAATGCTAACAGCATCTATGTAAATCACATACATAGATGTTCTCTTGCTTAATCACCAAGCCTTCCTCATTTAGCATTAGTCTAGACTCTTATCTGAAAGTGGCTGGAAGCCAGATGTCAGCCGAGCACAGCTCTGGCTGACCTTGCTTTGTACTTCTTCCTCCCACCCCAGACCCACCAACTCTTGTGTCCTATGCTTGTCTTGGCCCGTCTTTGCCTTCTCAATCAGTTCTGCTTCTGAAGGTATGCTGGCCACAAGAATGCTAGAGTCACTGTGTGTTGTGCTGTTCCTTCCTGCCTTTCCACCTCATCAGCCACCACGGTTCCCCTCTAGTGCATGTTCTAGCTATGCAGAAGGCTCCCAGAGTGCTTCAAACACAGGATGGTTTCATGTTTCTGTGCCTTGAGCTCTCCCTTCTTGCGAGAAAGTCCCTTCCTGGGTCATTTTCTGCCTGGCAAGTCCGTTTTCACCTTTCAAATCTCAAGCATCATCACTTCTAATGAAACTGCCCTGACTCCCTGGGGCCTGCCTAGTCCCTGTGGCACACCAGGACAGAGTTAATCACTCTTTTCTGGATTATTACTGGAATTTGCACTTGTCTCAATTTCTGAAACATTCTTAATTATTCACCCCTAACATCTGTGCTCAATGCCAGGACTGTAATAGATACATAATAAATATTTCACAGGTGAAACAGTGGACTGAGAAATGCTTATCTGCACACGGCAATGCACTGCTAAGTGAGAGAGACATCTGGTTCTATTACAAAACCACAATCCTGTTTATGTCCTGCATGCAGCACACTCCATCCACTTGCAGTGGCTCCATTTCCTATGTGCTACACTAGCTGCTGGGCTGCATCAACCTTTGCCTCTGCATCTCCATGGGTCCCTTGCTTATTGGCCACTGAACAGTCCTAAGGTCTTCCTAGTCTGAAGGGATCATTCTGGCTACATGGAGAGGCCAGGCAGTGTGGTGCAGTGATTAAACACACAAGCTTTGAGATATGTAGATAGAGACTGTTTGCTGTGGATGAGTTACCTAGCCTCTTTGTGCTAGGTAAAAGAGGGGATTTAATACTTCAACTTGTTTTGGAGATTATATTGGTCAGGTGTTTTCAGGAAACTGACTTCACCCTAGATGCTTTAAATGAATGGATTACTTACAGAGGTTTGCGCAAGGGTAAAATAAACAAAAGTTGTTAGGGCACCCAGAGACTAGCAACAACAGGACAATCATTACCATCCTTAAGGCTGAAAGGATGAAGGGAGGAAATAGTGTTACCTGAGCCCACTGAGACCTGGAATCTTGGAAGAGAGGTAGCCCCACAGACACTATAGTGTCAGGGATACAGCTAAGGCTGGAGATGCAGCCCAAAGCATCAAGGGAATAAGGAAGAAATATCCCAGCCTCTCTCTCATCCCATCCTCCGATTGCCTGCTGGTGTTACCCATTGGTTGAACAGAAATGATTGTCAGGAGAGAATGAGCTCTGGGAGTTGCAGCCTGCAGGGTCTGACTTTCCTGGCCCACATAGCAGGGAAGAGACAGCCAGAGAAGGGGTTGAGGGGCCAGAGACTAGCCAGCACAAGGACTAAATGAGAAAATGAAATGCACTTTCATATGACCTGGCACACAGTAAGCGCTCAACAAACAGTAATTGTGGTTACTATTAGTATTACTATGGCTGCAACATCAGTGTGCTTTGTGGTTATACCTGATGCTACCTTCACACCTCTGAGCAAGAGCCACAGGCCTCTGACTTCACGGGTCAGCACGGCCCTGTTTTAGTAATTCTCATTCTCTCTGGTCTACTCAGTCTCACACCTTTGTTTCTCCTGACACCAGGATCGTAATGATCCCATCTCTGTTCTCATCAGGCTAAATTAGGCTGTTTAACTTATCTTCAGGTTTGGAACAACAAAAAATAATCTCTAAGGAAAGTTCTTTTGAAAAAACTATTCATGTATGTACCACAGATCCCTTTCCACATGGTCAGTTTCAAAGATTTTCCTTTTTCCTTCTTGTCTAATGGACTGAGACTAAATGGTCATGCTAATGGCAACTGTCTTGCATTCCAACTGCTGCTGCCCTGCCATAAAGTATGCATGCTCATAAGGGCTTAAAAATGTTTTTAAAAAATCCTTTACCTTGTCACTATTCAGCTTGCTGCTTTCTTCCACACTACTTTCATCCCTGTCCCTGGCCCAAGGTATCAGGATCTGATGCTCCCTGACCCCATTACTACCTCTCTGTTCACTACTGAAATTGTCAATGCCATTCTTTTCCTTCTCTCATTTTTCCTCTTTTTCCTAGCTTAGATCTCTTGTCACATTTCCCATTCTTCTCAGTGTTCATAACAGAAGGCTGGCCTCTTAGGCAACACTGCTAGCCCATCAAACAGTTTCTGTCCTTCAAGGAGACAAACTGATTAATCACTGCAGATGAGATAAAATCTTTGGTTCTTTGACTCTTCTTGGCTGCTTGTTTGTTGCTGAGTGGCCAGGGTTTGAGGTTTCTGAAAGGCTAAATGTGATCACTAACCTTCTCATGTAGTAAAGTTTGATTGTGCAGTTTGGTTGAATGTGTGCTATAGGCAGAAAGTCAGTGAATTGGGGATGGTTTAGAAAAGCAGAGAGCTTGTGATGCTAGGGCATAGTCTTGGATGGAAAATTCTCTTCCTCCATCCCTCTGTCCCTTTGGGTAGAGGCAGGAAGGAGAATCAAGACGAAATATCCAGTCCTTTTGGAGCTGCGTTCCTGATTCTCACAAATACCAGCTATAGTTATCATTGGACCCTGAAGGGAACACTTTTCTCATTCTGTGCATAAGGAACTTCTGGGAGTCAAGGGTTGGATGGGCACCATTTATGAACCTAAATATTGGCTAAATAAGTGAGCCTGAATAGTGTTGTCCTTAATATATGTGCATTGGATAATCACTGTTAGTGGCACATGGAGTCCATGGATTTCATCATTCTTAACATTAATTTTGAAGACTTGTAATTTGAGACCTATTTAGAAAACAATGCTGTATTATTGGAATTCAATCCAGGGTAAAAACTGTAGTGTCTTAAGAACTGGACAGATAAGATTTAATAGGATTAAGCTTGGGTTTCAAAGTAAATTCTGAAAGAAACAAAGGAAATGACCTCTATACTTTAACAAGTCAATTCCAATGCTGTTAAAACATCTTCATTCCCCATAATACTTTGAAATTTAAAAAAAAAAAAGATAAAAAAAAGACATCTTCATTTACTCAGCTTGTCCAGGAAATAGTTAAGGCACCACCGCATCAATCTGAACAGGACCCAGCTTTTGAAGGTCTGAAAAATTCTACAATGAATAGCAATTGTTTTATTATTTACGAAAAAAAATAAGTATGTCAGCCTACAAACTAATGGTAACACAGTTAATCTAAACCCACCTGCTGCACATAATAAAGGACAAAACTAACCACCTATATTCATGCATATGTTTGGTGAATAAGAAAGCTCATTCTAGGCAGCATTAACCTTCATAAAAATAAAAACACTCAAGTCACTCACTCCATCCCAGTCTTAACAGTATTTCACCCTTTTCCTTTCTCATCTCAGCAATGGCCGATGCAGTGATAAACCAAGATCATCTAAAACCAAGCTCTAATTTGCCTTTTTCTTATAGGCTAGTCATCAACACAATCATTTATGGGCTTAATGAACCCAACAAAATCCTCAGTGGGAGAGGTACAGAGAGGTCAATAGCAAAGGACCACTCCCTAATCCCACCAAACTTTGCACTGTAAAAAATTTCCATCTAAGGGCTTTAAAAAAAAGACAGTCCTACCATTAAGGTGTAGAACATAAAACTCACCTGTAATCGGATTTGAAAAGTTAAAGCTACATCTTAACCAAATAGTATTCCTGGGAATTGTTAATATTAAAATTATCTTTAAAATAGGGGGCAGGGTGGGGAGACTAACTATGTTCCTCAACAGAGAATGGATAAATTGTGACATTCAAACACTGGAATGCTACTTGGTAGTAAGGAACAGACTATGAATACACTCAACGTAATCTCAAAAAAAATGAGCATAACTCAGACATAAGAGTACACATGATTTCATTTACATGAATTTCTAGAACAAGCAACACTAATCTATGGTGATATAAATCAGAACAATAGTTATGTAGGGAGGGGTTAACTGAAAGTGGCATGAGGAAATATTCTGTAGTAGTGGAAAAGTGCTGTATCTTTATAGGTGTGGAGCTTACCAATCTCATATCACAAATTTAAAATTTGTGTATTTCATTGAAATCATACCTCAATTAAAAAAATGTTTTATTTATCTACTGGATCCTAAAGTTAAATAAAATCTACCCCCTTAGAAAGCATCTAATAAATCTTACTATCATTAAAAACCAACACAGACATCCAGAAAGCAGATGAAGCTTTAATTCACTGTGGGCAATTTTCTGACCATTCTCTGTAAACGGTTTCATATGTCTTCACACAAACACATCTTTTACAAGACAGTTTTCCTACCAAGTACTGTGAACCATACCAATATTCCATATAACTAAAGGGTGTATTATATATCACGAACCAATTAAATATAAATACATAAGGTGAATACATATGTTAGAAAATTTAAATTTAAAAAAAAGTAAGAAAGGCTAAATACCATGAAAGTTTACATGTATTCTTTAATTCTAGACATCATATCATAGTGACAACCAAGCACAAAATCATAATTGCTTTTAGATAACAGTACAGATTTTCTAAACCCAATTATTTTCATTTTCACAATGTCAACTCCACACTGCATTTTCATTTCTATAGAGAGTAGACCAGCTTTCAGACTGTAGACCAAGTTTCTTTTGTAATATTATTACTATCTTGATCATGACCACAGGAAACCAATTTTATATTTCCTGTACTATATAGGCATGAGACATTATTCAGTATATAACAGTATGGGACTTTTCAGTGATGCTGTTCAAGAACAATTCAAATAGTAGCTGAAAATGGGTTTTGCTACAGCAGTCCACATATTTCATTAAAAGATGAAGTCTCTGTCAAAATATTTAGAAATAAATATACAGTACAGCCTTTCCCCCTCCAAAATACTGCCTGGAAAAATATTTCCAAGCTGACTTTAAAAAAACAAAACCATCTCAAACAACAAACATTATAGGATGTTCTGAGCTGCAATCTTCTGGAGTCTATTTTCAATTGGAACAAGTTTTGCAGCCAATACTGCACTGACACAGTATCCACAGTCTAGGAGGTCCTTGAACCATAAACACTGCACTAATTACATAATGAAAGCTGATCATCTTTTGTATTAAAATCCAAGTGACTGTCAAACACAATCATAGCCATTTTTTTAAACAGTGATGCTAGAGTAACTGATGAAAATATATGCACAGCTGAATACAGATCACCAAACACAGGAACAAAATGCCATTTGATGCATATCAAATAAGCTCCCCAAAAGCCAATTTGAATATATTTATTTTCATTTACTTTGATACAGTATTAGAAGGGCCTGCACATAATTATGGAGACTGCTGCAAACAACACTTGACGATACTAAGTGTTCTATTAAGCATCAGGCATGCACAATAGTTATCTTTTAAAATTTTTCATGTATATATCTTAACACACATATCTTAAGCTACAATGTTTAAAGCATTTAGTAATTTTAAACCAAATATTTTAATTGACCTATGTCTAAATGGGTAAAAATAAAAACTTCCTCCTAGCTCAGTACCCGATGGTAATATTAAACGTTACTCCCTAAATTGATATTTAAACTTATTTTATATATGTCATCATCTTTAGAATTCCAAAAGTGATGAAGATTCTTATCACACTAAATAAGAGGTATGATTCCCTGGCAGCAGTCTACCCACCACACACTTACAGCATGCCAAGTTTTCGGGGATTACATAAGAGTGATGTGCTGGTGGCTAAAGATGATAATAATTGAACGTATCAGTCTCTTCTTTTTATTCTGGATCTCTTTATTTCAAACTAAATAAAGCTTTTCATTAATATAAATAAAAAATCTTTTTTATTTAACATCAATATAAGAGTAGATAAAACTAAAAACCTTTATTGTCTTCAAGTGTGTGGCAAAATAGAAAATGTTTCAATTACATCAGGAAACCAGGGGTGGGGAAGGGAGCATAGTTCTTCCATTTAAGAAGCATTCCAGTCAAATAATCACAAAAACTTACAAATTCAGATTGCTTGGTTCTTGGTCATTTATGGCTTAAAGTACTGGATCTGAAAACCATTTCAAGCTAAAATAAATTTATATGAATAATGCATAGATTGTATACCTAGAAAATCATGCAATAAATATATGTTCTCATGTACACTGGAATCTTAGTGAAGAAAGGGGTCTATAGGTGTGAAGAGCATTGTTTCTTCCCTTTTTTCAAGAGACTACACCCAGAAAGATCCTTGCTTTTGGCCTATTCAAGATCCTATTTGCCAGGTCATCCTGATTTTCTCAGGGTGGTAAAAGAAGCCAATATCTCAAGACACCTACAATGAGGAACTGACTTGCTTCAAAAGTGCAGGTGCTGTGAGGTCTAACCTAGGCAGAACCAGACTCTCATGATCCTGCCACCCTGGTGCAAAGTCAATCTGGAGTACTTGACTAGCTAGAGTATCAAATGGGTAAATGCTTAGAATGACCCATCAGAAATGTTTATTATATTAGTATCTTTTTAAAATATTGATTTGCCCTTTAAATTTACTTCATTTGAGAATTGCCAAGATAAGATCCACTCACTATTCCTGGTTTTGATATGCCCCTACAACATGAGAATTGAACTGAACTACAATGATTGTAATGTCATCTCTGTACATCCGAGCAAGCTCTTCAGGAAGACTAAGCATTTTGGAAAGGCGCTCATGATCAACTGTCCCAAACTCGTTGTTGCCCACAGCATGGCGGATGAGATGGGTTGCTGCATTCTGATCCTCAAATACTGAGGACATTTTGGTTCTCCTTTCTGTTAAAAGGCCATGCATCTGTCCCAGAGTCACCTTGTAGCCACCAACAGCTATTGGCTGTTGGTGATGCATGCCAGTTAGGTACTCACCCACAATCCTAACCACATCCTGCCTATGCATAGTCTCCCACAACCCATCAGTAGCCAATACCAGAAACTTATCCTGTGGCCTTAATCGGTGGTAAGTCACCTCTGGCTCAGCAGTGAGATAAGGAGGTGTGTAATAATTAGGAGGGATAAACTTAGTATACTCATTGTCATTCAACTGGTCTGGGCCAGATTCTATCACTCTCTTTTGAAGGTCAATGCTCCATTTGAACTTGACATCTCCAAAAGCCCTAAATGGCATCAGCAAGCCAAGCAGCCGATCCTGTTTCACCACACTCTTGGCCTCATTCTTTGGGTGTTCCAATTTCAGCCGTTCTAGTTCTCTCTCATTCTGAGCATTGTGGTCATTAGACAGTGTGACTGCTGACCAAGAGCCGTCTTCTTCCTGCACACCCAGCATGGCTCGGCTATCACCAGTATTGGCCACATGAAGGTCAACACCATCCACATGGGCCACACAAGCAGTGGCCCCAGAAAATGCCACTCGAAGCACCAGGTAGTTGAGGAAAGAGTTAGGATCACCGACTTGAGCTTCCAAAGAGATGTCATTATCAAGCCTCTTGAAAGCATTAATTAAAGCCTCCTTAACATCAATATCAGTTGACTCGCCAGTGTTGAGGTCTATAAGCTCTTGCCAGTAAGTCCTCAAGCTGTTGAAGTACAACTTGGATGCCTCCTTACTGAAATAATCATTGGGGTGCTTGTGCCACTGGAGGATGGGTAGCAGTGCCCGACCACTCTCCACTGCATTTTCAATCTCTAACAAAGTCTCATGGGGTAACAAAGAGACAGCAATATAATAAAAGAGTCTTTCACTGACAGCCTGGGAACAAGCACAGCCTGCATGGCCATCGAAAACCCCCAAAAGCATCCCTCTGGTCTGCAAGCAGGTTGCTGCACTTCTTCGATCCTCGATGGGTGCATTTGCAGGCAGCTGATTGCTGTCAAACCCTAAGACAGAACTGACATTTTTGCCATCAAATTCTGGCACTTTGAAACTGTATTCATTAGCTTTAAGGATGCTGTTGACTTGTGGAGGTGTAAGGTAAAATTTCTGTGGTGTGGAAGCATATCTTCTTCCTTGGGTGTATTGCCACCAGTTCTCCTTTGGCCTACAAAAGGTAGCATACGCCGGATGGGGTGTATATCTCAGGCGACTCTGAGGAAAGTAGGGTGATGAACAGCAGAGATGTTTGTGGTGGCAGTAACACGCAGTGCCATAGATTCTGCTCAGTTCACAATTACGGATGAGAGGAAAAAACAGTTGAGTTGGTGCTGGCATGGCATCAGAGAACAGCGGCAGGCTGGAACTTCTGACTGGGATTCCTAGACAGCAAATTAGACAGATGTACACAAAGAAAAGAGTTACATTTTAAATTACTTAATCTAGCTTTGCTTTTATTGCAAATATTAAGCAAGTCAATCTGCATGCTAAGCCTTGTGCCAAGAGGTACTATATTTTATACACATATCATGTACTATTTCTATAGAGTATATTCTGATAAGTACAAATCCCAATCATTTATGGAGCCAGGAATAAACTCCTGGCTCCTGTACTCGAGCCTCAATTTTTCTCTTTTCTTCATATTTCTTTGTGCAGTACAAACAGTACAGAATGTACAATAGATTTGGCTGAGGAAAGCTGAGGAGATGAAGGTTATGTAACATTATGCAGTAGCAGTCTACCTGGCCAATCATTCTTCTCCCTCTTCATCCTTTAAAAAGGCCTTGAAATCTCCCATTTTGTACAGGGACTTCTTCCATTTACGAAGATCCTGTTTTTAGACCTGTGGTTAATTGTTGGCATTGATTACACATGGCTATCACCAAAAAAGGGTTAAAATGCACCCCCAAATATGTATATTTATCAATTACTTATAAGTTGTATACATATACTACTGTATTAATATAATATACACTATAACATATACTAAAAAATCTCTACATAATAAAATAAAAATAGAAACTCCAATATTTCCTTCCTGTACCCAAGTGAATGATCTTACAAATCCTGCTTCTCTAGAACACTGTGCCAATTTGACAAGCTAAGGGACACAGATTTGCCACTAACTCCCAAATAATCCTAGAAAAGTCAGCTCACATCTTTGGGTCTCACTCTCTTGAACTATAAGTGAACACATCAGAGCAGATGCTATGTGAGGCCTCTTCTAGGATTCATGACCTTATGTTTGTTGAAGTGAGGCTTTGAAATCAAACACAGGTTTCATTCACTCATTGTTGAATTTTACCGTGCCCTCGTGATTAAAAAAAAGGTTTAAGTATTCTAGTAGCTCTAAAACTTTGTTAGTAATATGAATGGTCTCAGTTCTAGAATTTAATGTACTTGCTATCATTGTCTCCTGTTGAGCATCTGCAAGGAAAAGTTATAGAAACATTTTCATTTACTATGGATCCAAGGTAGAATTCACCCCAAGAAAAATGTTTTCTCAGATATGGCAATTGCCCCAATTTGATGTATACATGCATTAGAAACATGACATTGTACATCATAAATATGTACAATTACTGTCAATTATAGATTCAATATGAATTAAAAAGACAAAAAAGTTTCTCTTATTGTTAAAAAAAGGTATCTATTTGTGCTAGGAATGCAATAAAGAATAGTAAAATAACAGTCTAAAGTTTAGATTAAAAAGGTACAGCATTATGATGATGATTTAGAAAAAAATCACTCACTATAGAACACTGAAAATAATTTGCTGGGCATTTATCTAGAAAATTTAATAAACATGTAACATTAATCTAGATAATTTATGTAAAAAAAATTTCCTCTTCTTCCTCAACAACATACATTTTCCCTGAATTCTTGAGATATTTCTTCAAAGTATTCATTTGGATTATAAAGAAACAGAATTTGGAAATACTTTAAACAGACAAATGCAATAAACAAAAAGGAATAAGGAAAATAAAACCATTTCAGTCTTAATATCAACAATTCCTTCCCAAGGCTGACATGATTAAGAAAAAAAATTTACAAATAGCAAGTGTTAGCTATACAGTAAATTATTTTCATGTACCTTTTTTTGAAGAGTAATTTGAGAAGACTTGATAAGGGGGAGGAGGGAAGCAAAGAAAACTAAACACTGAATAATCACTGATTCTTGTTTGCTCTGTAATAAGCACTGCATAAGCCAGCCATACAGAACATCTTTTGCAAGTGATAGAAAGTAACATTATTTTAACTGCACTAAGAAGGGATTTGTTCACAAAAATGAAGACAAGATCAGGCAACAGAAATCGATGGCTAGAATCTGGAAATAAGAATCCATTACTAAATAAGCATCCTGAAATGCAATAATGAAAAACAGAAATTCCAGAAGAGCAGCAATCCACCAGGGTTAACCACTTAAATAACTGCACTTCAAACTGAATAACTGAAAGTCATCCAAAGGTTAAGTGTATATGACTGAGCCAGGAGATGTACTCAAATGTTGGGCCACATGACATTGGCTTCCAGACATAAACCCTATCTCTTTTTAGGTTTGCATGTAGATAGTACATCAGCTCATGTTATGCTTTTATAAAGATTTTCTGTAAACAGATGCAATCTTAATGAAAAGAAATTTTCTTCATAATTTTACGTCTGCATTTGTCCTTATAAACTTAAGCATCTCACAGGGGGAAAAAAGTGTCTGTATGGAATGTAGATTGACTTAAAATATTATGGGGGGGGGCACAGAGAGAGTTGATAGATGCATGACAGGGTTTGGCTATCTATTCAAGGAATAACAAATCTAGGAAACTTGCACTTTCTTTAAATTCCTGTTTTGATATTTCTCCTGCTTTTATAGCTGACTGAAAAAGGCATAAAACCCTTGTGGCAAAAAAACTAATGATTCATGCAGCAGGTGCTTTGACTAATATTTAAATTCAAACATCAAACAATCAAATACTCAACCACATTTTTCCTTCCAGGCAAAGATCCTCAAGATTAAAAAGAAAAAAATCTGAGAATAAATTGTCTCGACATTATCTTCCAGGGGTTTAGTATATGGACCGATATTGTATCCTAATCCTCCAACTCCCAACATGCCTTCACAAAGACAAAATTCTTAGGGAAGTTGGAATTCATGAAAATCCTGCTGTGATTAATGAGTGTTCTATCCTCATTAGTACAAGTGATATATTCTCTCCATCAGATCAGATACCCATAGGAGTCCAAATGCTTTCATAAACAGTAAGTGAGCATTGCAAAACTATTATCTTTTTGATTATCCTGTGATGCAACAAGAAAACCCCCCATAACATCAAAACTTTTGCTGACACACAAGCTTGCTAAATTAACGCAGTAGATGGCTCTTGTTCAGGCAATAAGAATCGCATCAAGTTACAGTTGTTAGTAAAAAGGAGAAGTGTCAAATTTTCAAGTTATTCCTGACCATACTTTCACAGAAAAGTTCCTACTCCACGATCCAGACTCAGCCACATATAAATGCAGCATCTTAGTCCTAGGCAGATTTGGCCGATTTTGCCAATGACTAATAAAGAGAGATGTGCTGCAACCAGAAACAGGAAAAAGACCCATCCATTCTTACTGATGTGCTCGGCAGAGCCCATGCCAAGAAGTGATTCCACTTCATCAATAAATCCAGGGACCAAATTAATTAGAAAATGCCATTACTGTACCTACTCCGGAGCTCCGTAGCTTTGCAAAGCTTCTAATGTAAATGAAAAAAAGAAAACCTATACTAGTCATTAAATGTGTCAGAACCCCAGTTTATGTAATCCGATTGCATTAAACACCCCACATGAGAGGCTCTCCGCGATTTTTCAGCATTTTCTGGAAATGCCTAGCCATTTCAAACCTCTTGTTATCTTAACATGAATGAAGAAACCGGTTTCCTTTGGAAGACACAAAGCACCACGCCAACACTTGTTTGATTAGTTTCCTTTGTTCCTACCTGAAAATTCCACTCACAAAGGCATCAAAGCTATCCCAATCCAGAACGCCTTTGTCCCCTTATCTCATTCCTTAATTCCATGCTGACCCACCTAAAACCATCCACACACAAAATCCGTTACCATCCTTCCTGGGTACTCAACGCAGGTAGTTAAGTGAATACCTACCAATTCGCCTGGGCCCGGGACACACACACATTCTCCTGTCATCACAACACGGAGCCGACAACATCCACAACCCGCGCGGGCAGCAGCAGCGACAGCAGAACCGGCCCATTGAAAGCAAGGCAAAGATGCTCATTAGAGGAGGCGAGGGCGGGAGGCGGGAGCGGAGGAGGGGCGAGGTCTCGCTTCAGCCCGGTGAATGGGCTGGGAGCGGGGAGAAGAATGGAAGAGGAAAAGGGGGTGGGGAGAAGAAAGAAACCAAACAAACAAACCCACCCCGACGGGGAGGCGCAGGCACAGCCCGAGGCGGCTGGGACCCAGGCGCAGGCAGAGGCGCGCCCCGCGGCCAGTCCCTCCATCCAGCCCAGGCGTGGAGCCCAGGGCGCACCGCATCCCCCGCCCGCTGCCCGCCGGTCCCCACGCGGCGCCGACTTCAGTCCAGAAGACCCGGGGTCGGCCGGCGGCGGGCTGTCAGCGGGGCCATCCCGCACCCCCGGGTGCGTAACGGGAGACCCTCAGGCAGACACGCCGCGCTGCAGCCTGCCCGAAGCTCACCCCGCTGCGGCTCCCCGCGACACTCCCCGCGTTGACAGCGGGCGCGCAGGGCCCCGAGGACCCCAGGGCTGCCAAGCGGGCCCGCCCCTACCCCACCCCACCCCAGACGGCCCCCAGCGCCGCCGCCCCCGCGCGCACCTGGCGCTCCAGGGCTCCTCCCGCCCTCCGCACGCCCGCGCCGCCGCTCCGCAACCCCCCGCGCGCCCCTGTCCCGGCGCCTCCCTCACAACTTTGGACGGGTGGAGGAGGATTCCGGACGGGGCGGCTCGTGGCCCGGAGCAGGGAGTACGAACCGGGCACAGCAGGAGACTAACCGCTTTTTCCTGACGAGGCGGAGGCGGCGGCGGCGGCGGCGGCACCACGCGGCGCTCCTTCCACGCAGCCCCGTGCAGCTCCCCGGAGCGCGGCCCCTCGACCCCGGCCGGCCCACTCTGCACCCCTACCCTCCGGGCGCCACCCTGCCCCACCCGCACGTTCGGGCCGGAGTGCTTCCCGCCTTCTGATTGGCTGCGCGGGGGAGGGTGGGCGGGGAGGCGGAGGGAGGGCCGCGGCCGGGCGGAGGGGGCGGGGGCGGAAGAGGAGCGTGCTCCCCGCCAACTTTGTGACGTCATGGGGGTCAGACAATCCCTTCCATTCGGCGCGAGCCGCCCATTGGTTCCACGGGTCCGCCTCACGTGACCGCGCCCGCGGCGGGTGGAAGGTGGGGCTGAGCTGCGCTAGGGAGCGTTGGCGGCGGGCGCGGGCTCGAGCCTGGGCAGGCTCTTGCATCTCCGCTTGCGGCGGGCGGGAGGGAAGGGTCCTCCCCCGCTGGGCGGGCTTCCGTGAATTCCTGGCACCTCCGCGGGGAACCGGCAGCGGCCAAGCCTCTCCCGCGCCTCGCGGGTGGGTGCAGGCTTTCCAGGGTAGACTGCGGGAGCGGCTCCCGGCCCAACGGGAAACTAAACTCCCTGAAGTTCACCCCAGCCTGGAATATAAGGCCTGACAAAGAACCTCGAGAGTGTCTGTTGCTTCATTCATTTGATACGTTGCAGATTTTAGGAGCATTACCTCGGCTAATGTTTTCTGTCGTTTTCTGGACACCCCTCAGGTCCCAGGGAGAGGAAGCGGATCTAAATAGCAGCAAGAGGGAGCTGTGATGAAGGAATGCTTTCCCCTTTAGCACAGGTGCATGCTTATCTTCTCCGAAGGGCTTGGAAATCAGTATGGTTTGCCTTGAGTGGTTGCAAGGAAAAGGGGTACAATGCAGCCTGGAGAAGTGGGAAGAGCACTGGACTTGGAGTCAGAACACCTTCATCCAAGTCATTCCCAGTGTTGAGTCCCATTCCCACCCCATGAGACTAAGTTCCTGCATCTGTATGAGATGAGATTAGGCTTAAGGTGGCATTGGTATTGGTTGCAATTAAGACATTGCATCTAGACATCCCTAGAGCTCTTAGTTACCTACACACACACACACACACACACCCCTCTTTATGGGATAGTGAGTTGCTTCTAAAAGCTTCCTTGGAGATACCAGGTAGATTGTTGTACTTATCCTGTTTAGTTTTAATCAATGAGTTGACTTTGATTTATTAATATTACACATCTTCTTACAGTAAAGTTCACAAAGTAATGAGGATATAAAAATTTAACAGTACTGTGGAGTTCTATATTTATTAGCCCTGAATTACCTGATTTATATGTAATACAGGAAAAACAGTATCTACCTAAACTAATTCTACATAACTCCTGGATCTTTCAAGTTGCTCTATTTTCTAAGTATTAGAGGAGAACCATTTTCCCATCCCCAGGTTGCCCGTGGAACTTCTGTGGCTAGTCTACCTGGCCTTCATCCCCGTTTTCATGGGTCCATCTACCTCACTTCACCCTCTCCTTTTTGTTTCTCAAATGAGCTTCCTATAAATTTGCAAGTATTGTTCACTGTCTTTTGCCTATTAAACATCTGATTTATGTTTCTGGTTTTCTCTTGTCTGATAGATACAGCATAGGATGGTGTAGCATAGTGATTAAGAGTGGAGCTGGACCAGACTGCCTGGGTTCCAGTCCTAGCTCTGCAGCTTACTGTGTGGTCTTGGGCAACCTCTGCATGCCTCAGTTCTCTCACATGTAAAATAAGAATAAGGATAATAATAACTCACAAGGCTGTATTAAGTGAGTTTGTGTGTGTAATTTGCTAAGAAAGTACACAGCATGTAGTAAGTCCCAAATAAGTATTAGCTATTTTTAATATTATAGACATGTCTAGGTCAGTGTTTTAGGTTAAGGACTCCCAGAAAGAGTAAGAGATCGAGGCCCCCAAGTGCAAAATATTCTATAGTTAGATACTAATAAGTTATTAATAGAATGGAGAGTCTTAGAACTTAAGATATCACTTAAAGTAATTTACATGAGGAGTACTTCTTAGCCCTAACTGTGCAGGCATGAAAACCAGTTAACTGAAACTAAGAGTAGATTTTTATTTTAAGGGCTTTTGCCTTAGGACTCAGCAAGGAAGTTTGTACTAGATTTCTCTCTTGTTTATGAACTTTTTCCTAATGGTTGTGAAATAGAGTAATGAGAATCCAGAATTTATACATCCATATCAAATGACTCTTCAAAGTTGTTACCTTGGTAGCAACCCTTATTCCACACTGACAATGCCATTATTCAGAGCACTTTTAAGATTCCCTTTTCAAATTATTTTCAGATCTGTACAGGAAACTGCAACTTATTTTACTATAGCCAACACTTTGGTTTTATACCAGAATAGTATTGATTTCCCCATCTTCTTAGTTCTGAATGACCTAGGATTTCTGAAAATAGCACCAACTCTCAAAAAGCTGGTATTTGCCACCACTAAATATAGTAAAAAAAAATTTGTCAGAAGTATTGGATGCCAAGGGGTTTCTGAAATCAGAATAAAGCCTTCCCAAAGTGATGGCTTTGAAATAATCTCATTTAGAGGCGTAAGTTCTGTTCTTTAGTTGCAAAGTTATATGATTCAGTGATAAGTATATTATAAATAAAGTGTCCTTCTGCAGAGGTACCAACTGCTGGTACCACTGGAGGAGATTCTTTAGTATATCAACCTTGACTCTCCTCTGGCCTGGCTTTGTTCCTGTTTCTAGATGGAGCTCCATTTGGCAACCCAATAGGCTTGCTTCAAAAGTGCCGTTTGTTATCAGATGGCCATCTGACAAGGGCCAGGGCAGGTCCTTAGGTTGGCTACTCTGACCCCACAGACTATTTTAGCCACCAGAACACCTGTTGACACTTTCGACATTGGAAGGTGTTCAAAACAACCCAGAATTGTTGCAGAGAAGGGCAGGCAAGGAGAGAGGAAGGGGCTTCAAAGATTGTGCGGTACAGAGAAAGCACTGTGCAAAAATGCCTGTTTTGTCTATACAAATGCTTTCTGTGATATCAAAACTGCAGTGACATTTCCTGAATGTGACCCTTAACATTTTCGTTCTCTTGCCCTAGAACAAACCTAGTAATGAACAAATGCTTGACCAGATTGGCCTGGGGTTCTTACAGGCAGGTGATAAGACCCTTAGGGCCTTGGAGGTTAGCTTTGACAACAGAGAGATGGTCCAGCAGTCTTAGTGGTGCCAGTCAGGAAGCTTAAAATAGGCCTGCATGTGGGTCTGAGGTGTCAGCCTGGTGGTTACTGACTTACTATAGCCTTTGCCAAAATCAGCAGTCATAAGGAAGAGAGGCTGGTTTACCACTTTTCCTCTTTTTGCTCCTGTTTCTCTACAGGTCTTGGCTAGGAAGTCAGCAAGTAATTGCTAAATAACTAAAGAATGGGTGCCTCTTTTATTACCACCTCAGTGTTGAGAGCTGCTTCTTTGAAATTAAGTTATTTGGAGTTATGCAGTGAGATTGACAGATCATCTACACAAAAGAAACAGAACGTGTATTGTGGCCCCTCTCCTTTGGACCAGAGGCTGTTCTAGGTGTTTTCACATTCATCTCTTTTTCTGTTTAAAAGACATCCACTCTCATCAGAATTCATGAGGCTATGGAATATTCAAGAAGAGAAAAAATATTCTCTTGCAAAATTAGGGACCAAAGACTCTTGGCTCGCAGGCAGTAAGTTGCTGTGCATTAATTGAACATGACAAATAATATGAAAAGTAGATATTGAGGTTGCTTAATTATAGAGGCTCAGGTGCTTGTAGAAAGAGGACTGCAGTCTGTGAACCTGAGACTGGCACGTACTTCAAATATTCCTGTTAGTGAGGATATCTTCAAAGACTGAGGATGACATGCATGGGCAAAAGAGACATGAAGGGGGCTTGGTATTATTGTCTGGCCATCAGATAATTCGGCAAGATTAATTTTTCATTCAATGTAATTTGGTAGACGGATTTCCCAAAATACGGAGTATAGAAGGTAGAAGGAGAACTTCAGGGGAGCTGAAACATTGGGGCCGTGTCTATAACACTTCTTACAGTAGGTGTCAGGTCATGGCTGCCTCTGAAGCAGGTTCTGCCAATCTGCAGACTTCAGCAGGGCTCCTCAGCCTATGAACTCAAAGATAGTAGTGGCTGATTTGCACACTTCTTTAAAGCTATCATTCTCTACTTATCTTAACTACTTAGAGTATAAGCTTCTGAAGGGCAAGGACCATGTCTCTTTATGCACCAATATAAACCCATGAGCTGGCATGTAGTGAAAATTAACAGGTAGCGGGTGCTTCCTTTATACCATCCCCTCTTCGAAGTACATTGTCTCATTATGAGATGGGTATTATCCTTATGTCCATTTCACAGGAGAGGAAACTGAATCTCAACAAGGGTAATTTGCCCAAGGATCACATAAGTTGGCAGCCATGGAAGCGACCACCCCAGAATTTGCACTCTAAGGCAGTGGGCCCCCACCTTTTTGGCACCAAGGACTGGTTTCATGGAAGACACTTTTTCCATGGAGGGGGTGGGGGATGGTTTCGGGATGATTCAAGCACATTACATTTATTGTGTAGTCAAACCTCTCTGCTAATGATAATCTGTATTTGCAGCTGCTCCCCAGCACTAGCATCACCACCTCAGCTACACCTCAGATCATCAGGCATTAGATTCTGATAAGGAGTGGGCAACCTAGATTCCTTGCATGCACAGTTTACAGTGGAGTTCATGCTCCTATGAGAACCTAATGCCACTACTGATATGACGGGAGGCGGAACTTATGCAGTGATGCGAGTGATGGGGAGTGGCTATAAATACAGATGGAGCTTCGTTGGACTACCACTCACCTCCTGCTGTACAGCCTGGTTCTTAACAGGCCACAGATGAGCACCAGCCCACAGCCCAGGGGTTGGGGGCCACAGCTCTAAGGCACTATGTTATAGTGACTACTACACACAAAGTGCTCGATAATGAATAAATGAACTTGTTTTAAATGAAGAAAAAATTAACACATTGCAACAGGTGAATGAGAATATTTCACAAATAAATGAATGAATACATCACCTTTTATTCCTTAGGTTTTCAAAAGGGCTTATGTTAGAATTAGGATTCAATTATAGCTTTGTGAGAACTAAAGAAATTTCACATTTCCATTATGGATTTAAGGGCAAACTATATACTTACAATTGCAGAATTTCCATCCATGCTTATTGTGTCTGTAACCAGAAATAAATTTGGCACAGCAAAATGTATCACTGCTGAATAGCCACTCTTGTTAGAGAACTGTAGGGTTTGGCTGTGGTTTTTCAGGAGAACCAATTATGGCTTATAAAAGTACATTTTTCTTGGAAACCAGATATTATAAATATTTGTAGGTGAATACCTAATATATTCAATTTACATTCTAATATTAATAAAATTATAGTTGATTATATGACATGAAGTGAACAATTTGATCTATCAAAAGCAATATGTTAATATTCAGCTTATGATGTTACTTTATTTTTAAGCAGTATCAGCTGGAGAGAGAAAAGTTCAAGGAGAGAAAGAAAACAATGAACTAAAGAGAATGTTAATAATAGTTATTGAATTATGTATCTAGTTTCTACCAGGAACGATGAGCTCTGGGACTCTAATCAGAATTTTTAAAAGCTTACTTGGTACAGTATCTGCATTGTGATTTTAATCCCACATTGTGATTTTGTGCAATGGGTATGAGTTGGAGTCAGAGAGACCTGAGTTCAAATCTTAGCTCTGCTTCTTACTAGCTGGGTAATCTTTCAAAATTTACCCAATATCTTCAACTTTTTTTTTTTTTTTGCTTTTAATCTAAGGTATACTGTAAGGATTAGGGGTAATGTGAATGAAAATGCCAAGTGATAGCTGGCAAATAATTCCAAATGTTAGCACTTATATTAGTTCTCTATTTCTGCTGTAACAGATTACCACACATTTAGCAACTCAAAACAGCACACATATGTTATCTTTCAGTTCTGAAGGTCAGAAGTCTGAAATGGGTCTCACTGGGCTAAAATCAAGTTGTCATTCCCTTCTGGAGTCTCTAGGGGACAATCCATTTTCTTTCCTTACTCGCTTTGAGAAAGTGCCCACATTCCTTGGCTCATGGCTCTGTTCTCCATCTTCCAAGCTGGCAGAGTAGCATCTTCAAATCGCTCTCTGTCTCCGACTTCCTCTTGTCTTCATTTTTTAAAGACCCTTCTGATTACATTGGACACACAGTGATTATCTAGGATAATCTCCTTATTTTAAGGTCAGCTGACTAGCAACCTTAATTCTATGTGCTACCTTAATTCCCCCTTGCCATGTAACATAGCATATTCACAGGTTCTACGATTATGATGTGGACGTTTTTTGGAGGCAAGGAGGGGTCACTATTCTGCGTACTACATCACTTTTCTCCCTTAACGCTCATTTATTCATTCTCATGCTCATTAAGGAAAATATGAATAGTAAAAAATATCTTTACCCTCAAGAAACCTAATGTTTAGCTAGAAAGCTTAAATATTATTTGCAAAAAAACATTAACTGACAATACAAGGCAGCATGCAACAAGCCCCAGTATGAGCCATTCAAATTTGTGCTACAGGATTTTGGAGGAGAGATCAGTTAGATGTGTGAGAGAGAGAAAAAGAATCACTGGAAATTTTGATTGTCTAAAAGCAGCCATGTAATGAGAATGCCCCGTTCCTTCCTCAAAAGGTAAATGTGATCTCAGGTTGTGTTAAGTACAACAGAGGTGATAACCTGCCTCTGTTCTGCCTTAGTGAATCTCCACCAAACTTTGACAGGCATAAAGAAATCTGCAGTGTAGCCAGAGGAGGGCTGCCAGCAGCATGAAGAGTTTAGAAACAGAACATATGAGAAGTTTAAGGATATTCATGGCATGGCCTTCAAATACTTTAATGACAGTCATATGAAAAGATAGCCAGCTTGTCTTTAAAAACTCTGGAATTGGCCGGGCGCAGTGGCTCACGCTTGTAATCCTAGCACTTGGGAGGCCGAGGCGAGTGGATCGTTTGAGCTCAGGAGTTCGAGACCAGCCTCAGCAAGAGCGAGACCCCGTCTCTACTAAAAATAGAAACAAATTATCTGGCCAACTAAAAATATATATAGAAAAAAATTAGCCGGGCATGGTGGCGCATGCCTGTAGTCCCAGCTACTCGGAAGGCTGAGGCAGTAGGATCGCTTGAGCCCAGGAGTTTGAGGTTGCTGTGAGCTAGGATGATGCCACGGCACTCACTCTAGCCCGGGCAACAGAGCAAGACTCTGTCTCAAAAAAAAAAATAAATAAATAAAAAAAATAAAAACTCTGGAATTTGAAAAAACTAAAGTGTGTGGCAGTTGTATTTAAACTCGGTATGATAACTTTATGTGGTTATAGTTTTCTGAATATGGAATCAGCTACCCCTTGAGATAATGAGTTTCCTGTTACTGGAGGTATTCAAATAGAATTTAGACAACAAGTGACAATGTACTCTCAAAGCACTTTGTTCATTCATGTCTTCAACATTTTACTTACATTGTGATCATTTGCATGCCAGTGTCACTACGTGACCTCTTTTGGGCTGAACTTACCATATTTGTTTTTAACTTGGCTTAGGAGGTAGCCAGGAAATGTTGGGTGGATGAATGGATGATGCATGGATGAGGTTGAGGCTTGGACAGAGTGGCTATTATAGTCCCTCCAACTCTGGGACTGTTGATTAGAGAATTGGGTTGGGATACAGAAAGGGGGTGGTGGTGCTACAATCTAGAAGGGAAACAGTGTAGAAAGGCCCAGAAGAGGGAGCAAATCTGAGTGCAGGAGCTGCGGTTGGTGAAGAGTGAGAGTTAGAGTTGGGGCAGAGTCTGGTCCTTGATTCTTGAACGTCTTTAATCTCAAGAATGTTGGACTTTCTCATCTTGTGGTTGGGATCCGGATTGACATTTGACTGAATCATCATGAAAGAAGAGAAAAAGTGCTGACAATGATACGTATCATGGGTGGTTAAGGATAGCTGCGGTGATTGCCTAAATATGAGAGTAAAGAGTTAAAATGCAGAACTACATGATGGCAGTGAAAATGTAAAGGAGGGAACAGAGTTACTAAAAAAGTCAGGACATGGTGGTGAGTTAAATAAGAAAGGTTGAAAAGGGGAGGGAATCAAAGAGGTTTGCATCCAAAGCTTTGCACATGAATGGCCATGAGGATGGACATTTATGTTAACTGAGTTTCTTTATTACTGAGATGGAGGTAATATAGAAAAATATTAAAAATATCCAGGATTTTCCAAAACTGGTTCCATTAAGTTCATGGCTGAAAGTGGGCTGATTTTAATATTTATGAAGATGGGAAGTCAGGAGCATTAGCCTGTGAAGGGCACACATTTTTTAAGAGGTGAGCTGTTATGCTGGGAAAAGCTGATGCTGAATAGTAATAGTTATAGTAGACGCTGTTGTACGAGCCCATCATGGGCCTGCACGATGAGACACTTTGCATGTATCTTCCCCTTTCATTAAGTTATTCATGAGAGTGAAAGCATCAGCTCGTATTCCACACAATGTCTGCTTTAGGGCAGTACCCAAGGAAAATTCCCATCCATGCTAGTACTAAGGATAATTATATGTGTCTAAAGTAATTGGATATTTAAAAAAAATTCGAACTTTGAACTGAATAAATAATTAACTGTGTCTCTATGGTGTGAAGGGGTAGGGGAGGAGGTAAGAGGAGTTATTCCAACTTTGAGAGCCCGAATTGTGACCCAGTTATCAAATGTGTGTAATATATTTTTTTAACCTTTTTCCCATTTCTGTTTTATATTCCCACCCTTGTTTTTCTGCTCTCCCTACTCCTTTAAATTATGCTGTTTTGTATTTTATACATCCCTGAAGGTAGTCATAAATTCATTCTGGAACAAAGGAGAGTAAGCATAAATATATTTCTATTAGTCCCTACTTTATAGATAAAGAAGAAGCAGCTCAATTAATTTATCTAATTTGCCCAAGATCACAGTGGGTGTATTTTCTATTGCTAGGTAACAAATATCCACCAAAATGAGCTTGAAACAATAAACATTAGTGATCTCACTCACTTTGGTGATTGGAGAGACATAGAGAAAAAGAGAGAGACCAAGACAGGAGCTACAGCGTCTTTCATGACAGTCTTGGAGATGACATATAATGACTTCTGTACCTTGGTAAAATTTGAGTGGGAATTCCACGAGGGAATGAATTCCAGCATCAGAAATCAGTGGGGGCCATCCTAGAGGCTGCCAACCACAGTAAGTAAATAATGATGCTTGAGTTTGGCCCCCAGAGTTGTTTCCATTTCTTTCATCTTGAAAACCAGGGGAATGAGCACCAGCAAGTGGCGCTGTCCTGGGTTTCTAGTTTTCGTCCTCTGATCCTGCTTACAACTGCCAGTGCTGCCACAGTTTTATTCCTAAAGCTTTGTGCAACCTCATGATTCTATTTAATCACTACTAAAAGTAAATTCAAATTTGAACCTTAAGCTGACACTAAACAATTGAACTTTTGGATAGCACTAAGGAGTTAAAATAATAGTTAACATAACACTATTTATGCTTACATCCTCTGAATTTGGTAGTGCCAGAAATGATTTTAATTTTAGTTCCTTGTACTTTTTATGTTCATGGGAAGTGCACGTGTATAGAGGGTAAAAGTTTTGGGTGATTCTACCCCTCAGAAGGGTAAATGGTCAATATAGTAAGAAAATCCATAAAGATATTTTTATGAAACATATTTTTACTGCATTGTTGAACCATAGCCATATTTTGTCAGGGAAATAAGAACATCTTGTTTTGCTAGTTTCAGGGAGCTGCTGGCTCAGTGTTCAGTTTTCAGTCCACAAATCCATGACTCACCAATCAATGACCTGGATAGATGAACACATAGGATCTCGGTTGCAACTGGCTATTACCTTAACTTTTGATGCTTATTCTATTCTGCATCTAGAAACTCCATTTTTATTTGAAATATGTATGAATGGATGTCACTATCAATGTTCAAAGATAACCTGAAACCAATTTCTTAGCCAAGATGATTTTTCTGAACAAGTTATTGCTGTGTGCCTGTGGCATTTGAATGTTCTTATAACTTTCTTTACATTTCTAGAACTTCCCTCCAGAGCCTGTTGTAGAATGCCAGTTTGTACATAATCAGTTTGGTCTAGGGAGAACAGCTTCTCTTTACTTTTGACTTAGTTATATGCAAATTAATAGCTTAAATACTCTTAGAATGTTTACTGTGTTTTAGGCTTTGTACTGTGTCCTACAAATGGAGAAGAGTAAACATAATCTTTGTGCCTTTAAAAATTTGTGGTCTAGCTGCTAGGTAAACATTAACAGGAATACTTATGAAATTATGTGATACAAGAGCAGTATTTACAAAATGCTTCAAGAGAAAGGAGAAGGGGATTAGTTCTGCTTGGTAGTAGAGTGGGGAGATGTCAGGAAAAATTTTCTCTTAGATCTATAGTCCCCAAATGTGGATCCCAGGATAATAGAATTTTCGGTGACTTATGGCAGAATGGAAAAAAAAAAGGCAGTGACTTTTTAAAAAATAAATGAAATTCCATAAGCTAACTTTATGATTTAAAAAAATTATTGAGCCAGAAATTATGTTACTTCTTATGTGTTTTCTGTTATATCATTCTTTATGAAGTCATGATGATAATATGAATTATAATGTGTAGATGGTTACATTCAAGCTGGTGTTGGAAGAGACACACTCCTACATAAAGAAGTTCTTGCTATTTGCCTGTCGGTGATTTAGCCACATCTGTGTTAAGGGGAAATTAATTTGTAAAAAACCAAAAACTATGTGCTTGCTTTTTACAACTGGTTTTGAATATTTTTCTTGTATGTGTCTAGGGGAACGTGGGGGGAAAGTGAGAAGTAAGAGAAAAAACTTGTGCCTGCAGTGGTGGAGAATGTGAACTGTAGCTGTGGAAAGCAGCTGTTGCCAACATGGAAACTGGTTCTGGAAGGATTTTCTAGAACCATAAAATCTTACACAGTTTAGATAAAATTAGGCTTGATGAATGTGAACCTTCTACTTATTTCTAGATGTTAGGTTAAAAAATAAAAAGGGCCTTTGTATATATGGACCTCCTCCCTTCCCCGCCTAATTTTTTGCAAGGGGAAGGGAGAAATAATAAGCCATTGGACCTGTGTGTCTGAGCAAGTCAGCAGTAATAGAATCTTTAACTTGGCCATGCTGAAGGTTGGCTGTGCTCAGTGTCCCTCATTCAACTAACCTATAAAAGCTTTTCATCTATTTGCACATGGATGCCTCTCCAGAATTGAGCTATATCCATAATCTTAAAGAATATATCATCTTTTAAGAGGGATTCAAGAAGAACCACAAAGATGATAAAAGGACTAAATAATACCAAAAAGATGCTTACGAAAAGTATAGGGATTTCTCTCTCTGAGCTCTGGGGCGGTGATCTTACAGGAATTTATCTGCCCTGGGTTCCTCCCAACATAAGCACTTTGAGAAGTGGTCAAAGATTTCCTTGACAACTTGCCAGACAATGATCATAAATAGCAGGCGTTCTCTCTGCCGTGCCCTCGGATGCACTCCCTGTGCGTGGTGACACATGAGCGCTCCGAGGTCAGACAGGCTCCGTCAAATATTTGCTCCACCACGTGACTGTCAAGTCACAGCCTTGCTAAGCCTCAGTTTCCTGCTTTCTCCAGTGGGCATAATAGTTCTTACTTCACAGGGCTCTTGTAAACAGAAGTAGTATGCACGCAGTAAGCACAAGCTACTACTCCTCGTATATTTTAATTGGTATTGCTGCTATTTCCTTCTGGGAGGAGTGCTTCTCTCTGGGGCCCTCTCCCTCCCACTATTCACTGTCTACCGACTTTGAGTCTGGAGAGTCCTGAATCATATGGACCAGTACTGGTGGGTTCTTTCAGCTTGAAACGAAAGCATCTGCACATGAACAAAAAATATGCCACTGTTCACAGGGCACGTCATTTATTTGGTTAATTGTCATATATTTAAGCAAATTAAACAAAATTTTATATCACACTATTTCTAGACAAAGTCACGGAGGAAAATAATGTTAAGTATTTAAGGAAATTATACATTCTATCAACAATCCTCAGACTTCCCTCTCCCCGTGACCTTTAGCAACTCAGCAGTGAAAATATTGGAAGGAGTTGAACTTGCCAGTGATGCTGGGTGAGTCCTTCCTGGTTCCTGCTTTGCAAAAAAAAAAAGAGAGAGAGAAAGAGGTCCATGGCCTCAAGGGGTGTGATCATGACCTGATCTGGCACACACAGGTGTGCCTTGGAGCCTGTCTGTCCTGGAATGACTAGCCAAGCTGCTGGAGGTTGAAAGACAGAAACAAGATGTGCTCCTATATTTTTTTAAACACTTCTAAGAAAGAAATTTTGTCATTAAATAAAAAGGGGTTGGAGGAATTATGTGGTTATATCTCTTGCTTAGAAAGTCTAGGGAAATATTGAATTGACCTACACTTGAAGAGCACTACTTTTAGTCATTAATTCATTCAACCAATAACCATTGGACACCCAGTGTGTGCCAGACACTGTTCCTGACACTGGCGATAAAACAGGACAAGGACCCTGTTTTCATGGAACTTGCAACCTAGTGGGGAAAATGATATAAAAAGAATTCTACGGGAATCATTACAGCAGAGCCAGCCCTCTGGTGGCATAGGAGTGCCCCAAGGGTGGGCTTGGTGTGTTATGCACCTGAGCACTGTGTTTGTGTTCACCCAGAGACATAGGTGTGCATTTTCAGTATTGTTGCATTGATTACTGAAGCAGTAACTTCCAGTTAAAGCAGAGAGTATTTTTGAGCTCTCAAAAATGATTGACATGGCTTTGGAGATAGCTCTATTTTTGTCCTCAAGTTCATGTCCTTTGTGGTAGCCAGCAAGGAAAATATCACCCTGCTGCAAGTGTAACAGAATAAGCTCTGTGTTATCCGTGATACTTCAGCCTCGACATGCTGAGAAGCAAATCTTTGATTTACCTAATGTCATTTTTTGCTTTAAGCACTAGAGTTACCTTAGTGTTTTGCTCTTTGATATACTCACCTTTTTTTTGGTATGCCTTCTTAAGTTTCCACATCAATTTTAATAAGGGTCAGAAAGCTCAGATGAGGCCAAAACCTGGATAACATTATAGATGTACTGGTAAAGGCAAGAGAATGACCTTCAGATATTTCTGTAGGCCGGTGGTTTATAAAAGAGGAAGTTTAGTTTTAACCTTAACCCCACCTCTACCCCTTGTGAAAACACATGGTGAGCCATGCAGGGCATGTTAGGTGTTGCATTTCAGCTATGGAGAGATATCTAATATCAACTCAATATTGTTTTTAACTCTAGATGTACTGTATTAGGTAGGTAAGAGCAAGTCTTCTCTCAAATATCCCCCACAGATTATTGATTGATTGTAACAGGGAAAAAGATACCTTTACAATGGGAAGATCTGGTAGATGCCACCATAGCCAGTGAATCTAACATCATTAATAGTGGTGATTATTGACCAACATTATGTTCTTCCCTGTGAGATGCAATGAGAAGTACACAGCATTGTGTAGGTAAAATTCTTATGAAAGAATGTCTAACTTGAATCCAATCATGAGAAAATAAGCAGACAAATTCAGACTGTGGGACATTATACAGGGCAACTGGCTTGGATCCTTCAAAAATGTAAATGTTGTGAAAGACAAAAAAAATAGGTAAATAAAAATAACATGGGAAAATGCTCCAAATTAAAAGAGACTAAAGAGATGTGATAGCTGGGTGATTGGGTGCTGGATCCAAAAAAGAAACAAGGGAAAGTAGAGGAGAAAGGATGGTAGGAAGGAAGAAAATATCTTCAAAAGACAGTTAGGGGGCAATTGGGGAAATATGAATACAGTCATTTTATTAGATAATATTTTTATATTGCTGTTAAATTCCTTGAATCCAATTGTTGTGAAGGAGAGTGTTTTTGTCCTTAGATATACATGCTGAAATGTTTTAGATGTGAAATGTCATGAGATCTGCAACTTTCAAATGGTTCAAGAAAAAAATAAACATATATGAAGAGAGAGAAAGAGAGGAAAGCAAACGGCGCTCTGTCAATTGGTGACTCAGGGTGATGGCAATGTGTGTGCGTATTGATGTAGTCTCTCAACTTATCTGTAGGTTTCAAATTTTTCAAAATAAAAAGTTGTGTGGGGGTGAGGGGGAGACAAGAAAAGTCTATTTGAAGGGAATTATTATAGAATTCCAGAACAAAAACAAAAAATGTGAGAAAACATTCATAGACAACTTATATGTGAAGCCTCAGAGGAGAAATGCGCAGGACGATGGACAGGACTCTGGAATGGGCATCACAAAGAGTGTCTTCTCCTGTCCCCTCTGTCATCATGAGCCTGGTGACCATCGGCAGTTTGCCTAAACTCTCTGTATTCATTTTTTAGGGCTGCCATAACCGTGTACCGGTGGCTTTAATCAACAGGAGTTTACTGTTTCACAGTGCTGTCTGCCAGAAGTTCAAATGCAGAGTGTCAAATGGCCATTCTCTCTCTGAAACCTGTAGGGTAGAATCCTTCCTTGCCTCTTCCTGGCTTCTGGTAGTTTGCCAGCAATCCTTGGCACTCCCTGGCTTGCAGCTGCGGCACTTCAGTCTCTCTCTGTGTTGTTACCTGGAGTTCTCCCCTCATGTGTCTCTTTCCCAATGTCTGATCTCCTCTTTTAAGGGCACCAGCTATATTGTATTAGGGCCCACCCTGATGACTTCATCTTAACCTTGATTACATCTGCAAAGACCTTATTTCCAAATAAAGTCACATTCACAGGTGCTGGGTGTTAAGACTTCAACATATCTTTTTGGGGGACACAGTTCAACCCATAACGCTCCGTCTCTGTTTCTCCAGCTCCTAAACAGGCTTGGGGAATGCAGTGAAGGTGGTGAACCAAAATGAACTCTCAGCTCCCTGCAGCTCTGAGAGTCTAGGGTTCTGCGTATCCAGCCGGTAAGTTCACACATTAGTCAGCCTTGAGCAGCTAAGGGGCTCTGGAGAGACTTGGCGAGGAGGAGGTTCCAGGTTACGATAAAACAAACAAGCAATGTGGCCTTTGGAAAGCATGATTCATGTAAATTTTTGGCATAGCAGGCTGTTTTATTTTGCTTGTCACAGTCATCCTCTTTGCCCTCATTTTTATTTGTCTGAGTGATTGTTGGTCAAAACGTTTTCTAAGCTGAATTCCCATTCTGTTACCCCACAAAATTACATTACATAAAATGAGATGTTAGTGTTTTTTTAAAAAAAAATAATTGTTACATCACATATGATTTCAGGCTACCAGCTGGAGCAGATTAACAAGGAAAATCGAGACTCCTCTCTCTTTGTCCTTCAGTCTAAAAAAAGGCAAGATAAGAAGAGAGGACATTCTGTAATGAATAAGGGCTGCTGCACTTTCAAACTGTCCCAGGGCCTTCCTGCTGGGCCAGCCCTCCTATCTGGAAGAGGAGACCCTTTGAGGCCCACGGGGACACTTGCAAGCAGAGGAGGCAGGGGGGAGCACAAATGGAGATGAGAATCTGTCCACACTCTCTCTTGATGTCCCTGTGCTTCAAAGAGAAAACTGTGTCAGAGCCAGGGGAAGGGGAGTTGGAAAGAGACATTTCCCCAGACAGCCAGGCTTCAGTCCTTAGTGGGACACTACATGTTGTGTACAAAGGTGCATCTGCCTCCCTCCTGCATTTCCTACTGTGTGACCTCAGGTGGACACTGGTGTGTAAACCAGGGCAGGGTGGTGCCCCATCTGGGAAATCTCTGACTTGGGAGCAGCAAGCAAAATCCTCCGTGAAATGAAATCTTACCCAAAATTAAATAGTGCTGTTTTTCCTGACTTTCAGAAATCATTCAGATAAACATTCTGTAATATAATTATAATGTTGTCATTACGAAAGCCTATTCTGTCACTTGCTGCCAACCCTAGGTAAAAACACTGGGAATTCACAATGTGCCATTATTATTCTGGTCTTTCTTTGCCATTCCTTCAGGAGTGGGAGTTATGGGTTTGTCAGCATTTCCATTATTGCCTTTTATTTTCAAGGCCTCTGTCCTAGTCATTGAAAATTGCATTGTGCTGGATGGAAGCCTGGAGGTAATTTCCTTCAGTGTTATAGCAGCTGCATTCTTTTATGGTTGTGTGTGACTTTGCAAGTGATTTCAATATCTTTTTATTTAAAAAATTCATACATAAGTCTCAACTCTTTTTTTAATGCATATAGTAGCTCTTATTCAAGATTAGAGTATGAATCATGCAAAGTAAAAGTTTACAAACAGCACACAACTCAAGAAGGCTATTGCGTTGGTGGTGACAGAAGAAAACATAGCCAGGAAATAATGAAATCTGTGTGTGTGATAATCAATCACGTATCTCTGGGATTTACAATGTCAAAGAGAGGGGAAGAGAAGATATGGTCTTAAACTATAAATTTAAATTATATGTATTACTTGTGGACATTGGGATTTTCTCACCAAATCACAGAATTTGGGTATCTAAAGAGGACCTTAGGTCTTATCTCATCAATGAATTATTGGTGCTTATTCCATCAGTTCCACATTCCTTCTTCTGCCCATCCAACAGTGTATCAGCTATCTGTTGCTGCATTACAAATCAACCCAAAATGTAGCAGCTTAAAACAATAATTACTGAGTAGGTCATGATTCTGGGTGTCAGCAATTTAAACTGAGCTCTGCTAGGTGGTTCTTCTGCTGGTCCCGCCTGGGCCCACTTACGTGGCTGCAGTCAGCTGGTGGGTCAGCCAGAAGCTGCCTGGTCATGGATGGCCCCATTCACACATCTGGTGGTTGGTCATGGCACAGAGATACTTGGGCCATGTGTCTGCAGTAACTAGCAGGCTACCTTGGGCTCTTCACTGGCTACTGGGTTCCAAAAGCGGCAAAAGAGGGTAGCTCTCAATGCACAAACTGTTTCCAGGTCTCTGTGCCACATTTGCTAATGTGTCATTGGCCAAAGCAAATCACATGGCCAAGCTCACAAGCAAGGAGGTAAAGAGATAAGACTCCATCTCTTGGTGGAAGGGACACCAACATAAATGAAAGTCTGTATTCATTTGCATTTTTTTTCTTTCTTTCTTTTTTTTTTTTTTTTACCATTTGTTTTTATTCAGAATCTAGTGTCCCATCTCCATAGCTTCAGCTGGGATCACCCTGCTATTCAGTCTTGCCTGAAAAGAAACAGAAGGGGAAACATGAATGGGCATAAAGAACCAAAAAGCCTCCTAAGGGAAGTGAAAATGCATCCTAAGGAGAGAGAAGAGAGTTGCAAGATTGTCCTAGGACATTGAGTTAGTGATAAAGTGTATGGTGATCTCAGTACAGCCCTTGTCTGTCCTGCAGATGGCCCCAATCCTGCCCCCATCATCTGTGTCCAAGACCTGCGGATAATGCATATCTCATTGGAAGCTGCAATAATAAAAAGAACAAACAGGGTTTCAGTGAAGTTTCTGGGGAAGATGTGGGGATTGAGAGGACAAAGGGAACATTCCTCATTTGGGTCTCCTGTTAGAAGTCTGAAGGGGCAGAGCAGCTGGGCAGAGGCACGGCCTGATCCAAGCCCACTTCTGGACCAGAGATGGTCTGGAAGAGGAATTCTGCCTGGGGCAGGCATCCAGGCTGCTGTGGTGGACCGTCCAGGAGGAACTCCCAGCCTCACCAGGTTGAGGAGGGAGAGAAGATTCATTCATAGGCACATATGCAACACCTTCTCAGCCCTCCCAGAATGAAGTAGAGGAAATTGATGGGACTGAAGTTCTATAGGGCAAGCAAGGCTGGAGCCAGAGAAATGGTTTTTGGTGATCATTATCTTAACCCTACTTCTAGCTTTTGGCTGTTATCCCTTGAGGAACAGGAATTAGAGTTGTTCTCTATGGATAAGCCCTGCTGTTTTAACTTGGCTCTGTGCAAAACTGTATGTTGTAGTTTGGCTTTGACGTGTCTTAGCCTCCCACATAGATTCTCTTTTTGCTCTCTTGTCCTTATCTCCTGTATGTTTTATTTACCATTAGAAAAGACTCTGATTTCCTTATCTGACAAGTCCCCCCAGGTTTAAATTACTTCCCTGGCCTGGGAATATTTGCATTTTGGCAGGAGATTTGTGATGACCTAAACTCCCTCTACATCTAAAGGAATAAATCCTTAGTGGGAAAGTTCCTTGTGACTGGTGGGAGAAGGAGGTGGGGGAGATGCTGAGCAGAGAAGCCTCCCGGAGTCCCTCAAATAGCACTGCATGGGTGGCTCTAGTGGCAAGGCGTCTCTGAGCCTCCAGGAACTGTGAGGACTAAAGGAAGTACAAAAAGGAGGATATACCAATTTTGGAAGATGAGAGAAGCTAAGGAACTTTTGTGCAATATTTTATTATGAAAATATTCAGAAATACAGACAGTTTGGAAGGATTTAACGCTAAACATCCATATACCCACCACTGAGATTCTATCATAACATGTTTCTGAACTTGCTTTATCACATATTTACCCATGTATCCCTTCCTATCCATTCATCAATCCATCTAATTTTTTGATACATTCCAAAGTGAGTTGCAGACATCACTTTCCCCTAAATACTTCAGCATGCATCTCATTACCTAGAATTTAATTTTACTTGCAGTTGTTTTATTTACAGGTATGTATAATGACATGCACATATTTTAAGAGAACATTCTCTGGAGTTCATACAACTGTGTAACTGAGACCTCTATCAACATAACACAGCTATCACCCCAAAATGCCTCATGACCCTTCTCAGTCAATCTCAACTCTTACCTATCCCAGAGACAACCACTGTTCTGATTTTTTCCACCATAGATTAATTTTGCTTGTCCTAGAACTGCGTGTAATTGGAATCATGCAGTGCATACTTCATTCATTATTCATGGCTTCTTTCACATTGCGTGTTTTAGAAATTCATCCATATTATTTCTTGTACCACTGGTTTGCTCCTTCTTGTTGCTATTTGTTAAATTTACTACAGTTTGTGTGTCCGTTCTCCTACTGATGAATACCTGGGCTGTCTCTACTTTCTGGCTATTATAAATAAAGCTGCCATGAACATTTTTATATAAGTCTTTTGTGGACATATTTTCATTTTCTTGGGTAAATAGCTAGGAATGGAATTATTGGATCATAGGGTAGGTGTTTGCTTAATTTTAAAAGAAACTGTCAAACCTGTTTCTAAATTGGCTATATTATTTTACAATCCCACCAACAACATATGGACATTCCAGTTGCTCTAGAGCCTCATCAACACTTGGTATTGTCACTCTTTCTTATATGGGTAGAGGAGTGATGTGAAAAATGAATGAACACTTAAAAAATCAATTTAAAAAAACTTAACAGGGCAATGAAATAACCTATTATGTTTTTTAAAGTTGTTTTTTCTATTTTATGTTAGTATATAGTCTGGATATCATAAAAGTTAGAAATTATTGAGATAGAATAGGGGATGGAATGTTTCAGCCAATGAGAAAACAAATATGTGAAGGTTTTCTTTTCTAAGCATAATATTGCCATGAGGACAACAAAAGAATTTTTGGTGGCTGTTGTTTCTAAAAGACAAACCAAGAATGAGTTTAGAATAATTAACTGGAAATTTATAATTCCAGAAATATAAGTCACTGGGGTCTTAGTATTAAAAACAAACAAAAAAGTATTCTAGGGATTTCTTTGTTCTTTTATTAACTATTGATTAATGAGGTAAAAACCAATCAATTCTTTTTGTTTTAGGTGACAGAATATACTCAAGTATAAATCGTACTTCCTGTCTTCAAGCCAGTATGTACGTATGTATTAGTCTATGAAGACATATAAGCAGTAACTGATATGTAAGATTCAGGTGTTAGAAGAGGGAAGCTGAGAGCCCTGGATTAGAGAAAGACTTAGGAGGAGATACAGAGGTGGGTCTGGAAATATGAGAAGATTTAAATAGGCAAGGATTAAAATGGAGGATATTCTAAAGAGGAATCAGAGCAATACGCATGAGAGTAGATTAATACTTTACCAAGAAACCTGCTCCTTTATTAAAAGGTTGGATCATTGTGGTTGAGACATAAAAGAAATTGTAGGATCAGAAGGATTTGGAAGAGCAAATGTTCCCATATGCCCCTAAAATCTCAATATTCAGAATCACTAGAGAAATTAAGTTACTTTAGTAATGGCATTGGTGAACTATTGCCAGAAAGTAAATGAGTGGGGAGCAGTAGCTTGAACAGCCTAGCAAGACCCTTTCTCTACAAAAAATAAAGTTAAAAAATTAGGTGGGCATGGTGGCATGCACTACAGTCCCAGCTACTCGGGAGGCTGAGGCAGGAGGATCACTTGAGCCCAGGAGTTCAAGGCTTCAGTGAACTCTGATCACGCCACTGCATTCTAGCCTTGGTGACAGAGTGAGACCCTGTCTAGAAATGAAATGAAATTACATGAAATATAAAATAGGAACAAGAAAAAGCAGAAACAGACAGAAGATAGGAGTCTTAGATAAAACAATGTATGACATATAATACATTTATTGATGTATATTTATTTATATACACTCTATCTTGTAGAAAGAAGTTAGGGTGACTTAAATGGATAAATGTAATATAACTAGAAGGCATACATTGAAATAAGGGTGAAATAATTTTTGCATGAGTTTTTTAATGCATCACTGTATTAATAGCTTTGCCTTTGTGGGGACATTGAATGATACATCTGTCTACCTACAAAAAAGAAGCAGGTGTCTGACTGTTGTGCAAATTGGGTCCCTTCTGAGTTACCACCTGTTGTGTATCAGGTTTGGAATGGATTCTACAAGTTCCTTTGGTGTGGGTTAAGGAATGGACTTTATTGGGGAAAGGGTAAACCTATAAGGCAGGTTACACAGGAAGAAAAGACATGGGTTCCCTACCTCTCATGGCCCCACAGAGAGACAGGCCAGGGTGCTCTGCAAGATGTGCAGTGTGGGTCCATATTCTAACACAGGAGCACCACCCACCCTTATTCCACCTTTTCTATAAAGCAAGTACGGGAACGCTGCCTTGTCAGTGTGGGACCTAGGCAGCTTAGTCTGGCCGTCTAGATTTGGGGGCCCAGCTGTTTACAGGAGTTGCTGGGAAAGCTAGCTGCCCAGCATCTGGGGATCTTGGGGTCCATAGGATGATATAGCTCTCCTGCAGTGGGGAGGACACCACCAGTCCTGTGGAACACTGAGCTTGGGTGTGGCCACCTCTGCTGAGAAAAGGAGGTCTCTAATCCCATCTAGCTCATTGTCTAGGTGACCACAGTGAGCTGCCAGTGTTGTTTTCAGGCTATTTTGCTCATCACACTATACTTAGTGAGATGTCTGCAGCTAGATAGCCTAAAACTTGCTATGTGGCCTTAGGAGAGTTACTTCACCTCTCTGATCCTAATTAGAGGATCTAGTACTTACCCCACTTTGTAGGTTGTTAGGGAATCAAATGAGAGTGACCAGTAGCCAGACAACTAAAACGGGAGGCTGGCTATATAGTCATCAGTATTTTTCAGCACTTGTATTTTAAAATTAAAAGGTAAATCATAGTCAAAGAAGCAAATGTTGATAATTTGCCCGAAATATAACTTCCAAAACATATGCTGGTAGCCAATATAAATTCAGCCCATTCTTCCAAACCTCCTAATCCTATAGCCCAATATGATGAAATATTGATGCTCACACTTTAGTGAGCTGGGGGCATCCCAATAGCCCCAATCATCAAAAAGGAAGAATATGGACCCCCACATATGAAATAAAGATTAGCCAAACATTTGAACCAAAAACGAAAAAATAAAGGATGGTGGTGGTGGACATTTTTGCTTGACAACCTACCAGCCAGCCCTCTTTCTCCTTGCTAACAGAACCCTAGTTTTGCTTAACCTTCATGGGCTTAGGACAAAGCCTCCTCCAAGCCTGAGAAATAAATCTGTTATTCTTAACTAATCATGGCAATTCCATAGGCTCGTAATGTGATTCTGACCAAAGAAACCTGAGAGGTCTGTAAGGGCTCCTGGGAAAGGGTCTCCTTGCTCTTGAAAGAGGAAGACTACAGAGACATTTGCTGCAGGAAGAGGGAATGCCTGGGCTTGTGGAACCTTCTTGCATCCCAGGAAGCTGCTGCTGCTGCTGAAGCTGACTGAGGATGTCACAGTAAAAAGATACAAATAACTTGGATCCTTGATGATATCACTGAACCTCTGAACTTTGAGACTACCCAATTCTGCTCTCACTAGTATATGAAATAATAACTCAGTATCTTTTAAGTCAGTTGAGTTAAAGTTTCCCTTACTTGCAGCCAAATACATTCCTAAGTGATGCACCGCTTAAGGTTTGTTTGTTTACTTTTTAAGCAGAAAACATGAGTTAAAATACTTCATTCTGGTTAAATAAAGGATTTATTACAATGGGTATGAAAGAATCTTTTTAAAAGTTAAACAAGCACTCTAAGAATTAAGTTACTATGATTAGCTTTCTAAAAATCTGGCTCTTGATATATTGCCATTCTTTTTGAAATTATTTTTAAGCGCTTCTTTTTTGCAATCTACTGCCAAGTTAATTCAGTTTGGTGAGCAACAGAAAAATATTAAACACAGACTACCTTGGAGAATTTTTCAATAATCCACGTAGGTTCTGTTGCAGTAGAATTATGTCCAACTATGCATGTTCAGAATTTCTTGAGGTATCCCACATGCCAATGAGTGATGAGTGTGATGCAGCCTAAACTCATTGAGAGAAAGTCCAAAGCGAAGATCAGCCGTGTTGGATTCCATTTATTTTTTCTAGTTTAGAGATGGCTTGAAAAGCGCAGCTTGGAGGTATATGTTCATGGTTTACCACGAGATTTAAGATAGAGAAAATGCAGAAGATGATAGCAGAATAGTAGTTCTCTTGCAACTGCAATAATACATAAAAGCATGGATAGCAGCAAAAGCCAAGAGGTTTGGGACAGGTGTGACTACTGTTGAGCTATGGCTTGGATTTTTTTGCAAGAGGGGAATATAGAAATAATGGAGTCCCTAGTTAGATTAAAGGGAAAGTCAAAGGCAGAGGAGGCTTGTGCCCCATTTGCAGTTTGGAAATCTGGGAGGAGCCCACCACACCGGGGGAGGCTGCAGAAGAGCAGAAAGGACAATGTGGCACAGTCAGGCAGAGAGAGGGCCTGCACGTGGTGTGCAGGTGATCCAGAGAGTCCCAAGCGGCCCACTGGGGGAACACAGACACCTGAGTGGGCAAGAAGGGACCTGGGTTTGGGATGAGGAGAAGGCGCAGTGCTCAGGCAGATGATACTGGTGCACCTTCAAAGGCCAGATGGAACCAGCTGTATCACCATTGTAAAGGGCAGGGGGGACCCGGAGGTTGTACACAGACCAGTAGCCCCTCTTCTGTGGATGGGTTAGGCTTCTCTAATACTTCATTAGCCAAGACTGTGTCATTCTTGCAGCTGGGTACAATGCTGCCCCAAATAAATAGAGAGGTGTGTTACTAAGAAAGAGATGGGGAAAGGATATTGGAGGGCAACCCGCCTTCATGGTGCTGACACAAGCCTCCTTGGTACCCAATGCTTCCAGAGTAAAGGACCAGAGAAGGAGGAGGAATCTTGAAAGACTATTTTCTCCAAATATAGCTCTGCTTTAAATAGGACAGTGACTGAAACAATCATAATTGAATCGTGCTGTGGATAAAAACACCAGTTGAGAATGATAATAACAGAATAATATAGGCTTAGTTGTCCTCCTTAAAAATACCTGCATTGTTCAATATGGTGGCCACTAGCCACATGTGGCCACTGAGCACCTGAAATATGTCTAGAGCAATTAAAGAGCCAAAATTTTAATTTTATTTAATTTTAATTCAAACTAAAATTTAAAAACTGATATTTAGTTCTGTCATTGGAAAACTTTGAAGCATGCATGGGACAACTTAAGTGTGGGAGTCTACTTTTTTGTTGAAAATTTTATGAAATCTAAATACAGTATTTCAGAAGAAAATGTAACATTCAAATTGAGATGTGCTGTAAGTGTAAAATATACACAAAATTTCAAAGACTTGGCATGGAAAAAAATCAATGTAAATTACCTCATTAATTTTTTATACTGTTTACATGATACTGGTTGAGTATTTGTTATTTAAAATAGTTGGGACCAGAAGTTTTTCGGATATGGGATTTTTTTCTGACTTTGGAATATTTATATTATACATACCAGTTTAGCGTCCCTAATCCAAAAATCCAAAATCCAAAATGCCTCAGTGAGCATTTCCTTTGAGAATCATGTTGGTGCTCAAAAAGTTTCAGATTTTGGAACATTTGGGGTTTGGGATTTTCAGATTAGGGCTAGTCAACCTATAATATTTTAGACATATTGGTTTTACTGTATTCTTTACTGAGATATAATTCACATAATATAAAATTTCACATAAAATTCACCATTTTAAAATGCACAATTCAATGGTTTTTAGTATATCCACAAAGTTATAAAACTATCACCACTATGGAATGCTACCCCACGCGTGATAGCAGTTACTCCCAGTTTTGCACACTCCGCAACCATGAGCAACCACTGATCTACTTTCTGTCTCTACAGATTTTCCTATTTTGTATATTTCATACAACTGGAATCATACAAGATGTGGACAGTTGTGTCTTGCTTCTTTCGATTAACAAATTGCTTTCGAGGTTTATCCATGTTGTAACATGTATTAGTACTTCGTTCTTCTTTATGGGTAAATAATATTTCATTGCATAGATATACCATATTTTGTTTATCAGTTCATCAGTTGATTAACATTTGGGTTATTTCTACATTTTGGCTACTATGACTAATGCTGCTGTGAACATTCATGTACAGGTTTTTTTGAGGAACTGTCAAACTGTCTTCCACAGCATCTTATATTCCCATTCACAGTGTATGAGGATCCCAACTTCTCTACATTCTCATCAAGACTTGTTATTTTCTGTTTTTTTATTTTATTTTTAAATTATAGCCATCCTAATGGATGTGAAGTGGTATCTCATGTGGTTTTGATTTTCATTTCCTTAATTACTCCTGATGTTGAGCATCTTTTCATGTGCTTATTAGCCATTGGTATATCTTCTTTGAAAAAGTATTTACTCAAATCTTTTGCCCATTTTTAATTAGGTTATTTGCCTTTTTATTGTTTATTTGTAAGTGTTCTTTATATATTCTGGATACAAGACCTTTTCTAGTTATATAATTTATAAATATTTTCTCCCATCCTGTGGGTTGTCGTTTGACTTCTTTGATAGTATCCTGTGGCTTAGAAAAGTTTTTAATTTTGATGAAATCCAATATATCTATTTTTTCTTTTGTTACTTACATTTTAGTGTCATATCTAATAAACTGTTAACGAATCCAAGGTCATGAAACTTTATACCTGTGTTTCCTTCTCAGTGATTTTATAGTATTAACTCTTACATTTAGGTCTTTTGATGGTTTTGTTTTGTTTTAAGACAGGGTCTCCTGCTCTGACGCCCAGGCTGGAGTACAGTGGCATCATCATAGCTTATTGCAATCTTGAACTCCTGTGCTCAAGCAATCCTGCCTCAGCCTTCTGAGTAGCTGGGACTATAGGCACATGCCACCACACCCAGCTAATTTTTTTTATTTTTTGTAGAGATGGCATCTCTCTATGCTGCTCAGGGTGGTCTTGAATTCCTGGCCTCAAGCAATTCTCCTGCCTCAGCCTCCCAAAATGCTAGGATTACAGGCATGAGCCACCACACCTGGCCTATTTTGTGCCAATTTTTTACATGGTATTGGCAAGAGTTCACCATAAAAAAATATTCCCCAAATTACTTTTGCTAATCTTTTTACTTTTTAAAATGTGGCTACTAGAAAATTGAAAATTATACATGTAGCTCACATTACTTTTCTATTGGGCAGAACTAAAATAGGCCAGTGGCAATACTGGAATTACAGCTATAAATTCTATAAAAAATGTATTAAGCGTTTACTGTGTACAAAAGACCATTCCAGGAACTAGGGATTTGACACAATGAGGCTTGTGTCAAATCTCAAAGAGTAACAGATAGTTTATGGGAAACAGACAAACAAATTCACCTTGGTAGAGGATCTGGTTCTCAGTTTTATATGTCCAGAAACTCAATATTATCAGTTCCATATGAAAGCACAACCTTGAAGGATGGCTCACACTTACCAACCTCATGAAAGACTGATGTATAAACCACAAGGCCATCATTTATCAGTTTGCATTGAGAGGCAAATGACATCAAGACCCACAGTTGGATCAAAATATACTCACTGCAGTGATGAGACAATTGAATTGGGGGGTCCTGAAGCCCCTTCCCCTGGGGCTGCCAACTTCTCTGTATATGTGTTTATTTTCTTTTTAATTGTTTCTGGAATGGCAGTTTCCCTTCCATTGACACATTCCTTCTTTTGGCAGCATACTACCTACAGTCATGTTCTTGCTCTTCCTGTTTCAGGCCTAGCAGATATTTTTGTTTTTAAGTTAACTATAATTTACCATACTCCTCCCCTGCGTGTTGGCTTGATTAGTCAAAGTAGTAGAGCTCTAACTGACCACCCTCCATCTTCCCATCCTTTTTCATATCTAATCTAAGTCCTGAGAGTCGTATGCCACCACCACCATCTCTGTCATAGTGACCGAGACTGACCCTGATGGATATGATAGACCTTCTTGGTCTTCCTTCCTGAAAGTCTCCTCCCTCCCGTCCAGCCTCCACGCACATGCTGCCACCCAGAACAGCCTCAGTCTTGACCTACCTTTTAGGTGGCTCACTTTTTGGCTTCAAAATAAGGCCCAAGCTGCTCACCATGGCATTCTAGGCTCTCCATGTTCTGGCCCACCATGAATCCCACGTCCCTGAGCCACACTGCCTTTGTTCATGTTAGTCCTCCCACCTAGGCATGCCTTTTTCTCCCCTCTCTACCTATGTCCCTTCTTCCAAAATCTGTCTCTAATAAGGCCACCTACTCTCAGATGGTCTTCGTGAGTGTTACCTTGTATCAGAATTGTTCCTTTCTCCTCCCATGTGTCCCTTGGCATGGGAGCAGGACACAGTCTAGCCTGTGTTGTGTTCAGCTCAGGGGTGGTGGAAAAACCACGAGTTCTGGAGTCCTGCTACCTGGGGGAGTCCTGCCACCCGGGGGAGCCCCCAGGCCCCTGGCTGCCTATTGGAATACCTTTATCCCGCTATTCTGCAATGGTCCCTTTACCTGCCAGTTTCTCCATTTGGCCATGCCCCACCTCAGGCCCACGTCTGACCACCTCAGCTGCCTCAGCCCCCAGCAAAGCTCAGGGCACTGGAAGCGTCCTGTGACCATCTCCTGGAGTCAGAGGGTGAACTCATGAATCCCAGTTGCTTTTCTTCCAAATGGTGTGACCTTGGGAAAGTTACATAACCTGCCTGTGACTCTGTTTCCTTACTTCTAGTTTGGGGTAATAACACCTACTTGTAAAGGTGATTGAGGTAACGTATGTCTAAAAAATGTAAATGGCGGAGGGGTGAATATGAGGGAAAACCTGTGTCACATGAGTGGTGCAGAACAAGTCCCAACATAATAAAAATATTAATAGCTAGAACTTTTCCAGTAGCTGTCACCCGCTAAGTGGTTTATGCCGTTATCTCATTAACTTCTCCCAACCCTTGGAGGCAGGGCTTGTTGTACCCATCACACGGAAAACAAAACTGAGACTGAGGAAGTGAAGTGCCAGCCCACGGGGCCGAGCCGGGATGCAGAGCGAGCCTTCAAGGCTGAGCGCTGGCGTGTCTGTGCTCAGCGCAGGGGCAGCTGGTGGCCCCAGGGAGGCGTCTAGCAGAAGACCTGGCGTCTGTCCTCATTTGACACCCATTCCAGCAGGCGCAGTGGGCACTGCCGAGCCCCGAGGGGGAAAGCGACGCAGACATCCAAAGGGGCCGCTGCAGAGCCGGACGGGAAGTGGACTCGCGGAGGGAAGTTCCAGCGCAGCCGGCCGCGGGGAGCCCGGCCCGGCGAGGACGGAAGGTCAGGCGAGCCAGGCAGCGGGAGCGGGACGCCGCGAGCCGCGAGGCGGGAGGCGGCGGTGCGGCGAGGTCGCGCCCTCTTCATGTCGCGGTGGCGGGGCCACGGGAGGGGCCGGGGTGTGCGCGACACACGCGCTTTGATACCGAGCCCCGTGAAACCTCCATGAGTCTTTTTAACTTTCCTGCTTTCCAAGTTTGACCTGTATGTTTCCTGATGTGGAGATAGAAGAGAAATTGGGAAGATACTGCTTTTACAGAACATGAGGTATAGATCAGAGTGGACGGGGCGCAGTGAGTAGGGAACTGAACAAAGCAGCACTCGGACACGCTGATGAGCTAGTCCCACGTTCCAGATCTCTCTGTAGTCGGAAGCTCTTTCCTCCTAGTCCGTCTGGAGGCAAGGCTGCTTCCAGGCAGGAACCTGGGCTTACACAGGGCTCCCCTTTTACAGCCTATATATGCACTTAATTATTCCGCCACATCTGAGTCTCTTTCCCCAAATGTGAAGTGGGAATAGTAATAACACTGTCTCATGGGGTTTTGGAGAAGATGAAAAGCAAAAGTCCTGCTCCCATGCAAAGCTGGTTCTTGGTAAGTGGAGACCATTACTCCCTTTAAATCTGGCCAGGGCTAATAGGAGTGCATTCCCAATTTGTCTGTAGGCTTCTTATTCAGATGCCTTTGGATTCTGATAAATGAACTGTTGCACTGATTGGCAGATTAAAATAGTGTGGAAAAAAAGCCAGTTTGAGGGCTTTCTTCTAGAGCTGAAATAAAATGATCCCAACCTTTGGGAAGCTGGTTAAATGGATTTGGAGATATACCAGGCTTTAGAGGCACATTTCTACACACCTCTGGGACACTCTTAGGCCTGGCACCAGCAGGAGGGTGCAACATGTGGGAACCACAGGAGGCGGAGCTCAGCAGAGATTCTGCCGTTCCCAAACCTCACTGCCTGCCATGTCTCCTAAGCCTTGGGAGTACCATTCCAATACGACATGGCTCCCTCCCAGCACACGGATCATGGGTGTAGACCTGCCCATGACAAGGTGAGGGGGAAAATCGGGTCCGAGGGTCTCTGGGAATTTCATCTTTCTCCCTCTTTATTTGGCAGATTTAGTGCCTGCTGGAAGCAGAAGGACCAATCTAGGTACTCTCAGCTGGTTAATTTCCAGAAGAAGAAAAGGACATCACTGGTTTTCCAGCTGGAAGGGCCTTCTGGGTCATCCAGTCTGGCCTCTCCAAGGCTCGAGAGCTAACATTGCTTGTTTGCCATCCCTTGTTGGAGTGAGTGATGGGAGTGCCCACTCAACACCCCTCAGGACCGCTCAGCCAGGGCCCTCCCATTACAAAGCCCTGGGTGGACAGGATGCCTGCAGGAAAGTGGCAGAGAGAAGCCATGAGGGGATTCTTTCTTTTTCAAACCCAAGCAAGAAAAATCAGAGAGAGGCCAGTCTTATGCCACTGCCTTCTGTCTGCAGGACTGACTAACCAAAATTATGAATAGGCCAAGAATAATCTTTCTTCTGAATCATGAACCTGAATTTGTTCTTGTAGCATTTGATTTATTCAATTAATAAAACACTGACGTGCTCTATTTTTCCTTTACAATAAACAGGTAAGTTTCTCCATAAAACGTCCTTAATAACTATGCTTTTGAATTGAATGTGACCCTTTATGGGTGACTTTTGTGCCCATTGGAGTGACTGTAGTTTAACAGCCCTTGTTGAGGAGGGTTGTAATGGAACTTCTGGATGGAGAGTGAGGGCAGAGCCTCCCTCATGCCTTCTGTTCACCCAGCAGGCTTGCTCAAGAAGCTGCCCTTGTAGACCCTTCTTTGAAAACTTCTCTTTGCTTAGTTTTACGTGATGGAAATGTTGAAATGTTTGGCCGTTTTCAAGGAAGCCAGTGGAGAAGGAGGGCTTGCTGCTGCTCAGACGCAGTGTTGGGAGGTGTGCAGGCGCCCCGCGCAGCCAGCAAGCCGGGCATCTCTGGCACAGCACGTACCCTTATGAACTGTGCAAGCCCAAGCAAGTCACAAACCTCTCTGAAGATCAGCTTCCTTATTCTTTTATTTAATTGGGATCTTCATAGCTGCCCTGCTCACCTTATGTGGTTGTCGTGCAGATGAAATGGCATAATGTATAACGAAGAGCTTTGTAGAGGCAACAAGACATGCAGATGCAAGAGATAATTATTGTGCTGTTATGGCTGCCTGTCCTTTACTGGAGCCAGTCTAGAGGACTTTATTTCCCTGGTGAAAACTTCTTTGTTTTCAAGTTAAAATGGTTAAATTCCATCAAGGGCTGTGGGACAAAGCCATCGATCTTCAGCTCTTACGCACAACGGAACAGTATCTCTTGGAGACAAGTCTGAGTTTTTATCTGTGTACCCGCTAGTACCAAAAGATACTTGTAGACATAATGTCCTTGGCTTTGGAAATCATTGCCCCCAAAAAGGCTTTTCCTCCGGTTCTGCAGAGCTGTTTTGCACCCACGCAGACCTGGCCAGTGTGCAGCTTCAGCTGTTTTCACAAAACACCAGACACAAGACCTGCTTGTGGTTGAAGAATATTTTAGGAAAGATGCAGGGACTTAGGGTGGGGCTGAGAGGCCTTCACTATACTGACCAGTTTATTCATAGAATCATAAATACTAAAGTTAGAAAGTTATCTGGGCCAAACTCCTCCTTTTAAGATGAGAAACTTACAGCTCAAAATAGATTAAGTAAGCAAAATAGGTTAAGCAATAGGTTATGTAGTTACTTTTATAAAACTGAGCTTTTCTGATATCTAGGCCAATGATCTTCCTATTACATTGTTAATAAGACTAACTGTAGGGCCGGGCGCGGTGGCTCACACCTGTAATCCTAGCACTCTGGGAGGCTGAGGCAGGTGGATCGCTTGAGGTCAGGAGTTCGAGACCAGCCTGAGCGAGACCCCGTCTCTACTAAAAAATAGAAAGAAATTATCTGGCCAACTAAAAATATATAGAGAAAAAATTAGCAGGGCATGGTGGCGCATGCCTGTAGTCCCAGCTACTCAGGAGGCTGAGGCAGTAGGATCGCTTAAGCCCAGGAGTTTGAGGTTGCTGTGAGCTAGGCTGACGCCACGGCACTCACTCTAGCCGGGCAACAGAGCAAGACTCTGTCTCAAAAAAAAAAAAAAAAAAAAAAAGACTAATTGCATCAACATCTACAGACAACAGCTACTGTTTGTTGAGCTATGAGCGTGTGTCAGACATTATGCTAAGCTTTTTACATATAGTCACTCATTGAACTCCTGCAACAAACCAGCCTGGCAGATATAATGTTATTCCCATTTTACAGATGAGAAAAATGAATCTCAGAAATATTAATAACTTCCCAAGGTCTGATATTTGTATCAGTGCAGTGTGGAGAGCAAGAAGGGTGTGCACTGTGGTTTCTGCTGCTGTTTGCATAAAACATTATGTCTACATTTTTTTTCTAAATTTAGAGATGAAAAATCATTCCTTATCCCAAATATCAAAGCAGCCTAGAAAATATACTCTGAATTGAAGCGTCACACAAAACTCAGCCTGAGGAGCAGCCTGACTTTATAGCAACAGGGGTTAAGTGGAAATGAGAATGTGAGGCTTCCACGCCCTTCCGCATGCCAAACTTTTAGAATTCTGACATGAGATGAGTCATAAGAGAAATCAGCAGGCTTTTGGCCACAATAGAAACACTCATTTCCCCAACTGCTTAGCAGCAGAATATCAAGACTAACTATTTTTATGCAACAGGAACGTTAAAAGCATTTCTCCAGTCTCGGTGTTGCTTTTAACATAATTAAACCAAGCTTTGCTGCTCCTGCTGTGGTTTCATTCTAAAGACCCTACGCTCAGGCTTTTTCTCCTCTTGCTTAATGGGAGTTATGATGAGAAACTCACCAGGCCTAAGATCATCAGCTGCCAAAATACATTTGCCTGCGCTTTAATTTCAACATCCTATTTTGCCAACTTCCGATAAAAAGCATAACTCCTCTATGAAGTCTTTCCACACTCTGGTACAGTGATAGAGCTTGCATTTTTAAAATCCTGAACGTGCACTTAATTTTAATTCAAAAGATCAAAGAATATTTTTCAGAAATTCTACCATCCCTAAAATGTTAACTTGACATTAGACAATGCTATGAATGAATATTCCAGAAGCACCAGAATAAGTTCTTGAAATTTCTCTGGTACAAAATGCAAGAGAGAAGACAGCAGTCTCTGCAATCAACCAAGGCTTTCCAAGCCCAAATAGAAACTGGATGAAACTTGACAAAAATAAAAGAAAAAAATCTTATCTTACAAAAGCAATTCCGTAGTTGACAGCTGGCTGTTACTGGAATACAGGGCATAAAGTTTCTGGGAAAGAGAATCACAATGTTCATCGGACAGGTCAGTTAAAGAGGAGCATGAGCTGTGATGATGGGGTCTACACCATCCTGCTTTCTGTCTCCATCCTTCTGTATATGTTTTTGTCTGTGCTCAGCATTTCAATACTTATAACTCAAGTCCCTATTACATGGTAGGTCTTTGGGATCCAAAGCTAAAACTGCAAGACTCATTTTAGGCCATTCTTCTGTCCTAGCAAATCTTCCCTGAAATCACTTCCCGCCCTAGTCCAGGTTAAGTAATGCACCCATCTGTTCCAGAACATTCTTTTGCACCCCGTATTTGGCTCTGGTCCCACAGCATTGTGGTAGTAGCTGTGACTGCTCACTGTCTTTGACTATTCACCAGCTGCCAGGCTCTGTGCCAAGTGCTTTACCTTCCTATAATCCTTATACAGACTTTTGGTGGTGAGTACTATGAGCAGAACTCCATTATGCTGAGAAGATTGCAGCTGGGAGAGGTAAAGTAACCGGCCCAAGGCCACAATTAGTAAGCAGTAGAGCCAGGTTCAAAGCCAGGTAGTTGGACTCCTAAACCTGGGCTCTTAACCACTGTGCTATACAACGCAAGCTTCTTTCCTCCAGCCCGCGTGCATCATAAGGATATAAGAATATGCCTTCTTTTTGTATCCACAGCACCTAGGCACAATGCCTGGTATATAGAAAAAAAATCAAACAAAGGTTTGCTGAATGAATGTAAATGAATGAATGAGTGGTAGAGACAAGGAGTGAAAGGGAGGCAAGAGAGTGGGCAGAGTGACCCCAGAGTGCTCCTTCGTGGACTTTGGCAGAGTAGAGAGGGAGAGAGAAGAGAACCATGTTCCCCATCATAGGCCTTCTACCATCTCCTGCTGGGGACAGGAGGAGAGGCCCGAGGAGGGGTATTGGAGGGCACAGTGAGATCCCTCACTTGTGAGCCCGAGCAGGAGAAGTTGGTGCTTTAGTCACTTAAGAAATTTAGGAATACAATTTTTCAGATCCTCTGGGCCCTAAAACTGCATGGTCTCAGAACTCCCTGTGTTCCTTTCTGCCCACACAGACATGTGTTTGTTCCTTGTCCTCATTCTGCTCCCTCCCTGCCCCTGCCCAGGGCCATGGGAGAGTCTTTCAAAGCCACTGTGGCTGTACTTCCCGCTTTTGGTACAGGACTTGCTCCAGGCTTCATTTCCCATCCTCTGCCTGCTTCAACCCTTCTCTTCTCTGGGACTTCCCAGCCTCAACCCTGTTGACATTGCCCCTAGGTTCTTCTTCCTTCTGGCTTTCATTTAACTTATCCTCAATGCACCATCTTTGGATCAACCTCTTTAGCTCCAGGCTCAACAGTCAAGGGCAACTGAAGTCCTGTTCTTGGGGCCAACCCAATGGTCAGATGTAGGTCAGGCCAAGAGCCCAGGCTTTGGAGGAGGGGGAGGGCATTCTGATAATATCTAAGCTCTGTTTCTGTAGCAGCCAGTGTTAATGGCTCCACCCCACCCCCCTCCCTATCCCTTGGAGCCTAAATTTCAGTATCTGCATCTCTGCACCTGAGGATTTTGCCCCGTCCTTTGCTCCAGAAGTGCCACAGCCACCAGAGCAGCTCTCAACAAAGACTGATGAGAGGTGGTGGCACCCGTCCCCCCCAGCTCCCTTCTCCCTCAGGTGGTCTGATTCTGGGGCATGTGTTTAGCTCCATGAATTCCCCATAGGTTAAGGTCTAGCGAGCCACTCACGGAGCTAGCTGCTTTAATAACTCACACACTGTTGGCTGCCTTTCCTTCTCCATCAATCTCCCACTCCCCTGCCAGTGGTCCCTGCATCTCCCAAATAAACCACCTGGATTCAAATCTCTACCTCAGTGTCTGCTTCTGCAGGAACCCAAATTGAGACAATTTCAAAATTGTTTTTTTGTGGAGATTTGGAAACAGGGCCAGGACTAGGAAGGGTAAAGCAGCTAGGGCATAACATTTGAAGAGGTGCTCGCTCCCAGGTGGTGCAAATGCTGGCCCTGAGAGTGTTCGCATGGCTCAGAATGAGCGCCTTTCTAAAGGCGGGTGAAGCTCTAGGCAACTCACCCCAATCCTAGCTGGGAGAAGTAACTTCTATTGCCTATAATAGTCTCACCAGCCTGGAGTTGTTTGACCTTTTATATCCATGTGTTTGTTGTTTATATAAGTGTCTTCCATTTTAAAACGTAATCTCTGAGAGGGCCTGGGCTAATTTGAATTGTTTTTAGATTATGCAGAATGGTACAATTATGGACTGATTGTGTCCCCAAATTCACATGTTGAAGCCCTAACCCCCAATATGACCGTATTTGGAGACAGGGCCTTTGATGAGGTAATTATTATAGTTAAATGAAATCATAGAGTGAGGCCTAATCTGATAAGACTGTTGTCCTTATAAGAGGAAGGAACCCTGTCCCCTCCACCACACACAGAGGCGGTCATGTCAGCACACAGCCAGATGGCGGCGGCCCGCAAGCCAAAAGAAGAGGGCCCAGCTTGAAACCTACCTTCCCAGCACCTTGATCTCAGACTTCTCAGCCTCCAGAACTGTGAGAAATAAATTTCTGTCATTTAAGCCACCCAGTCGGTGGTGTTTCGTTATGGCAGCCCTGGAAAACTTCACATATATGTCATACGTTCAAAAATCCAACACTGATACCTTCATTCACATAGTCATTCCTTCATTCATTTTCATAAACATTTAAGAACTTCTACTTTGGAGGAGTAAAGGTTTAATGATGCCAAAGGTGCCCCAAGGAGCACACAAATGAATAAGACACTTTCCCAACCCTGACTCAAGGGCCGTGGCCCTGTCCGCATCATTATGTTAAGACACACGCTTGGATGTGCCACTCCACTGACTCAAGACTGCCGATGGCTCACATTTCCTCAGGGAGGCATCAGTGACGATGGGACGTGACTCCTGGCCCCTTTCCAGGCTTGTCGGCTGTATTCATTCTAATCACACAGGATTATTTGCTGGACGCTTTATTTTGTGACTTTGCTTTGGTTCCCTCTAGAAATCCTACTTATCCCTCCAGATTCAGGAGAAATGGTTCTACTTCCGTGAAACTTTTTAGACTTTTCCATGCAGAATTAATTACTCTCTTACCTGTCTTGATGTCACTTTGACACCTCTATTATAGCGTATACTATAGTCTACAGTTTAATATTTACACATCTGCTTCCAGAAGTAGACTGTAGGTGCCTCTAAAACAAGGCCCTTCGCTCCCTTAACCTCTTTGCATCTAGTATGGAGATGCTTTCAGAGTAGGTACTCAGTAAGTGTGAAGAAACAAACATGATTCCTTTGGGAACTTAAAGACTACTAGGATAAGCCACTCACAACATTAGTTCATAAGTCACGCAGCCTTAAATAAATATTTTAACGGGAGACACTGCGTAAAGAATTCTATTCCTCAATGGGAGCACAATTCATATGGATTTCTAAGATGTATTCATTAGGAATAGGTTTGGATGTAAACAAAACAAAAATCTCCAAATAACAGAGATTTCAGGAAGATAGAAGTTTAATTTTTACTCATGTGGAAGATACTCAGACAAGGGTATCCCAGCTAATGTGGCCAAACCATGATTGTCAAGGACCCAGGCTCTTTTTATCTTGCCTTCTTGCCATCCAACATGGCCATCCCATCCAAAGTGCAGCCAGTGTGCGGGAGGAGGAGCCCAGAAGGGCATACATGTTCATCCCCACCCCTGATACTCCTTGGAAGCTGCCCATAGCACCTCCATTTGTATTTCATTGGCCAGAACTTAGTCACATGAATATATCTGGCTGCAAGGGTAGCTGGAAATGGTAGCCTTTATTCTGGAATAGCCAGAATATTAAGAATATCATGTACCAGGACAGTAAGTGTCCCATTACCAAGGAAGAAAAGAGGAAATGGATTTGAGGCAGACGAGTGAAAGTCTCTGCTCTACTCAACTTACATGTTGCCTGGCCTTGTTTATTTGGGCAGATATAAGCTGCTGCACATATAGGCTACCCAGCACCATTTGTGTGGCTGGTTCATCAAAGCAACAAATTTCTTATGAGAAAATGTGCTCTTTGTTTGATCCTCTGTCCAGAATGAACTGGACATTTAATAAATAATAATAATTTAGAAAAAACAATTGAAATTGACTTTGGACATGGCATCTTCCTGAGTAACCTGAAATATTTCCTCCATAAAGGTCAGTTTTGTAATTCAGAAGGTAAAACCTGACACACATCTTCTGCTAAAATGAAATGTCTGGAATTATGTTGCCAGTGATGTGTGTGGTTTTGGGGAGGTTTTTTTTTTTTGCTTTTTGCTTTTGTTTTTGTCAGTGGTCTTAGACCAGCATTTTAGTTCAAAACAATGACTCACTAAACCAGCAAACTCAGGTTGGGTTGAAGTTATAAATTCCTTTCACCAACATCAGTTGCTCATTTGTAAATGGAAGAAAAATACCTTCCTCCTGGAGATGTTATAAGGATTAAGTGAGGGGGAAAAAAATATATATATATGTATATGTATGTATATGAAAAAAGCCTTCCAATATCAAAGTATATCACTGTTATGAGACTTTGGGGCCTGATGCTATCACTTGAACTTGAGCCCAGGAGTTTGAGTTTACACTGAGCTATGTTTGTGCCATTTCTCTCCAGCCTGGGTGACAGAGCAAGACCTAGCCTCAAAAAAAAAAAAAAAAAAAAAAGACTTTGGGACAATAAGCAGATATCAACCCATTTGATGTAAAAGATAAAATAAAACACAGTAGCAATCGTGCCAGAGCTAACAGAGGGGGGCTTGAAAAATAGAAGGGCCCGTCTTTGTCTACTGTTTAACTCTCAGGGCTGCACCACCTTCACAGGGTGGGCACATGGCCAACACGCCCTGCCACCGGGCAGAGTTCCTGGGAGTTCTACACCACTGCATGTCCTCCCAGACATGATGTGCATCTGTCCCCCACTCTGGAGAGCAGAGGGGAAAGGGGGAGGCCGGCAGGGACTGTGCTGTCCTCTGGCCGAGTGTCCCAGAGCTGGGTTTGGATTGCGTAGGCTGAGGCTAGGGCTGGAAAGTTCCTGCCCCAGCTCGTATGTCAAGCCTTAGTACCCAGAAGAAAGCCTCAGGCCCTAAATTAGGAAGTGTGTGAGCCTACACCAGTTTAGAGGAACCCGCTGTGGAGAGAAGCAAGGGAGAGCTGGGAGTTGAAGAGGAATGAGATCAAAGTAAAAGGAGAACAGGACCAGGAAGAGAAAGGGAGAGGCTAGTTCTGGGGAATCTCCTCAAATACCCAAAGAGCCTACAGAGTACAAAGGGGCAGCTTGGCTTAGAAAGCTGCTTGGCCAGTGTGGAACAACCTTGAAGTAAAAGCTGACCTATTTTGAGACCTTCCCTTCCCATGATTCTAATACTGCAAGCAGGATTTGCGGCAAAAGTGGAACAACCTGTAGTCTTGCGCTACAGATACCAGTGGCTGTGTCCTGGGCCCAGGCTGTAGGGCTGTGCACAGCACAAATACCTCCTGAGAGTGGGGGAACAAAAGGGAGCTGGAATCGAGCCCACAGCTCGTGACCAGGCCATGCTCAGGTGCAGGGCTGCACCTTCCTGGAGGGAAGAGGAGGCTGACTCTCTGCTCAAAGGAGTCCCCGGGGCTGCTCCCCTCACAGGGTCACAGCATGGGATGGTGGGAGTCCTGGGCCTGCCCTCAAATGCTACATGTTCCAAAACACTGTGACTCAATTTCATTGATAAAACACGTTAATCTAAATTTAACAGTGTGCTCCCAAACACATTCAAATGTGTTAGATATTTTTATTTTTATAAATTTTTAACTTATTTGAAGACTCTCAAACTAAGTTATCTTGGTTGAGGACAGACAGACCTTAGAATAAAATTTCTTGTCATCCCTCAGCACCTGTCCGAACCCTTTGTCAATGTGCTATTTATTTTGATAGTTGTGGCTTTGCACTGAACTTTTAGTAAGGTTCAGATCTGCATGTAATTGAGCGGTGACCTGGGAGTGGACTGCATGGAGCTAGAGAAAGGAAGTCATAAAGCCAAGATGGGCCACTGTGTCGCCAGCACTTTCGGGATGGGAATGGAGGTTACGTGGTGCATGGTGGTACACATCAGTCTTGTTCTCAGGGTAAAGGGATTCCTATCAGGGAGTTAAAAGCCTCAGATAGTCAGTGCCATTTTAGATTTAATTCATGCAATACTATCTCCTTGCTGTGACTCCATACGCACTGTATTAGTTTGCTTGGGCTGCCATAACAAAGTACCATAAAAAAAAAATCCTACTGAGTGGCATAAACAACAGAAATTTATTGTGACACAATTCTGAAAGCTGGAAGTCCAAGATCAAGGTGTCACCAGGGTTGGTTCTTTCTGAGGGCTGTGAAGGAAGGACCTGTTCCAGGACTCTCTCCTTGTCCTGTAGACGGCTGCCTGCTCTGTGTCCTTCACGTCTCTTCGCTCCGTGTGCGTCTGACTCCAGGTCCAAATTTCCCCATTTTATAGGGACATCAGTCATGTTGGATTAGGGCCCACAATAACCGGGCTTAGCACTCCAACATATCTTTTTTGGGGGGACACAATACAACTCATAACACTCACCAAGGAATCTTCTAGAGATTATTTGGCTTCCCTGAAGATTCTCCAAATGGAGAAAGATGGGGACTAGGAAATTGGAGCACTTCTCATTTTCAGGGAATGACTTGTGTTGATGAAATACAACTAAAAATGAAACTTCCTGCCAACCCAGAAAACCTCTCCACAAAATAGAGCAGAAAGGAAATGGTTTTATTGTTGAGTAAACATTAAACCAGAATGTAACGCACATCCAGGCAATCTGCTGAAGAGATTGTGAAGAAGAAGGAAGTCTTGCCCTCTAACTAGTCAAGCAGATACAACCCAGTCTATGTATGTTCTCAAGATAGACAATAACTAGTCCTCAAGTAAGAGGACTTGAGAACACCATAGGCCACGCAGAGTTCACAGCAAACTCACTTGGTCATGGGGTGACTACTTTCTTTCTCACCCACTCTGAGATGGATGTTAACCTTTTTATTTAAATTTATTTATTTATTTTTAGACAGAGTCTCACTCTGTTGCCCGGGGTAGAATGCAGTGGCATCATCATAGCTCACAGCAACCTCAACCTCCTGAGCTCAAGCCATCCTCCTGCCTCAGCTTCCAAAGTAGCTGGGACTACAGGCATGTGCCACTATGCCTGGCTAATTTTTCTACTTTTTGTAGAGATAAGGTCTCGCTGTTGCTTAGGCTGGTCTCGAACTCCTGGCCTCAAGAGATCTTCCTACCTCCACCTCCCAGAATGCTAGTTTACAGGCATGAGCCACTTCCTGGGCCAATGTTAACCTTTTTAAGAGCTCAATAAGCCTCTTGCCCACTTTTGGCCCAGGAATGACTTTCTCAAGCACCTGGGAGCCATCTCTTTGAAATGTAATCAAGAAAGATAGAGCCCATCTTCCAGTGTCTATGGAGGAGCCTACATTTCTATTGGCTTGTTCATTTCAAATCAATTTTTAGAAGTTTTATAACATATATGGGCACTATTCCTTTGTGACATATTTTGCAAACACTATTTCCTTTGCTTGTCTGTTTTATTTATACTTTTATTGTGTTTTTTTTTTCCTACATAGAAATTTTCATATTTAACTAAGCAAACTGGTCAATCTTTCCTTCCTAGTTTTTTTCTTTGCTGAGATCAATCATTCCTGGGGTTGGGATTTTGTACTCTACTGCCACAAACAGCACTGCCATGGCGCTCGCCTGGTCCTTATTCTTGAGGGAAACATGCTGAGTCCATATTGGTCACAGAAGTAAACTGAGCATTGAAAGGAAGGGCCTCCACATTCCCTGAAAGTTCTCAAATTTCAAGTCCTTTCTCCCAGCTAAGCCTCAGCCTAGACAGGAATATTAGTCGGATTTATACTAAATAAGTGATATCATTATCCACACCTCTGCTTCTTTGAATCAATGAAACTCAAGTGTGCTTTTTTTCCCCTTGAACTATAGGCATTTCAAAAAAAAATCACTGTCATCTTACGGAAGCTGTAATGACCTATAAAGGAGAGTTTCTGGGCCATGCCTGCTGTGATCAGGAAAACATTCAGGCAATATCCCAAAATACAAAGGAGTAAACAATGATAAAACTTGGCAGCCCACTCACTGAAATGCCATTTATTATCTTGTGATTTACTGGAAACCCAGTGGCACAGACTCTTCCTAACACTTCATTCCTCCCTTTCCACAGCAGCTAGATCCTTCAGGGTTTTCAACCTTGCTTATAAAAATCATCTTTTATTCCCCTTCACTGCCCATTTCTAAGTCTACTGTCTCTTTTTAGCTTTTCCCTGCTCCTCACTGTCTTTGCTGGACCTCAGGTGCACCAACCCCTTTTGTTTTCAGTACAAACTTCCTAACATTAGAACGTGGAGGTGGGAAGGATACAACAGACTGCGTTGGGAAGCTTTGAGCTTCCCAGATTGAAAGTATAAAAAGATGCTGAATGCCTGTCAGGAGTTTTGGATTATACTACCTGCAATAGTCTTTTCAGAGCAAAGACGTCTCCATTTTGCCTTAGCACATGAGCACACAGACTCAAAGACTCAAAACTGCTCTGCAGAAGAGAGGAATGACTAGGTTAGAAAAATTTCATATCACCTTGAAATTTCAGCTTTTGGTATAACCAGGCCACTTTCAGTCTCTGGTTTTATCCAGTGTCAGATAAATGTGTTTGGTACGTTTCAAATGCCTAATGGTATATAAAAAAAACTAGAATGAATTATAGATGTATGTGTATTTATATGCATAGAAAAAGTCTGGAAGGGCTGGAAGGACATACATCAAAACGTTTCAGTATTTTGTTTCTGAGATTGGCTCCAACAACTGTGATCTGGGAGGACAGACCCACATGGATGATTTCAATGTTTAATTTTTGCTATTCACTATGTTTCAGATTTTCTGCATGAAAACAAGATTTATGTTTACAATCTAGTATCTCTCTCTATATATAATTTTTTTCCTTTGAGATTCTGGAATAGCAGTGGCGTCAGTACTGACTGGCAGAGGGTGGGGCAGAGATACTGTAAGGCAAGTGTATCCAGTAGAAAAAGATGCTGAGGAGCAGAGAGGGCTGCAGGCAGCACGCTGACACCCAGGGCTAGAGCACAGGAGCTCTTGGGAGAAGTCAGGTAAGGCAGAAAGACCCGCGGCCCCTGGAGGGCAGATCAGAAAGGGAGCCGGCTGCCTGTCTATCATACAACTTGGTTTTAACCAATAGAGGGAAAAACTTTCTCACCCTCAGAGCTTGCAGAAAACCAAATAGAGATCCCTGTAAAAAGTGATCTCCAAATGAAGTGAGGACACACACTCTGATCCACTGGGTACGGGAAGCAAACAGCTCTCATGCCCCTTACCTAGTCGAGGTGTCCCGAGGAAGGAGCAGGGGGTCCGTAGCAGGGAGGGTTGACAGACGGCCTCGCTCCTCGGCTGGCTTTCAGAGTTACTGTGATGTGTAGCAGGTTAAGTGTATCCAGTGAGGATATTATCTTGATTTAACTGAAGTAGTCCCAACAAATTGGTAAGTGGCTTAAACTAATTACCGCAAACAACACACATAAGCACAAGAGAACAGCAAGGAAAAGGCAGAACTGATACTTCTCCAACACTGAGAATTAGTTCTTTGTCACCCACATTAGGAGGTTAAAAATCAAATCTGGCTAGAAGCTAGTCAAACACAGTTGAAATTACCAAGAAGACTTTTTGAAATATGAATTTACAGCCACTATCATTAACAATAAATGAAACTGTAAGGGACTATTACATATTGAGGTATTAGCTTGTGATGGTATAAAACCATCAGGATTATAAAACTAAGCATTTAGAACATTATTAATAATAGTGTAATTATAATGAGGGCAAAGGAGGTGGATGATGTTAATAAAACAAAATGTAAAATCATTTCAAAAGTATTACATATTTCATCTTTATCTCATCATTTTTATTCTGTTGTGTACATGTACTTGTATAAACTCAGACATGTATAGAAGTACCTGTCACGCCGCACTCTCCTGCAAGGACGACGCAACAAACTGGAGTTCTTCCAACAGCAGTTTAATGAGGCATCTAGTCTAGTTACATGGCGAGAGACCCCGAACAGGAAGGACAGTGGGCTTATATACCATTGCAGGTAGTCGTGGCGGGAAGTGATTGGTAGAGGGCCCTGACAAGGCTCCCAGCAATGATTCTATTGGCTATGTGCTCACCCGTAATCAGAGACCGCTCCCAACAGCTCCCCCTTTTGTTTTGCAACACAAGCTTTGGGGACTCCAACCTCAAGGTCCGGATCCAGGGGGTGGAGTCCCTGAAGCAGGTGCAAAGGCCACCGTCTCCCGTGCAATGAGCAGAGACTCTGGGAGGTGCAACAGCTGGTAAGGGGGTGACATGCCACAATCTGGTGCAATGGGGAAACCCCTCAGAGTGCATGGGCCATGTCACGCTGTGCGAGAGGGGAGGCGGTCTTGACCTTCGGAGCGTAACATTTGTAGCCAGATGCCAGGGGATTGACCACACTCGAGGGCGGCTAGGGCTTGGGTAACCACCACTCGGTCCCTGCGGCGCTGTGCATGAACGCGCAGGAACCCCCAGATCACGAAACCTGCTCCCAGGATCCCCATGAACCCTAGGGACCCCAGGCCAGCCCAGTCCCGAAGTCCTTGGACTATTGACTGAAATGTAGGAAAGAGACCATTGGTCACTGTCAAGTCCAGGTGTGTGGAGTTAATGTGGGTGATCTCCAATTGCAACTGCTGGGTCAAGGCGGTAAATTGACTAGACCAGTGTCCTGTCAACATAGCAGATAATTGACGAGACTTGTTGGCCGCGGCGGAAGCATTATCAAACGGTACCGCGGTAATGCATAGTCCTGTGAAACGCCATTCGCAGCCCAGCTGTGCCAGCTGCCATAAGGCATCTATTTGCTCCTGGACCAAGTCCACACGTTGGTTCAGTATCATGATACCACCCTTCAGGTGCGCGTTGACGGAGGATTGTGTGTCCAGAGCTGTAGCCACAGATGCCGATAGGTTGTTCAGCGTCTGTGCTGTCTGAACAGAGCCTACCGCTGCAGCCGTAGCGGCTGCCAGTGCGGCAGTCACTGCCAATGTGGAAATTACAGCTGCAGTAACGCCAAAATCTCTTCGCTGTCGGAAAAGGGTCAAGGAGCTAGGAGCCTCCACCGGCCAAGGAATATGCCGAGGCATACGGGAACTCCTGGGTAAATAACTAAGCCTCGCAGTGTAGGGGAGGAACGACCTAGCACTAACCCCACCGATCCCGACGGGAGAGGACCGCGAAAATCAGAAGGGATGGGCTGACATCCCATCCCGGGGGTTAATACTGAGTGGGTGGTGGCACAGAGGTCCAGTCCTGCGGAACCCGCAGTGGCTCTCCGGACCATGGGGGCACCAGGGACGGCAGCTGCATCTGCGGGGGCACCAGTGGCTGTTGGACCGGTGGCTGCTGGAAGACCCCATACATTCGTGGGCCCTGGGGTCGAGGGCCCCTCCTCCCGTTTTTTGGCTGGTTAAATGTTTTAGAACGAGCACCAGGTGTGGAGGTTAAAGGCTGCAGCCAGCGTCCGTGAAGGTCCTTGAATGACCGACACTCGGAGGCTCGATGACGGCCCTTACCACACCGATGGCAGATTTCCAGTATGGAAGGCCGGGACTCCGACCGAAAGCGTGGAGGTCCCATAGAGCGGGTATTTTGGCTTTTGCACTGTCTCCGAATGTGTCCTTGTTGGCCACACTTAAAACAAGTCACTTCGGAAGTGTCCTTAGCGGCGAGGATGGCAGCCGCCAAGCCCGCATTGGTGGGAGGGCCTCCAATTTCTCTGCAAGCTTTTAACCATGCACTGAGGCCCTTTCCCTTCCAAGGGGCAATAGCATGACGACACTCTCTCGTGCACTGCTCGAAAACCAACTGTTCCACTAATGGCATAGCCGAGTCGGCATCGCCGAAAATCCTTGCAGCGCATTCCACCATCCGAGCCACAAAGTCAGAAAACGGTTCTGCAGGGCCTTGGATGACCTTGGTTAAATTACCTGCAACTTCCCCGCGATTAGGCAGTTGTTGCCAGGCTCTTATAGCCAATTGATTAATCTGGCCATAGACCTGAATGGGAAAATTAAGCTGATTATTCTGCCAGCGACCCTGTCCTAAGAGCATATCGGCATCCCAGGCAGGCTGGCCCTGCTGCGCGTTCTGCCGAGCTTGATTAATACAGGCTTCTTGATATATGGATTTCCAATCTAAATATTGCCCCATGGATAGACAGGCCCGCGCGGTACCAGCCCAATCACTGGGGGTCATGGCATGCGCACTTAGCCATTCCAGTAGGCCACGGGTGTAAGCGGCATTGCACCCATAAGCCTTGACAGCTTCAACCAAAGCTTTTAGTTGCTTGTAATCTAGGTGTTCGTGAAAGCGATGTTGATTAGCGTCCTCAAAGACGGGGAAAGCAAACTCCCTCTGTATCTTCTTTCTAGCTCGGGGAGGCACAAACGAGGTTCCGCCCTCCATATTTAGAGGGGCGGATCCCGCAACGGGAAAAGGAGGGGCAGTAGCGTACGGGGGCGGGCGATTACGCTCCGCCTCATATCTAGCCGCCGCCTCCTCCAGCTCCGCCTTCTCCTGCGGAGACAGCCCCTCCTCCGCCTCGCGAGAACGCGAACGGGAAGAAGAGCGAGACGATGAAGAAGAACAGGAAGAAGAAGGACGAGAGGAAGAAGAGGAAGAAGAGGAAGCCGACATGTGGAGGGAGGCCATTTTGAGAGCCACCTCCTCCATGTCCCTTTCAGGCGGCGGGCGTCCCCGCCGTTCCTGTTTACCCGCGGACTTACGTTTCCTTTCCGGCCTTTTCCTCGGCCGCCCCGGCCGAGCCGGACCCACTTTGCCTCTCTCAGACATACTATCTTGATGATCACTGAGTACTTGCTGACCTTCCCGGACCGGACCGCTGCAACGGTCGCCCTCTAAACAGGAGCGCACCAGTGCCCACACAGGGAGAACACACTCCCAAAGGGGACCAGACTCTCGGGCATGGCGAAGGTCCTGCTCTAGCTTATCCCAACTTGGAATCGTTAAAGACCCCCAGTGGAGAAACCATGGGGCCACCCGGTCCACGTCCTGCACAAAATGGCGCAGGACACGGTCAGGGATACGAAGCTCCCGGGCGGCCAGAAGACCCCGCAGGGCCCGCAACAGGTGACAACTAGGAGAGTTCCCCATGGGGTAGGTCACAAGCACCCGGTGCCGGCGTCAGAAGAGGGCAGGGGTCCAAAATAAAGCCGCCCCAGCTGCTGTGGTTCTGAACTCACCTCCAAAGAGGTCGTCTCCGCCGGTGCGAGAAGTTCCCGGGTTTCGGCACCACTTGTCGCGCCGCACTCGCCTGCAAGGACAACGCAACAAACTGGAGTTCTTCCAACAGCAGTTTAATGAGGCATCTAGTCTAGTTACATGGCGAGAGACCCCGAACAGGAAGGACAGTGGGCTTATATACCATTGCAGGTAGTCGTGGCGGGAAGTGATTGGTAGAGGGCCCTGACAAGGCTCCCAGCAATGATTCTATTGGCTGTGTGCTCACCCGTAATCAGAGACCGCTCCCAACAAGTACCCCTGCATATTAACTTGTGACAGATTACTGACAGGTGTGCCCAGTGCCGCATAGGACAGGACAGTGGATTGCTCCAGTGATTAGATACTTGATCTCACATGTATTAATTGATAGGACAAAAAAACAGCTTAGGACTAGAAATTTTGGCAATAATGAGTTTCTATCAATAGAGCTGTTCAAACATAAGCTAGATATTAACAGACAGTCATTTGATTACGTTGTAGAGAGAATTCAAGTAACCTTTGGAGAATTAGAGTAGTTGAGTTTTAAAGACTTTTCAACCCTGAATTCTATATTTCCATGATTCTTCTGTGTTTCTAATGCACTTTGCTCATCTTCTTTCATGGAGTTTATCTCATCATGCCTTTCCTTATGTTGATTTATGTATGCATTTTTCTCTTCTGATAGATTAAATTTTTTTTTTTTTTTTGAGACAGAATCTCACTCTGTTGCCTGGGCTAGAGTGAGTTCCGTGGCATCAGCCTAGCTCACAGCAACCTCAGACTCCTGGGCTTAAGCGATCCTCCTGCCTCAGCCTCCTGAGTAGCTGGGACTACAGGCATGCGCCACTATGCCCGGCTAATTTTTTCTATATATATTTTTAGTTGGCCATATACTTTCTTTCTATTTTTAGTAGAGATGAGGTCTCGCTCTTGCTCAGGCTGGTTTCGAACTCCTGACCTCGAGCGATCCACCCGCCTCGGCCTCCCAGAGTGCTAGGATTACAGGCGTGAGCCACCGTGCCTGGCCTGATAGATTAAATTTTTTGAGGGCAGAGGTCATTTTGTATTTCTCTTTGTATCCCCAAATTATCTGAAACCATGCTTTGTACATTGGAGACATTCAATAAATGCTTGTTAATTTAAATTGTAAAATGTTATTATTTTTAATAAAGCACAAAGTATTGCCTGACTACTTGGGGAATAAAATGATATATCAAATGCCAAAGAAAGCAGTAGAGCAAGTCGTTCACAGGCTACCTCCTTAGATTGTTTTTGGTATTGAATACGGATCATTTTCACTATTGAATGCACCATTTATTAAAATGTTGTCCTTGTGCAAAGATGGGAGGAGTGCCCCATCACAAATAAGTCGTGGCACTGCGTGGAGTTTTACTCTCCCAATGATAACCATTTCATGTGTATTTATTAAGCAGTTTTCCTGTGTCAAGAGCTGTGTTGTACACTACACATTAATATGGCTTCTGTTCTCAAGGAGCCCCAGGATTTAATTCAGAAGACAACAGAGAAAAGACACACATGAAACAGAGAATGCTGAAATACCAGATATTACACATCATAAATTGGCTCCAACAGAATGTTTGGTTTGTGAAAATCCCAGGACAGTATAGAAAAACTACTCCCCCTAAACTGAGCCAAAGGAGAGACCAAAGAATGACTCAAACAAGACCAGCTTGACCAGTTATATGAGTTTATTAGAGGTAACTTACAAAGGTGCTTGCTTCTGCCTGGCACAGGAATTTCTTCCAAGGGAGCTTTCTTGCATGTAAAATTCGCATCTGCCCACCCCTAAATCCCTTTCCAATGAATGATGCAAAGTTTTTATATTGAATCTTTGCTTGTACACAGTGAAACAAATCACACAGGGACAGCACCATCATCGTAGGCTGTTATGCAACCCATGTTAATGATATTACAATTTTCCACCAAGCAGGGATTTTAGTATTACAATTAGCTAAAGGGCACTATAGGACAGCCAAAGCAGCTCTAAAGCAGTCAGGGCTGGTATGTGCTGGCTGTTGCAAGGCAAGACAGTTCTGGGCACCCAGGAAAGTGTTGAGCACAATAGTTATCATGTTATCTTGGTACCTGCCTAGTCTACTTTGTAACAATTTTGCTGAGCACTCCAGCTAGCACAGTGTTTCTGCTATGTGGTGGGGAATCTGCATGTTTTCCTAAGTACTCCAGGAGTCCACGGACAAGAGAATCCCGGTGGGTCAGAGGGACTGGGGGAGATGGCGTTAGTGGGACTTGAAGGCACTGCCTGTTAGCTGGTGAGGATGGTATCGCACGTGAGGGATCAGCTCCTCTTTGTGATCCATCACAGACATTTGTTGCTAGGATTCTGGGTAAAATCTGAGCCACAGTCAGAGAGCTTCTTTGTTATTAGAATCATTAATAAATAGCCTTTGTCTGCTGTCGTGATAAAACCTCCAACTCAATATTTTTATCTACAAATGTGGCAAATTGTGTTGAGATAATGTTGAAAATTATTTCTGGCTATTAAAAAATCTGCAATTTCAATATTTATTTATTTATTTTGAGACAGGCTCTCGGTCTGTAGACCAGGCTGTAATGCAGTGACATGATCATAGTTCACCGCAGCCCTGAACTGGGCTCAAGTGATCCTCCTGCCTCAGCCTCCTGAGTCGCTGGGATAACAGGTACCTGCCACCATGCCCAGCTAATTTTTAAAATCTTTATAGAGACAGGATCTCGATATGTTGCCCAGACTGGTCTCAAACACCTGGCCTCAAGAAATCCTCCCGCCTCAGCTTCCCAAAGTGCTAGGATTACAAGGTGAGCCACCACACCTGGCCTTGCAATTTTATAAGAAAAGACAGTTTCCTGAAAGAGGGACAGATCCAGAGAACTTGGACTTGCCAGATGGTCTGTCTAGGTGCAGCCTGAGGAAAGAAACCAAGCCTTAGAGCCAGGTAGAAGAGACCACGGCCAGGTGGTCTTTATGACAACCTGAGCTGCCAAGTGGCCCTTGTGAGTCCCCGCTGTCCTGACTGTGCTGTTGGTGTCTCCAGAGTGGGGCCCTGCTGAGGCTGCTTAGCAGGCTTGTCCTTCTAACTCAGGCCCGGTTGTCCCCTGGCTTTGCAAAAGCTGTAGTGCTGCAGCTACATAAAGAATTGATTTGGTTCCATCCTTTGCTCAAATCCATCTCTGCTACTAAAGTACAGGAACTCAGCTCTTATGGCAGAGACTCCAAAATGACAGCTTCTGGAAGGAGGCTTTGCCATTAATGGATTAAGAGAGCAAGCTACCGTGACCACAACAGAAATAGAACAAGTAGCACTCAGGCAAGCTGTGTCATTTTTCTGTTTGGTAGTATCAGGGATGAGGATGGCTACATAGGAAACCACCTATCAGCCGCATTTGTGTTTCGCTTTTTGTTCACATTTAACAAGTACTAACTGAGCAGTATTTATTTATGTAACTGTTCAACAATTCACCAATTCAACAAACATATATTGCTGTTCCAACCACAGCCACTGTGCTATATGTTTGCAAAGTAGAGACCAATAATACCCTGTTCTGCCCTCTAGGAGGTAACAGTTTATGGGCAAGACAGGAGAGAACACAGCAATTACAGTGCACTGTGACAAGTGGATGCCAAGGGAACACGGAGAATGGACAGTGGCAGCTCATGGCTGGTAATCAGGGAAGAATTCCAGGGAGCTAAAGCCTTGGTTAAATCTAGAAAGATTAAGAGGTGGGACAGGACAGGAGAATCCAGGCAAAAGGACCAGCTTAGGCAAAGGCACAGAAGTAAATATGGCAAGTTCTCAAATGATATCCATTCATTCAACAGACACTTACTGAGCATCTGCTATATACAGGTGCTATTCCAGGTGCTGGGCATACAGCACTGAACCCAGCAGACAAATATTCCAACTTTCATGGAGCTGATATTCTAGCAGGGAAGACAAACAAGAAATTATAAACATAATAAACAAGTAAAGAATGCAACATGTTAGAGGGTGAGAAGTGTAGGAAAAAAGAAAGAAAGAAAAAGTAGAGCAGGGCTGGGAGTGGGGAATGCCCAGGTAGGTTAATGCCTCTAAAGGGCAGGATGCAAGTGGGAAGGTGGCAGGGGACCGCTCAGAGCTGCCTCCCTCCTTAACGTTCCAGGTTGCTCCTCCCCGGTCCTCCTTCCAAACTTTGGCCCGAGCAATCTTGCTGAAATGGATCTTGTCACTCCTCTGATTGGAATCATGCAGTTCTAACCCCTTAGCGAGGTGCATGTGGCCCAGCCTCTGCTGCCTCGAGCTTCCCTTCTTCTAGCTTGTGGGGGTTGTTGTTTGCCCCCCCACCATCTGTTTTCCCCTGCCCCCTTCTCCTAGGGGTCCCGTCATTCTGGGGAGGTTGGAGGCACCCCCAGCACAAGCAGAGGCCAGTCCCTGGGCTCCCCACCTGGCCAGAGTAACTGCTTGTAGGGGACGTTAGATCTAAAGTGATCCAGTTCGGCTTGTGCCTGGAATGCTGGGGACACGGGCATTTCTCTGCCCTGGCCCATGTGGTACGCAGAGGGGAGACTTGGAACTGGGGTAGGCTGTTCAGCTGCTGTGGGGAAAACCAGCCTGAAGATAAGACGGAAGGTGGAGGAGGAAGCGAGAGATGGGAGAGCCAGAGCCCAGCCCCATGACACAGGCGCGTCTGAGGACACAGGGTTCTCAGAGCAGCCTCGGGACCCCTGGCCATGGCTGGAAAGGCAAATCCTCACCTCCCCACCCCGTCCACCCCCAGCCCCGCCACCCCAGCCACCCCTGCCCTACTAAATCAGAAGCTGTGGGGTGGGGTCCGGCCGTCTGTGTTTTAACAAGCCCTACAAGTGATTCTAACGCTCCTTCAGGTTTGAGACCACAGGCTAGCACCGTTGCCTCAGCCAATGAATCAGCTTTCTAGTTGAAGCCAGTTTGCCTTGTGTCCCCTGCGCTTTGAACCAGTAGGACTGAGGTGGTATAAAGGCAAGTGGGACTTCACTGGTGTCCCTTCTTGTCCCTGTAAACCTGCTCAGCGTGGGCTGCCCTCCTGCCACTGGGTAAAAATTTGAGCAGGCTCCAGAACTTTTCTATCCTTTCTTTTTCTTCTTTTTTTTTTTGTGTGTATATTTTATTACAGTAAAATATACACAACATAAAATTATCATTTTAACCATCTTTAACCAGCTCTGTGGCAATAAGTGTATTCACAGTGTTGCACAGCCATCACCATTATCCATGCCCAGAAATTTTTTATCACCCCAAACTGACACACTGTACCCCCTGAACGATAATTCCCCATTTCCCCCTCTCCCCAGCCCCTGGCAGCCACACTCTGCTTTCTGTCTCTGTGAATTTGACTACTCTAGGTACCTCATATAAATGGAATCGTACAATATTTGTTCTTTTGTGAGTGGCTCGTTTCATGTAGCATGATGCATTCAAGGTTCATCCATGTTAGAGCATGTGTTAGAATTTCCTTTTTTTTTTTTCCTGTTTTTAAGAGATGGGGTCTCACTCTGTCACCCAGACTAGAGTGCAGTGGCATGATCATAGCTCACTACAACCTCAAATTTTAGGGCTCAAGCCTTTCTCCTGCCCCAGCCTCAGGAGCAGCTAGGACTACAGGCACATACCACCATGCCTGGCTAATTTTTTTTTTTTTTTGAGACAGAGTCTCGCTCTGTTGCCTGGGCTAGAGTGAGTGCCGTGGCATCAGCCTAGCTCACAGCAACCTCAAACTCCTGGGCTCAACCGATCCTACTGCCTCAGCCTCCTGAGCTGGGACTATAGGCATGTGCCACCATGCCCGGCTAATTTTTTCTATATATATTTTTAGTTGGCCATATAATTTCTTTCTATTTTTAGTAGAGATGGGGTCTCACTCTTGGTCAGGCTGGTCTCGAACTCCTAACCTCGAGTGATCAGCCTGCCTCAGCCTCCCAGAGTGCTAGGATTGCAGGCGTGAGCCACCGCACCCGGCCCCTAATTTTTTTAAAACTTTTTGTAGAAACAGGATCTCGCTATGTTGCCCAGGCTGGTCTGGAACTCCTGGCCTCAAGCGATCCTCCCACCTCAACCTTGGAAAGTGCTAGGATTACAGGTGTGAGCCACTGCGCCTGGCCTGAATTTCTTTTCTTCTTAGGACTGAATAATATTCCGCTGTATTTACATTCCACATTCTGTTTATGCATTCAGTCATCAGTGGACACTTGGGTTGCTTCCACCTTTTGGCTATTGTGAATAATGCTGCTATGAACATGAATATTCAAGTATCTGTTTGAGTCCCTGCTTTCACTTTAGGGAAATTCTTACACAGAGCCATTTCCCAAATCCACTCTCACTCTCTACTTTCTCCCCTTGGGGTGAGAGGTTTTTAGTGTCCTGAAATTGGTTCTGGATACTTCGAATATTTTCTCTTGCATCTCAAAGCCTCCGGCAAAGCAAGCAACTCAATATCCTGTTATACAACTGAAAATGCCTGTACTAGTTCCTAAAGCATGAGTCACAGCCCTACTATGAAAGAGGAAAAGGAAACTCACATGTTTATAGAGGCTACCAAGTGCTGGGCCCTGGAACGGGCTTCAGGTACTTTATCTCATTAAATTTGTGTAACAATCCTGCCAAACAAAGACTCTCATCTTCTTTTACAGATGAGGAAACACAGCTCCACAGAAGACAAGTTGTGTGTATGGGGTCCCCACAGCCAGACAATGGGGTCCCAACACGGCCTGCTGGTCGGCTCAGCATGTCCACAGTCTCTGCACCCTGCTCCGGTTTCGTGTCCGACTGGAGAGACGAAACTGTGAGCAAGTAAACGACAGAGAACTGAGCATCTGTTACCTCTCAGAAAAGGGAATACCAGCGTGGACTGCACTGGTTTGAGAGTAGTTTATGTTGAAAATTGAACTTGATTAGGACCTTGAAGTATGCATAGTAGTATTTAGAGAAGTGGAAGGTAAAAGAGAGAACATTCCTGGGGTGAGGAGTATCTTAAAGCAAAAGTAGGGAGGAGGGCATTAGTATGGACCAGGCGAGGGGCACAGACTGGACCTTCCCCAGTGAGTACAGGGTGCCTGCTGGAGAGAGTAAACTGAAGGTTCCATGCATTTTGGAACCAAATTGGAAATCCAAGCTTTCTGACAGGAGCATGGCATATGCAACATGGGGTTAGACTTGGACTTGAGCCTCTGCCTTGTCCTAACTTGCAAAATCTTGGGCAAATCATTTAAACACAGTGATGCTCTGTTTCCTTACCTATAAAATAGGGTGAAAACACCCACTCTGTGAGCTGCTGGGAGAATTCGTGTTGGTGTATGTACCAAGTGTTTGTCCCAGGCCTGGCACAGAAGCGCTCAGTACGTGGTAGTGGCTGTGGCTGTCGTGACCGTTGATATTATCCTCAGCAGCGCGTTGGTGGGTAGGGGAAGCACTGGGAGTCCCTAAGCACAGGAGCAGCTGGCCCGAGGTGCTGTTTTAAGAAGACTTGTCTGGCAACACAAAGCAGTCTAGACTGCAGGGCAACACTGGAGGCACAGGAGATGATGAGCAGGATCTTGGCCTACTGGGATGCAAAACCACAAGGGGCTAGAGCAGGGAGAAGGAGCTAGAATGGACAGGAAGAGATGGCAGAGCTCACTGGAGCTTGGAAGTAAAGTATTAGACAGAGGAAAAAGTCCCAAACAGCACCGTGCTTTCTACTAAGAATGGCGAGGAAGAGGATGGTGTCCACCAGTGTCAGAGACTAAAAATAAGGAAGGAGAACTGATGGTCTGGGGAGTGTGGATGCCCCAGGGATGCTGTTAGGACTGGCTCTGGGCATGTCGAGTTTGGGATGATGATGAAGACATTAAAATAAAATAAAACCATTTTGTTTCCATACTTGAGTTGGAATTGATACCAGAGAATATGGGGGAAATTCAGAGCGTCTGAGAAATAGAATATAGCAAGAGTAGATTTGGGTTAAATGAACTTACAGCAGTACTCTTCATATAAAAAATTCTCATTGTCTGAAGCCAGTGGCAAAAGAAAAGCAGTGCACCTGTTTTGCTGAGGAGTAAGGCACAGAGCCCCGGGCACCGCAAGTCCCTGCATGGCTGTCCTTTGCTTTCCTAGCCCACGGATATCACTGCGCTGGGCACAGCGCCACGTGGTCCATGCTATGGCTGAAGGAGGGAACACAGTGTTATGGGAAGTTGCATGTTTCCACTCCTGGGGAGCTCTGATCTTTTGTCTACATATTCCTCATGTGTCAGTTAATATAACACGAAGTTAATACAACATTCAACATATATTCTGTTGGAAACTTCCGGAACATTTCTAGGTTGCTGGGATACTCCTCTGGACCACTGCAGTTATATATTTCTCAAAAGAGTTAATGTGGATCCACCAATATTTTAACTGTGACTCATTATTTTTGAAAATTAAAATAGAATTCATTTGGTTTAGCATGATTTTATCACATGATTTTATCCTCCTTAGCTTTGTAGAAAAAAAGCTTACTTTAGCAAAAATTATCTAATACATGAGTTATTTTGTGAGTGAAGATTTTCTTTTGGTTTCGAATTGTGCCTGCCTATTTCTATGTAAATCACAGTGTTGATAATTTCACCAAAGAACTAGAACATCAGAATGTGGTCCATTCATTATTGGAATGAAATGGCACGCATCATTAGTTGAATCCTGGATGTGGGTTCTACCTTATTGCTATGCTGGGTTCAAGCAGATTGTAAATGAAAGTCTAAATTGTATACAAGCAATGCAATGTCCACAAAAGTGCCGTGCAGGTAGGAAGGGGCTGAAAGGAGATTTTATTCTTGCTTTTATTTCAGGGCTACACAGTTGCCCAATGCCAATGCCAACTTGACCATTTGTATGTGCAAACAGATGGCAAACTCAAACCTGAAATTTTCACAATAGAATACCAAGCATATGGAAGAATTTTTTATTTAGGGAATTTGAATAATAAAATTTAAGATTTGCTGACAATGCCCCTCCTATATGCTCCCATTTTGCCCTAACAGTCTCTAGCATAGAAACACTGGGGTGTTTTTATTTAGCTGCTTCTTCCGTGAAGTTGCTTGTTCTGTGAGGAGGAGACCACATTTGTCCTGCTCACTTGTTATAGTTTCTGTCTCGAATTGTAACATGCATGCAATATATATTTGAATATCTATATCCATTAATGATGGCAATAACCTAGTTCATTCAACCAGTTATATGGAATGCTAAGATATCTTTCTTGATTATGTCAATACAATCTTCTACATTGCCTATAGAAACTTAGAGCTATATGGGCCTTATAAGTGATTTAGTGCAGTGGTTTTCAACTACATATGCACATTGGAATCACCTGGGATTTATGCAAAAAAACTGCTGCCAGGGTCCTACCCCCAGAGATTCTGATGCAATCTCTCTGGGATGTGGCCCAAGCACTGGGACTCTTAAAATCTCCCCAGATGATTATAGTGTACAGTCAAAGTTGATATATTGCAACCTTTTCCTTTTATAGATAAGGAAGTTGAGGCCCAGACAGGTTAAGCAACGTGCTGTATGTCACGTAGCTGGTTAGTGGCAAAGAATAGAAATTCAGGTGTTCTGGCTCCCAGACCAGGGTTCTTTACACTGTACCTGTGTTTCTCAATCTTGACTCATTCACAAAAACTTACTCTTTTTAAATTTTTTTAGAGTATATATTTATCATGTACAACATGTTGTTTTAAAATATGTATACATTGTGGAATGTCTAAATTGAGCTAATTAACATATGCCTTACTTCATGTGCTTACTATTTTTTGTGTGCTGAGAAGACTTAAAATCTACTCTCTTTGCAATTTCCAAGAATACAATACATTGTTATGAACTATAGTCACCATGTTGTACAATCGATCTCTTGAACTTACTTCTCCTAACTGAAATTTTGTATACTTTGACCAGCTTCTCCCTGACCCAGCCCCACTCCCAGCCCTTAGTAAGCACCATTTTACTTTCTACGTCTATGAACTCAACTTTTTTAGATTCCACATAAAAGTGAGATCATGTGGTATTTGTCTTTCTGTGCCTGGCTTATTTCACTTCACACAGTATCCTCTAGTTTCATCCATGTTGTTGCAAATGACAGAATTTCCTTCTTTTTTAAGGCTGAATAGTGTTCCCTGTGTATATATGTGGTCTGTCTGTATCCATGGTTTCATCCAACACGAATCAAAAATATTTGAGGGAAAAAATGGATGGTTGTGTCTGTACTGAACATGTACAGACACTTGCGCCATTATTTCCTAAACAATACAACAGCTATTTAGATAGCATTTACATTAAATAAGTAATCTCGAGATGATTTAAAGTGTACAGGAGGATATGCATAGGTTATATGCAAATACCACACCATTTTAGAAAAGATACTTGAGCATCTGTGGATTTTGGTATCTGAGGGGGGTCCTGGAACCAGTCCCTGGTGGATACCAAGGGGCAACCATACCACATTTTCTTTATTCTTCATTCATTCATGGACACTTAGGTTGGTTGAACTGAGGCTTTCTCCTTGACAAAAAGATTGAAAGAGAGTTGAAATGGAGTGACTTTTACTATATATAAGTCATATAATAAATTCTGGAAGAATTCTTTTATTAATTAATAAATTCTGCACCCACACAGCAGCTATAATTACCTCAGCTACCATGGTGGGCTGCATCACATACTCTGTGAAATGTCATGCTATGTGCACAGTTGGAGTTGCACCTTTTCATTGATATCTTTGCAACAGCCATCTAATCAGAATGGCTAAAGATCAAAGTACATTAAGGGCAGAATTCTGGCATTAAAAGATCTGTATATAGTCAGGAAGAAAAGAAAAAGACAATTTTCTTTCGATATGCCCAAAAAAGGAAAAATCTAAGAACTTCTTTCTTGAGCTTAAAGCTCTTTACAAATTATTAAGTAATCAATTCTGGTGCTGATTGCAAACCCGTACCCATTGTTTAAGTGCTTTCTCCCAGAAATAAAAGCAGAAACACAGAGTGGAATGAAAATGTATGATGATATATATCATTATATCATAACGATATCATAACGGAGGAACCTACCGTGACCCTCAGCTAAGTCAAATTCAATTAGATCACGTTTTCTAAGGCAACTTTTTATTTTCTGAGGCAAAATTTTTCTTATCAGACATACTTCAATGGCATGAACCAATGATACAGGACAAATTATGAGAGGCACAAGACTGATGTATGTTTCCTCAGCACTATTCCACAATTAGAAAACATTTGCTGGAACAATCGTACTTTCCATAAAATATGGACTTGTTGGCATTCATCCCATCTCTTTTTTGGAGGCTGAAAATGTCATTGTCTGCTTTGTGCTGTTTAAAAGTTGCCTAATCAACGTTGGCCTAATGCTCTGTCCTTCCTAATACAGCCAGCTGGGATCTGTGGTTCTGTCAGGGAGCGAGTTATAATACAGCCACTTTCCTTTCAACACATCGCTAGGAAATCTCCCCTGCCAGGAACTAAAAGGCTTGAATTTTGTGAATCATCAAAGCTTTTTCTTATACATGGTGTAGAATAACCTTTTCTTTTCAGAAGGTCTAATCCAGTAGCCTCCCAGACCTCAGGGTGTCACCAAGTGGCATGTGTGTGGTGTGCAAGAAGAACAAAGGAGGAGACCATTCAAAGTCGGGCTGCATATTGCATAACATCTTGGATCAGAAAATCCACGACCCATAAAACGCTTACCTACTTTGTGGAGTTTAAATAAAGCAGAATGCTGCTCCTTTTTAAAGAACTCCTTTACAGTTATCTTCCTGTCAAAATTCCAATTATTCTATGACTCAGTGGGTATGTGTCTAGCTTTTCTAAAACTCTTCTTTTGGGGTAAGAATGTGAAGAGTTTTTATGAGAAGTTTATAAAGGAAAAGTTTATATAATAATGCCAAGCTGTACCAAATACAAATAAATTTTATTTCATTACTTGAAATAAAATGTTTTCAAATGTGTTTTAAGAATTGAGCCTTACCTATAATAGTGATGAACATTTTCTTTGGTACACTGAAAACATAGTGATTTACTCCTATTTAGGAATTAACTGGTATCTGCGGCAGGGTTGGGGGTATTCAATATTCACTTCTCTCAGGCCTTTGGACTAAGACTTCCATATAAGAAGAATTAGGCTGAAAATTTTTTGGGCAAGGGATTCATTTTTCCTAACTTTTACAAAATCTGCGCATAGGCACATTTTATGTTATCTATACCAGAGACTGGCTAGCTGCTCACTTTATCCACTTCCACCCATCCCTGGGCACAAAACCAGGGTGTATATCTCAGCCTCCCCTGCAGATCAGTATGGCCTTGCAACTTGTTGGGCCAATTTGAATATGTACAGACGTGATGTGCCCACCTTCAGCTTGGCCCACAGAAGTTTCTCACAGTCTACTTGCTGGATGACAAAGTGTCCAGACGAGGACACGGAGGCCCTTAAAGGGTGCCTGAGTCACAAAATGAATGGTCATGTGCCAATCAAACATCCACAACATTGAACTTTGAGTTAGTGAGAAATAATTTTTCATTGTGTTAAATCACTAAGCTTCTAGAGTGTTTGTTTTTGTTTTAACAGTAGCTCTTAATACATCACCTATTGTCCCTTCTCTCTTTTGGCCTCCCTCTGCCCTCCTCTTTCTTGCTTCTATTGTCTTTCTTTCTCATATGATTAGGTCTTTCTGATTTAATAACCATGTCAAACTTCCCTTAGTGGATTTGGGATCAAAGCCTTAACAGTGTAGAAATAATAAGCAGATTCAATTAATTTAATTAGGAGAAAAGGTTTAACCAATTCAAATTTTTAAAAAAAGCTTACAGGTTAAATTTGGAAGATAATTTTTATTAAGCAACTGTTTGAGTGGATGAGAAATATTTATCTTGTTTAGAGATCACGTAAGAGTCCTACGGTAATCATAACAAACGTGATTATCTCAGCACTAATGACCCAACAACCTTCTTCTGATAAGGAGGAAAACCAATGTGCATGAACTTGAAAATTGATTTTGGCCTAGGCACTCAGCCAGTGACCTTTATTTGAATGGCCCTGCAGCTTCTGGTGGGCACGTGTGGACCTTGTAACACAGCGTCAGGCCAGAAAGAATATTAGTACTGCATAGGGTTGGATGAGGCTTCAAAAGAATGAAAGTCTCAAATCAGCTTTTTTTAAAAGAATCTAAAACTCAGATTCCAGTCTGATCTTGTATAAGCTGCTTTCTCTCAGACTCAGTTTGGTCATTAACCCTTCCTCCTCTTCTCTTGCTACCAGGTGTTGCTGGTTCTCAAACTGGGCTCAGAGAAACCCCTTCTGAGGCTGTTCTCGTGAAGTGGGCTCCGGGTAACTAACGCATTCTGGATTTAACCCGAAAAGCTTCATTTTGATCTGTTTTGCAAATTGGGTTTCAGCATATGCATTTATTTTTGTGTGTGAGTGAGGGAGGTTCCTTGGCTTGAAAGAGTTCCAAGCCATCACTTTGTGTCGTGCCCAGACATCACAGCTACTCTCAGAGCCTTAGTCTCACAAATACGCAATGGTGTCCAGATCCGAACTGACAGCACACCTCTTTGCTGAGCCCCCACTCATAATCCCACTCTTATTTCACCACCTCCACTTACTGGATGTCTCACAGACACCTCCTCACAACGTTCCTGAAATAGAACCTGCCTACTCTTCTTCCTTAGTTAATGACATCACCATCCACCTGATTACTCAGCAAAAAACTCTGACTCATTCCAACCCCCTTTCCTCTCCCTCCCCATAGTCAGTCATTCGATCCTGTTTGTAAAATGTCCTAAATATCCCTTAAAAATGTCCTTCGTCCCCATCCTCACTGCCACTGCCTTGGTGTGGGCTTTTGTCATCATGCTTCATCTGGACGGTTACAAGTCTCCAAATGGCTCTCACGTCACTCTGCCCCAAGGCTGCCTTGGTGATGTTTCTAAATACAGTAGAAATCATAATAGTTAATACTTACTTCTAGCTTTTTAGTTAACAAATGCTTTTGTGTACATTGTGTCATATTCAAATCTCACAACATGCCAGCAAGAAGATATTGTTATTATTCTTAATTTAGAAGGGGAAACTGAGGCCTAAGAAAATTACCTTGAATATGGAGTCTCACAAAGTCATCGAGCTGAGATATGAACCCAGATCGAAAGACTCTGAAGTTTAGGCTCATGATATTAAGCCATACTACCAAACTTGCATCACCACTGCCTAAAAGAGAAAGTCCAGAATTTTAGGCCGAAAAGCCTCTTTATAAATGTGTCCCACGGAGCTTATTTAGTAGTTAACAATAGAGCGCTGGAGTTAGAACTCATTCTAGTGTGAAACTTTGGGTAAGTTATATAAACTCTCTAATCTGCAAGTTTCTCAGTTTCTTAATCTGCGGAGTAAGGCTAATAATAGAGTGTATCCCACAAGGTTGTTGTGGGGCTTAGACAAGACTGTGCGTGTGAAGCCCTTCACACTTTGCTTGTCCCCAAGAAAGTGCTCAGTGAATGTTGGTTGTTGGTACTGATTCATCAGCCTCTGTCCTATACTGTTTCCTTTCCATCTTCCACCCCTCGAGCAGACCAGACCACATTCTCTGTCACTTCCTCTATGAAGCCTCAGAAATCCCAGCTGACGGCTCCTCCCACCACTCTGTACACACTTCTGTAGTTAGATGCTTGGCTGGATAACTCAGCCTTTAAGGCCAGCAGTGGAGCGTCCCCTGGGGCTGGTCAGCAGGTCCTGGAGAAAGTCCCCACCACAACAGAATGCTCTTCCCTCATACTCTCCCTGGTCTCCTGCCTAGGGCCTCTCATCTCCTTGACCGCCTCTCCCGTGACCCCAGCCACTTCTGACTTCAGACGCGTCCCCCAGGCCTGCCCTTGCTTCCCCACCAGCCCTGCTGCCTGACTCCAGCACAGGGACAGCTGTCTGACCTCGGCTCCGTGCCAGCGCTGTGTTCCCGGGCTGGGCTTTGGCATCTCGTCCACGCTTTCTCTGGCATCTAACCTCACTCTGTACTGTTTCTAGCTTTTCTGGAGCTGACAACTCCCAGGGTATGTTAGACCATTTTGCATTGCTGTAAATGAAATACCTGAGACTGGGTAATTTATAAAGAAAAGAGATTTATTTGGCTCAGGGTTCTGCTGACTGTGCAAGAAGCACGGCGCCAGTGTCTGCTTCTGGTGAGGGTTTCTGGGAGCTTCCAATCAAGGCTGCAGGCTGAAGGGGGAGCAAGCTAGGAAACTTATATACACTGTTTGTGGGAATGTAAATTAGTGCATCCTCTACAGAAACAGTATGGAGCTTTCTCAAAGAACTAAAAATGTAACTACCATATGATCCGGCAATCCCTCTCCTGGATATCTACCCAAAAGAAAAGAAATCATTATATGAACAACCTCTGCCCAGTGCAGTGGCTCATGCCTGTAATCCTAGCACTCTGGGAGGCCAAGGCGGGAGGATCGTTTGAGTTTGGGAGTTCGAGACCAGCCTAAGCAAGAGTGAGACCCCATCTCTACTAAAAATAGAAAGAAATGATCTGGACAACTAAAAATACATAGAAAAAATTAGCCGGGCATGGTGGCGCATGCCTGTAGTCCCAGCTACTCGGGAGGCTGAGGCAGTAGGATCGCTTGAGCCCAGGAGTTTGAGGTTGCTGTGAGCTAGGACGCCACAGCACTCACTTTAGCCTGGGCAGCAGAGTGAGACTCTGTCTCAAGCAAACAAAAGCAAAACAAAAAAAAAAACAACCTCATGTTTATTGCAACACTATTCACAATAGCAAAGATATGGAATCAGCCTAAGTGTCCATCAATGAAGGATTGTATAAAGAAATGTGGTTTATATTCACAATGGAGTACTATTCAGCTGTAAAAAAAATGATGAAATCATGTCTTTTGCAGCAACATGGATGGAAGCGGAGGCCACTATCTTGAGTGAAACAACCCAGACACAGAAGGACAAACACCGCATGTTCTCACTTATAAGTGGGAGCTAAATAATGTGTACAAGCAGGGTGTGGAATGATGCGCAATGTAGACTTGGGGACCTGGGGGATTGGGACGCGAGTGGATGATGGGAGGTTGTTTGGTGGGCACAGTGTGCATTGCTGCAGTAATGTATGCACTGAAGGCCCTGCCTTCACCACAGTGCACTATATTGATGTAACAAAGCTGCACTTGTACTCCATAAATATATACAAATAAAAAATAAATGGGAAAAATTTTTTCAAAAGCCCCGGTGTCTCCTTGTTGCAAACGATCTCATTAATCTAAAAAAATTTTTTCCTAGAGATGGGGTCTTCCTGTGTTGCCCAGGCTGAACTCGAACTCCTGGGCTCAAGGAATCCTCCCAGCCTCCCAAGCAGCTGGGACTACAGGTGTGAACCACCACACCCGGCTTATTCATTTTTTTAAAAAAATATGCTTTAGAGAAATGCAAATTAATGCCACAACAAGATGTCATTTTTTTTGTCTGTTATCTAAAAACATATACTTAGGGCAATGCACATTAGTGCAACAATGAGATATCACATATTGTCTACCAAAAAAACTGATCATCCCTGGTGCTAGGAGGCATTATTGGACACCATTGGTGGGAATCTAATTTGGTACAACTTTATGGAGGGCAGTTTGACAGTATGTATCACCAGACTTAAAAACACAGATTTTAAAAATGCATATAACTTTTAAGTCAGAATTTACACTTCTAGAATATTCTCCTAAAGTTATAAATGAGAATAGATGCAAAACTTTAACTAAACAGTGGTTCTCATCATTTAGATTAGAAATGAAAATGAACTCGTTAAATGTTTGTGGGCTGGACAAAGCACTGTTTTCCAAACAAGCAAAGACAGACGTTTGGGGCTCCTGCAAAACTGTGTGACTGGGCACATGACAAGGAGGAAACGTCTAATCCCTCCTTTCTGAGGCTCCGGTCTTGTGGCTGAATCATTGGGAGGGTTTTGCCACTTTATCTCTTCCCCAATCCCTTTCCCAGCTCCTTTGTGGGACAAATCAGAAGAAATTGAGCATCTTTTTTCATTTCTTTTAGAGACAGGATCTCCTCCTCTGTCGCCCAGGCTGGAGTTCAGTGACACAAATTGAACATCTTACAATCAGAGCCACAACTCTGAGAAGAAGAACCTAGATGGGGGAGAGGTGAGGCCTATAGAAGTAAATAAAAAGCCAGAAAAGGTGGGAGAGGAAGAGAGGGAGTGAGGGCGGAGCTTCTTCCAGACCCCGTCTGACTGGGCGGGTTCCAGGACCCCAAGAAGACCAGGTGAAAGGAAGGCCTCTCTGGCGCCACCTTCTGGTCACCACTTGTATGTGCACCAAACATTAATATTTAATAGACGTTTCCTTCTCATGGACTATATACTTGTGACTCTTCTAAATGGTTAGAATATAATTAAAGGTTTACAAAAAAAAAGTGAAAGGTCCAACAATGGAAGATGGGTTGAGAAAATTTTCATAGCAGACTATTAACATTAAATGATATTCACAATATATAGTTGAATGAAAAAACATCAGTTTCAAAAAAGTGTGCACAGTCATCTCATTCCTGTGAAAAACAATACACACACATATACACAGATATATATATAGAGAGAGAGAGAGAGAGCCACAAACAGAAAAAACTATGGAATGGTATACTCTAAGCTGTTAACAGCATTCTAGGCCCAGGGGTTAGACACAGCAGCAAATAAGACTGACAAGGGCCCTACTCGTAGCACTTTTATAACATCATATAAAAATAAGGTAAATAAATACAAAATTTGTGCCACACACTGTAAGCGGTGCTGGGATACGATTTCATGAACACACTGGACAGATACAGTCCCCGTTCTGACAAGTTTTCTTGTCTGTTTTCTGTGCAGGCCGACAAGACAGCAGGTTAAGCCCGATACCGCGGTAACTGCTACGAGTAGGGAAGTGAGGATGCTGCGGGGACGGAGGACAGGGCGCCTGCCCCGGCCGTGCGGGATCAGGGAAGGCTTCCCAAACAGGGAAGTCCACGCTCACAGCTCAAAGGTGAGTGAGGAGTTTGGCAGCTGAAGTAAGAGAGCTTTTCAAAAAGAGACCATAGCAGGTTCGAAGGCCTCAGCAGGAGGAAAGGAAGGGGAGCAGAGGGACACACAGACTGGCAGAACGACCAACTGCTTCATTTCAGGAATGTATCCTGGTGTCTGTGGCACTGGGGATTTGAGTGTGGATGGAGCAATGAGGAGAGAAGAAACTGAGAAGCAGATCATAAAACCACAGGGAGGAGTGCTCGGGCTTAACCTTGAGTGAACTCTCAAAGGTCATCACGGGTAGAGGGCTCGGTAAACTAAGTTAGCCCTAGTGCAAACTTCTTGAGGAAGAAACCATTTAAAAAAATAATAATATAGGCTGGGCTTGGTGGCGCATGCCTGTAATCCTAGCACACTGGGAGGCTGAGGCAGGAGGATCACTTGAGCCCAGGAGTTTGAGGTTGCTGTGAGCTATGATGACACCACAGCACTCCAGCCTGGGCAACCGAGTGAGACTCTGTCTCAAAAAAAAAAAAAAAAAAAAAAAAATTTAAAATCCATTTCTGAAAAATATTTAATCACATGAAGATATGCTTATGCTGTGGTATTTTTTTTAAAAAACTGGCTATAAAACAATGTGTATAGCATATATGGCAATCCCCTGTGGAAAAAAAGTATAAATATGGTATATATCATTCATAGTGCAAAGAAAAATGTCTTAGGGACTCCTGCCACCTTTCCTTTTGAGGATCCAGACTCTTTTGCTCTCCAACTGCTGCTTCCCTGGTCAGGGGTGGGGTTCTGCTCCCTGAAGGTTGGTGTCAGGGTGAAATAGGAGCCAGGTGGCAGGTGGGGCCTGGCATGCAGGTGCCAGCCGAGCAGCCGACCTCGGCCGGGGCTGGGAAGGGGCAACTAGGGCCGTGCTGTCCATGATCATTTTGTCAGAGGATGGTGCTGCCCCGAGGCAGGTATGTGCTTCCAGGGACACAAAAGCTGGTTCCAGAAGCTCTGCAATCGGGGTGGTTGTGTCCAAGTTGGCAACAGGACGGAGGGGTGAGTGGGGGTGGAGGCGGTGTCTTCTCTAGCTATAAGAGTCCTACATGGCGTTGTTGATGGGAAAAAACCTAAACTCTCTAAAACAATTTGAAGAGGTTTATTCTGAGCCCAGTGTGTGTGACCGAGGGCCCAGAGCATGTGGTTTCGAGAGGTTCTGAGAAAATGTGCCCACAGTAGCCAGGTTATAGTTTGGTTTTATACGTTAACAGAGACAGGAATTACATGTATACTCATAAATCAATAAGCGGAAGGCGTACATTGGTTTGGCTTGAAAAGGGGGGACATCTCGAAGTGTGTTTGTGGGTGCTTACAGGTTACAGGTGGGTTCGAAGATTCTTTGATTTGCAATTGATGAAAGAAATGAAGTTTTGCCTAAAGACTTATAATGTTTAAGAAAGTTTGTTAATCAGAGACAAGCCACTGGACATATCCCAAAACTCAAGTGATCTGTTAAGTAGATTGATGTCCTGCAGGTGTTTAACCTTTGTCTTGCATGGCCTTTGGCCTGTTAATTATTTAGTATCTTATTGTTACAAAGAGTAACTCAAAAAGGGAAGGGTCATAAGGAGGGGTGGCTGACCTCCCTTCTCCTCATGGCTAGCAACTCAGCTTTAAGGTTTTTCTGGGGTCCCCTTAGCCAAGAGGGGGTCCATTCCGTTAGCTGGGGTGGCTTAAGATTTTATTTTAGTTCACAGCATCTTCTTCCAATATAAAGCTGGCTTATTTACATTAAAGATTTGTTGTTTAGTGTGGCCACCTTCACCAATGATCTCAGCTAGATCTTCTGGGTAACTGGCTGCAGCTTCTCCATCAGCACGTGCTGCTTCACCTTGCACTTTTATGTTATGGAGATGACTTCTCTCCTTAAACTGCGTGAATCAACTTCTACTAGCTTCTAACTATTTTTCTACAGCTTCCTTATCCTCCCAGCTTTCATAGAGTTGTAGAGAGTTAAGGCCTTGCTCTGGATTAGCCTTTGGCTTAAGGGCATGTTCTGGCTGGTTTGATCTTCTATCACTCAAACTTTCTTCATATCAGCAGTAGGGCAGTTTCAATTTCATATTCATGTGTTTGCTGGAGTAGCACTTTTAATTTTCAAGAGCATTTCCATTGCATTCACAACTTCTCTGTTTGGTGCAAGAGGCTTAGCTTTTGGCCTGTCTCAGCTTTCCACATGCCTTCCTCCTTAAGCTTAATTATTCCTAGCTTTTGGTTTAAAATGAGACATGCTACAGTAAAAATATGGTATAATAAAAAAACAAACAAACAAACAAAAAAATGAGATATGCAACTCTTCCTCTCACTGGAGCTCTTAGAGGCCATTGTAAGATTATTACTTGGCCCAATTTCAGTATTGTTGTATTTCAGGCCCAAGGAGAGGGAGAGAGAAGGGGGAATGGCCAATTGGTGAAGTAGCCAGAAGACACACATTTACTGATTAAATTCACCCTCTTATATGGTCACAGTTTGTGGTGTCCCAAAACAATTACAACAGTAACGTCAAAGATCACTGATTGCAGTGATATGGTGTATCTTATAAAAGATATAATAATAATAATAATAATAATAAAGTTTGAAATATTGTGAGAATTACCAAAATGTGACACAGAGACATGAAGTGAGCACATGCTGTTGGAAAATGGTGCTGATAGACTTGCTCTACATGGGGTTGCCACAAATATTCAATTTGTAAAAAAACACAGTATCTGTGAATCATAGTAAAGCAAAGCACGGTAAAATGAGGTATGCCTGTACTTCATTCTACCCTCATTATTTCCAAAATTGAAGCTCTCTTAAACCTAGTCTGTCACCACATTTCATGTCTACAGATATGCTGATGCTCTCTCTATCCTGATAGTTCTTGGTATTTCAGGATGAGTTTGCCAAAGTATTTCTGCCTTATAAGGAAGATGAGGCCGGGCGCGGTGGCTCACGTCTATAATCCTAGCACTTGGGAGGCTGAGGCAGGCGGATCGTTTGAGCTCAGGAGTTCGAGACCAGGCTGAACAAGAGCGAGACCCCCGTCTCTACTAAAAAAATAGAAAGAAATTAGCTGGACAACTAAAAATATATGGAAAAAATTAGCCGGGCATGGTGGCACATGCCTGTAGTCCCAGCTACTCAGGAGGCTGAGGCAGTAGGATCGCTTGAGCCCAGGAGTTTGAGGTTGCTGTGAGCTAGCCTGATGCCACAGCACTCTAGCCAGGGTGACAGAGCAGGACTCTGCCTCAAAAAAAATAAATAAATAAAAATAAAATAAAGAAAAGAAAAGAAAAAGAAAAAAAAGAAAGATGAAAAATACTGGGTTTCATGAGATAAGTAGCTGTCAGGCATCCTGACTTTTTGATTAGTGTTATCTATTTTGCCACAGTTAAGCCAAAACTCATGTTTCTTTTTCAGGTCAGAAACTTCAGTCAATTTAGAACAAATGATGTTTTAGAAAACTTTGCCTTGAACATGCCTATCCTTTTTTCCTCAGTACTTGCTGTGGATTGTGTGAGCCCAAGGGACTAATAATACAAATTTTTTCCTCTTAATGTCTATAATTCATTCTTGAAAAATCACAAAATCTATAGCAAATTAATAGAGTCTATTTTCTATTTAAAATGGGAACATTAGACTGAATCACACAGTCACTCCTCATTAGTTTCTTAAAATGTAAATCAAACACAATACAATGCCCACATATAAGTAACAGACTCATGATGTAAAAATTAAAAGAAATATCTTAGGGAAATAACACTAAAGCCAAAATGTAATCTGTGGTTATCTCTAGTGATGGAATTATAGACAGTTTTTGTTTTCTTTTCTTTATGCTTTTCTGTATTTTTTCTAAAATTTCTGCATTGAAATAACTATATACTATTTTTTATAATCAAAAAAAGATATTTACATGCCTAAGAAGTGTGGTTTAGGGACAGAAAGCAGTGTCTTAAGGGTTAGAAGTCTCCAAGCATCCTAATGATGTGAAAGAAATATAGACAACTATTAAGTAGGAAGAAAATAGACTCAACATGGTCTAGCTGGAACTGCAGGACGCCGAAGATTTTACTTGCATTTTTCTGTAATAATTTGAATTGTAATCTGAACTGCACTAAAGGAAGCTCTATCTTTTTACAACACAGCATAAATTCCCCTATTGGCAGATAAGATTGACCAATATAACTAATATATATGCACATAGTTTTGCATGCCCAATCATGTCATTTGCATATGCCTTAAACCCTTAAGTCCGGTTTCTAAGAATTCTGAGCCACGCTGGTTGCACTTGACAAGTAAGTTTTAATTCAATCATTTTAATTTAAATGATTGAATTTTAATACTAGATGCTTCATATACTCCCCCATTTGGAGTGTGTAAATGTGGGAACACTTAACATGTGACTGTCACAGAAGTGAATATACCAGACGTGGTTTGGGTTTCAAGGATCTGGTTTCATCTGGATTTACTCTGTTGGCACAAGCTGAAGAAAGGTCCAGAAACCCTCACTGCACTCTTACTTCTAAAAACAAAGTTTAAAGTAGGACATCATGAAATGATTCTGTGAAGCCAGAACTTCCTTTGATTATTCATGGAAATGAATTGTTGCATATAATAATTATAAGTCAAACAATATGGGGAAAAATATTCTATTAACAACTGGTCCAGAATTCCTCTCAGGGAGAGCTTGCCTGTGTTAGAAAATGCCATCCTGCCTGGTCTATAGATGCTGGGTCTGGCTTGTTATCCTACAAGGGGCTCCTGGGTGAATCTAGGAGGTAGAGTCAAAATGTGGAAAAAACAACACTCAGCGTGCTTTTTCCTATATTCTCACTTGCAATGGTCAACACAGAAGACTTCTGTGACCAAATGTGTGTGTGGGTTCTGCCCACCGCTAAGCAAGCAATTCTGCAACAGGCACCAGCTCGGTGTTCTCCAATTCAGTTTTGACATTATCTACCTGGAGACAGCATCAGATTCCACAAGGTGAGGGCTCAGTCCCCAAGACTGCAGTCACAAGTCTGGTCAGAACTTCTGACCAACCAGCTTCAGGTTGAGCTTCCCACAACTTCCTCTTTGGGTTTGATTAGTTTGCTAGAGTGGCTCACAGAACTCAGGGAAACACTTACTTACATTTAATGGTTTATTATAAAAGCTATACAGATAAAAAGACACATAGGGCAAGGTATGGGGGGAGGGGCACAGAGCTTCCATGCCCTCCCTGGACATGCCACCTTCCAGGAACCTCCACGCGTCAGCTCTCCAGGAGCTCCCTGAACCCAGTCCTCTTGGGCCTTTTATGGAGACTTCATTGGATAAGCATGATTGACAGCCATGCAGAAATGTGACTGGACACAAAGGGTGTGATCTGACACTAACAAAGTGGGGAAACCCAGCCAGGCCTCTCTGTGCAGCATTTCTTCCTCCCAGGGATGGGACAGGACCCCTTCTGAAACAGGGGTCTTATGACCTACAATCAGATGAGCTAGATCAGTCTATTTCTTTATGGCCAGCTCTAAGACAGAAAAGCAGGGGAAGTTCCCTGCCTCGGGAAGAGAAAGGACAGATGAAAGGAGGGCAGGAGAAGGTCAGAGGGAGAGATTCTGTTTCCTGAGATCTGTTCCTGAGGCCTAAAGCATCCAACATTGTAACAGAAAACTGTAACAAGGGCTATGGAAGTCATCAGCCAAGAACTGTGGATGAAAACATATACATTTTATTTATTTATTTATATTTATTTTTTCATAATACCACAGAGGGGGAGAATGAAAGAGAGAAAGGGAGAGAGGAGATACTGTGTTGTGCCATGGCCCCTTGAATCCTCAGAAAGTCCAAAAATCACAGAATGATGCGTGAGACTGAATTTCTCATGGAAACCACAGAGGGACTGAGGGGCCAACCAGCTCTAAGGCTTTGCAGTCTTGGGGAGAAGCAGCCCCTGCTGCCTTTGAGGCATGTGGCCACACTCAGAGGGAGGCAGAGAAGAGACCTGGTGAGAGAAGTGGAGGTGCCATGGCAAGGTTCGTACTCACAAAGTGAAAGGGACCAGTTCGAGGAAAGATACAGGGACTTATAGAGAACAGATGAAGGAAATTTCCTGATTCTGAGAAAAGGCTTGAGTAAGAGGGCTCCAAGAAGGCAGTTTATCCTGTCCAGCAGGGACATAAGGAGACAAATTCTTACAGGAAGAAGAAAAATATGCCCATGCCTGCTCTTGAACACAGTACAGGCATTCCTGGAAACTGCAGCACGAAGGGTACTGCTACCAAATAGATACGATTTTCCCCCTAGCAAAATTATTCTAACAGAATAGCATCCTGACCAAGAACTCAGCGTCACAGAAACCATAAATACAACCAACCACGTGTCATAAAAGCAAAGATAAGCATTAACCTATACAGTCACCTAAAATCATAAAATTATTCTGAAGTTCTATAAAACAGGCATAAATGTAATAGATAGATAATTTTACAAGTGACTCCAATATGTAATAATAAAGTGAATAGCTGTAAAAACAACTAGTGTAACATAAATTTAACATGAAATGTGTCAGTTATAATAAAAATTAACTAAACACTTAATAATTTTGTTCACTTTCTTAGCACTTAACTATAGTTTATGGAATGATATATAGGTATAACCTTTAAAAGGGCTATTCGAGAAAACCTGAGTTAATATTCTTTTCTCTTAAGAAGTATTCCCGAATTAATCAGTGCCACTTGAAGTCCATCAATTAATCAAAAGTTCTTTAAGATATACAGTAGATGCTTACTACTTGTTTGTTGTTGTTGTTGTTGTTGAGGGTGATAATGATGGTGGTGTCTTTTCTGAAAACACTGAATAACAAATTTAGAAGGAAGAAGCAGAGAGGGAAGGTACGACAGGAGGATTCGCCACTATGTCACTGAATATTGGTTGGGCTGCAGCTGGTTACATGCTCTCTTAAGAGGCAGGACCTTCTGGAGGGTATCAGGTGAAATTAGTTCATACTATGGAGTACCTTATGAGGGACAGATGACTGGGAAGCAGTTGCTTGAGGGGGGTATTTATTAGTCATGATTGCATTAGGCTGCAAGTAACAGATACCTGTCAATAAACAGGGCCTTATAGTTCCCAGTAACAAGAAGTGGAAGCGGCCCAGGGCTGGCACAATAGCTCAAGATAGTCATCAAGGACCCAGCTTCTCTACCCTCCTGCTCTGTCCTCATGCTTCTGCAACCCCAGGCACCATGACCACATTCCAGGCACAAAAATAGGAGAAGAGCAAAAAGTGTGTGCCAAGTTTATCACTTTTTATGAGGAAATTAATAGCAGAGCTGGGGAACCTTTTCATGTTGGAAGGCTGCATTAATTTAGCTGTAATCAAATACAACCGCATCTAAGAAACTTCAATCAGATACACTTAAAAACATACATTATTTTGTAAAAATCTAACTACTATGTACTTAATAATTTCTAAAAATGAAAACTATTTGTTAATTTTAAAGTTAACTAACCTTTTAATGACTTTGCTGTGTCTGCTTTTGTTGGAAAGTATTTGAATATTTGGTTGCAGCATGGAGGTCCGCAGTATCAGTTGATCCTTTAGATGAGCATCAGTCATTTGTGACCTTAAGGATGTCTTGATTTGGGTTAGGCAGGAGAATGTAGATTCCCAGCAGTAAGTGACTGAAAATCAAGAAAGCATTTTTCAGGTATGTTGGGTATTCTACTGCATTTTTTCATATTTCAATTAGATCTTTCTTAGCATCAAGCAATGATTTTAAAATGTCATATACTGAGAGCTCAGTCAGTTCCATCTGTAGTTCTTTAGGTGCCTTGGTGATATCAAATAGGCGAGGCTGAAATGCTAATTTGAGTGTGATGTCATGATTCTCAAAGTCAGTGAAACTTTCATTGTATTCTGTAATTAACAGGTCTATAACAGCTGCATATTTCTCAAATGATTCCCATATATCATCCTGCTCATCAATGACCTTTGCTAAGTGGGGAAAATGTTCACCTGAAAATTCCTTTTGAAGAAGAAGTGTTTTGAAAAAAGATAGCTTTTTTCAAAATGTTTAGATTTTCACCACATATCATATATAGACTTAGTTTTACCTTGCAAAGAAATATTCAAGTTGTTTTGATTTGACATGATATCACAAAGAAATGCTGCATTCCTATAGAAATATTCTTTTAATAACTCACATTGCTAATTCTGTTCTTCATAAAATTTAACTATATGTTTTCACACAGATAAAATTTTGGCTAATACCTGTCCCTGTGATAGCCAATGCACTTTAGAATTGTACAGCGTATCCACACTAAACACCTCATCCTTCAACCTTAGCATGTTACGAACTTGATAATGCCATGTTGCATTTGTGTGAATATTGTTAACAATACTTATAACTTGTTTGCAAAGTTTCACTTAAAACAGTAGCTTAGCTGATGCAAGATACAATGAAAAGAAATGATAGTATCTGTATTTGTTGATACTTTTTTTAATCTGTGCGATAAACCCTTCATATTTTACTGTCATGGAAGGTTCACCATCACTAAACTTACCAAATTGAGTCCCACTTCACAACATTTATCTTGAAAGTTGTTGAAGATATCTATTCCTCATGTTCTCTTCACAGGAGTGCCCTAAGCAGGTAACTCTTTGTAGCAGAGAAAATCTTCAGATCCATAGCAATTAAATAATATACATTTTCCTTTTGAAGTATTGCATGAAGTTGTTCTGTTAAGTTGAAGGCTAATTCATGCTGCCAATCAATTATGGTTCTCCTTGAAAGAGGCAGTTATTTGTACTTTGAAATGCTATCAGGTTCTAAGCATCCTACAACTTCAACAGTCCATTCTTTCACAATTTCTGTATCACTGAATGGCTTCCCTTTTTTCCTGAGTACATAAACTACTTAATAAGTTGCTTCAGTGGCTTTATTTCCAGGTCATATTGCTGTTTGAAAGAATTGTCTTTGCTTTTGCTTTTCATCTTTTAATTTCTACAATACAACCTTTTGAACTTCTCCTTCTAATTTAAAATATTTGTGGTCCTTATGAGTGTTATAATGCTGATGAGCATTGAATTTCTTTAATGTTGATATTGCAGTATCACAAAGCAAGCAAATCATCTTATCTTTAGTAGAAATAAGGTAATATTGCAATTCCCAATCCTCATTTAAAAATCTGTTTTCTTCCTTCAGTGTTCTCTTGGTCTTATTTGACATGATGGCCTGTTATGCAGACAGAATTAAAAAATACCGTTGAGCTGTGAAACTACTCACAAATTCCACTTCAAACAGTGTACCATTGTCAAAAGCTGATAACAGACTGGTGTACTCGACCCCCATAAACTTTTGTCAACCAGCCTTGTGCAGTAGTGGCATCAGTCAGGCGGGGGAAGTTAGAACTAAATCATGAGGGTAGCAGCCATCAATTTAGTCCTTATGGCTTACTAATGTTCTAATTGTGTCAGTCAATCTGGAAGGATTATTTCATTGAAACTTATTTTATTCTTTGGTACTTTAAATACATTCATTTTAAAAATAAAATAAAAATATAAAAAACAAACAAAAATGTATTAATAAAAATAAAAGGATTTTTTTCGGTAAAACTTGGATTCAGTCAAAAGGCCGCACTTAAGGACCTGCAAGGACACAGGTTCCCCATCCCTGATCAACAGCTTCCTCCCTATTAGCCGACTTCTGTTTACCTATCATTGGTTACCATAAACATGGCCACTTAGCCACAATGGATATTGAGCATATTCTATTCCAAATAAAACCAGTGTTCTGTAGTAAAAAACAGGGGAGAATGGATAGTTCATAGGCAACAAGTATTATTCTTCTACAGGCTGACTTATTTGGGGATTATAATTCAGGATTTTGCTGTGGTATACTCCATATTACAGGTGATGTTTAAATGGCAAGGTCAATACAATTTTTTCACTGATGTATTATACTTCAATAATTTAAAGTAAGTTTAAACTGATGTATTATACTTTTTATAAATTCTTCCCTGCCCACCCTCTTAAGATTATTATCCACCATTTAAAAATACAGAAAACTGGCCAGGTGCAGTGGCTCACACCTGTAATCCTAGCACTCTGGGAGGCCGAGGCGGGTGGATCGCTCGAGGTCAGGAGTTCAAGACCAGCCTGAGCAAGAGCGAGACCTCGTCTCTACTAAAAATAGAAAGAAACTATCTGGACAACTAAAAAAAATATATAGAAGAAATTAGCCGGGCATGGTGGTGCATGCCTGTAGTCCCAGCTACTCGGGAGGCTGAGGCAGGAGGATTGCCTAAGCCCAGGAGTTTGAGGTTGCTGTGAGCTAGGCTGATGCCACGGCACTCACTCTAGCCCGGGCAACAAAGCGAGACTCTGTCTCAAAAAAAAAAAAAAAAAATACAAAAAAAAAATAAATAAAAATACAGAAAACTAAATTTTAGGTTAAATGACTTGTCCAAGGACAAATGGGCTCGAATGAACATTAATTATCTTCACCCAGCATTTTGCACATAGAAGGTTATCAATTATAGATCATGGCAGGAGTGATAGAAGAGGACTTGGAGATCACTGGGCCTACAAATGAGGGAACAGAAGCCCAGGAAGTGTAACTGATTTAGCCAAAGTCTAGTTGTCAATAGAGATAGGACTAAAACCCAACCCTTCTGTCTCTCATTCTACTGCATTTTCCACTACCCAATTCTGTCCATAAATGTATATCTAACCTTTGCACCCATTTCTTTTGGGAGGAAGAAGAAATGAGTCACAGGGTTTTCACTTTAACTCTGATATTTCAGATTTTTTTGTAACCCATTTCTTATTTACAGGGTCCCTCGGGACCCTAATATCAAAGCTTGTTACTTTATGGACACAGACACACACATTATGGGATCTATTATATTTCCAAAAATAGTACAACTATAGAAATATGAGTTTATTATGATCCAGTTTGTCTCTGACCCTTGGGTTTATTCTGCCTGTAAGGAAATTAGCTTTAAGGTTTCTTCGGTATTTCAGTTTTTAGGGATCACCATCCTAGGAGGCCAGACAACCTCCTTCAGTGTTGTGATTTTATCTGGGAAGGTTTCATGTGCACAATCAAATGGCCAACTGGGAAGGGATGGTGCAATCCAGGTGGCCCACCTTTCCCCCAAGGCAGGTAATGCCTCTCAGCATCCCAGACTGGAGGCCATAAGGCATCTGCAGAAGAACCGGAATGACAGGAAACCACTATTTTTTGAGTAGCTCTAAATTATCTGAAAGTTCTTCCCTCTCTTGAGCCAAAACCCACCATTTCATAGCTTCCATTCATTGATCCCAGTTCTGTACTCATGTGCTATATGGATGTTAGCTCCCTCTTCTGTGGAAAAATATTTGAAGAAAGTCATCATGATCCTGGTTAGTCTTTTCTCCAGTTCCTTCTATTATGGTTCCTGGGCATCTCTGGATTCTTCACTGTCTTAATCACCACCTCCAAATAAAATCCAGTTAACGAGTCCCTTAGACCTGGCTATGTTGAGAACCAGACACACAATACGATGGATAAGGTGTGAATGGCACCTAATAGGGCCATGTCCTTCTTCATTTCGGATACTCAATTAATGTGGCCTTAAATTACATTAATACCTTCAACCCAGTGTTGTTCCATATTGAGCTTGTTGGTCAGTTCAAGCTATGGCCGTTTTTCCGGAGCACTGAAGTTGGGCCACTGGCCTCCTCTGGAGGGCCGCGTCTACACTTACCTCAGGCAGCATTCAAATAAGCAAGTACGTCACAGTAACTGGTTCTGTGGTTGTCAAAAGATAATTCAATCACGACGACGAACTACATTCATGGTACACGTAACCTATTCCAGGCATTGTGCTCACAACTGTACTGCTATCATCTCCTGCAACCCTTATGCCAGCCCTCCTGAGGCAGATATCACCCAGACTGAAGGGAGAACAGCCTCACAGAGGTGGAAGGGTTTGCTTATGATCACAGCAAAGGAAATAGAGATGTGAGGAATTCAGAGCCAGGTGTGTCTGAATTCAAAGCTTTTGCTCTTAGCTACGACTTGACTCTGCCTCTTTATTCTCAACATACTGAAAATAAAAAAAATGATTAAATGATGGCTCTTCCTGTTGCTTTATAATAACCATGGAGAGAGCAGTTGGAATAAGAGGAGACAGTTTGAAGTTCTGTTTTGGTTAGCCTCTAGGATAGGCACCCTAGGGGGATTAGAGCTAGAATGGTCTAGTAATTTACAAAAATATTTAAAATGCCAATTGAAGGAGTCTCCCTGGCACCTGGCTTTGCTGGGCTTGTATGATACAAGGTAGCTATGAAGGATACATGGAAAGGCACCTAAATATCTATTAAAATATTGGAAATCAAAGTACTATGCCAACACTGGCAACAATTATTTCCAATCAGAGCTTGCTTGAGTTTTAAAGCTCAGCAAGTGACGTGAAAGGAAAAAGAGCTCTATGATTTATTTTCAAACTATTTGTTTAAATGCCCCAGTCTAGTACCAGCTGTCCCTCAGCTCCTCACGATGAGAGTGGCTGTGAAAGAAAACTGTCAACATGAAAACACGATCAGAATAATAGCTGACCCAGTAAGGAGCAGATCTTTTTAAAACAAGATTAGATCATTGACTTTGGCTTTGTGTTCTGACCTTGGTCTCTCCCCTTTCTAGGTAACAGTCCTTTGAAACTGTGTAACGATGGCTTTGAGAGAAGCTTCAGAAAAGGACAACTGTTCAGTGGATTGAACCACATTCAGCTAGCTAAAAAAAACCAAACTAAAGCAAAATCTTGCTCTGTTTGCTGCAATACGGAAGACTGAAAATGTGAATTAGATGGAAAAATGAATGCACTCAGTTTTTTCTTCCTTCGAAACTATAGTCTTGACTTTAAACAAGGCTCTTCTCTAATGTTAGTTCTGTCAAATGGCCAATCTAGACCCTCTGTAGAAGAGGATGCTCCCACCTCAGGGCCTTTGCACATGCTATTCCTGTTATCTGGGAATCTTCAACCTCATTCCCATCCCTTAGTCCTGGCTGGCTGCTGCTCTTGCTTTATGTCTCAAAGTATGCCCTCCACAGGCCTTTCCAGACCTCCCAGACTACTGTAGGTATGCTGGTTCCATGTTCTCCTTGTACCCTGTAGCTAGACAGTGCTTCTGGCAGGTAGTATAAGGCCCCCCCACCGAGATGTCCATGTCCTAATCTCCAGGGCCTGAGAATAAAGGACTTTGCAGATGTGACTAAGCTAAGGATCTTGAGAAGGGACAATGATTCTGAATTATGCAGTGGGCCCAGTGTAGTCCCAGAAGTCCTTATAAGTGAAAGGAGGAGGCAGGAGAGTCAGAGTCAGAGAGAGATTGAAGATCCACACTCTGGATTTCAGATGGAGAAGGGGCAAGAGCCACGGAATGCAGGTGGCCTCTAGAGGCTGGAAAAGACGAGAGAAATGGAGTCTTCCCTGGAGCTTCCAGAAGAAACACAGCCCTGCTGACAACTTGATCTTAGTCCAGTGAAACCCATTTCAGACTTCTGACATCCAGAATTACAAGATGATATGAATAATTTTGAGTAGCTTTAAGCCACTAAACTGTGCTAATTTGTCACAGAAGCAGGATACTAATGCAGTACTTACCATACTTGAATTTATTTGTTGTTCTGTCTTTTCTGTTCAACTATAAGCTCTATAAAAGTAGAGACCATGTCTTATCCACCTCTATATCCTTAGCACCTAGCATCCCAGGTGGGGAGATTGTATGTGTAAAAGGAGTATTACATACTCTGGATAATAGTTTGGTTTTTAAAAAGATTTTAATATAAATATGTGTTTCATTAAGATGAGGAGAGGGAGATTCCATAATCATTAGATAGATAATTCACTCTTAATTTTTTTCTGAGGCATGACCTGTTTTGTGACCCTCTTCCCTAGGAGATAGATGAAAGGCTATAACCAATTTTTGTATTAATTCCCAAACCTGGGTTTAAAAAAACTTGGCACTAGATATAGGGTACGCTCTAGTCATCTGAGCTGCCCAACACTCTGGTGCAGTAAAGGGGGAGATGACAGAAGTCAGGAGGGGTGACAAGGCAGCGAAGTGCAGGGAGACGCAGTGCTCCTGCGGGCTCCTGCCAGCACACCTGACTATGCTACCACGGTAGGAAACCCCCGCCCGGGCCTGGAAAGCTTACCATGCGCTTTACTGCCATCTGCTGTCACTGTGCGTTTGGTCGAATTCAAACTGCAGACTTCAGGTCTTCATGTCTCTCAGATTCAGAATAGTACAATCGAAAATTACAGATTAACACTAATCCCCTCATTTTACATAGTACATGTAGTATGAACGTTCATTTACTCCACACATCCTTGCCGACAAATGGTGCTTTAAGTTTTTAAAAAATTTTAGTCATTTTCATGGTTTTGTAGTGGTATCTCATGGTTTTGTTTTGCATTCTCATGACGAATAAGGTTGGGTACTTTTCACGTGTGCTTATTGGTCATTTGGGAACCCTGTTCTGAGGGATGGCTACTTGAGTGTTTTGCTCATTTTTCTATTGGGTTGTCTGCCTTTTCCTTATTGACTTTATGAGTTCTTTATTCTGGATAGGAATGCTTTGTCAGATATGTGTGTAAATATTTTTTTCTCATATTGAGGTCTGCCTTTTCATTCTTATAATGGGGTCTTTTGATGTATAGAGTTTCCAATTTTAATGTAAATTTCAAATTTACACTTAATGTAAATGTACATAAGTGTAAATTTAATGCAAATTATAAAGTCCAATTTACCAATTTTTTCTTTTATGGTTCATCATTTTTGGGTCTTAAGACCAAAACCAAAGTTATGTATATATTCCCCTATGTTATTGTCTAGAAACTTTAGCATTTACCATTTCACTTTTGTCACCCAGGCTGGAGTGCAGCAGCACAATCACAGATCATGGACTCCTGGCCTCAAGCAATCCTCCCACCTCAGCCTCCTGAGTTGCTGGGACTGTAGGCACGAGCCACTGTGCCCAGCACCTTTAACATGTAGATCTACCGTCTACCTGAAACTGATTTGGGGGTAAGTGTGATACATAGGGGTATTCATTTTTTCCCACTGGAATATTCAATTGACTGTCTAAAGAGTACCCTTTCCTCACTGCATTGCACGTCACCACCTTTGTCATAAATTAAATACCTGTGGATCTGTTTCTAGACTCCATGCCACTAGTCATTTGTTTCACAGCCATGTATTTCATTGTAATATGTAATATTAATAAATACAACAGAAGCAATAACAATTATTATAACGATAATAGAAGTAAAGTTATTTTTTAAAGCCCACAGGTTGCTTTGTCTACTACTACTTCTAGCACACTAAGCGATGTGAAAGTGTTTTAATACAGTCTCCAGTGAGACTAATCTGGGTCTCACTTTCAGAATTAAATATTAATGGGATTAACTTCGATGACTACTACCATATAGCTAACACTTAACATCGAGTTTACTATTTGCTAGGCACTCTTTTAAGCACCATTCATACAATAACTCACTTAATCTTCCTAATAACTCTATGAGGTAGGTACTATTAATCCCCTTCACAGATGAGTACAGTTAATTACGATGCACCCAAATCGCCCAGCTAGTTAAGTGTTCAACCAGGACGTGAACACAGGCCAGTCTGGCTCCACAGTCTGTACTCTCAACCACTACCATTGGTGCCTCTCTTACGGGCAGTGGGGCAGTGCATTTTCTTGCAGACGACATGCAGCCAGGCAACAGGGAGTGGGAGCACCAGTCTCCTGGCCTCGGGACTATCGATCATTCCAGAGCAACAGGACCCTGGAAGATCCCCTCTTGCTCCTCTGTCCATTCGCTCTCTCTTTGGGGTACTGAAATATTATTTGAGGGCAGGCTGGTAAACTTAGCATGGTTAAATGCTTCACACACATGATGGAGATACGGCTTGATGTAAAAACCTTTAATGATGTCACTCTGTTTTCCTTTTCAACCTCAACGCCCTCCCAAACCCTCAAATATACTGTTCTGTGTTCTTTTCTGTGATAATCGGGTGTGGCCACAAGGGCAAACACAAGAAAACAGTTAATTATACTCACAAGTCCTAGAAACAGGAGGCACAGCGCACCATGCACAGCCACACGGGAAAGCCCCAGTCAGGAGGCAGAAGGGGCAGGAGCAGGGGCAGGCCCTAGGCCTTCACTGGCATTTCGAGGAAAAGACAAGGCAGGGAAGGGTACACAGTTTGGGATTGGCTACTTTGAATAATTTCAGTGTGCTATAAACTATAGGGGTTGTCTCTAGCTGCCTGTTACTGGGCCCTGGGATGATTAAGGCAGAGGAATATTGCCTCCTGGCATGTAAGTGCCAGGGAGCAGAGGTATGGCTCAGGATTGCTTCATCTGCATATCAAAGGCATGCTCCTACCTTGTATGTCTGAGAACTGGCTATCCCCAGAAGGAGCAGTTGCTCACCAGCCAGGAAGGTTTTTTAAGATGCCAGAACACCATAATATACAGAAAATTTTAAAAATATAAACAGTACATGTACTCTTTATTCAAACTACCTGTAGTGCCCCAAACTGCTATGTGCTCCTTCGTCTCTGAGCATATACTATTCTTTGCTTTGTTTGCATGTCTTTTTGTTTATCTTTAAATCTTAGATCAAATACCATCTCTCTGAGGTCAAATCCCAAAAGACCCAGATGCAGAGTTAAGAGCTTTCCTTCTGTCAAACTCTGGTGACTGTAGCACTTTTCATATTGCTGTAATTATTGGTTAATATACCTGCCTGTTTCTTCCATTAATTTTAAGACCCTCCTGAGGGGTTGGGGCGTGGAAAGAGGTAGAAACATTGCTGGAATGAATGAATGAATGAATGAGCAACTGAAAGAAACCCTCCCTTCCAGAGACAACATTCCACTCTTCCTCTTTTTCTCCACACTGTATCATAAACTCTGTCTCCCACATGGGGTGACGAAAGCTCCTTCTTTTTCTCCCTGTACAACATATGTTTGTTACCTCTAGCTGGGCCCCTTCCTGGCTAGGCTAGGGTGGCTGAAGAAGGAAGGCTCAGAATTTTCGTTGGTCACTGACTGAGATCAGTAATCAGAGTTTTAATATAATGGAATTAATTTATTATCAAGATAGAAAATATATTTTGAGGCAGATATTTTAAACCAAAACTTACATAAATTCCAGTGTTCATAGTTCATTCAATGTTATAAGCATCTTTAAAAACTAATCCTTATGATACCTCAAGTGGTAAGCAAAGGGTATTATTTCCATTGTAGAGATTCAGAATGAAGCTCAAAGATGCCAAATGACTTCATTCAAGGTACCAAAGCTCATAAGTGAGATGGGCAAAATTCTCATTTGAATCCAAGGCATCTGTTACTAAATCTGAAGCATTTTCCATTAAGCCACACTGCTCCCTGTTCCTTGACTTAACATTTATTTCCCCTCAGCTTATATTGGTCAATATTTATAGACAACAAAAAGGATACATGCTTCATACCTGCAAGCACTGAGTTAATGATCATTTTGAAAGCTCCTCAATGTAGGTAACCAGCAGAGCCTTCTCAAAAGAAAGTTAGTTGGGACAGCGGTGCCAGAGAAGCAAGCATTTTATAAATCTCTCATAACAGAGGCACTGGTCTGCAGAGTATTTTAGGGATCTGTATATTTCTAAGGAGAATACAAAGTACACAACTGTTTATAAAGAACCTCTCTAGGTTTTGTTTCATTATGAAATGATAAAAAAAATCAAATGTTTCTAGGTAATCAGTAAAATTACAGATGTAAGATGCAAAGTACAGTGAGTTGGTACTACAGGAATAGAAAAAAGATAATGGATCCAGTGTAGAATTATGAACATGACCATAGAATTTAAATTGTGGCAATGTGAACAAAGGAGCCAACAGTGTATGAAAATCTGAACATATTTTTTATGTTTTATTATTAGATAACCAAAATAAAAATATTGTACAAAACTAATTTAGAATGAATTTTTAAATGCTTTCTCTGTTTTCATTTATCAGCAAGTGAGCCAGCTGATCTTGTATTTTGAAGTTTACCATTTAAAATCATTTGTACTAATATTAACTTCTTATATGTGGGGTGACGGTTGTCATTCTTTCATATACTTCTGAGTGGGTGATTTTAAAAATCCATGCCAGGACATTTATTTGTCTCTGCAGGTTGTATAGAGGTATTCCTGTACTGTGATCCTTCAGAAACTGGAGTTTCAAAGACTTGACTTATTAGCCTCCCTCTTTCTCCTCAGTAATCCTCCAGATTCAGGGGAATTATGAAAGACTCAACTTTGGCAATGGCTGGAATAGTACTATCTTCCCAAATCCTAGTTCATGAGACACATTAATCAAATAGAAAACAGAAATTTCAAATATTTTATTATATAGTTTCAATTGAGAAATATATATAGTATTTACATGGCATTGCATTTTAAGTATTTATGTATCATTAATATAGAAAGTAGTAAAAAATGTTGGTTTGCTTGAACTATGAGGGCCTTTCAAGCATATGGTATACAATGAAAAGGACTATTAAAGAATATGTTGATGAAAAAAATCATATCATGGAAAACTATTAGCAACATGGCTCAGAATTATATTTTAGATCCTAATTTTTTTCCATATTAAAAAAATACAAGCCTACTGACTTATGAAGCATAAGTTTGCTTTCAATAAATCACTTTGTCAACATAACACAATAAATTTACAGTTTATATTTTATTTAAAATCTTTAAATATAATTGAAGAGCAAAATTTTAGAGGAGTACTGTTAAAATAGTAATTAGGAATGTACAAAAAACTATATTGGGAAAAATGTCACATATAATACCTTAACAAATGTAAACCCCATTAGAGATGTAAACATATTTCATGAAAAGAGTATATTGACCTACTAATATAAGTATACAACAAAGGAATGAATAGGTACCATTCCATGAGTATTAATGAATTAATACTCTACCAGTGAATTAATACACTACCAAACAGGGTGAGCAATTATAATGAGGCAAACTGAGTGAGTACTAATAGAATATAAAATTTCTAAGTACATTTGAAAATATCTTTCAACATTTATTTAACCATAAATATGTAAAACATGAAAATACTGAACTGAAAACTAGTCTTGAACTTGGAATCAAATAATTTGTCAATATGAGAAAAGGCAGGCAGATCCCAGCTTATAAAATGATCCACAGAGACAAATTATGAGGACTGTTTTGATTATCATTTAAAGGTGTTATGTTGGAAACATTTAGATATTTTTTTGCTTCACTGTCAGTGCTAATTTATTATTTGGTGAATTAAATACCACACATAATGGGAAAATAACATTTTCTATTATGGAACATTATATATTTGCAAGTTATAAAAATAAATCTTTCTGCAGATAAAAAGAAAAAATAATAATTTGTATTACAAGTTTTTAAAAATATGGCAAACCCACCTGATACCATGACATTTTTTTTGCCATGATTATACTGAGTCTTTCAGAATCTATTCAATAAATTAAATCAGAAATCTTTGATCCACCAATGTCTTGGATGCCAAATTCTTTTGTCCTGCTGTATTACGGATAAATCGAAAAATCTGGAGAATTAAAACAATTCAGAATGAAAAGAAACATATATTTAAAAAATTAAATATGTATACCATTAAAATACCTAAATCAGCTAATTCTCTCAATTATTTATTTTCATATATCAGACATCTGAATTCCATGGTGATATAAAAAATTATTTCAAGACTATTATCATCTTCCATAATATCAAAGCTGTATAGGTTCCTATTCAGAGTTTATTTTTATGAATTAATAATACAAATACTTTCATGTTCACAGGAATACGCATTTAAATATTTACAAAGGCAACTTTCTTCTAATGCTAAAAGCTACGGAAACATCAAAAGAATCTACTTGTTAGGGACAGAATTTGTTCATAATTCTAGACCAATAAATCAAGGACTAATAAATTTCATCTTACTGACTCATATATACTTCCTTGACATAGTGGAGAATATTTAGGTGATATTAATAACACCAATTTAAGAAGAACAGATATGCCATTTCTTGAAATCTCCATTTCAGGTTCCACACTTATCCATGCAGTTGTTTTTTATCTACACAGGCAGGGGTGGTGTGAGTGTTTTAAGCTAAAGGAGCTTTTTGGTACTGAGCTCTGAGCTAGCTCTCCAGTGCTTGCTTTTCTGTTACATTAACATCTGGCGGTGAAGGTGAACAGGACTCTAATTACTGCTCACTTTTAGGATCTAGAAGATTGGCAGATAAGTGTCTTCCTACCAGATTCCCCTCATGTTTTCTCAAGCAACTTATGTCCTCCACTAGACCACAGTATTTCACTGACCCTAAAGGACAGAGTATAGAATGTGGTTGGTTGAAATGTTATTTTTTCTTTTGGTAGGGTTAGTTATATTCTAAACCTTTACAAATTCCTAGTGAAAGTAGATGTTGTTACTCTCTGCTGTGAAAATAAATATCTACTTTCTACATACTTATTTTAAAGGAAACCCAGAAAAATTTTAAAAATTTACCTCTTGCTGTAAGTATGTAAGGAAGGCTGCTAAAACAAAATTTTGGCAAGCCAAATCCACAACACAGAAGAATAGCAGATCAAAAATAAGAAGAGTGGCTTCATTTCCATAATACAGAACACTGCTGAAAGAATAACTTTCATCTATTAAAAAAATTATAACATATAAATTAGAAACTTAAAAATAGAACAAATCTATGATAAATTTCTGGTGATAAAATTTGTATATTTAAAAACAGCATATGAGAAACTATTACTCCTTATAATACTCCAGGGCTTACACAAAAATGAACAAAAAGTATTAAGATTTGCTAATCCAGAAGAGGTTAGTCAAAGAACTCATAAAATCTCAAAAAAAGCAGTTTTACCATTAGGATCAAGGGTTAGTAATTGGTAGTAGTATAAATTTATAGTTCATACCTTTTAAAGAACTATTAATCAATATCCTTTCTCTATTTCTTTACATAACTAAGGCTAAATTAATCTTAAAAAGACTCTCTAAGTTAAAAAAAACAAAAACAAAAACAACAAAAACCAGCAAGGCATAGAATAGTACATAGTGTTCTAGAATTTCTGTTTCAAATAGTCCTCTAAGGTTTTGCTCTAAAACCTCTGCTCACTTTACAAGTGGGTTTTATCCTTTTTTGGATGTGAATGCCCTTTTAAAAAGATTCTAATGAAAGCTATAGACCCTTTCACCAGGGGGAAAAAAAAGTACACACATACGAATCTTGCAAATAATTTCAGAGTGGTCCAGAAAGCCACTGAAGCCATCCATGGACCCTCAGTTAGGAACCTCTGTTTTATATAAGGGGGCATCTGGAGTGCTGGTAATAAGGTTCTCTCTTGACAAGGGGCATATTTAGTTTGTGAAAATCACTGACCTGTAAGTTATATCCTTACAAATTATGTACTTCTGTATGTATATACTTGTATATACAATTTAAAAAATAAACCTGTTTTACATGGTCTTCATGGGTGATCTTCCACTACCATTGCTCCAGCAATGACTTCATATGGTGACTCCCCAACTTATTGTGTGCCCTGACTTTCTCCTAAGATTTAGTCCTAGATGTCCCAAAGGTAACTCAAGATACAACATATTCAAAACTAAATTCATCCCCTCTCCCTCAAAACCTAGTCCTCCATCTGTATTCCGTGTCTCAGTAAAAGGTATTACCACCAACCACTTAGTCATACACACCAGAAGTCTGGATTATTTTTGACTACTCTTTCTCTCCTACTTCTTTTTTCCTTTAACATCTCTGGCAATCCTTTCTTATTTATCCCCATTGCTACTGCCTAAGCTTATAGTCTCATCATCTCCTGATGAAGATGAAGATAGATAAATGCAAGAACATAGAATTAGGAGGAAGATAGAAAAGGGAGGAAGATTGGAGTAGAAGGAAGAACAAAGGAAAAAAGAGGAAGAAGAAAGAGAGGATGATTGCATATTAGAAATAGTAACAATATCCCTTTACTGGGTGTCTATCCATAACAGGTACTGTACGAGGTTCTTTACACATGGTAATTCCACAAAACCTTTAGAGGGTGATACATAATTTTACAGAGAGGGCATTAAAGTTTAGAAAGGTTAAGCAACTTTCTCAACTTCACAAAACTAGTAAATGGTAGAGTGAAGTTTTTTAATCGAAGACCAGAAGACTTTGAAAGCTACAATCATGATGACTAAACTATATTGCTATAATCTTGCATCTCTTAAACTCAACCTGTACCCTACTATCACAGTAATTCTTCTAATTTACAAATCAGATCTGCTTAGCACTTTTCAATGATATCCAGTGGTTTCCAAATTGTTTTGATCATGTATCCCTATTAGAATAAAATGCTGAGCATGCAATGCCCGAATAGACACATTTTAGTAATTACTACTCTGTATAAATTTTTATTTATTTTTATTATTATTTATTTATTTATTTATTTATTTATTTATTTATTTATTTATTTATTTATTGAGACAGAGTCGCTCTGTTGCCTGGGCTAGAGTGCCATGGCATCAGCCTAGCTCACAGAAACCTCAAACTCCTGGGCTCAAGCAATCCTTCTGCCTCAGCCTCCTGAGTAGCTAGGACTACAGGCATGCACCACCATGCCCGGCTAATTTTTTCTATATATATTTTAAGCTGTCCAGATCATTTCTTTCTATTTTTAGTAGAGACGGGGTCTTGCTCTTGCTCAGGCTGGTCTCGAACTCCTGAGCTCAAGTGATCCTCCCGCCTCGGCCTCCCAGAGTGCTAGGATTACAGGTGTCAGCCACCGCGCCCGGCCTAAATTTTTAAAAATGTAGGTTAAGAATGATGATATAGCAAATATATAAATAGACACTTTATTATTTTCTTCTCACACCTTCATGGATCAACTTACATAATCTTGTGGGACAAAAATTAATTTTTAACTATTTTTTGGAAACAACTTGTCTATAGAATAAAGTAAAACTCCTTGGAGTGTAAGACAGGGCCCTTGAATTTTGTCTCTGCTCTCTTTATCTTTCAAGCACTCTCTCTCACTCTGTGTCCCACTTCATACTAGACTTCAATCATTAAGTTCATAAATGCATAGTACAATTTGTATACTGTTTTTTGAGTCCACTCATCCCTTTCTACATGGATATCTTGGCCTCTCTCTTTTCTCTTGAACTTCCTGTTTGACAAGTAGCTACTTATTTTTTAAAACCCAGTTCAAATTTCTTCATTTTCCTCTTCTAGCTTCACCCTGTGTCTGCCTAGATTACCTATCCTCCTTTCTGTCCTCAGCATAATCTGTAAGCCTGGCTTCCATTCTAGCACCACCTACTTACACATTCACATGTCTATCTATCTTCCACAGGCTACTAAACAAGATGCCTGAGGGAGGGACGACTGGTTTGTGTATCCTAGGATGGGCACAACATCTGGCATGCAAATGAATAAATCACATTTAGGCCAGGACATTGCTTATACCATTTCCATTCTTACCAACTCATACCAACTCATTCTTACCAACTCATATCAGTCAGACTACAAGTGATAATAATACTATCTTTTTATTGATAAGAAACCACTATTCCTGTCACAAATATCTGTAATTTTTAAGAACTAGGATAAAATAAAAAGTTAGATGTTAAATATTAACTGAAAATGTTATTCTTCTTTAAGTGTTTCATACGTTTGCCATAGAATGAACATTCCAATCCAATCTGAATTTTAGTATTTGTTTTACTATCTCTTCTACGTGTACTGTTGATTCTGAAATTTAGCTTTTTTTACTTTCTCGTAGAATCTTTTTTATATGCTTCCTGCTACATGAAATGCAACACAGAAAATTACCATAATTCCACGAGGTTAACTGCATTCAGTATGTTTCATTTGTTTTTATATAAAATTATTAAATCAAAGAAAAAATAACCACCAGCACTTTTTCCCCCCAAACTTGGAAACAGTAATCAAGTTTTGCAAAGGCATTTGAAATATACCATTGTAAAAGATGCTTTTTTCCATTGGTTCCATAAATTCCATTCCAAGAATTCTTTCAAGAAGCAACTTATCTTTTATAAAGTAGTCCATCTCTTTGTGAACCTAATATAAAAAGACAAAACTATTTCAAAAAATAGCAGTGAAACAAATGCTTTCCAATTAATGTAAAATTGGCAGGAGGGAAAATGAAAAATGAATAGAAGATAAAGAAAATATGTTCTACAAAAAGACTGAATTTACTATACTGGGATTTATAATAAAATTCTCTTTAGAAATGTTTTAAATTTTAAATAGTATTAAATAGTAGTATTTTGGGCTAGATATACTGAAAACCAATTTATAACAAGCTTTTCAGGAAGATAATCATAGCGTAACCTAAGGATTTCAATAATTAATAATACAGTATTATTTTGGTAACTGGCTAACAAAATTCCAGCATAGATATAGTTTAAGGGAATTATTATTACGTTAACACACATGTAAAATCTCATTTTACTTTTATATAACCTAACTCTATCCCTAAGCCATAGTTTGTTAATGGCTAAAAATATCTTTTTAAAACATACTATTCCTAAGTATTAAATTTGACAGACAAAAAAAGGGAGGGGGTCAAAGTCTACTGCCTTGATTGACTTAAAGAAATAATTGACATTTCCACTTAACTTTTTAAAAATTGCATTTGATTTTAGCTTAAATACAAATGTTGACATACATACATGATCGATGAAAGAGCCAAGAAATTTATTCATGGTATGATACGCTCTTATACTGTGCTCAAAAGTACTTGCTGATGAAGTCAATAGTCTAGCAGGGCCATTTTTCTAATGTGAAAGGGAGAAACAAATAAATGCAACGTATCTTATGTTCTTAGTATTTAAATAACATTAAATATTGGCAAAATATACCTGAACTACATGTATTTTATACAAACCCTCATCAGTGTCTCATGAATTCTGTCATAGTGTTGTCTCATTTGGCTAGAAATTGCAATCTGAAAAGTCTGACCATCCGTGTTGGGTACCAAACCTCTCTGGCTACACAAATTTTCCTGAAAAGTTAAAGAATTTAAATAAAGATCAAAATTATAAAAAATGTCCTATCTGAAAAAGAAAATACAGCATTTTTGTTTTAGTTGGTATCACACATTACAAGATTCAGAAACTAAGTGAAATTTACTGAAACTATATCTGAGACAGAGATTCTAATATTATCTATCCAATGTTCCCACTCCCCTTTAGATTTTACTAATTTCTTCATTTTAATTCATACTCCCTGTAGGTCATTATATCATCTCCTTTACTCTGCTCTACTTAAAAAAATAAAGTAAAAAAATATATATATCATACTAAGTTCATTACATATGGATATTCTTAGCTTTTTATTAACTTTATTGCTCTTTAATATATACCAGAAGGCCTTGTCTTGGAATTAACTAGTTTTATAATTGTAGGTAATCTTTTTTTGTCTTCTAAACATTTTTGAAATGTTTCCTTAATTAATTCCAATAAAAAGGTAGTGATACATGACTGAAGAGTTAACGTTATGGATCAAATACCTATTTTAGGTCTCCTTGACAAGACTTGATTCCTGACAACCACAACTATGTAAAAATTTTTGGATTTGATTGATGCCTCAAGGTTCAATTCAAGTTCTCCTGCCTCCATGAAGCCTGTTTGCCTACTCCAGAGCTTAATAAATATTCTCCTCCTTTGTCTAAACCAAGCCTGCAAACCCAATATGGCACTTGGCTCTCTACAGATTTAAAGGAGGATTACATGTAGTGAATGTCTCTATTTTTAAAAATTACTTTTTTCTTGATTAAAAAAGTCTACACACCTAGGCACAGTGGCTCATTCCTGTAATCCTAGCACTTTGGGAGCCTAGGGCAGGAGGACTGCTTGAAGTCAGGAGTTTGAGACCAACCTGAGCAAGAGCAAGACCTTGTCTCTACAAAAAAATAGAAAAAATTAGCTGGATGTGGTGGTGTGTGCCTATAGTCCCTGGTACTCATCAGGCTGAGGCAGGAGGATTGCTTGAGCCCAGGAGTCTGAGGTTGCTGTGAACTATGACACTACTGCACTCTAGTCAGGGTGACAGAGTGAGACTGTCTCAAAAATAAAAAAATTTAAAATTTAAAAAAGTACATGCCATTGCAGAGAATTTATAAAATACAGGGAAGTACTAAAAAGAAAAAGAATTGTCTATAATCTCAACATCCACAGATACAGATATTTTAAGGAATTTCATTTCTGGTCCTTTTCCCAAGGCATATACATATGGGTAGCATAAAATTGGGATCACATTGATTTCTTTTTCACTTAACATTATATTGTGAGCAATTCCTTACATCATTAAATATCCTATAAAACATGATTGTACATCTACTTAAGATTTCATTGGCAAATGTAAACCGATTTATATTTTCCAATTTTTATATATTTTTCCCTTACAAAAAACACCTGTGATGAAGATCCTGAATTTGATTAGCTGTTCTTATTGCTAATTTTTCCTGAACTTAAATTAATAAAATCAAATGAATCAAAGATCACGGACTCTTAGAAATCTCTTGGGGCCAAGTGTGGTGGCTCACACATGTAATCAATCCCAGCACTTTGGGAGGCTAGGGGTGGTGGTAAGGTGTTACTGCTTGAGCCCTGGAGTTCGAGACCAGCCTGGCAACATAGCAAGATCCTGTCTCTACAAAAAAACTATAAAAATTAGCCGGGCATGGTGGTGTGTGCCTTGGGAAGCTGAGGAAGGAGGATCACTTGGACTCTCTAGTTCAAGGCTGCAGTAAGCTATGACCGTGCCACCTCATTCCAGCCTGGGTAACACGGTGGGACCCTGTCTCAAAAAAAAAAAAAAAAAAAAAAATCTCTTGGTATATATTGCCCAAATGCTTTCCAGAAGGTTTGCAAAAGTTTATCTTGCCACCAATAGTTCTGTGGTTGCCCATTTCACTATGTCCTTGATGCTATTAAGTATCCACTTTTCTTTTAAAAAGATGGCTAATTTGAAGAGGAGAAAACCATTATTTTTATATTCAGTTTTTTGATTATGATTTAAAACATTTTTAGACATTTATTATCTCTTCTGTTTCATTGTTTATTTAAAAAAAAATCTACTGGTCATTTTTCCATGAGCTTTTAATTTAATGTTTTCTTATTGGTTTCTTATTAGTTTTCTTATGACTTTCAATATTGCTATCGATATCTTTGTCATATTTGTTATGAGCATTTTACCCTAATTTGCTAACTTTTATTTATGATCTTTTTAATGTACTAAATAAAAGTAAGATCAATTAATATTCCCTTTTTGATGCTTTCTATTCTTTATGCTTAGAATGTCATCCCCTAATCTGAAATATTCTTTTAGGTTCTCTTAGGGTTTCATTTTTTACATTTAATTTTTCGATCACAGGGTAATTTCTAATAGTTAACCAAGTAATACAGTTCAATGTATTAAATAGATTCTTCTCTGAGATGCCATCATCATGTATCAAATTCTTTCAAGTCACAAGTATAGCCCCTTAATCAGTAAATCTTCTTAGTTTTTCCTCTGAAGTGTATCTTGTTCTTTTTTAAATTTCATTATAAAAGTTTTCAAAGGTACATTGTAGAGAGAATAGTAAACTACTCATCACCTAGCTTCAACAATTACCAACATTTTACCAATTTTATTTCATTTATCCTCCCAACATTTTTTTCTTAGAGTATTTTAAAGCAAACCCCAGACTATGTCATTTCATCTGTAAATACTTTTATATGTATCTCTAATACTTTTAAAAAATAACTACCATGCCATTTTTATACCTAACAAAATTAATCATTCCTTAATGTAATTTAACATTTATTTAATAGTTTATTAAACCTCCCAGATTTTTCCCAAAGATCTTTTTTTATAGTTGGTTTGTCTGAATCAGGATCCAAAGTATTGAGTTTGTTTCTTAAATCTCCAAAAATGTAATAGTTCTTCCACCACCACCAACATCCCTCCTTTTCTTTTCATACCATGGATTTGTTTGGAGGCACTGAGTCATTTGTTCTGTGAGGCATCCTACATTCTAGATCTGGCTAATTACTTCTTATGGTACTATTTAATTTGTGCCTTTATCCTGTGTATTGCTTGTAAACTGGTGGTTAGGTCAAAAGGCTTGATTATATTCAGGTTCAATTTTCTTAGGCAATAATATTTCATGGGTGATGTTATATACCTCCTCCTGCATCATATCATGAAGTGCATGATGTCAGTTTTCCTCATTTCTACTTATAGAAAGATTGAGCCAGTATGTCAAGATGTCAGCCTGATCCTTTATTATAAAATTCTCCATCAACATTCACTTAATTGTTTTAGCATCCATTGATGATGGCAGCCTACATTCATTAATTCATTGGTCATTACAAAATGGTGATTTTCTAACTTAGAATTCCTTCTACTTTCTTTTATAAGGAAGAACTTTCCCTCATGAATTATTTGGTTACTTCGAAATACAGTTCATATTGGAACTGCAAGATAAAATTAGATTCTTTCCCTTTACTAATGTTTAGGGTACTACTGAGTTGGGACCTTGGAAACTTTCAAGAGCAATCAATGAGGATTTTTAAAAAATATTGCAAATCCTAGATTAAGAAAAGAGAACCCATCTCTCAACTTAAAAACAAAAAGGTTTAAAATATATTCATACCGCTTCTCTTTTAAGATTCATATTCATTTCTTCCATATTAGTATCTGAATGGCCATGTACTGATCTACCATGAATGTAATATCCAAAACATCTGTGGGATAACAGAAACACTGATATCTATAAAAAGAGAAAAAAAAAGAACAATGAGCAACTCATCTTCAAACAATTTAAAAAATTAAATTTTTCTTAAAATTGCTTCCTTTCTCTCAAAATGATAAAGATTGACTTCTTGAGAAAGATATGAAGAGGATAATAAAGTAATTAAGAATAATATGGGTATTTTTTTAAAAGTAAATGGAAAGGAGATTGAAGATATTTTCCAAGAAAAGAAGAAATAGGGTTGATAAACAAAAAATTTTCAGGGGCCCTGGGCTGAATTAACTTTTTAGCAGCATAAGAAATTCATAATTAAGAAACTGCAAATAAAGAAGAAAAACTAAGGGAGTAAGTATTAACTTGTAGCCCATTATAATTATCTCTGGAATTAACAACTGGTGGAAAATTAGACTAAAAATCCAATCATACCAAATCACTTTAAAAGCCTCTCTTAATGTACTCGTGACCTTTAAAAAGGGAAAAGTAACAGTTACAAGATAAAGTTGGGAAGTACTTACATTACTCATAGTGCATAAATCAACAAACTGTCGAATTTTATCTTCTATAAATCTCTCATAAAAGACAGCAAAGAACACGATCTGAAACATTAAGCCAAGTTTATGCTTATTAGCTTTTAGGATTTTAATTTTCTTTTATAGCCATAGTGTAGTATCTTAAGAAAAAAGAAGTTCCAACTGAGAACACAGTGGCCTCTAATGGTTCCTAAGGAATAAAATCCTACTTGTCATTCCTGATTCTTCTGTCAAAGGAAGGAGGATTTTTCAATTGTGGTAAGAGTCACTAAGGAAGCCTATTTTGAATTTTGAAAATTTTCATGTGTCATTAAAACAAGATAAGACAAAAATGTGGGAAGAAATAAAAAATATTTAAAAAATTTAGTAGTCAGAATGTATGTTTGGTTTTGCAATTTTGTTCATCTCCTAAATTCCAAGTCATTAGAAAACTTTCTGCTTTTCAAATTAATTTCTTCTGACAGAATAACACATAAAAGGAATATATCTAGTATTCTATTTCAACTATAGACAATGTGTTCAACATTCAAATGGAATGGTTTCAAGTGTTTTCTTAGACAGATTTAATAACAATACTAGAAAGGGAAATTTATAAATAAAAAAATTCACATTGTAGACCTTTTTAGGTATGTTTGAGAGAAAGATAACATTACCTAACCCCGCTGTCTAAAGATGTCCCTAGTGTCCTCCATTCCTAACCCCCACCCCCCTCACTTCCCTTCTCTCTCTCATGTCCCTGCTTCTTCATAGCACATTTCACAATCTGTAACTTGTTCTTGTTACATCATATCCAGTAGCTCAGCACAGTACCCAGTACATAAATTATACTAAAATGTGTGAATGAATAAAGAAATGAATCTACATCAGCTGATTATTAAAAACACTTTCCTACACTCTCTGTACACATACATTAAACCCCTTAAAAGGACATGAAAAACAGCAACATTCAAAGTTTAAAAGTTTAAAAAAATTCAAGGATATTACTGAAAAGCTGAAGAAGCTGGGTTTAGGGAAATAAAAGGAGCGAACAATAAAGACTGACTTATTAGAATTAAGAAGAGTTTAGACAAATTTATGAAACTATAACAGATTGTTAAAGGAACTCCCAAGGATATTTGAGGAATAGACACTAATAATCTTAGAATATCACCTTGCTTTCCTATCAGACTGATAGTACAGCGAGAAGCAAAGAATGAGGTTAGATGGTGGTGTCCAAGATTGCTAGGTGCTGTCCAAATGGTCCTTTCCCCTTTCTCCTTAGTAACAGATCCCTCCTTTGAGCAGGACACACTGTTGCCCAGCTGAAAGATTCCAGTGCAGCTAAGTGTGGCCATGTGACTAAGTTCCAGCCAAGGAGAGGCTGAATGGCACTTTGAAAAAGCTCTTACAGAGAAGGTGAGCTCATCTCCCCTGACTATCTCCTGCAACTCCATCAGCCATATGGACCATGAAGGGACCTTGGAGAGGGAAGTCCCATGTGGCAGAGCAGAAGGATAAGCTTCTAGGTCCTGATGGCAGCAGTGAGCCACCATTCCAGCTCTATACTGCTAACCTTTGCTCTTCTTTTTCATAGGAAAGAAAAGGAAAGTTCTTTTATTTCGGTCACTTCTTTTTTGTTATTGTTGTTGTTATTATATTCAACCAAATATGAAATAGCTTATCTGTCCCTGTACTTATAGATAAACTAAACATGGAGTATGTCCTATGACTATAAAGTTGCAGACTCTGAAAGACCCTTCCAAGTCTGCTATTGACAAGAACGTGAACTCTGAAATCAGGCTGCCTGGGTTCAAATTCCATTCTGTCAATTATGAGCTGCATGACTTCAGGCAATTATTTAACCTACCTGTGCCTCAGTTTCCTCATCTGTAAGATGAGGATACTAACAGAACCTATCTCTGAGGGCTATAGTAAAGATTAAGTAATTAATATGTACAAAGCAATCACAGTCACCCCTTGGTATGCAGTGGATTGGCTTCAGAACCCCTGAGTATACCAAAATCCATACACTCGAGTCCAGCAGTCAGCTCTATAGAACCCAAGTATATGAAAAATCAGTCCTCTGTATACTTGGGTTTTGCATCCAGCAAATACTGTATTTTTGATCCACGTTTGTTGAAAAAGATCTGCATATAAGTGGGGACTCTTGCAGTTCAAGCCCATGTTGTTCAAGGGTCAACTGCAGTTAATTAGCACAGTGCCTGAAGGGTAACATGATATATAAGAACTGGCTGTTAGTTATTATTATTGTTGTTCTTGTCACTTTCTTTCTGCTACAGGAATCAGGATATGGTCAATATCTGAGAGTAATCAGTACATAAGTAGAGTTCAAAGAGGCAATGCCACTTAAAAGTATAATCTCTTATTACCTGTATAATTCCAATGACTAGCCAAAGAGCAGCAGATACTGCATATCTCAAAATGCGGCTATCAGGCGCTATGTAGCTACGTGGGCTTCTAGAAAGACTAGAGGATAAGTCCATTAATGCTAAGTTCTTGAATCCCACAACCTGGAGTAAAAAAAAAATAATAATAATTTAAACACACAAGGATAAAGAAAATTCCTCTAAGGCAGATGTGGTGGCTCACACCTGCAATCCCAGCACTTTGGGAGGCTGTGGTGGGAGGATTGCTTGAGCCCAGGAGTTCAAGACCAGCCTGGGCAGCATAGCAAGACCTCATCTCTACAAAAAATTTAAAAATTAGCTATATGTGGTGGCACATGCCTATAGCCTCGGATACTTTGGAGACTGAGATAGGAGGATCACTTGAGCCCAGCAGTTCAAGACTGCAGTGAGCTACGATCATACCGCTACACTCCAGCTTGGGTGACAGAGTAAGGTTCTGTCTCTAAAAAAAAAAAAAAAGGGGTGGGAAAAGAAAACTCTAGACTGAAAATGGAGCCCTGCTCCCTACTCCTCACCTTGAAAAACTAAAATATCCAAGTTTGTACAAACAGTAGAAAATTCAGATAAAAATAATTATTATCCAGTATTTTAACTACAAAGTGTTGATTGATTGGTTGATTGATTGACAAGGTCTCACAGCTGACTACAACCTCAAACTCCTGGGCATGAGTGATCCTCCTCTCTCAGCCTCCTGAGAGAGGGAGTTGGGACTACAGGTGCAACTAATTGGTTTTCTTTTTTAATCTTTTTTTGTAGAGATGGGGTCTTGTCATGTTGCCCAGGCTGTCACAAAGTATTTATTACAAGCTATTTAGTTAGTGCATTTGGTATTCTTCTCAATATGATTAAGGGCCAAAGATAACCTTGTCATATACACTGACAAAGCTCAAAAAATTCTGTTAAAAAGAATAAAACTTTCTTCAGTAAACTACCAATAAGTTAGACTAACAACTAACATTTCATGAGCATTTAACATGTGCCAGGTACTATACTAAATATTTTTAATATACAGTATATTTCAAAATGTCTTCTGGAGGACACATTCTTTGATAATAGGAAGCCATGGTTAAATACATTTGGTCTGTCTGTTAAACTCACTTCCATCCTCCCACCCTTGTAGCATAAAGGCTCTGAGTTTTACGGTAAATGATTCTATATAATTTTATTGAATCCAGTGTTTCCAAACTTACTTGACTGCAAACTTTCTTTTCATGTAATACCTTTTAAAGCTTATGAAACTCGTAAAAAACACTTCCACAAAAAAATAAGTATGTGAGGTATGTTACTTAGCTTGATTTGGCCATTCCACAATGTATACATAATAAGAGTTAATAATTTATAGCCAACCTTAATTATACACATAATTCCTGGGAAAACCTATCACCCATATAAACAGTTTCCATGTTCAGTCTTATATTCAGTACTGAATACTTCCTGTCATAATTCCAACCAAATCCATGAAATAACTGTAAATGTCATAAGCGTGTTGTGTTTTGTTCAGTCCATAGTAGATGTTCAATAATAGTTTGTTGAAAAATATCAACCTTATAATGGTGGTTCTAATGCAGGGGAGAATATGGATCATGGGGGAATGGGCTTTTTCAAAATACAGATACCTAGGCTCACCTTCAATCTGCTAAATTAAACATAATCTCTAAGGGTGAGGCCAAGTATGGGTATTTTACAAAACCTCCAGGGGATTCTGGAGGGGATTCTAATACAAACCAGAGGTTTAAAAGCTACTCCTTACACCTAGAGTGGTCAAGTTCACAGAGACAGAAAGTAGAATGGTGGTTACCAGGGGTTGAGGGTAGGAGGTAATGGGTACAGAATTGTTTAATGGCTACAGAGTTTCAGTTTTGCAAGATGAAGAGTTCTGGAGATGGATGGTGGTCCATTACATGACAATGTGAATGTTCGTAACACTATTGAACTGTACATTTAAAAATAGTTAAGATGGTAAACTTTATGTATTTCATCATAATTTTTAAAAAGCCATCCCTTTTTAATGGCTTGAAAATATTTCAACCTTTAGAAAACTCTTCCACTTTCATGAAAACTTAGTTGGAATTACATTAATTTAACATTTATGAGGTACCCATAAATTGCATACAATTATATCAAAAAACAGTTTATACCTCCAAAAAGAAGAGGACAGTAAGTACTTGAAAGAGTGAATTAATTTTTCTCACAGTCTGAATTTCATTCCATTCATTTGCTACAAAATATGTTCTCCATATGCTTACAGGAACAGTGGCACTCCGTACACCACCCTCACCTGATCAAGGAGACAAAATGAGTAAAAGAGTTTCACCTTCTTTGCTCTTCTGCAAGGGTAGCAAAAGAATTTTGGTGCAAATGTTTATTTTACCTTCAACAGCTTTAAGAACCTTTCCTTTAGGTCGCTCCCAATCAATAAAGAATATATCTATGGTAGTCTGAGATACGAGTTTATGCAAAAATTGCAGTGCCTGAGAATGACATATAATAAAACACCTGAAAAGTATCAGCATAAAGCCTGCTTATGGAACCAATATTGATTCTTTAAGAAACATACTATAATCACAAGAACATATAATTTTTACAAGTGAATTCACATGAAGTTATAATATCTTTAAGAGATCATTAGAAGCACATCAAATAATGTAGAATCACCAAATTCACAGAATTTTCAGATACATATTAACTTATGTTCCCTTTCTCATTCTTACTTTCAAATAGTGATACAAAAAAAGGAAATAGCCTAGTTCCTCCTCATATAGGGGCCTTGCATAATTGACTCTCTTTCCCGAGGTTTCTAGAAGTATACTTAGCTTTGTAGATCATCTGACTTCTTTGTAAATAAAGATATTTTTCAGCTATGATTTGCTTGTCCTAATTAAAGTCTTAGAATGCTCTTACTGCCTTTTTTCCTATCTCTGGTATTGAGATTTCTGATTTTTAAAAAAATGTGTTGTTGAAACACAGCTTTCTCATTTATAGAAGCAAATGTTTAAACTGAGGCATTCTTTCTAGTAGATACATTATTGATCAAACAAAGGATAAAAATCTAAGTATGGGATGCTATCGCACCTCAAGGAGCTCCTAGTTCAGTGGGAAAAGCAGATACCTAATTAATCACAGTACAATGGGATGCAACTACCAAAGAGGCCTGTAAAGAGCTTCTGGTACATTGATGGAGGACACTGAAGGTAGGGAGGGGTGACCATGGGAAGAAAGGAGGAAAGGAATATGGAGACAGGGGAAAAAAACTAAGATTTCAGCACTTTATACAGAATGGTATTTTTCATCCTTGATTAACAGAGACAAAATTCATACCTAAAGGCATTTTGTCCCATTGTGAATATACCATCAGACTTTAAGGAACAAAATTATACACTGAAATATTTATTAAATTAGCCATAACTTACATTAATCCAAACATATTTATGGCTTCTTTGAAAAATTATTTAAGGTAGATTTTCAGAATAAGCTATCTGCTATAAATAAAGGTAGATTTCCTATGTAAAATAAAATAAAATAATTCATGTCTCCTTTCAAAACTAAGGTAATTTTTACACCAGAATGTTTTAGAAAATATTTTAATGTTAAGGACTTACTAATTTATTAGCAGGCCTTTTAAATTCGGTAACCTGTCTTTTGAAACTTACCTTCAGAGCAAAAGCACATCCCACATAAGTAACAAAACGTTCTTCTTGAACTGTCATTGGTAGCAAAACAGAGACAGATGTCTGTGCCTATAATAAAAATTATTTGGTTAAATATGATCACACAAGGGTTTTTTGGGATTTTTTGTTTCGTTTTTCTTTTTTAGAGATGGGGTCTCACCATGTTGCCCAGGCTGGACTCAAACCTGGGTTCAAGCAATCCTTTGGCCTCAGCCTCCCACGTAGAACAAGGTTTTCACTAAGCACAATTTAGAAAGCATAAAAGAGGAAGATAGTGATGCACTCAATAAGCTCAGTGTACTCAGGGAATGGTTGAGGTTAGCACCTGGCTCAATACTTCCTTTTTTTTTTTAAGAGATGGGGTCTCACTCTGTCACCCAGGCTGGAGTACAGTGGCACGATCATAGCTCATTGTCAACTTGAATGTCTGGGTTTAGGCAATCTTACTATCTCAGCCTCCCAAGAAGCTGGGACTACAGGCATGTGCCACCACATCCATCTAATCTTTTTATATTTTGTAGAGATGAGGTCTCGCTATGTAGCCCAGGCTGATATCAAACTCTTGGCCTCAAGCAGTCCTCCCACTTCAGCCTCCCAAAGTGCTGGGATTACAGGCATGGGTCACTGTGCCCAGCTCAATACTCTTGAACAGAAATGCTCCCAAATAAAAACAGTTCCTTTATAAAGAGAGATTACCAGTTATATAGGTATTGGTATTTAGGGTAAATTCAGAAACTCACTCACTTTGAAGAAAATAAGCCAATAAAGACCTGTTCCCACTGTGATGATAAAGAAAACATTGGCGAGATCACCAGCATAGTATACCAAGAATTTCATAACTGTCTGCAATTTAAAAAAAATAATTATTGCTGTTAAAGACTCAATGACCACTTTAGTAACACTATCACTTTTATATATCATCCACCCAGTTTCTCAAGCCTGAAGTCTTGTTTCATGTATCCATGTATCATCCAGTTATAAAGACCAACTGAGTCTCCCTCCCAGATACTTTTTGGATCCTTATCTTTCAGTCCATTTCCAGTAGCCCATGTCATTTTCAATCCTTCTCATCTTTCACTGCCTAAGAAAGTTGAATTTCGTAATTTTCTCTTAGTTGGAAACCCTTCACTCTAATCTCTCCTCCACACTACCATGAGAGTTGGTTTTCTAAAGTGTAAATTGGACTGTGTCACTCCACTTCTTAAAAATGTACAAATCCTCACTAACATATAAGTTCCTGACCCACAAGGTCCTTTACAACATAGACCAAAATTAACTTTTTAGCCTCATCTGCCAGTTCCAGCCACTTACTCAATGATTAACCACTCCACACTTCCATCTCAAATACTTCGTGGAATAAAATGGGCATTGTTTTTATCAAATATTCTTGCTTTTCTCTCTCTAGCAAACTCTCATGAGGCTCTGAGGGCACAGACCATGTCTATCTTTCCTCACTACCACACCCCCAGTGTCTGGTAGAGTGCCAGCCACTTAGACGGCAGGGCCTCAGTGACTACTGTGGAATGAACAGATAACCCAGCGTAAAGGACACTTCTCTGGGAAGCCTTTCTTGACTATCCCAAATAGTAAGTCAAGGCCCCCTGCTCTGATTCCTGAGCACATTGACTTTGGAATCAGGAAGATACCCTGTTTAAACAAGTTACTACGTAGCCTTTCTTATGTTCTTCATCAGCAAAATGAAATACTTATTACAGAGCTGTTGTAAAAATTAAATGAGTAGAAAATTTAACCCCTGTTTCAATTTCATCATGTGTAAAACGGGAATAATAATAATAAGACCTAACTTTATGGAGCTTTTGTAAGAATTAAATGAATCATATATGTGTAAAGCTTTAAAACGTGCCTGGCACACGGTAAGTATGCAACAAATGTTAGATAAAAAATAAAAACATTTTAGGTTGAAACTAAACTCTAAGCACAGATCTTTGTTTTTTGCTAATGCTGTATGTACCTGATATTGAACTACAGATGATCAATAAAAGACTCTGAAAGTAAAAAAAATAAGTAAAAATTAAAATTAAAAAAAATTTTTAAAGCTTAAATGAAAGACAAAATTATAAAGTTAATAGAATTAAAATGTGGAATAGCTTTGCAATCTTGAGATACAGAAAGTTTTCCCAAACAAGATCCTAAAGTTATATACCGTAACATGAAAAAAAAATTCCGGTGCTACCACATCAAAATTAAAAGTTCCGTTAAACAAAGGACCACATGGATAAAAATAACAGATGAGTCATATATTTGGGCATACATTTCAACAGCAGAAACCAAAAAGGGTTTAACATTTTAAAAATACAAAAAACTCCTTCAAATAAACAAGAAAAACTAGAAATCTAATAGAAAAATAGGCAAGGGATATAATAAACAGACAGTTCACAGAAGGGGAAATCCAAACAATAAAAAGTATATGAAGAGTAGTCAGAGAAATTAAAATGAAATCAACAATGACATATGTAACAATGACATGTACCATGAGATTGGCAAAAAATAGAAAGGTTGGAAAAATATCAAGTATTGGTGAAGACATACAGAAATAGGAATAGCACTGTTGGTGGGAGTGTAGACTGGCATACGGCACTGGGGGAAGAACATGAGGTGTGCATACATCCTATGATCCAACAATACCTATTCTATACATGCCCCATAAAAATTCAAGGCAACTTTCTTATTCATCTTATAGCTGTGTCTTATGAGAAAGATCCAGAATAGTCAAAAAACAAAAATATTCTTTAAAAAGTCCTGAGAACATACCTGTAAATCAATCATGGGACTCCCAATGCGCCTCTTCCAGGCTGCTGTCTTCAAAAGGGCTGCTAAAACAGCTAGCCCACCCAACACACCCAAAGCAATCTTAAAAAAAAAAAAGAATAATTTAGAATTTATGTAATTTTTCTCATTAATGTTCAAAAACACTATAAATAGAAAGTAAGGACATGCTCAAAAAATGGTGGGAAGCCATGTTGAAGGACACAGGACCAAGTTGGAAGAACTTCCAATGGCCAAATCTGGGATAATTTGAGCAAGAAAATAAACAGTAATGGATTATAATCACTAGAGTAAAATAAATATCCATGAGTTCATACTGATTTAAATAAATAATTGAATAAATAAATTACTGTGGGCAAAGAAAGAGTTCCTCTTTATAGTTGAGTTCTAATTAATAAATATAGAAAGAATGAGAGAAATAGAAAATCACCATAAGGCAAATATCTCAGTAATGCTTTCTGCAGGCAAGAATCATCAATGGATGCTAAAATTAGAGGGCAAAAAAATGATGAAAAGCAGGATGTCTGCATAATTTCAAAGTATCTCCCCATGAGATATTTATTAATTACAAATGGAAAAATACAGTAGAGAACTCTGTAGACACCATCTTAGCCATCCGATAAAAGTTAACATCAGTAGTAATAAGACATACTGACATTGTGTACCTCCTGATATGATGCACTAAGAAGGGCACAACATCAGTTCTGCGGTATCTTTGCCAAAACCACATGAACTCAATTTATTCATGGGAAAATACCAGACAAACCCAAATTGAGGGATAAAATAATTGACCAGTACTCTTCAAAAGTGTCAGGGTCATGAATGACAAAGAAAGACTGAGAAACTGTCATAGACTGGAAGATACTAAGGAGACATGACAGCTAAAAGCAATATAAAAGTCTGGATTGGGTCCTGAAACAGAAAAAGGATAGTGAAAAAAAAACTGTAAAATTGAAATATTATATAGATTAGTTAATAGGACTATAGCAATATTAATTTCCTGATTATGATCATTATAGTAAGGTTATGTAAGATGCTAACATTAAGAGAGGTTGAGGGAAAGGTATATGACAAATCTATTTTGACAACTTTCCTATACATCTGAAATTATTATTTTTTTCATTAAATATAACGTAAATATTTTTAACAGGTTAAAATAAACTCACATCTGTCTGAACATGTGCTTCTCCTTGATTCATTTCATATTTGACTGAGAAAGAAACCTGATATTTAAAAGAAAACAAATTAGCCACACTGAAATTGTACAACACAAACTTACTTTTATTATAAAAATAGATTTGTAGCTGGATTTTACCATAAATGCCATATTTTTTAACTATAAATATTATTAGACCTGACTCTTACACATAAAATAGATATGCTATTGAGAATTATTTGTGTGCTTTAAATATCTCTTTTGAACACATATTAAAAGAAGGGTTCATGAGGAGCTAAGATAGGTTCATTAATAGCAATTCAAGCCAAACTAACCATATTTAATTTTCTGATAGGTTTCTGTAATTGAAGAAAGTGACTAAACTTATGTATCAAGAATTTAGGCTTGGCATGGTGGCTCACGCCTGTGATCCCAGCACTTTGGGAGACTGAGGCAAGAGAATCGCTTGACACCAGGAGTTTAAGACCAGCCTGGGCAACACAGCAAGACCCTGTCTCTATAAAAAGTAAGAAAAACTAGCCAGGTGTCATCGTGCACACCTATTGTCCCAGCTACTTGGGAGTCTGAGGCAGGAGGATCACTTGAGCCCGTGAATTTGAGACTACAGTGAGCTATGATCATGTTACTGTCCCCCAGCCTGGGCAACATAGTGAGAAGCGTCTCAAAATAAATAAATTAATAAATGAAATAAAAAAAAAAGAATTTAGCAACTAGCTAAACAAACATACCCTAACTAGGTAGATTAATCAAAAGTATGAACAAAAACCTTAGGGATACCACTATTTTAAGAGACAAGAGAAAGAAGAACCAGTGAAGGGTCAGAGAAGAGGATTGGAGAGGAGAGGCAACATACCTAAGTCTTACCATGGTCATAGAACAGGGAGTTTCAAGAAGGAGAAGGTCAAGAGTACAGTGTCAAATATTATATAAATGCTAAGGTAAAGAAATAAAGCCACTATATGTGGAATTCATTGCTGACCTTCACAAAAGATGTTTTCAAAGAAGTAAAATGGCAAGAGCCAGATTGCAAATGATGAAAAAGTGGCAGGGAAATGAAGGAAAGAAATATGACAGCAAGCTGAGGAGCTGAAAGAATCGAGTAAAAAACTTGTTCAGTTGAATGTTTGCGTTCGTTTTTAAGATGAAGCTACCTGACAGTTTTTATAAACAAAGGAAAGTGACTAGCAGAGAGGTGGCTGAATAAGGGGTTGGGGGAAACAGGATATTGGAGAAAGTACTGCAGACAAGTTTTACTTTCTTAGAAACAGAAACAAGAAATGGGAAGGATAATGAAACACAGGACTTCTTTAGTATTAAAGAGGAGATCTGGCTGGATGTGGTAACTCATGCCTGTAATCCTAGCACTTTAGGAGGCTGAGGCAGGAGGATTGCTAGAGGCCAGGAGTTTGAGACTAGCCTGAGCAAGAGTAAGGCCCTGTCTCTACAAAAAATAGAAAAATTAGCTGGGCATGGAGGCAGGCGCCTGTGGTCCCAGTTACTCAGGAGGCTGAGGATTGCTTGAGCCCCAAAGTTGGAGGTTGCAGTGAGCTGTGATGACATCACAGGTGACAGAGTGAGACCCTGTCTCAAAAACAAAACAAAAAAAAAAAAAGGAGGAGGAAATATGAGGGAATTCCTATTAGATGGTCTTGATCTGCTCAGTAAAATCGGAAGTAAGGTTATTTGCTATTGGTGAGACAGCAGAGCCATAGCTGGATGCTTAAACTGATATACAATTTTTGTAACAGCTGCCATGAGAAATTAAGAATTAAGAATAACAATGATGAAATAACTGTATTTTTTATAATTAGGATGAAATGGACTTTATCGGTATAGTTTCATGACTCTCACAATCCTCTATTTGTTATTTTCCAATTTGTTAAGACTTAGTTTGGAATGTTTTAGACAAGAATAATACTTAGAGAAAGGACCCAGAAGTGTTTTATATTAAAATAAATATACTCTTAGTTACCTATGAATATCACTCCAGAAGGTTTTAAGCCAGGCAGCCTTTTGTTGTTACCAAGTATGCTTCTGGATTTTCTTCTCCTCTCATTATATACAAGCTCAGTCAATAGAAACTAATTTTTTTTTTTTTTTTTTTGGAGACAGAGTCTCACTCTGTCACCCTGGCTAGAGTGCCATGGCGTCAGCCTAGCTCACAGCAACCTCAAACTCCTGGGCTTAAGTGATCCTACTGCCTCAGCCTCCCGAGTAGCTGGGACTAGAGGCATGTGCCACCATGCCCAGCTAATTTTTTCTATATATATTTTTAGCCGTCCAGATAATTTTTATTTCTATTTTTAGTAGAGACGGGGTCTCGCTCAGGCTGGTCTTGAACTCCTGACCTCGAGCGATCCACCTGCCTCGGCCTCCCGGAGGGCTAGGATTATAGGCGTGAGCCACCGTGCCCGGCCCAGAAACTAATTTTAACGTTGGATTAGGTAATAAAAATGAAAATGGGAAATCTTTAAGAGAAGTTATACTAGGTGCTTAATTTTGCTTAATTAAAGTTTGAATCCCATAACAGGTGAGTACAAGTACAAACACAACAGAGAGGCCAAAAGCACTGGATGAAAGAACTAGAATATTAAAATTCAGAAAAGTAAAGTAATAAAAATTAAAAGCTATTGGTAAGCTTGAAGGTAAGAAATGCTTATGCCCTACTTCTCAAATTTTCAGCAAAGGAAGGGAATATCCACTTAACCTCTAGAAGGAAAAAGTATGAAAGGATTACCTTTGGTTTTTAATTTCTATCCTTCTCTCATTTACCCTTCCTCAAAGCAGGGATGCTTTATCTGACTTGGGAAGTTGAGAAGAGGAACTTAGCATGTACAGCTCGGTCGTTTCTAGGTTCATTCTCTTCAGTACAGCCCATTTTGGGGATGTACAAGGTTTCTTATTTCCATATATAGGCCCTCCCAGGTAGAAGAGGCCTTCAGTTCTATAGTTAAGTTTAACTGAGTTGGGGAAGAAGTGAGAAGCCTATTTGGCTTCAGGTCCAAACCACATTCTCTAGGTCATGTTAGCACTCCTAGTTATAAAGCTGGTAATTTTATTAATAGTCTTTCTGCCTGTTAACGTGTATCTCTGTCAAGTAGGCTATAGATTGGTAAGCACACATATGCCCACTGTAAAGTCTGAGTTCCCAGTTTAATTAGGCAAAGGGACAAAATCTTAATATAAGCAAGGTAGTCCAAAAGGACAGGAGCAGATGGTGCACATCTCCGCATTTCCCAGGATCCCTAATAAGGATGCTCAACTGCTGGTGATGCCTCTACTGAAAAATTTAATTCATTCTTGCTCAGGATCCACATGAACTCACCTCTTACCATTATTAGTAAAAACTAATTAAGACTTGACAATATAAAGAGAAAGATTTACTTAAAACTTAAAAAAAGGCAAATTGTCTTTTGATCATAATATAAACCGCATCAGTATTATGCTGTATTTAGATACATAAGGGCACTGATTAGTAAAGAACTCACCTCCACAGACTGGCTCTTGGGATCTTTGATATCAATGTCACGGTAGGCAATAGTGATTAAAGGAGGGTAGATGTTTCCATTTTTTGTGTTAGGTACAAGGTTGATGCTATTTCAAAGAAAATATATTTAGGGTGATAAGTATATCTAAGCCCTTAAACATACATTTAGTTTGCCATTTCTTTTGAATTTAATATGCATTACCTTGATGATCTCAGAACCAACCAGTTAAGAACTAGAGTAAGTTAAACATAATCTAATGATAACAACACAACCTATCTTAGGCAGTCAAAATAATATTAAAATACACCCTCTGAGATAAATTAGAAACTCTTTTGATCCAGGCCCCATGAAGTTTACAAGTGAAATCACTGAAGCACTCAAGCCATCTTTGAGCAACAATCAAAATTGCAGTGCTACATGAAGCTTAAAGAAACGCAGATAAAATCCTGATTTTCAAAAGAGAAAGATGGATTCTTAACAAAATGTATCAGATATAATATTGTTTATGGCACATAGTGAAGCACATTTTGCCAAAATCAATGCATTAGTACTATATAGTGTGTGGACTCAAAAAGGAAAGTGCCAATCACTAGGGGCCAATATGGTTTCATCAAGAATGTGTCAAGCCTGTGGAGGTTTGATTTCATTTTTACCAAGGATACCACACTAGAAGATTGAGGGAATACTAAAAAACACAGTACACGTGGATTTCTGTAAGATATATGACAAAGTTTCTGTACTGCCTACCTCATAAGATTATGAGAATCAAAATGAAATAACAGTGAAAAAATGCATATTTAAGTGCTTCAAAGTATAATATCAATCTAATACAATACAAGATGATGGTATTGATTTTCATCAGGTACACATGATAAAATATTACAGTGGGAAAGTTAGTTAAGATCTTAGAGATCCCACTCTGGAAAAGACAGCATGGTATTACCCTAAGGTATGCTCACAGTTAAGGTATCATAGGAAGAGGAAGGTGTTGATAATTAATCTGGGTAAACCTAGAACAAAAGCTATAAAAGAAACTGAGGACAGGGGAGGCCTTACTATTAACAATCATCTGGCAGGCTCTTCCTAAAACACCAATTTCAGCTCACCAATATTTACCTTTCCTACACCTCTCAACCCATTCTAATTCAGCAGCTCTAGAGAGAGGCCTAGAATGTGAATTTTGAGCAAATTCCTCACATTCTTCTGATATAAATCTCCCCTTGGCCCTTCACTTTTATTGGTCTATGCCAATCTACACAAATAACTAAAAAAACCTTATCAACTGTTCCAATTTAGTTGTCCTTATAGTTTTCGTTTGATAATTACTGGCAACACTTTCATTATAACATTTTCCCATATACTCCAAGTCATTGGACATTTGTTTACCTCAGTGATATTTGGGTAGCAATTCGAATTACTTTTGGCTGACTTCCTAAGTCATTTTCTCGTCCACTTACTGCATCCACTAAGAAGATGCGCCGAGTCAGAAGCCACATGCCAGAGCTACTGTCTTTTATTATAAAAAGAAAAAATAAGATGGCATTAAAAAATACTCACAAATTGTTCAAGACAGCTCCTAAGAAGTTTACTGGACATATTTAAAACACAAAATTAGTATTTTTTTTTTTTTTTTTTTAGGTAAGATATCTGCAAAGATTTACTGCAGAATTTTTTTTTTTTTTTTTGAGATAAGAGCTTCCCTCGGTTGCCCAGGCTAGAGTGCTGTGGTGTTAGCCTAGCTCACAGCAACCTCAAACTCCTGGGCTTGAGTGATCCTCCTGCCTCAGCCTCCTGAGTAGCTGGGACTACAGGCATATGCCACCCACCCAGCTAATTTTTCTACTTTTAGTTGTCTGGCTAGTTTTTCCTTTTCTTTTCTTTTTTTTTTTCTTTCTTTCTTCCTTTTTTTTTTTTTTTTAGTGGAGATGGGGTCTTGCTGTTGCTCAGACCTCCAACCCTTGACCTCAAGCAATCCTCCCATCTTGGCCTCCCAGAATGCTAGGATCACAGGCGTAAGCCATCGCACCTGGCCTGCTGTAAGAATTTGATAATGGTCTTCTCTACCTCATTTGAATGCCTTTTGGTTTTTGAACTTTTCATCAATTTGGCTGTTCTCAAACTCCTGGCCTCAAGCAATCCTCTTGCCTCGGCCTCCCAAATGCTGGGATTACAGGCCTAATTTCTTAACAATACGCCTGATAAAAAAATTAGTAAACATTTCTAAGTATATCAGCAATTTATTGTTTTACTTTTTTGGCATGCCATATAATAATCATATAATAAGAGATAATTCATGATCCTCCTTGTAATCAATGGTTTATTTAATTATCATGTGTTTGACTTGTTTATTGACTTCAGCTGAGAGAAAGAATGGTATGTATGGATGTCTTACCTTGGTTCACAAATCTTTTATTATGTTGAAGATTTAGGTTTAACACAGGCACAGCCCAAATATATTGGTGTTGGTTTTCATCAGTATATTCAAGGTACACATCATAAAATATGGGAGTGGGAAAGTCAGTTAAGATCTTAGAAATAGAAATCTCACACTGGAAAATAAAATTAAAAATAAAAACATCACAATTCAAAATTAGAAAGTATATTTATTATCTTTAAGAGTGTTTTTTTAATTGTGCAAAATAAAATATCTTTAAACTATCTAGTTTATATGCATTTCCACATGCCTTCCAAAATATGAATACTGCAAATATGATTCTTTTATAAGGGCCAAAAAAGCTAATAGTAAAGAACTGCTTTGTTCTTGACCTACAACCCAGATGGAGATGGTATGATTTCATTCTCAACATTAAGTGCACATATGTAACCTAAACTTTTGTACCCCCATAATATGCTGAAATAAAAAATAAATAAATAAATAAATAAATGACTTGCACTTCACACACAAAAAAAGTACACATCAGTGAAAATGTTTAAAAACTACTGTCCTATGGGATAAACTCCCAATTCTTTCTCCTGATATACAATGATGTCTATGATCTGGCTTTCTTTAACAGAGCCAGGCTTATCTCCCAGTGCTCCCTATCAGTCTATGGTGGTCCATTCATACTAATCTACTTATAGTTCCTAAATACACTATGCTATTCTATGTCACTCTGACATTGAAAATGAAAATGTGGTTTCTGCTTAATGTTCCCTTCCCAACTGTGTTCTCCTGGCAAAGTCATATTCATTATACAAGCCCAAGTGCCACTCTGTGAAGCTTTTCTGTACTTCCCCAGGAACTGGTACCTTGTACATACCTATAGAATAACACATCACATTCTTTGCAATTCTTTGTCTATGTAGCTTTGCCTAACAGGCTATGAACTACTTGAGAGGCAGCCATGTTCAATGGAATAACCATGGTTTTTAAACCTAAAAGAACATTGGCTCCACAATTTATCTGATGCATGACTTTGAGTAGATTACCTAATCTTACTGGACATAATTTCCTCACCTATGAAGCATAGATAGTATGTCTCTCACATAGTTATTTTATGGATCAAATGGGATAACAATGATAAAATGCTGAGCACACAGCAGCAGGTATTTAATAAGTGTCACTCCTCTTGGCTCATGTTAGATGCACAATATCATTTATTTATTTTTTTAAAAGTAACATATAAGTGATTTCTGATAAACTAAGTAAATTTATGTTCATGTTAGAAAATTTGGAAAATACAAAAAAGAAAACAAAAATCATCTCTAATCCCACCATTCAGAGATAACCACTGTTAAAAATGTTTGTTGTCTTCCAATCTGTTTTCCATAATGGTATTCTTTTTTTTTTTTTTTTTGAGACACAGTCTTACTCTGTTGCCCGGGCTACAGTGCTGTGGCGTCAGCCTTGCTCACAGCAACCTCAGACTCCTGGGCTCAGGCAATCCTCCTGCCTCAGCCTCCCGAGTAGCTGGGACTACAGGCATGCACCACCATGCCCGGCTAATTTTTCTAGATATATTTTTAGCTGTCTGTATAATTTCTTTCTATGTCTAGTAGAGACGGGGTCTCGCTCTTGCTCAGGCTGGTCTCAAACTCCTGAGCTCAAACGATCCTCCCGCCTCGGCCTCCCAGAGTGCTAGGATTACAAGCATGAGCCACTGCACCTGGCCCATAATGGTATTCTTTATTGTTGTTTTGTTCTATGGTGTGTGTATACATACATTTTTCTCAGGAAGCATTTTTATAGACTACTGAATGTCTTTCAAATATTTAATGTCTCATAACATTCCTTTGTACCATACTGTAATTTCAAAATGGGTTGCCAAAGTAAAGAAGGTCAGAGCAGGAAGGAGAGAAAAGGTATGAAGCGAGAAAAAGAGGAAACATTTTTATTTGTTACTGGGGGATAGAATGAGAAGGGAGTAATGTTATTATTCATCATGAAAATAAAGTAGTATTTTTACTTCATTCCAAAATGCTCAAAAGTGGGCATTATTTTTTAAGACTTATGAGCCTAGAAGCAGATAAACAATTGACTGAAAATTATGTTTAACATTCTAAGATGACGAGTTACTCTCTTCATGCTGATTAAATTAAGATTTCCTGTGCCCACATAAATTATATTAATTAATGAAATTATTCATTACTATTAAAACATTTCCAATTTCAAAATTTTCAAATAGTATTCCAATTATTGCTCATGTGATATTTTAAAAAATAAAGCTAAGACATAGACTAATATAGTCCAAACTTACATTTTGTTGATAGGTGGTTCCAAAAGAATAAGCAGCATTTAGCCTTGTCTCTGTGTCTGGACAAAGCTACAGCAAAAGAATATAACTGATAAATATCTCTCACAAATGTTTACTTTTAGTCAAGAGTTCTCAAGCTCCCACATGGATATATGCTCTACATAATACTTACTTCGTGTATCAAGGATATAAAAAGTTAAGGGAGCATCTTTGTTATAAATTAAAGTTATAACTTAAAAAGCAGTTTTAAGAAATTCCAATTTAAAGCACCAGAAAAAAATGAGCTGTAGTATGTAACTGATGCTCTATTCAATCAATAATTTAGTCTTTCCTCTTGTCTTTGCCTCAAGCAAAAATAAGGCTCATTACTAATTCCTTAAGTAGAATCACGCTTACCTGTAAAATACCTCCTTCTAAAGTTTGCCACTTGAGAAAATTGCCTCTTATATCATAGGAAGCAGCAACAAACTTCAGTTTTGTATTCTGATTAAAGAAAACAAGAATAAAATAATGTCAAATACTCTGAAAGTAATATAATAATCTATGAAGAAATTTTCACTGTTGACTAATCCTTTCTTTTTCATTGTTGACTCATCTTTTTTGTTGAAAAATTAAATTCAACTATCTTTATTTTGAAGCTCAATTAATCTAACTATTCCTATGATTAAATACACCTTAAAAAGCTGAATTGGTTTTCTGCATGAAAATTATTTTAGAATTGAGAGGCAGCATTAGTGACAGATAATCTCCTTTCAAACCCGTTAAATGGGGGCTAGAGGCAGAGGAATAATCTTACTTCTTCATTCTAGAAGGTCAGAAAGTTAGAGGTGGGAATTTGGACCTGTGAAGTGCTGAGCCAAAGTGCTGGCTGTGAAGTAAGACAGCCAAACTCTATACTGTTTAGTTCCTATAAGCAGCTGATATTTTATTTAGTTTGATAACTAAATTTATAAAAACCTAATAAAGCAAGAATTGTAACTAGTAACTTTATTACTTTTTAAAATTGTAAATCAAAATGTAGTTATCCTCTAATGATATAGAGACTTGTACCTGGTTTTCCCCTTTAAAACTGAAATTTGTAGGAAGAGGGGTAGTAGTGAGTATTTGAGGTGCTAATCCTAGCTGGTCTCCATAAAACAGCCATGGAAGATTCTGTCTCCTATAAACAATTACAATTGTTTTAATAATGGGAAAGAAATATTTATTAATATTTATTAACAAAACTGCACTAAATTCAGTCAAAATGACATTTCAACAATCAAAATATCCTTACCAAAATGAAATAGAATGAACAGGGCTCAGTGAAGCAGTATTTTCAAAGATAAACTGAAACAGTCGACATGCATCACATGTGGCAGAATCATAAGAATTCATGTTCATCACACACATATTTCCAAGAACTTGGCAAGATGTTAGATTAGCATACATCTACAAAAGAACAATGGCAAAGAAATGTAACATGGACCTGAACAGTCTAAACAAAAGTTGATGCAAAAATTATGCTTTGTTTTAATTTACCTATTCTACTAATTCTTTTTTATTCTTTTGCTTTTTAAAACATTTGTTTTTTTGCTAGAAAAAAGAAACATTTCCTCTAGCTTAAGTAGAAAAGAAACTTTCCATGTGGGAAGAAAAATGAGTACATTTTAATTATAAATTTTCTGCTAAAATATAAAGATAAGCAATCGAAAATAGAGCTAAGTAAAAATGTATAGCATGACATTTTAAAAAACTATTAAGTAGAATATTTATATTTGAAAGAATAATTTGTTTAAATATTAGATCTTACACATATACGTCTAATCTATTTTAAGTAATCTGCTTTATGAACAACAAAGTAAGATCATTTGTTGAGTTTGCCTCTCAATCTTCGTTTTCAATTTTCCCTCTCAGGCAATTCCATTTTTATAGTTATTCAGGTCAAAATTTTGGAATGAACTTTTTTTCCTCTCCTTCTCGTATCCAACTCATCAGTGAATCCTGTTGGTTCAATCTTCAAAGTACAGCCAGAAGCTAAACCCTTCTCTCATTTCCATGGTACCACCCTTGTCTATGGTTCTGCTATCTCTCACTCAGATTGCTCTAATACTCTCTAAATGGTTTCCCTTCTTATGTCCTTAGCCCAACAAATTCTATTCTCCATGCTACAGCAACCTTTTTAAAACCTGAAGTTTCATCATGTCTTCCTTGGCACAAAATCCTTCTACTTTCCTCAGGGTAAGTCCCAGGTCCTCACCGTAGCCACTCCCTACATCCCTGACCTCTCCTCCTCTGCACTGTCCCTGCTCACTCTGCTCTAGTCACTCCAGCCTCCCGCCTGTCTCCTGAGCATGAATAAGCCAGTGAACTTGTGCCCTGGGACCTCTGTTCCTGCGGTGGTCTCTGCTTAGAACACTCTTCCCCTAAATATTTACATGGCTCACTCTTACTTTTTTCAGGGTTTTGCTCAAATATCATCTTCTCAGAGATGTCTGTCCTGACCATTCTATATAAAATATTACAGGATCCTCTGCCCCTCTACGTTCTTTACTCCAAATTATTTGCCTTTCATAGCACTTAGTACAAACTGATATTTATTCAGACTATAACTCCATGATGGATTTTTTTTTCTGTTTTTTTCTAAAATATCTAATCTGATTTGAGAACTGGGCCTGGCACACAGCAGGTCATCAATAAACATTTACTAAATGACAGTTTTCCCTAACACTCAATTTCAGCTAAAAATGCCTGAAGACCTTCAGTCTATATATACTGAATACCATTCTCTTTATGTATTCTCTTTCAATCCACTGGAAAGAGCTAAGGAGATATATCTACTTAGAAAACTTTTTTATTATCTGGGTAAAAAATGATACCACAATTCTTCAAAATGAAATGAATTATTTTTTAAAAACTCAAATTTACCCGACATGCAACTGCTGATGATTGCAAATACTTTGCAAACCATTCTGAAGTTAAGGACATGCCCTGTAAACAAAAAGATGCATTTTAGTTTTAAGTTCAAATGAAGATTCCCTAACCTCACACTGTTAGGAAGACCTTAATATGCATATTGTTGAATGGGAAATGTCAAACGTTACTTTCTCAATGTTAGTAGAAAAATAGATTCTAACAGGAATATAAGAATTAATTCTAACCAATGTTAGTTATTACAAATAGGACTACATTATAAAATAATGACACTTGGGCAAAACATATAAGCAGACAAAACGTACCTATGATCCAAAAATACTATATGCCCATTTCATGAATACAAAAAATAAAGTGGCAAAAAAAGAAAAGAAAAATACTAATAATCCTGACAGTATGGTTAATATTTGCTGATTTAGGATTACAAATATTATACTAAATTGGCAAATAATAAAAAAATTTTGAGGAATGATTTCAAATTTCCAAAGTGGTGCTTCTCAATGGTGGGCATCACAATCACCCGTGGAACTTTGAAGAAACAGAAAACGCCTGGCTTTGTTCCAAACCAAAATGAATCAGAATCTCCAGATGAGACCAAGGCATACATGGGTTTTGAAAGCTGTAGATACAAACCTCTGGGTAAGAACCACTGCATTAAAGCTTATCTGTACATCTTACTAAAATATGAGGCACTGAGAAGCACCATTGAGTAAATCCCCTGGACACAGACAGAAAAGATATAACAAAGTTACATGGAATACGGTACCAGAATGATCAGAGAAATCTAAAATAAAATTATGAGGTACTATTTTCATCTCTTCAATAAGCAAAATGTATCATTTTGTAAGAAAAAATATATGTATAGAAGAAGGCTAAAGATAACATATGCAAAAACTGGTAGAAATAGAAAGCAATGATAATAGTATTGGCAAATCTATGTAAAATGGAGCCACATATAATGTTAGTGATAGTGTGAAAGTTGCACAATACTTTTATAAGGCAATATCCACACACTCTAACCCAGGAATTTAGACACACTTGGGAAATTTATCTTAAGGCAATAAGCCCTCCAAACGGGAAAACATTTATGTTTATAAAAAGGTTGACAGCAATATTATTAATAACTGAAAACCTCAATATTCACTGGTAGTACAATTATATAAATTTCAGTACATAAACTAGAGTGTTTTCTAAGCATTAAAAATTATAATTATACAAAAGTGAGCCTGGAACATGGTATAGAGAAACCAAGCAAGTGCCTAAAGCCTAATGAAGTCATGTCAAAAGAACACAGGAGTTACCTTGAAGGCAAGTGCAAATTTGATACAACTTAAGCTTCAAAAACAAGAATAACAGTAATAGATTATAATACAATGTATAAACAAAGATTCCATGAATTTACAATAAGGTTTTAAAAAAAAGAAAAGCACAGAGAAAAAAAGATGGCGTTCTTTACAGAAAAGTTCTGGCTAATAAACGTAGAGGGAATACAGAACTGTGAAATCATTAGAAATGATTAGTTCAATAATTGATTCAGGCAAGATTCATTATTGGATGCTGAAATGCATATTTACATACTCTCACAGTAAATCTGAGACTAATTATTAATCACAGTACCTTTATAAGAGAGAGAAGTGGCAGATACAACCATGACCACACAATCAAATTTTGCATCATCAATAACTGGACAACTTGACATTATGTGCTTCTTGTTGTGATGCAATGGGCTGTATACAACCCTACATAATATTCTTGTAAAAAGATGTTTCACTGACTCTAATCATGAAAAAAACAACCAGAAAAATCCAGGGGAGGAAAAAAAATCACAAAAGCAAAGTGAAGCAGGGATCTGTTCTAGATTAAAGGAGACTACTACTAAAAAGACTAATTGCAATGTGGGATCCTTAACTGGATCCTCAAAAGGGGGAGGAGAATTATAGAAACAATAGGAAAATTTGGATATGAACAGATATCAGATAATTCTATTATATGAATTTTAAATTTCTTGGGTGTGATTTGAGGAATATGCCCTTGTTCTTAGAGATGCACACTAAAGTATTTGGAGTGAAATGTCATCATGTCTACAATTTATTTTCAAATGGCTCAGGGGAAAAAAATTGTGTGTATGTAGTTATTTACATATATAGAGAGAAAGCAAATGTGACACAAAATTAATAGTTAATGGAAGAGTATGAAAAAAATTAGTCAACCTAGGTGAAAGACATATTCATAGTCACTGTCCTACTCTTTCAACTTTTCTGCAATTTTGAAATTTTTCAAAATAACAGTAGAGAAAACCAAAAAACCAAGATGCTAGTTCACTATTACTGTATTTGGGGAAAGGGAATGGGAAGACACTAACCTATATATATAAAAATTCTTTACTGATTGACAGGTATATTCCTAGAGTAGGATCGGATGCCTTTGTTATAAATTTATACAAAACTAATTATGTTCCAATTTTGTTCCCCAAGAAAACTTCTGACCTTAATGTTCAAAGTAGACTTTTCCAATTAGAAAGAGTGCATGTTATGGAGTCAATACAAGTATTTCGGTCTAACTGGCAATTACAGTCTCAACATAAACAAATAACATGCACTCTGGTTTATCAATTAATCTAATCTCTCCTGAGTTTAATTACTTTAAACAAGCTTTTTAAAACCTGACTGACCTAAAAGTACATGGATAAAATTGTCTTTTTACAACTGCCACATTGAGCACACTGAGGACCAGGCAAAGCTAGTCATATCATCTTAACTAGATGTTTTAAATGTTTTTAATTATTATGGATACATAATAGTTGTATATCTTTATAGAATACATGTGATGTTTTGATACAGGCATACAATGTGAATTAATAAAATCAGAGTAACTGGGGTACACATTACCCCAGGCATTTATCATTTCTTTGTGTTAGGAACATTCCAATTGCACTCTTTTAGTTATTTTAAAGTATACCCTAACTTACTGTTGATTATAGTCATGTTGTTGTGCTATCAAATATTGTTCATTCTATTTAATTGTCTAACTATATTTTTGCACCCATTAATCATCTCCCCTTTATTCCTTCCCCCAACCTGATGCCCGTTCCAGCCTCTGGTAACCATCATTCTACTCTCTGTCTCCATGAGATCAGTTGTTTTTAATATTTACCTTCCACATGTGAGTGAGAACATGTGAGATTTTGTCTTTTTGTGCTTGGCTTATTTCACTTAACATAATATTCTCCAGTTCCATTCATGTTGTTGCAAACGGCAGGATTTCATTCTTTTTGTGGCTATATAATATTCCATTGTGTGTATGTACGACAATTTCTTTATTCATCCATTGATGGAGACTTAGATTGATTCTATATCGTGGCTATTGTGAGTAGTGCTGCAGTAAACATGGGAGTGCAGATATCTTTCTGATATCCTGAATTCCCATTCTTTGGATATATATGCATCAGTGGGACTGCTGGATCTTGCAGTTCTAATTTTAGTTTTTCGAGAAACTTCCATACTGTTTTCCATAGCGGTTGCACTAATTTACATTCCCACTCACAGTGTACAACAAGGGTATCCCTTTCCCCACATCCTCACCAGCATTTGTTATTGCCTTTTTGATAAAAGCCATTTTAACTGGGGTGAGATATCTCATTGAAGTTTTGATCTGTATTTCTTTGAAGACTAATGATGTTGAGCATTTTTTCATTTACCTGTTGACCATTTGTATGTCTTTTTGTTTTTGTCATTCCTACATTCCTGCTGAATTGTATGTCCTCTTTGGAGAAATGTCTATTCAGATCATTTACCCATTTTTAATTGGATTATTTGATTTTTTCCTATTGAGTTGTTAGAGCTCCTTATATATTCTAGTTATTAATCCCTTGCCAGATGGGTAGTTTATAAATATTTTCTCCCATTTTGTGGGTAGTCTCTTCATTTTCTTGATTGTTTCCTTTGCTGTGCAGAAGCTTTTTAGTTTGATGTGATCCCATTTATCCAATGTTGCTTTGGTTGCCTGTGCTTTGCAGGTATTACTCAACAAGTCCTTATCCAGACCAATGTCCTGAGGGGTTTCTTCAATGTTTTCTTTTAGTAATTTCACAGTTTCAGGCCTTAGATTTAAGTCTTTAATCCATTTTGATTTGATTTTTGTATATGGTGAGAGATAAGGATCTAGTCTCATTCTTCTGCGTATGGATATCCAGTTTTCCCAGCACCATTATTGAAGAGACTGTTCTTTCCCTACTGCATGGTTCTTGGTGCCTTTGTTGCAGATAAGTTCAGTATAGATGTGTGGATTTATTTCTGGGTTCTCTATTCTGTTTCATTGGTCTATGTGTCTGTTTTTATGCCAGTACCATGCTGTTTTGGTTACTACAGCTCTGTAGTATAATTTGAAGTCAGGTAATGTGATTCCTCCAGTTTTGTTCTTTTTGTTCAGGATGGCTTTCGCTATGCTGAGTCTTTTGTGATTTCATATAAATTTTAGGATTATTTTTTCTATTTCTGTGAAGAATGTCATTGATATTTTGATAGGATTGCATTGAATCTGTAGATTGCTTTGGGTAGTATGGACATTTGAACAAAATTGATTCTTCCAATCCATGAGCATGGAATATCTTTCCACTTCTTAATATTTGTGTCTTCTTCAACTTCGTTCATCAATGGTTAATTAGACTTTGTTGACATGTTTCATACACTGGCTACACAGAACCAGTCTGAACAGCAGCTATAACATGACTTAAACCAGGGATTCTAAACTTGTTCTTCGGAAAGTATCAGTGTTCTGGACTGGTATATTTAAATGAAATACATTAATTGAATCAGATTAACTTTAAGAATGGAATAGCCCTTCCCTGTCCACCTTCCCTTCCTGTCAAAGAAGTTTACAATGGGTCTACTGCATAGTGGTGTGTCAGAGGAAGGAGGATGTGGAGGTGGAAGAGACAGTGACATGGTTAGAAGATTGGTCATATTGAGCAAATGAGTAAATTGAAGATAATGAGCCCTAGATTTCTCACTGCCAGAGAAAGTACTTAAAAGGGGAAAGGCTAGAAAGAACCTGGGTAACTGCTTTGCAATTGAACGCATCAGTATGAACTCATTTATTTTAGTATGTATACACAGACAGACATAGAAATAGTTATAGATGTATGTATGTACATAAGTATGTGAATATATTTCCTAGCTTTATCTGCTGAAGGGGCGTACTAAGTGTGGTAATCTTGGTTTATAAATGTTATCCTGCAAAGCTTCTTAGAGAAATGGCTGATTTCCACCCCACCCCTGAGGAAAACTGTCTTCCATGAAACTGGTCCCTGGTGCCAAAAAGGTTAGGGACTGCTACTTTATAAGTCCTATATGTGGCATTTCTAGCTTAAACATTCTGTAGTTCACTGAAAAAGGAATACGCTAAGGTATAGACTGAGTACTATACTTATAAATTACAATGTCAACTTGTTGGATTATTGTTTCTTAGAGTGATAATTTTTTCCATTTTAAAGTGATTTATACAAAAATGTTTCTCATGTTAGTCTGAAATTAATTACTAAAGGAAGAAATGTAGAAAGTTCCTTAACAATAGAACAAAAATGGAAACATACTCACAAGCTCTCCATAACGTGTAGTTGAAATTCTACATGGAGGAAAATTCCCTGTGTTGCTGAAACATAATCCCCCTGTCTTCATAAATAAATAAGGGAAAAAATACCTAGGTTATGAAAAGTTATAAGCAATTGAATTTATAAATATATACTTTATCAATTTGATTAGCCTTACTAAAATGTTAGGTTCTGAACATGCACAGGACTTGCTGGTATTAATGAATGTTGGTTCACATCGGATGCACCTGTTCAACATAGTAAAAATAATTTTTGAAACGTTAATAAATTATACTAAACCCAATAGAGAACTTGTCTTCATAAAATGATGGATTAGTATAGGTTCATTCAGCTAAACAATTACTTAACTATATTAAACAAATTTTAAATATTAAAATTGATTAGAATACTTTTATACCACTCTGTGTTACAAGGCAAAGTATAAGGAAATAAATCTAACCAATAATAAAAGAGTATCTTTTAACTACATGGAATATACAGAATGAATAATATTGAATAGCAAAGATGGTTAAGTCACTCAACTAGTGAAAGACCCCAACAAATTCATATAAATGAAGCCCTGTTTTTACAAGTAATTATATCAAATATACTTTATCTGCCACAATGCAAACAAGGCAGCATAAGCTTAAAAGATACTTACATCGCTCCTCATCAAATCTATAACCAACACTTTTAAATAAAATCTATTTATCATCTTAGGAAAGAAAATACTTTATACCTTTCATTAATGAATGAGATAGAGGGAGGGAGCACACTAGACTAATGGACACTGATGAATGAATAAAATTATATGGGTATTCATTACTTGCAAGATAGAGCAGGTAGGAGTGGAGCTAGGGCATGACGTAAAACTCAGAGTAGGCTTGGGGAAGTCTAGAGGGACAAACTTGGGACTCAGCCCAGTAGTCAGTATTACGATGCTATATCTCAGGTCAGCCTGAGAGAAAAGATGCTCCAACACTAAGTATCCCCAGGAGAAGCTGCTTGACTATTTTCTATATTAAACTTGGGAACTAAAGAGAAAACTGTGCTTAGAGGGAAGGCATCATGTAGGCCTCTAAGAAAATTGAAGAAGCTGAAATAGGTATAATATGTTTAAGTTGGAGGTGTATAGGGAGAGGTGTGTGTCTGTGAGCACGAACACATGCATAAATAGGAGGTAACAGAAAACAGGACTATAAATCAGGGTACCTGGGTTAGTATAATTATTATTTTATTTATTAATGTTTTTCTATATAACATTATATTTATAATATATAAAGGCTTTAACATAGTACTTGGCACATATTATAAAACAAAAACAGCTACCTTTTACTGAGTGGTTACCATGTAGCACTATGCTAAGAAGTTTACATATTTATTTCTGAGCCATTACAGCGTATGAAGTGGGTGGTATATTCCTATTCTACAGACAAGGGGCTGTGACTTATTGAGCTATCCAAAGTCAAACAACTAATAAACTGAGCCCACATCTGAACCCTATTCTGTCTCACACTCTAGGCTTCAACTTCTTTGTCTGTTAATGTCTACTTCTATCCTTCTTAGGGTTATTATAAGGTGCCAGTGATAGGATAGGAAAATACTTTTTAACAGTACAGATTATACACAAATATAAGATGATATAAATGAAGTCAGCCCGACCACATTGCTTACCTGTTTCCTAAAGCATTTGGTACTGTAAAAGAGTCTTCCTTTTCATCACAGAGCTCACAAGTTGCTTCAGACAACAACATCCCACTAACATTTCTTTCCACTAACCAATTTAGAAACAAAATCAAGATATAACTCATAGTGAACGTATATTTTCTATACGCTTAGAAAATATTTAATAAAACCCACTTATAACTATTACACTAATAATTATCAAAACACCTTTTTTTGCAGTAAAGGTATGTCAAGTATCTCCATAATAAAGCATAGAAAAGTGAAGCCTTCCCCATTCCCACATAATAAAATACAGGAACTAATTGTCCAAGTCATCATAATAATAAATCAACATTTTTTCCTCAAAAATTACCTTATATGTTCCTGTCACACTGGGATGGGGAAGTATTTTCATGGATTACTGATAATTTTTAGTAATTTAGAGGGCTTTTAGTAGTATTCACTAAAGTTTTAAATTCATATACCCCAAAACACTACAATTTCATTTTTAGATACCTAACCTACAGAAACACTTGTACATGTGCATAAGGACATGATTACTATTAAGTAATCACCAAATTATTTAAATTAATGTCCCTTTCAAAAACAATCACAATGAAGATTCATCACTACTATTTCATAAAGAATCTAATTCTTACCTAAAATATGGCCAGCAGGACAGTAGCATTTTCCTTCTGCAGTTAAGCCATGGGGGCAAGAAATGCAGTTCCAGCCATCTTTAGTAACACCTTTCTAAATTAAAAGAAAAAAGAATTTTTTTCTTTTCAATTAACTTTCTTCTTCTTAGTTGATCATGTAAGTTCAAAAAGTTGTAAGTGTATAAGTTGCAGTTAATATTCAAATAAATCAAACATATATGAGCCACATAAAAATTCCCTGGATAGCCAATTCATGCTTATATTCCAAAATTAAGCTATATATTATTACTATGTACTGACTACTATTAAAGGATTAACTCTTGGTAATAGTTCTTTCTTCTTCCTAATCTGTAGTTCAAATGGATTCTTACTTTCAGAATTAATTTTGTCCTTCAATATTTCCATTTATAAATATAAAACACAACACAACAGGATTGAATCAATAGAGAGCCAATTAATAGTTTATAGTCTTACCTGTGCTGAAATAATCAAATTTTTAAAAATTCAAATATATTAGCTTTTAAAAATTTATGATTGAAAATGAGTGAATTTTATGGTATGTAAATTATACATAAAGTTGTTCAAATGGATTTGTGAGAGTATGTCCTTCTATCCATTAATAATTTTTACTAGGTAAAGGTTTTTTATAGAGTATGACATCATTCAAAATAGGCCTTATTACATTATATAGTTTAGGAAAAGCCTGGGGCAAAAAATACAATAATTATAAACAGTTATAACCAAAATTAATAGAGAACAATGACAAAAACAAAATAATGCCTCAAATTATTTTAAATTTTGGTTAAAAAAGAGTGGATTTATCAAGAAATACTCCTATATTTGGCAATACATTTATATAGGACTATTTAAAAATTACAATAGTGACTGGACATAGGGTGGCTCGTGCCTATAATCCTAGCACTCTGGGGGGCCAAGGTGGGAGGATCACTTGAGGCCGGGAGTTCAAGACCAGCATGAGCAACATGGGAGACATCATCTCTACAAAAAAAAGAAAAATTGGCCAGGAGTGGTAGCCCATGCCTGTAGTTCCAGCTACATAGGAGTTTGAGGCAGAAGGATTGCTTGAGCCCAGGAGTTTGAGGTTGTAGTGAGCTATGATGATGCCACTACTCTCTAGCCAGGGCAACTAAGTGAGACCCTGTCTCAAAAATAAATAAATAAATAAAATAAAATAAATAAAAATTACAATTGCTCAAGCAATGTCACTGAAAAATAAATCTGCTCTGGTACAATTTTTATTAGCAGCTTTTTATCATCAGTATTTCAGCTAGGACCATTATTTGCAAAAATATAAAATAAATATCAAAATCTACAGATTTACAAGTAATAAAGTAGCTGTAAATCAGACAAACAGATAACTTTACATTAAAAACCCGGAATTTATTTTTATTAATAAGACAATGGGAAGAAACATTACTGTAAAAGTCAGAACTGTCACTCAGAGACTCCTAACTATCTAAAATGTTTGGAAAATGTATTTCTGTTAATTGAGAATTATCATATGTAGTAGCTATTAATTCAATAATTTTCCAAAAGGTATGATACAATGAAATGAGTAACAAAACAGCAACAGACATTACTTAACCTTTTTATTTATATAATTATCATATCTTATATATCATTATGAACATCAATCATCATACAAAACTGTTGCCACAGTAGGTATAAGACACTGAACTCAATTTGTACCAGTAAAAGGATATACACACCCCAAATTGCATTACAAAAGCATTATTCATCTAATTTTCTTTATAACTGAGTTACTCTATGAGGAAAAACAAAAACACAAATTTTCTTCTTCTTCTTTTTTTTTTGAGACAGAGTCTCACTCTGTTGCCCTGGCTAGAGTGAGTGCCGTGGCATCAGCCTAGCTCACAGCAACCTCAAACTCCTGGGCTTAAGTGATCCTACTGCCTCAGCCTCCCGAGTAGATGGGACTACAGGCATGTGCCACCATGCCCGGCTAACTTTTTCTGTATATATTTTTAGCTGTCCATATAATTTCTTTCTATTTTTAGTAGAGACGGGGTCTCGCTCATGCTCAGGCTGTTCTCGAACTCCTGAGCTCAAACAATCCGCCCGCCTCGGCCTCCCAGAGTGCTAGGTTTACAGGCATGAGCCACTGCGCCTGGCCAAAAACACAAATTTTCAGTGTTGTAGTTTTTCAGATTTCAGATTTAAAAAGAAATATATTTGTGTGTTTTCAAAGTTTTGCATACAATTTCATTGATCTCCCAAAATTTACTCTAGTAAAAATAAAGTTAGGTTAATAATTTTAAAGTCTGTGGGAATGTATTAGAGTAAACATTACATTGCAGTTTGAACAATAAAAACATTTATTATTTTTTATAGTAAAGTTAATTTTTAAAAAATTCTCCATACCCTGTCTTCTGGGCACTTTTTACAAATAATGGCAGGGCTTCCATTACTAGAGATCATCTGAAATCCTGGCAGACATACACATGAAGTTCCTAAAAAAAAAAAAAGAAAGGAAAGCCAATTTTATCCTTGGTAAATAAAAATAAAACTCCAAGATAGGAAAACTTTTTAAATAATTTTGGCGATTTTGAGAAGCAGTGTAGGGGTTAAGAGCAAGACTCTGGAGCCAGTACTGCCTGGGTTCAAATACCGCAACATACTCCTTGGGTTCCAATCTTGGTTCTCCTACTTGGCAGTGTGACCTTGAGCAAGTTACTAAACTTTGCTCCTTGACTTCCTCTATAGTAAAATGGAGAAAGTAACAGTACCTATTCTTACAGTGTTATTATGAGTATGAAATTAGTTATTATATGTAAAGGTCTTAAGGCAGTGTCTAGCACACAGCTGGCATTGTGTTGCTACCATTTTAAGAGCAAGCATAACTAAACTATTAAACTATTGAACTATTAAACTATTTAACTGCTATGGGAAATTTTACATTTCTATGTCACTAAACGATATACATATAATTCAATGAATTCACTTTGTCATAATCTTACTAGGAAAGTTACTGTCATTCAAATAAGTCACTGTTTCCCTCTGTTTGGACAGATAGTAAACACTGTAAGACAATCACTATTCAACTTGCTAGATAGGTAAGGACAGCATTCTCTAAACAGCTATTAAATGGAAATAGCACCCACAGGCGTCTACATGGTACAATGCCTGTAATATCTGGATTCATAATTATGGAACTAATACCTTACATTTTACAGTGTGAAATGCTTTCTCATTCATACTTCCTTACCTGCACAGGCTGACCTGTCCTGTTCTGATCACTTAAATGAGTATATATCAAATCTGATGATGGCAGAAAGTTAATAACATGGGTGATCAAACAGAGACAGAAAACATTTTAGACTTTAAATATGGGAAAACACTTATTCTGAGAAGTTTCAGTGAGAACTAGGACCACATGATGGACGTTTTGAGGGAAAAATTAAGCTTAATCTTAGGAGGCTTTAAGAGCAATTAGTAATATTCAATAATAAAGGGAATAAGTCCTAAGGAAACATATAATATTGGAAACATACTGTATAGAGAAGATAGATAGGTCAACACTGAGGGCAAAGAGACACGAATTCTTCCAAGTCCCCATTTTAGGTAGCACATAAGACATGCCAACCTCATCTGGGCTTCAATTTCCTTATTGTAAAATGAGAAGACTGAACCTGATCATGATTAAGGTTCTTTCCAGCTTTAAATTTCTGGCATTCGAAAAGCAATATAAAGGGCTAACAAAGTTTACAGATGCTAATTTGCATTTCCTCACTAATCTTTTCTGTCACTTGTTCCTCTTTACCTCAGATTACTTCTCTACTATTTCTTTTCTATCTTCCGTAGACGGCTTTACAAGTACCTCTCTAACCATCCCACGTCCCTCGGGGAGCGCAGAACTGGAGCTGAGAAATTAATTACTGGCGATGGCTCACAGGACAGCGAGCTCAGGGTCCCCAACTTCCTTAGTGTGCAAACTGCACTCCTCCAAGGAAACTCTTTTCTCAGGCGTCAGCGGTTAACTTTTCTGAAACATTCCTCCCGCAGACAGAAAGGTTTTTCAGCGATCCCAGGGACCGGGGGCAGACCAGGGCGGGAGTGTTACTTTTGCCAGGGCCCACCTCAGTCTCACCTCGGGCATCCTGCCTCTGGTTGGCTCCACACGGGACACAGGAGAGCACAGAGATATCGAAGTAGTGGTTGGGGTTGCACTTCTCCGGCTGCTGGAAAGGGAAGGAGAAAGTCTGGGCCTGTGAGACGCGAGAAAAGAACAACAGGAATAACGCAATCACAGCCCCACCGGATAAAATGGACCAAACCGCCATTGCCATCGGAGTCAGACCCCGCGTCGCCATGGTACCGACGCTGGCGGCCGCACGGATTGCAGTGCCCCATCAGCCTCTGCGGCGACTGCGCTGAGCTGATTGGGCAATCCAAGCCTCAGTTCCAGAAGTCACCGCCTGTGCTGCTTTGTTGCTAGGTTACCTAAACCCGCGGGAAGCTGGTGTGTCCAGGAAAGGATGGATTACCGGCAGGCCAACTCTGAAGCCTGGGGGCAATGTAAAACTTGTGCAGACGCTCCTGGATTTACAATAGGGCTACCTCCGGAAAAGCCCACCGTAAACTGAAAATACCGTTAAGTCGAAAACTCTGGGACTCGATCCTTTAGTGAGAAGTGAAATCAATTTACGGGGTCGGGAGATAGAATACCGCCGCAAAGAAATTATCTCATTGTATCACATAAATTAACAGTAAGTATTATTTTCCGAAACTGTTGAATGATATTTAAATCAGAATTTATCCAGACTAGGTAATTGTCACCTTAAAGGAGACATGGGGCAGGGCAGGGTGGCCCAGGCCTGTAATCCCAGCAGATTGGGAGGCTGAGCTGGGAGGATCGCTTGAGCCCAGGAGTTTGGGGTTGCAGTGAGATATCATGCCACTGCACTCTACCCTAAGCAACAGAGCAAGACCTTATCTCAAGAAAAAGAAAAAAGAGAGAAAGAGACATGTATTTTAAGAATTTAAACAATTTATAAAATACACACATTGATTTAAAATATGCAATGCTGGAGGTTTACTGTGGCTAAGGACCTTAAAAAAAAAAAAAAAAAAAAAAAAGATTTCCTGCCAGGCCTTGTTTTTCCTATTTTCCTTGTTTTGAGCCTAGGAAATCATGTATATAAAAAAAAGAGATTATCTTTATACCACCTGTAAATAAAGAAGGAACCTAGTTTTTTGTAATCAAATTTACACATACTCTAATGTTGTCTGTCAACATATGTACCCCTTATATATACATATATATATGTGTATATATATATATACATATATATATATGTACTATGAAATAGTAGCCACACAGATGGAACTGGAGGCCATTATCTTCTTAAGTGAACTAACTCAGAGATAGTCAAATACTGCATTTTCTCACTTATAAAGTGAGATATAAATAATGTATACACATGGACATAGAGAGTCCTCTCCTTTTCCCCTTCCAAAAAAAAAAAAAAAAACCCAGCATAGAATAATACATACTGGGAGGGTGAAAGGCTGGGAAAAGGGTGTGGGATGAAAAATTACTTAATGGATACAATGTGTACTATTTGGGGTGATGGTTACACTAAAAGCCCAGACTTCACCACTATGCACTACCTTCATATAACAAAACTACACTTGTACCCCCTAAATCTATACAAATTTTTTCAAAATAAAAAAGAAAAAATAAGTAGATACCATTGGAAACTGTTAGCCCTCAAAACATTTTGGAATTACTTTCACCACCAGTTTATGAGTCATAAAAGAAAAACTTATTTCTTAATATTTAAATCTTCTGGGGTTTTGCATCTTTTTTGATTGTTGTATTTTATCTCTCCCTTTCCCTCCAATAAAATCACCTGGCTAATTTTTAAGCCACCTTATTCATTAGTAGTAACTTGAGATGACTTTGGCTTTCTCAAAAAAAATTTTTTTTTAATAAAAATTGGTTTGTCACCATGGAGAAATATATAGATAGATATACATATATTATATATTCTCAATGCATGTGGAAAATACATTTAAGGAAGTTATATAACTTTAACTATTAGCCACCATTAGGCCTAGTTTTTCTCCTGTGACCTTCCCCAAAAGACCTGCATTCACTCTATCACTAGTATCTGTGACACAGAGGTATATGTTCTGAAAGCTGTTTCTTAAAGGTGAATTTTTAAAAATGTTTTTGATTAATTGCTGTGTTGTTGGAACACATAATTTGAAGTGGAAATCACTTATCTGAATACGTTTTTCAAAAAAATATGTGACCATATAAATGTTAATGGGGACACAAAAAGAGTATGGTTAGAATAGTTGGGATTAATCTGCAAAAGCTTCCTATGGATGAGGATTAGCTCTAGTCTTCCTTGATGAAGTGCATATTGTTATATGCTCTGTCGATGGGATTAGGGCAATAATATTTACTTATTGCATACTATTTAATTAAAGCAATAAAGGCTCCCATTCATGATGGTCTTCTTTGTGTCCCACACTCTGTACTGTGCTAGGCACTTGACAACAGTAATCTTAATGCTCCATGACAACCTTTTAGGGAGTACAATCCCCATTTTATAAAAATGGAAACTGAAGATTGAAAAAGTTAAGGTATAGAAGTGATGAAACTAGAATTTATCTTCATCTGGCCAACTCCAAAACTAGTTATGTTTTCACTGTATTAAATGGCTTCTTTGTGGAATAGATATAGAAAATTTTGGTATATTTTACATGTGGAACAAATCTATTATCTTTAGATAGAAAGGTAATACTGCCATTATAGACCACAGACAGTGGAATTATGATTGTCTAAGACCTTTGGACACTATACCTAACAAAACTGCCCCCAAGAGCTAGAGAAATTATCTGTAGCAGCATGCCTTGAAATAGACATTTAAATTTGAGATAACTGTAAATACTGTGGGTGCATCAGATACCTAGCCTCCTGGACTATTCCTTTCATTTTCTTTCTCTCTCTCTCTCTCTTTTGCCCCTTTCCTATCTAATTTTCTTATATTATCTTTTCATTTTTAATTCTATTTTATTTTTCTCTACTTTCTAGAAGATTTCATAAGCTTTATCTATCACATATTCCATTGAAGTTTTCATTTCTATTATAAATTTAGTTTCTAAGAGCCCTTGTTTTCTGACTGTATCTTAATTGTAGCATAATCATATTTTTTCATGTATGCAATATTTTATTTAAGGACATTACTGACAGTGTTTTAACGTTTTCTTCTCCTGCATAATCCCTTTCTTTATAGTTACGCTTTGTGTTAAGGACTTTCCTCCTAAATCTGATGACCCTTTCCTACTCACACACATACAAAAGTGGGGCAGGCTGACAAGCTAATTAGGAGCTCTCCAAAGATAGTCAGGGCTTGCTGACTGGGCTACAATATGTAGGGTCATCTGCCTGAGCTGTTTCATAGGAGAATCCCTCATTCTTCCCACCCCCACTCCCTGCCCCATCATGCTGATCAAATTCCCCAGAAAGATTCTTCTCCCTGGAGATTTTCTTCTCCCTGGCTGCAGATTTAGTGGGGAAAGAGGGTATGAATTTCATCATTTAGTTTCATCATTCACATCATGCCCTTCTTTTATATGTAGAACCCCTAATTGGAATTGTACCCATTGTCACCTAGTCATACTCTCTCCAGAGACTAAACCTTCAATCTTCTGTTGGAGTTGGGGAGAGAGAGGTTTCTAGGTACCAGAAGGAAAGAGGAGATGTACATCTTAAGTGCTTTATTAATTGATGTTCAACCAATTCTTCTTTAACCCTCCCTCCCCAACAGAATGTATCAATGCCTCCTAAGCCTTTGAGGACTTCTTTGTTGTGTTTATCATGTTGATTCTTAGCTTTTCCCACTGTCAATTTAGGATACAGCCCTCCTAGATTCACAGAAGAAATGATCACCTGTCCATCTGCTTCCTGCTTGCAAAGTTTTATTGCTGTTGCCTCCTACTCTATTCTCTTTATTCAGTTTTTACCTTAGTTTCTTTACTGTTATTTTGTTAGGCTTTCTGGAAGAAATAGAAACAAATACCTGTGCTTAAACAGTTACTTTCAACTGGAAGCCAAAATAACCTGTTAACCTGTCTTCAGGGACACACTCTTGCCATCCTCTAATCCATTCTCCATAACACAGCTGGAGTAATCTTTTGAAATACAAGTCTAATATGTCACCTCTCTGCTTAAAAGAGTTCATTGGTTTTTCAATGGAAAGTTCAAAGTCTTTAACATGAACCATAACCCTCAGCATGGTCTGACTTCTTCCTGCAGCCTAGCATTGTCCTGTGTACTGGTCTTCTCTCCTTTCTCTGAATGCTGCTAAGTCTTTGCACTTCTCTGCCTGGATCACTCCTTCCCCACCCTCCCCTTCCCAGCAATTTCCTTTTACCTTGTTAACTCCTCCTTTCTTTGCAACTCATTCATTACTTCCTTAGGGAACATCTCCTACCCTTCCTGACCAGCCCAGGCCCTCCTATGAAATACTTTCACAGCAACATATACTTCTTTTTTTATAGTGCTTCTCCCTGTGGTAAATGTACATTTAGTTGGGTAATTCTTTCATTAGTTTTTCTTCCCCCTCCTGGACTGCAAGCTTCCTGAGAGCAAGGACCATGTGTATTTTTGTTCACCACTGTATCCTCAGCAGTGACACTGGGTCTGGCACACTGTAAGCATTTAAGACATCTGTTGCAATGGAAAAAAATAAATCCAAATTTGCCTAATTCCTTTCATTCCCCTAGTTTATTGCCAACGTCCAAACTCTAAGGAAAGCTCAATGCTTTCTCTTCCCATTTCATCCTTGGGAAGAGGGCAAAGAGCCAATGTGGGTTAGGATCAGGACTGCGAGGCTTCTGGCTATAGCCTAAGGGACACAATTTTTTTGTGTCCATATGACATGGTCTGCGGACTCACATTTTTTGGTTTTCTCCTTAGATTGTCTCTCTTTAGAGTTTGTCTTTAGATTCTTAGGTACTTCTTCCTTTTGTTTTATATTAATATACCTGGGATTAGATGGAATCGCAGGGAAAGGAAGCCTAAGCAGAAAGAGACATCCAGTTTCACATGTGGTCTTGCCCCACTCACTAGAAATGAGTTCTACTGAGATGTGAGATCCAAAGCTTCTGCAGTAAAGCACAGTATCCTTTCTACATGCCTCCTTTGCTAACCTATAGCATTGACAGAGTGTTAAGATCCCAGTCTCTGTAATCTTTCCATCCTGGAGACAAGACTCACATTTACCTCAAGCAAGAAATTATTTAGGATGGAACTTGGGGGGTCCTGTTCAATTCTTATTTACCACACATCATCGGTTGACTCTGTTAAGTCTCTGGAACCTGACTTCCGTCACATACAACTGACCAACCTCCTTAATTTAATCAGCAGTGTCCAAATTGTGCTTCAGTGATCCCTAGGGGTTTTGTAGTGGTATCTCTGAGGACCACTGCAGAGGACAAGTTGGCAAGGAGCATGAGGTCCACCAGAGCAACATGTAAGATTTCATGTTATATGCCTTTCTTGGTGCTTTACAATGTGCCTCACTTAGTGATATGTATGTGTGTGTGTGTGTATATATATATATATATGGTCATTTTATCTATACAACAATCCTACTATTGTCATCTTCATTTGATAGATTAAGAAATTGAGGCATGGGCCCCAAGTGGTGGCTCACACCTGTAATCCTAACACTCTTAGAGGCTGAGGGGGAGGATTGCTTGAGGTCAGGAGTTCAAGACCAGCCTGAGCAAGAGCGAGACCCGCGTCTTTGCTAAAAAATAGAAAATAGTAGTTGGCTTTGGTGGCATGTATCTGTAGTCCAGCTACTCAGGAGGCTGAGGCAGGAGGATGGCGTGAGCCCAGGAGTTTGCGGCTGCAATGAGCTATGATGACACCACTGCACTCTAAGCCTGGTTGAGAGACCCTGTCTCCAAAAAAAAAAAAAAAAAATCGAGACACAGAAAGATTCAGCAACTAAAGTGACATAGCTAGTAAGTGCCAGAGTTAGGCTTGGAATTATGATACGAATATTATAATTCTGGGCCAGCCTTCTTGATTTCTAAATTATACCGGAATTTACTGTGTGCTAGGGACTGTGCTAAGTATTTTATAAGCATCATTTATTTTTCATAACTGCCCTATATGGTGGCTACCATTATTTTCACTCACATTTCTATGGCCTTTTATAGTTTACAAGAGCCTTTCAGAAGATGCTTTACCTCGCACACTACCTGAAACACTTAAGAGACAAATCGCCAACTTTTCTCCGCATCTGCATGTTTCCTTAACTCCCGGAAATCTCGAGCGTTTGCCGGTGTACATCGGCAAATATCTAGTGAAGCTTCTCCTTACAACAACCGGTTGAGCCCTGACTTTGCCTCCGGTTTTCACCTCTTCCAGGGCGAGGTTCTCGCGTCGGTGAGGGCCTGGGCATGCGCGGAGGCTCACCGAACGGGGGCCGCCGCCTCCCTGCCCCTAACAAGGGAAGCGAGGTGGCGGCAGGGCGCGTGCGCAAGCGCGGCCGAGGCGCCGGGGCGGTGGGTTACGCCTGGAGAGCGCATGGGCAGACAAACTGTACGTCCGTTTGTCCGGACAGGAGGGGCGAGTGGGCGCCATTTTCTTCTAGGCTCACTGAGGGCTGTGCCTGTTCTGGGGAGGCTGCTGCGACGAGGAGCGCCCCCAGCCCCCGGTCTTGTGTGTCCGACTCGGCAGCAGTGGTGTGTGTTTATTGCCAAGTGCGAAGCAGTTTCCCTTGGGGCGTCGGGGCTGGGGAGGGGTTTGCGACCAAGCCGGAAGGACAGGGAAAGGCGGGGCCGGCGGCCGCGCCGGGATCTAGCGTAGCTTCTGCCGTTAGGGCACCCTGTCTTCTCGCTCAGCACCGACTCTCCCTCTCCCGTCAGCTTCCATGTGGTGGTGTGTATGCGCTTCACAGCGGTCTCGAGAGTGAAGATCTCGAAGGATTTCATAGGTATTTTTTCTTTGCTGTGTCATCGTAGTCATTGGTGTTAGAAAAATGCTGAAGGCCCAGCTCGTTAGGTTTGAGAAGGGCAAGCGCTCCAGTTAGATTTGGGGGCAGTTCTCCCTCTGGCGAGTTAGGGTGGAACGTTTGCCCTGGGACGGCGTAACGGAAAGGCACGGAGGGCACGGAGGCTGGGCGGTCCAGGTTAATTTGAAGGCTGATTTTGGCTGAAGGTCTGGCGACAGCATCGGATCCCACGTAGCAATTTTGGCCTGGCGCGAAAGAAGGAAGCTCTGACCCCTGGGAGTGTGGACAAAGGCTTTGGGCCGTAGAATCGATGCCTTCGGATGATTCCGTTTGAGGATGATGGATGTTGTGGGAACCCCTGTGCCGCGTGGATTCATCTTCATTTACAGTTCCTCTTAAGCTCTGTGTGGTCTTACTTTTGGTTTTTATTTTAACCGTCTACATTATAAAAGGCAGATCATTGTGAAGAATAATTGTGGACAGCCTGGGGCAGACTATTTTCTGCAGGGGAAACTCACGTTCAGAATCTGAAATGCTACATCATAACTGGGTTTTAAGAAATTAGTCGCAAAAAGTAAAAGAGCCTTCCCTCACTATGTCTGTAAAATGACTTTTTATTCGCTAGTTAAAAATTAAATGGATCTTTGAGAATACCTGTTTAAATTCAGCCTCCCTTCTGTTTCCCATTCCTTGTCCCTCTCAGTCTTGATTAGAAGATGCAGTTTTCATATTTTTTAGTTATAATGGTAATTAAGTGGGATGAATCGCTGGATAAAATCAGCAAAGTTATTTAAAATGCACTTTTAATTTCAGTGACTTACTCTTAAATGATCTTTTAGGGATCCACTTTCCTTTCATTGAAGTCTAACAGAATCCTGTGTCTTTAAATGAACACAAAGTCACAGAAATACTTTTTGTATTTCTAGAAAAAATTTAAGTGCAAAGTACTTTAAGGTAATTTGTATATTTTGCTTTCTGCATAATTTAATGTGTTAAGAATATAATTTCTGGGGAATTTGCTTAATTAAATAGTATATTGGAACCACAGGACAAATGCTCATTTGGGGAGCTGGTCTCATATATAGGTAGTCTCCTCAGTGTGTTACTGTAGAAAGATAAATGGTACATTATCCTCCTATCTCAAGGGCAGAGAAATTTAAGTGTTAGTTATATCTAACTGTGGCATATTAGAACAAACTTTTAAAATAGTCTGCTTGGATTGGAATTCATGAGATTTGTGTTTATGAAACTACTTAGTTGAAAGATTGTTTTTAAGTCAGGGAGGATAAATTACTAGAGATTTTTTTTTGAATTTGACATATAATTATTCCTTGAAATGTTTCTTCTTATAAATGAATCTGTGTTCTTAGCGTAAATCCCTTTTAAATTTTTAAAAAAGTTTAGGTGAGACAAGATGATGTGTATCTTCATGCTGTTGTCTAAAATATCTTAAAAATAGCTAAGCCAGTTTGCATAGGAGGGAGTCTTGGAACTTTAATGTGGATTTACTGTTCCAGAAACCATATTTACAGTTTTTGTTGCAGTGTTAGTGTGGATATTGGTTTGTGGAAGAAACTAGGCTTATACTCTTTTTTTTTTTTTGTATTGTGCAGATATTTTAATCGTAAACATCATTAATATTTTTCAGATGCAGAATGTAATTTTCTTGATATCTTTGTTAGTTTAGCTTGTAGTTTAAAAAGTTTAATTTATGGACCCTTTTTTAAAGGAAAACAAACCTTGCAGACCTCAGTGAATGTCTTCGGACCCCACTTTGTGGAACAGTAGTACTTAAGTGTAAGTACTGGATTAAAGCAACATATATTTGCACATTAAAAACGTGTAAATTATAATTATTAATTTGGCAGGTCTTAAAAACTTATTTGGTAAGACTTCATTAAATCCTGTTAGTTTGGGTATCCCTGAAAGTATCAGATGTGAGTTTCCTTATAAAAATACTACATTGAGATTTTTCAGTAGTTAAACTGGTAATCCCAATATTCTAGATTAAAGAATTTTTATTATATTTTTACTTTTCTACATTGTCATTTAGGGTTCCTTAATAGAGTGCAGGATAGTTGTTTGAAATGGAATAAGGCTGTCGGCATAATAAAATTCTATATCTAAGCATTTTCTGTTTGAGATGGATTTTAATAGTTACTGTTTTAGGAGAATGAGATGAGTAGTACTGAGATTTGTGGTTTTAGGGATATTGTAGTAGTTGCCTTAATTATATTGGAGTCATGAAATTTGTTTCCATGTTTGGAAGTGTGAGCTGTATATGTAGAACTTTAAATTGTATCCAGTTGGTAGCCAAAGGTTTGGATTTATTGCTTTAAAAATTGATTTTTGAATTTTAAGCTTTGCAGTTTTCTTCATTTTTTGTATCATTTTGAATGGTTGTCTTATTTACTTGATTTGATCTTATGTTTTGAAAGGTAGAATAGCAAGAGAATTGGATGGCAAAGTGATTGAAGGTCTTTTTTTTTTGAAATTTTGTTATTAAATTGACATTTTACTTGTAGAACAGTTTTTTTTTTAAAGTGGATGTAAAAATTCCAGACAGCAAAGTGCATAGACCTTAAGGACAGAATTCAGTGAACCTTGACAAATTTATATATCCACGTATCCAGCACTATGTTCAATATATATAACGTTTTCTTCACTGATTCTACTTCTAATCAAGGAGTAGTTTAATTTTTAGCAAGTGTTTTATTTTGTAATCATTTGCAGATGTTTACTTGGATATCACACCGCGTTTTTGCAGAGGGATGATTAGTTTCCCCTTAGAGCAAAGAAGACCATCTTGTAATGGCCTAATTGTGGTTCCTTATATTGCTTCACTTTTGATAGGTAATTCTGAAATGGATATCCTAATCTGGCATTAAGATAAATTATAGGGGCCCGGGCGCGGTGGCTCACGCCTGTAATCCTAGCACTCTGGGAGGCCGAAGCAGGTGGATCGCTCGAGGTCAGGAGTTCGAGACCAGCCTGAGCAAGAGCGAGACCCCGTCTCTACTAAAAATAGAAAGAAATTATCTGGCCAACTAAAAAATATATATATAGAAAAAAATTAGCCGGGCATGGTGGCGCATGCCTGTAATCCCAGCTACTCGGGAGGCTGAGGCAGTAGGATCGCTTAAGCCCGGGAGTTTGAGGTTGCTGTGAGCGAGGCTGACGCCACGGCACTCACTCTAGCCCAGGCAACAAAGCAAGACTCTGTCTCAAAAAAAAAAAAAAAAGATAAATTATAGGGTTCAAGGATTAATTATATTTCATTTTCTTTCCACAGTTAAGTTGCTTTTACAGAATTAACAGGTCTCCAAGAAATTTAAAAAAAGGTAAGATACCTAGAGTTTAAGGTTTTTCACAGAGGCTTAACAAAAAAACCCTGTACAATAGAATAGTACTTTTAGGTACCCATGGCTTCTTTTCTTTGTGTCTGGCCAGTGATACACTAGTGGTAGGCATTTTATCATCATGAGCAGCAATTGTATACTAACCATAGATGGCTTTTCTAAATACGTAAAATTCATTGTAGTTGGTAAAATATTTTATTTCACAAAGCTCTCTCACGTTTCAGTAGAAGATAATGTTTTGAAATTAGTCTGAAAGTAGTTTGGTCTTGTTGTGAAGCAGCATTTGGCATACTTACAAAGGAAGATTTGATATTTTTGATGTTCTTCATGTATAGGATAGGTGATATTTCATATGAAATATGAAATATCAAGGTAGTTGGTTTATTTGTATGTTTAGATGGGAGAAAGTTTATTCTTTGTTTTCTTTAATAATTAGATATGATCAATATTTTTGTGAACTTGTATCTTTTTTTCATTTATAAATGCTGAAGGAAGCAGGAACCAGGTAATTGTTAAGTTTAGTTTGGGCTAAGGTACTTAAAAAATAAGACTTGCTATTATGTGTACCTTTTTGTCTGCAGGTCATTATTGCTGTGGTTTGAGCTCAGCATGGCTGTAGTCATCCGTTTACTTGGGCTTCCTTTTATTGCGGGGCCTGTGGATATTCGTCACTTCTTCACGGGATTGACTATTCCTGATGGAGGAGTGCATATAATTGGAGGGGAAATTGGGGAGGCTTTTATTATTTTTGCAACAGATGAAGATGCAAGACGTGCCATAAGCCGTTCAGGAGGGTTTATCAAGGATTCATCTGTAGAGCTCTTTCTTAGTAGCAAGGCAGAAATGCAGAAGATTATAGAAATGAAAAGAACTGATCGTGTGGGAAGAGGGCGACCAGGATCTGGGGCATCAGGGGTTGGCAGCCTATCTAATTTTACTGAGGCAATTAAGGAAGAAGCAAGTAATTCTGGATATGGCTCTTCGATTAATCAAGATGCTGGGTTTCATACTAATGGTACAGGACATGGTGATTTAAGGCCAAGAAAGACAAGGCCATTGAAGGCCGAGAATCCTTACTTGTTTCTACGAGGTTTGCCTTACTTAGTAAATGAAGATGACGTACGTGTCTTTTTCTCTGGTTTATGTGTGGATGGAGTAATTTTCCTAAAACATCATGATGGCCGAAATAATGGTGACGCCATAGTAAAATTTGCTTCATGTATTGATGCTTCAGGAGGTCTTAAATGTCATAGAAGTTTTATGGGTTCACGATTTATAGAAGTAATGCAAGGATCAGAACAACAGTGGATTGAGTTTGGTGGTAATGCAGTTAAGGAGGACGATGTTCCTGTGAGATCTGAAGAACGTTCTCCACCAAGAGGAATTAATGATAGACATTTTCAAAAATGGTCTCATTCAAAATCTCCAAGAAGAACACGTTCTCGTTCCCCTCTTGGATTTTATGTTCACTTAAAAAATCTGTCCCTAAGTATTAATAAAAGAGATTTAAGAAATTTCTTTAGAGATACTGATCTGACTAATGAACAGATTAGATTTTTGTATAAAGATGAAAGAAGAACAAGATATGCCTTTGTAATGTTCAAGACTCTGAAAGACTATAATACTGCTCTGGGTTTACATAAGACTGTTTTACAATATCGTCCAGTTCATATTGATCCAGTTTCTAGAAAACAGATGCTGAAGTTCATTGAATGTTATGAAAAGAAGAGACCAGGGTCAGTAGAGAAAGAGAGGCCTGGACATGTTTCACAAAAATACTCTCAAGAAGGCTACTGTGGCCAGAAGCTGTGCATATATATAAGAAATTTTCCATTTGATGTTACAAAAGTTGAAGTGCAGAAGTTCTTTGCAGACTTTTCTCTTGCTGAGAATGACATTTACTTGCTTTATGATGACAAAGGAGTTGGTCTGGGAGAAGCTTTGGTGAAATTTAAATCAGAAGAACAGGCTGTGAAAGCTGAACGTTTAAACCGACGAAGATTCTTAGGGACAGAGGTATTATTAAGACTTATATCTGAGGCACAAATGCAGGAGTTTGATGTAAATTTTTCTTTGATGTCCAGTGAGAAAATGCAAGTCCATTCACAGTCATGTGATAGAGATGACCATTCTCATTTATTTGACTCAAAAGATGCACCAGTATACTCAGTTGGCCCTTCTGAAAACTTCAGACATCAGCTAGAGGACTTAAGGCAACTGGATAACTTCAAGCATCCCCAGGGAGATTTCCGACAGCCAGATAGGCGCCCTCCAGAAGACTTCAGGCACTCTTCAGAAGATTTCAGGTTCCCCCCAGAGGACTTCAGGCGCTCCCCAGAGGACTTCAGGCGGCCTCGGAAGGAGCATTTCAGGCGGCCTTCTGAGGAGGACTTCCGCCGCCCTTGGGAAGAGGACTTCAGGCACCCCCCGGAGGATGACTTCAGGCACTCTAGGGAGGAGGACTGGAGGTGGCCTCTTGAGGAGGATTGGAGGCGGCCACTGAAGGAGGATTTCAGGCGGTCCCCCAAGGGGGACTTCAGGCAGCTTCCTGAAGAGGACTTCAGGCAACTCCCCGAGGAAGACTTCAGGTGGCCTCCAGAGGGAGATTTCAGGCGGCCACCCGAGGAAGAGTGGAGACGGCTACCGGAGGTGGAGTTGAGGCGGCCACCTGAGGTGGACTTGAGGCGGCCACCCGAGGAAGACTTCCGGAGGCCCTCAGAAGAGGATTTCAGGCATTCCCCTGAGGAAGACTACAGGCATTTGCCCCAGGAGCATTTCAGACGGCCATCCCAGGAGCACTTCCGGCGGCGGCCCGCGGAGTATTTCAGGCGACCACCTCCGGAGCACTTTAGACGGCCGCCCCCAGAGCATTTCAGACGGCCACCCCCGGAGCATTTCAGGCGTCCGCCCCAGGAGCATTTCAGGCGCCCGCCCCAGGAGCATTTCAGGCGTCCACTGCAGGAGCATTTCAGGCGCTCCCGTGAGGAAGAGTTCAGGCACCCGCCAGATGAAGACTTCAGGGGCCCTCCTGATGAAGACTTTAGGCACCCTCCTGATAAGGACTTCAGAAGCCCCCAGGAGGAAGATTTGAGATGCCCTTCTGATGAGGACTTCAGGCAGCTCCCCGAGGAAGACCTTAGGGAAGCTCCAGAGGAGGACCCTAGACTTCCTGACAATTTTAGACCTCCTGGTGAGGATTTTAGGAGCCCGCCTGATGATTTTAGAAGTCATCGCCCTTTTGTGAATTTTGGTCGCCCAGAGAGTGGCAAGTTTGATTTTGGAAAGCATAATATGGGAGGTTTTCCTGAGGGGAGATTTATTCCTGATCCAAAGTTAAATTGTGGTTCAGGTAGAGTAACTCCTATTAAGATAATGAATCTTCCATTTAAAGCTAATGTTAATGAAATTTTAGACTTTTTCCATGGTTATAGAGTCATACCTGATTCAGTTTCGATACAGTATAATGAGCAAGGATTACCTACAGGAGAAGCCATTGTTGCTATGATAAACTATAATGAAGCTATGGCTGCCATTAAAGATCTGAATGACAGGCCAGTTGGCCCCAGAAAGGTTAAGTTAATTTTGCTCTAGAGAGCGTTTCTAAATTCAGAGTTAATCTTCCTCCCACAGTATTGATACAGTAAAATGCATTTGTTTTTTTTTTAAGTGTTTATTTTTAATTATCTAAAGAAAAGAAATACTTTAATTTTGACCTGTGAATAGAACAAATGTAAATAGTAGAATGTGAATCTGGTTTTCTTTTGCTTGCAAATTGCCATTCATTTTTTCTGATTTAAAATTATATATGCTTTTTTTTTATTACCTGACAAGAGAGAACTAATTCCCTGAGTTCATTAATTTTTGTTGATGTCATGGTTAAACCTCAAGACTTACATAGAGTTGTATTATTTGGGGAAGATAAATTTTATATTTACTTTTATTTCATTCTGTAGTCTATATCTTTTACTCAAACTGTATAAGGAAAAATAGTCAGTGACTGTTCAGGTTTGGCATTTTCATTGCTACCTGCCTGCAGAATTAATGCCTTTTTCCTTGTCTGAGATATTACTGTGTTAAGCCTCCTGTTTTTAAGTAGTTCAAAATGGACAGATTGTCATCTTGAAGTTTACTTATGTAAAAAGCTTAGGTGATTCTTAAGGCTTCCATGTTCATAGCTTTGCAAAGTTTTATAAAAATAAAAAATTTCAACTGAATAGAGCAACTAATTAACTTGTATTTGTATAAAAAGAAAAAAGAATTGCAGGTTGGTATTGTTAAGTTTTTTAACAACTACATTAAACTATAATTATGATGGGAGGGACCAAACATTCTATAATAATAATGTGTAGTACTGTGTATATTCTATGGTTTCTTCAACATCTTATCAACAAAATCGATAAGATTAATACAAAATACTGGAAAGACAAAATAGGAATATAATTATAGGTGCCAGAGGAGTTTCAGGCTTTTGCTGGCAAGAATCTGACAGTTGGGTATAGTATTGTTTTTCTAGGAAGAATTTACTGATGATTCATATAACATGCATGAAATATTAGGTTCTCATTTTTTAGCTTCAAAAACGTATCCATTCAAAGACTCTGTAAGTAAGACTTGTGAGATTGAATTTTGACTTCCTTGATAGTGAACATTTAGTGTATACAGTTTGCAAATAGTGAATTTGATTTTTCTGTACCCATAATAATATTAATGGCTAACATTTACTGGGCACTTACTATGTGCTAGGCACTATAAGCGCTTTACATGTATAATCTAGGTATACCCCTAAAAAATACAGGGTTTACTATTTACCTCTATTTCACAAATGAGATAATGAAGTTGAAGGTTAAGTAGCTTGCCTAAAGTCACAGATAGTAATCATGGAGCCAATTTCAACCCAGACCGACCACCGACTCCAGTTCATGCTCTTCATACTTTTCTGCCTCGCTTTGTTAAATGGTATTTTTAATTTTAGTAAAACTATGCTAAAGCTATTTTCAAGGGTAAATGATATTTTACCTCCATTGTTGGCTTAAAAATAGCATTAGAAGATAAAAGTATGGTGCTCAAACACCGTTAAGAAAAAACAAAGTGACTTTAAAAGTTTTCATATAACCAGGGTTTCTTTTGGGGTACATTATATGTTGGCTTCTATTTCAAAATTGTTCATTTTATCCAATATGATTTGACTTTGTTGGCCTTTTATAGTTTACAGAAAACATAATTTTCTTTTTCTGTGATTGAGAGATTTTCCACACTGAGTAAATAAGAATAAAATTGAATTTATATATGGTAGTTTAGTCATTTAATAATAGGATATGGCAGAGGTAGAATACTTTGTCAATACCTAGTCAATTAGTACCTATAAGTATTTTGCATTAATTTTCAGTGATTTAAAGAAATCTAAGAAGTCTACATAAATTTCTGTCTGTTTTTAATAGTGAATATCCTACTTACTAATAGAATGAATAAACAGGTAAATTTGGTTCAAAAAAGCACTTCAATATGGCTCTTTAAACTAGTAAGCTTTTAAATAGCTAGGAGAATGATAAACTGATTGGAATATCCAAATCTAGCATAATGAACAAAATAGGAAGAAATGATATTTTTAATTGCTCAGAGATTATTGATCAGCCTTTTTGAGTAATATGTGGAAGATTTAAAAACACTGTTCAAATACAAAGCAGTATAGCCAAGATGAAGCTTAAAGTGAAAGATCCCTTAATGTGGAATTGCTTCTCAAACTGTGCTGGGGTGATGGTAGTGGTGGATAAGAGGCCAGCTGTAGTAAACACAAGCTGTGTATTGTGATTTTAAAATTAATTGATGTGAATATTTCATTTTATTCCATAACATGTTATGGTTTAATATTTTTAACTTCATTATAAAAAATGTATTATAGAAAGCTGGTATCTACTGGTTGGGAGATATTTTTGCATATCTCTTTCCAACTCTGCCTTTAGTGATATGTCAGTAACTTAAATTGGCCATGCTAGGAGTATTCGCACCGTAGAAATTGGTAAATGCAGCAGATCAGGGATTCTCTTCCTTTTATCCCTCCCCCTTCTCCAACCAGTTTACCAGCACATTACCAATTTCAAACTTAAAAGGGAGTAGTGTACTAAATTCTCGTCTACTCATCATCTAGCTTCAGTAATTATCATCTCATAGCCAGTTTTTCTTCTCTCCCATCACCAGATATACCAGGTACATCCAGGCACATATTGGTGTTCTAGTGTGAAACGCACTAGATGTCTTGATGCCAAACATTTTTGTCTAGAAAGTATGTGAAAAATGTAGATCATATTTAGAAAGTTAATCCCATAATGAAGAGATAGGTAAATATTGTATTAGGAGTGTACTTCTGTCGGTTTACTGAAAACATTGTCTACAGCCCTGGCTCCTGATCCATGTATCACCTATTGAGTAGCTATTGACCCTGTTGCCTCTTATCTTTGCATTAAATACTAGCTATATCGTTTATTGAGATGCATTAGATACTACATTTATGAAATATTTATGACCTTATATATATGTATTAACTATTTTTTAATCCTGATAATCCTATAGGTTGAGTATCCCTAATCTGAAGATCTGAAGTGCTCCAAAATCTGAAATTTTTGAGTGCCAACATGATGCTCAAAGGAAATGCTCACTGGAGCATTTTGGATTTCAGATTTTTGGATTAGGGATGCTGAACTGGTAAAATGAAAATACTCCAAAATCCAAAAAAATTCAAAATCTGAAATATGTCTGCTCCCATTTTGGATAAGGAATACTCAACCTGTATTCCTGTTTTGGAGGTAAGAGGTGGAGACTTACAGGCTAAGTAAGGCTGTAAGTCTCCATCTCCATCTTATTAATACAACCTGAGTTGGTTAGGTTGGTTGCCTGTTTTTTTTTTTTAAACTGGGAAGCTAAGAATAGTTTATATATTTTTAAATGTGGTATGTCATAAATGGCTATGTAAGTACACATATAATAGCCTTGATTTTTGCCTCTTGGCCCACAAAGGGTAAAAATCTTTACCATCTGGCCCTTTAAGAAGAAACTTGCCAACCTAGGACTAGTCTTAATAATGAAACTTACTTTTACATTGATGAAAGTATTTCATTGATAGTATTCCTTTTGTTCTTAGGGTATTTCTTTGTGGTAGGCAGAGCATACTTTTTATTCCAGAATTATTTGTTGATTGCTTTATGTATTAACTTTACAGATAAGGCAGATGATGCTCAAGAGAAGTTGCTGTTTAGTAAGCGGCAAGTAGTAGTATAACAACCCTGTTTTTTTTTCCTGAACTATACCACCAAATTAAATACTAATTGAGGAAGTAACAAAAATCCAATGATATCCTCAGTTTCTTAAGAATATCAATTTATTTAGGATTTTAAAATGTTTTGAATATTTTATAAAAAAAAAGTACTGAAGTAATTTTATTACTTTGGACTATTCTCAAGAAGCAGTGCTTTGTTAAGAACAGAACCATGAATGACAAAGTCAAAAAAGCTTTTTAGAAAGTCTTTATTTTTCTGTTATGAATAATTGCTTTTTCTGGTTATTCCAAATGATTTTATAAATTCCATAATTTTTATATTCCTGACTGGGATCCATGAAATAAAAGTATAATTCCTCACCAAAAGTAACAAAAGCATCAGATACACTGGAAGGCTCTGATTGTTTTATATTTTCAGGAATAAGAGTAACTACATACCCTTTTATTAATGAGATGGTAGTTTGGTAAAATTTTTATAGAGTTTTTAATAATTTATGGTGTTCCATGATGAGGCAGCATTCTACCAAATTAGTAGCCTTCCAAAAGTTGTAGTACCATGTATAATACTTAAGTATTTAACAGCAGTTTTGTTTTAAATCCATAATCAGGTTGAATGTGGCTTTTTTTAAAGCCAATATTTATGCTTTATGTATATTTGTAAAACACTGATATCTTAGTACTAGTCCCATTACCTATACTAATTCCACTTGTTGAAAAGTAAATTTACATATCAAATGATGAAACAGATTTTAGTAAAGTAAAGAAAAAAAAAGCCAACTTTTTACTTAAGGCTTCATGGAATAGAATTTTTATGTAACCAGAATGACTACATAGGACTCTTCTCTGGTGATGAAAGCATGGAGTCTTAACCTAAAAGAAACTAAGTGGAATTATTAGATCTTTGAGTTTTTGTCATCTACCTGCTATTGCAGCTTCAGCTAGGTACAGTGCATTAATATCTTTGAAATACATAATGTTTTTTTTAAAAACGGAACTTACACAAAAAGATCATATACCAGGATGTTGAAAAGACTGATGTGTAACATCTTTTAAAAACCTTCATTTTTGGTCAGTGTAAATTGCCTTTAATTATTTTTCCATTTCTACTAGGATTTCGTTTTGAGATTTTAATGTATTAAGTGAGTATAAAGTTTTACAATTTATTAATCCTGGATTTCAAGTTACTTAAGATGAAAATGGAAATGTGACATTTACTTAAGAAAATTAATTTTCTTCTTCTGTAATATCTAAGTCTTCATCTTCATCATCATCTTCTGTTTGTTGATCCTTTCTTAGTCGACAGCTAGATACCTGTTAAAAGTTAACACACTTTTTAAAAATAAAAAATATTACCTTAATATTTTACATGCTTGGTATCTTTCTATATGCCCTTAAAGGAAAGGGTACACAACAGTTATTTTAGAAAATATCCACATTTTTTTTTTTATTTCAGCATATTTTGGGGGTACAAAAGTTTAGGTTACGTATATTGCCCTTGCCCCCGCACCCTGCAACGTATTATTTTTAGTAATGAAAATTAAGTTGAAAAAGTCAAAGTTTTTTTCATTTACTTATATTTTTTGAATAAAAATGTAAAATTAGGCTGGGCACAGTGGCTCATGCCTGCAATCTTAGTACTCTAGGAGGCTCTTAGTACTCTGAGGTGGGGGGTCATTTGAGGCCAGGAGTTGGAGGCCACCCTGAACAAAAGCAAGACCTGTCTCTACAAAAAATAGAAAAATTAGCCGGGCTTGGTGGCATGCACCTGTAGTCCCAGCTACTCCAGAGGTTGAGGCAGGAGAATCGCTTCAGCCCAGGAGTTTGAGGTTGCAATGAGCTATGATGACACCACTGCACTCTAGCCCAGGCAACAGAGCTAGACTATCTCAAAAACAAAAACAAAAACAACATAAAAAAACAAAAACAAAAAAAAAGAAATTAACCATTTGATTCCAGTTGGATAGCCACCAGTACTTCAATAACATAAAATACTTCAGTATACGATGAATGTTAAAAATAAGACAATTCTTGGGTCACAAAAACAATATTTAAATGAGTTATCAAATGCATGGCAAAAACACAAGGATATTTCAGGTAGGCAGTGGACAGAAATAAATAAAAATAGTGGATTTAAATGGAATGAGTTAACAATCTGAATTCACCAGCTTTAAGTCCTGACTGGTGCCACTTGAGGCATTTTGCTTAAAACTTACGAGGGTGATTATCCTTAACCCAGGGGACATGTGGCAATGTCTGGAGACACTGTTGGTTGTTGTATCTGAAGGTGTGTGTTTGTATGTGCTTCTAGCATCTTATAGATAGAGGCTAGGGATGCTGCTCAGTATCTTTACAATGTGTAGGACAGTATTCCTTCTCCCTTCTTCACCGTTGCAGTTACCTGGCCCAAAGTCAATAGTGCTGAGGTTGAGAAACTCTGGGCTACATGATACCTTTAAAGTGCTTTATAAATGTTAGCAAACTTAGGTAACATTTCTAAATAGTCAAAATTTTATATGTAATAAAGTAAATTTATGGAATTTATGTACAAAGTACTTAATGCTAGAATAATAAAAATATAATTTGGTGAAGGGGAAGATACATAAATATAAAAATAAATGCTTAGGGGAGAATTACGAAAACAAAAGGGATCAAATTTATTAATAAAAATTGTATTTTGAAAGTATTTTGTCCAATTTTAAATTTTGAAGGTTAGGTAAGAAAAGGGTTCTCTAGATCAGGTTTTGGTAAGTTATGGCCAAGCCTGCCTTCTGTTTTTGTAAATAAATATTTTATTAGAACACAGTCTTACTGATTTGTTTATGTGTTGTTTATAGCTGCTCTTGGTTGGGACAGACCATATGGCACCCAAAATCTAAGATGCTTACTCTCTCCCCCTTACAGAAAAAGGTTTTCAACCCCTGTTCTAGATACTGGGTAACTCAGGCTTTCTGGATATAGACGAAATGAGATAATTTCTATGATATGTTCAGCAAAAGACCTTTTAAGGTATAATTTCTGGATCCACTAAGTCTTGATAGTGAGATTTAAACCTAAGCTATTTGACTTCAGAATTTATGTTCATGTTTTAACAGATGGAAAATCTACATTAGCATTCTTTTCCACCTCTGCTCTCAAGTGTTCTGCTTTAGAGAGTAATAAGTGATTGTAGTATAAAAGGTAATTAATATAAGAATAATAGAGCCACACCTAGTGCTGTCTTAACATCATTTTACAGAAGAGGAAACAGGCCCAGGAAGAGTAAGGTACATGAGGTAATATAACTGAAGGGAAACATTTTTAGTACTGCATAATTCCAAAGCAGCTGCTCAAATTCTTTTAAATTATGGTTTCTATAATTTCTAGCTCACCTGTCCTGTTCCAGATATACACTTAGCTGACAGCGATCTCTGAAGAGGCGACTTTGAATTTGCTCTTACAATATCTAAACGAGATGAATAATCTGGTGGATACAGAGAATTTCGGAAAACCTATTGCAATAATAAAACAACATTATAAAGTAGATACTAAACAATGAAAATCTAGAGAGTCTAATTCCTCTTAAGATTCTTAAAAAGCAACTCCCCCCAAATTAGACAATATTCTAGTTATTAAAAAAGAAAAAACAAAAATAGTTGTAAGCTAGAAAGGTGACAGCTAAAAAACTCTATTTGAATCATGTAAGTCAAGGGATGTAAGCACTAATTAGTCATGAAACAATCACTTAAATGCTTTTATCAGGGGAACTGCAAAAATTCAACCCTCCAAGAGTATGCAGGAAGTTAGTAGGGAGGCTGCAACTGCTACCTTTGATTCTTCCTGTTTTGCCTGTCCTCAACTCTTATCAATTTAACTTCATTGTGGTACTGCTATGGAAAATCACATAAGAGTAAATTGGAGTATCTATAATTTATTGATTCTAACCTCATTGGGATCTGGAATGCCATAAATTGTCAGTTCTCTTAAGACACTACTTCCAAATCTTACCACCCTTAAGCCTTCCTGTCTTTCCCCCCATTTCTCTAATAGTCTAACAGGTAAGGTTATCAGGTGTGAATCTTTTCAACTTCCCTTTCTTTCCCCTCAAATTCTTCATCCCATCCTTTATTTTTTTTAAGTAAATATTCTGATTGTTTCCAACGTGCATTTTTCCTTTATCCAAAACTTTAAACCAAACTAACAAAAGCTTTTGTTTTCCACAGGTTCCCTCTCCTAGAAAACAAGCTCAAGATCAATCTTTTTTTTAATACTTCAAGGCCTACCTTTACTTCCTAAAAAAACTTTTCAAATATTCTATTTCATCTTCATTTTTCAACAAACTACAATTGTGGGCTTTCACCTTCCACTCAAATTGCTCTAGCCAAAATCACCAAAGTCATCTTTTTGTCTTCATCCTCACTAACTCTCTCCCAAAACTTCTTTTCCTTGCCATCACCAAGCTCTTTAGTTGTGCTAGCTGCTCTATTTCTTCACATCGCCTTTTCTGTTACTTATACCGTAAATATTTTTAAAGTGTTTCCCTTAGGCCATTTAAAAAAAAATGTTTCTCTGAAAGATCTTATCTACTCAGTGTTTAATGGCTACCCTTCAACTAATCCTCTGTATACTCCATGTACTGTCATCTGACAACCATATTCATGCTCCCAACTGCCTTCTGTTTTAGACCAGCACTGTCCAATAGAACTTTGTGAGATGATGGAAATGCTTGCTGTTCTGCGCTGTCAAAAAAGGTAGCCACTGGCCATATGTGGCTACTAAGTACTTGAAATGTGGTTCATATGGCTGAGGAACTGAATTTAACTTTAATTTCAATTAAGTAGCCACAGATGTGTAGTGGCTACTATTAAATATATTGGACAGTGTAGCTCTAGATTTTATAATAACAGACATTATCTTTTACCTGTAGGTCAAGCTATAAACCTGGGCATTCTCCCTAAATTTCTCATATGAGGTTCTTCTAATGTATTGACTCTACATACCTTTCTTTATAGCTTACTTATTTTACTAAAAACCAAAATATGTTGTTTCTCTATTCAAAAACTTTTTGTGGCTCTTGACTATACATGCAGAACATAACGTTATTCTGTGCCTGTGCAATGCTGGTTCCTCAGCCTGGAATCACAACAAACTCACTCTTCCTTCTTGAGCTACATCAAATGCCATATTCTGCTTTCCCCTGTTCTCTTAGTAGCTCCTATTGTTCCTATGCTCAAGTATAGCTTTTATCTCACTATTTTGTAATCGATTACATAGTTTCCACAACTAGTCTTAAGTTTCTCTAAGGCAAGAAGCTCTGTTTTATCTATGCAACTCCTCTGAGCTTAAGATACTAACCTGGCAAATAGGAAATGTTAATTAAATTCACTTCTGCCAAATGAATATTGTTAATATGAACTTAATCCCCATGTTGTGGGGAAAAAAGAAGACCCAAATTACGGGATGTCTACACATTCCTTTGAATCTTAGAGAACTGCAGGACATAAAAAGGATCAAGGGATAAAACTTAGGAGGTAAGACTTGTGTTTTAAGGCAATTCAGGGATGTTAACTAGGTTAACAGGTTGCCAAGGACCAAATTCTATTTGGGTGCCAGACATGAACACTGACATCCTGGTATGGTATCAAAACTTGATGACTCATTAATCAACTAGAATTTGGAAGAGATATTTTTGTTAGAACATTCCTTAAACTTTTCTAGCAAAGTTGAAATTTAAAGTGGAAAATGGAAGACAATATGCAACCCTTGGGATAAAAGTCTAAACCAGTTAAATATCTATTAAAATTAAACTTTTGCTGCAAAATAACAGATTTACAGGAACATTAATTGGCAATAATGCATTTTCCAACATGGTCCAAGATCTCTTCTGGGAGTTAATCTCAAGATCTGAATATGCTCTGAAGTGAAAGTGCAGAGGTGATGATTTGAAGGGGAAAATGGGCTTGACAATACTTTTAAAGTGAAGAACAAATAAGGTAAGAGGGTTTGTGATGTAATTAGAGTACCTAACTGCAAAAAACTGGCTGCAGCTGGAATAAATCTCAGTGGTTCTCAGAAAGCAGGGGACTACCTGGAAGTATAGCAAGTTATTTCTCTGACCCTCTCTGCATATTTTTTCTACTTTCCAAGAAACCTTGTATTTACAGGATCCTTCCTCCTCATGGTACCTGTATGATACAGTTTTACTTCTCTTGATCACACAAGGCTCCCCAGACTGCTCAGCTCTCTCCACAATTGCTGTATGGCATAATAATAATAGTTTATGCCTATGGCTCACTGAACTCATGTTTGTACTGTGTACTGTGCTGTTTTAAATACAATTTTCTTTATTCCTGCTTTAGGATCTATGTATATTCTGTCTATGCCCTCTGCCTGAAAGTTTTTGCCAGGTATCCTCCTAATCCTTCAACCTTCTAATTAAGAAATCACTCTGATTCTCTGGACTATTTGAAACCTCCATCACACAATACACTCTATTTTTTTCTTTATGGAACTAGTTATATTATAAAACTTAATTACACAGTATTTTTTAAATGTCTGAACTCTCAGGTAGATTTTAAATTCCTGCTTTGACAACTTGGATCATTTCTAACTTATAATGCTAAATCCTTAGCACTAAGAATGGTGCCTGGCACGTAACAGATGCTCAATAAATAGTTGTTGCACAAATATATGAAGTCAGTACCATATATAAGTATCTCTATCTTAAGAGAGGAGGAAGTTGAAGGATGACCATGTTAACTTGCTCAGTATTACTCCACTAGAAAGTGGGAAAGTTGATATTCAAAAACATATCCACCACATTGCCCTGAGACCTTGAGTTTTACATGGATGTCTCCTCCCACAAAATACCTAGCTACTCAATTAAGAGTAGTGGTAAGAGAAGTTATAAAGTGGCGTGGCAAAAATGTTATCTAGAGATGGGTGTTGTGGCTCATGCCATTAATACTAGCACTGTGGGAGGCCAAGGCAGGAGGATTGCTTGAGGCCAGTTCAAGACCAGCCGGAGCAACATAGTGAGACCCCTTCTCTACAAAATATTTAAAAATTAGCTAGGCATGGTGGCGTGTACCTGTAGTCCCAGCTACTTGGGAGGGTGAGGCAGGAGGATCGCTTGAGCCCAGGAGTTTGAGGTTGCAGTGAGCTATGATGATGCCAGTGCACTCCAGCCTGGGTGACAGAGAGAGCCCCTCCCCCCCCAAAGATACTAGGACCTCTGGAATGAGAAGGAAACTTGTGGGGATCATCAGGTGTGAAGAAACTTTAACATCAACTGTAATGAATGGTATGGCAAAGGTATTAGAAAAAGGATAATGAAACTTAGAAAGGAGACTCCAGTCTTGCAGGAAAAGTAGGGGATCACTTTTCAATCTGCCACTCAATACAATGTTATTTCTTGTAAGAAATGGTTCATGTCACTCATCAAGAACCACACTTCTGGTAGTCTAGTGTGGAGAGGATAAAAATACAGCAGGCCTGGTAGTCAGACTTCTGGTTTTGATTCTCAGCTCTGCTACATTTCCTAGCTATGGGTCCTCTGGGAAGTTTCTTAACCTTACTGCTTGCTTCAGTTTTCTCATCCATAGAAATGAGGACAATAAGCACTTTCATCAAATTTGATGAGAGGATTAAATTAATTAATGTAGTTAAAATGCATAGATCAGTAGCTGGGCCAGTGTAATCACTACATAAACATTTGCTATTAATTTACAAATTACAGATGAAGGCTTGATAATCACTTTTTAAAAACAGGACATGAAAAGGAGTGAAAATTAAGAAACTCCAGCTTTAGTATTTGGAAGGAAATAACAGTTATGAAGTAATCCATGACAAACAGAAAATACAAATATGATCATGTATGTACAACTGCCATAGAACTGTGAAATCAGATTTTGTCATTGGAAACACACATACTATAATGTACCCTTTTTCATTTTCATTAACCTACATTCTGGTTTTACTAAATTAAGTTTCATGGGATGAGAAGGCTCACAGGATCTATTTATTGATATAGTTAAGATACCATAAAAAAAAAATCGGGAAATTTTCAAAATTGTCAAATGGCAGATACTCTCAAATTCTGTCCTTTACTAATACAGAATTCTGGTTATATCTTTGAGAGTACATGACTTTTTTCCACCTCTATATTAGAGATAATATGGAGAAGGTATATCTTTAATATTTTATCTACTTCAGCAAAAATACTTCCATGCCTTTTTTTCTCTTCTTTTGGAAGAGGCTAGGATATTTACTCTTCAAATGTGATTATTATTAACACATTGCCACATTAAAAAAATTTTTTTTTCTTTGGGGCCATGGTGTTTTATTACAAAAACAGAATAAATGTTTCAAAAACAAAATGATCCTTTCTAATTTAATGAAAAATTTGTTATTTTTTTATTGTTTTGTGTGTGTGAGTTGTATTCAATGCTATCTATGCTTTTAGAATTAAATTGTCAATATTAATTGTAACAATAAGAACATCAAGTAAGATTTTCACAAACCAACTGCAGGGTTTTGCTTCACAGGGCCCCAGGCTCAAAACTAGCGTGAGTTAAATACAGCTCACATGGCAGTTAATGTGTTAAACATGAGGCCCTGATACTTAACAACTCTAATGTTAGTTGGCCAATAAGAAGCGTTTACATTTAACTAAAACTCCTATTAACATAAAGCAAGCTTATGCAAGCCTACTTTTATTTCAAAGCTTAGTGATTATAAGTTACACAGTTGGGATGCTGATTCTATTTGCTAGCTAAGTGGCCACAGACAAGTTACATTATTTAAAGCCTGTAAGCCTGTTTTTGTAGTTGTAAAATTAGAGTAATAAGAGCACCTACCTCTTAAGATTATGTGAGGTTTGAATGAGAAAATGCATGTAAAGCTTTGGGCACTGTGCGTGGCATAAACACTTAAATGTTTCTCAAATCAATAAATTTAGTTATTTTTTGCACACTTTAGTGGCCTATATCACCAGCCAAAATGATACACTGTTTTATTTCATAAACCGGCTTTATGTAAATTATATTTTACTAGCTATTAATAAATTAACTCTTGGAACTTTTTGCTATGGTTAATTTGAAAAGTTTAAAATAAATAAATGGAAAATCATAAAAAGTTCAGCTATTTGGAGCTGCACACAATAAACACTGTAGTGTTCTAATTTAAGATACTTTTACCCATATAAGTTAATGTTCTCTTTTAAACACTTCCACATTAACAGAAGAACTGAGCTTAGACAGACATAGTCCTACCTCTAAATCTTCATCCTCATCAATCTTTTGTATGTTTTGGTAGGCAGCAGTGTAGACCTCTAAAGCTTTGCCGTGAAATAACATTTCGATTGTGATAAATTCTGAAAATATAGTCTAAGAAAACAAAGATTTGAATTTAAACAATCATTTAAATTACTTTATGAGTTTAGTATATTTATTCCTCAGTATAGTCTTGGCATTTTATCAAATACAGAAGTATCTTTTTCTATAGGGCAAATGAAGTATGAAAGATAACTGAAATAAAAAGTTGTGAAGACCTTTTGCAGCAAAACCTTCAAATTATATAAAGTACTTCCTACATCACCATTCACTTCCTTCTTATTTTTTGTTTTAGTTAGGTTTCCTCTTTATACTTAGTAATTGACATTTGTAGTAAAGAAAGATCTGAGCAAAATGTATGCCATTGTGTACTCTGGTACCACAAGCCTGTTAAGTATTAGAGCAGTTCAGTTCTGAAGCTGGTACTTTAGTAACTCTAAATGATGTTTAAAGAATAAAATATTTTTTAGACAGGAATTATAGTCCATCGTATTTCTGACTATATGCTCTTATATTCTCTAAACATAAAGAAATTACTTGGTAATAATGACATTTCTACCACTGATAATAATATTGTACATTTCCATAGAGCTTTCCAGTTTACAAATATTGACTTGCCCAGTGTTGCTCACAGCTCGTCTGTTGAGACATGGATCTGATTCTAAGGTTATAAGGTTATAGCCCTTGCCCACTAAGAGTTATAGGTTATATAGCTCCTCTAAGGTTATAGCTCTTGCCCACTGACCTGTGTTGTCCTTGCTGGAATTAATCATTTCCTTCATAAAAAAACTGTTCAGGAAGCTCTAAGAACATGATGAAAATTTAAGGAAGATCATGAGCAAAGAGAATGAAGATATGCATATGATCTAAGCAGGAGGTGAGATAATTGGTAGGTGGGGAAAGGATATAAGCCATGCATGTTTTTAACAAATAAGATTTTATCATTTTGTTAATTGTCTGTTACCAAAATAAAATAAGCATTAATGTAGACAGAACTGGGATGAGTAAGAACAAAGTGGAAAATACTCAAGCATGGGTTATACTAGAAGGCAATAGTCAAATACACATTTGCCTTCATCCCCGCTCTCCTGCGGTAACCACCCAGAAAGGAGTGGTCATGTACTTCAAAGATAGTCATATAGATAACCATCAGTGTCCTATGAATCTTTTCTCCATTTGCATTCTTTCCTAAAAGATTAGAAAAATATTTAAAGGAGTATTAATAGGCTTCTGAGTGTTACTAAATGGAAAGAGATCTGCAGTGAAAGTATCCCTTCTGGGCTGCCAACCACATATGTCAGTCTGACTGAGAAGACTGGGGTCTGGGATAAGACGCTTGTAACTATGACCAACAATTACCTTACTGTCACTTCATATAGGTTACATAGAGGGCTCTGGCACACTGGACTGGCAACTATTAAAATAAACAGCATTATGCCAAAATACAGTTTTGGATTTTGTTCTAAGAATCTCCAGATATCAAGGAATACCTTAGAGGGGGAATGGCTTTTGACCAGGGCTGGCACCTACTCTTTTAGTTTTCAGTCTCCCTAAGACAGTTAACCAGAAAGGAGTCAAGTGCCTTGAGTATGAAAACTCCTAAAGGGAAAACAAAACTAGGAGTCATTGACAAGCTGAAACACTCAGTGTTAATGCTCAAAACGTTAACTAACTGGGCATGGTGGTGCACTCCTGTAATCCCAGCTACTTGGGAGGCTGAGGTCGGAGGATTCCTTGAACACAGGAGTTCTAGACCAGCCTCGGCAACATAGTGAGATCCCTGTCTCAACAAGTACAAAAAAATTAAACTAGCTAAATTGGAAAATGTTCCTTACCTACTAATATTAAAGCCTTCTTCTGGTTTGATTAGGAAGCAAAGTATTTAACAAAAAAGTTATCAGTGGTCTTGTCAACATTTTGGCAGGTAAAAGGAAAATAACAGGCCAGGTATGGTGGCTCATGTCTGTAAGCCTAGCACTTTGGGAGGCCAAGGCAGGAGGATCGCTTGAGGGCAGGAGTTCAAGATCAGCCTGAGCAACGTAGAGCCAGCTCTACACAAAGTAGAAAAATAAGCCCACACGGTGGTGTGAGCCTGTGGTCCCAGCTACTTGGGAGGATGATGCAGGAGAATTGTTTGAGCCCAGGAGATGGAGGTTGCAGTGAGCGATGATGATGCCACTGCACTCTAGCCTGGGTAACAGAGTGAGACCCTGTCTCAAAAAAGAAAAGAGAAAAAGTAAAGGGGAAACGACAGTTCTCCAGAGTACAGACTATTTAATAAAGGATGTTGGGAGAACTTTATACCCATTTGAAAATAATGAAGTTATATATCTACCTCATACCATGTGCAAAACACAGCTGCTAGATAAAATATTTAAATGTTTAAAATATTAAAATGGTCACACAAATACTAGAAGAAAATAAAAGCAAGTATTTATATAATCTAGGAGATGAAAACCTAAGCATGACACAAGGTAGAAACCAAAAAGAGGACCAATGGATTTGTCAACAAAAAGTTCAGGGTGGCAGAAACACCGTAAGCTGTAAAATGAGAAAATGCATTTTCACAAATAAAAAGGATTTTTACAAAAAGAGAAATGCCAACATCCCATAGAAATATAGGCTAAGGAAAAATGTAATTTCCTAAAGAAATGTATCATAACACATGAAAAAAATGCTCAGTAGTAACAATGTAAATGAGACATTTATTTTTTACCTATCATTTGCTGTTATTAAAAATATTATTCATCATTTTATCTGTGCTTATGCAAGGTTTAGTAGGAATGTAAACTGGTTCAACCTTGGTGGATAGAAGTTGTACAAATAGGTATTAAAATTAAAAGTGTATGCTCTTTGAATAAGGAACGCCATTTCTGGTAACTTATCCCAAAAGATTATCTGGGCCAGCACAAAGGCCAATATTTAAGGATGTATAATGATGCAATGACATCTATAATTGCAAAAATAACTTAGATATCCACCAATGAGGACTGGTTAATAAACCAATGCATCCATACTGCAGAATACTACGAGGATGCCAAAAATCATGATATGAATCTCTATGTCTTAGCATAAATATGTTCATGATGTATTAAATTTTAAAAAGAGATGCTATATATAGTGTAGTCCCATTTATATGTAACTGTATTGGGCTAAAAATTAGTACTTTCCTCATAAGGATGTTGTAAGGAATAAATGAGTTTATCCACATAAAATGCTTAGAATGGTACCTGGCACATAGTTGATGTTTAAGAAATGTTTTTGTTGTTATTATTACCATATCTCTGTATATGTGCATAGGGAAGAAGTCTGAAGGATATAAACAAATTGGAGCTGATTATTTTTGAGTGGGATTATTGTACTTTTCTCTATAATCAAATGGAAATTTTTATGATTTTTATATTTATAATGAAAAATAAAACTATTAAAAATTTAATTTAGAAGATGTTTCTTGCCCATGTCAAGTGCTTTACCACACACTGAGTTCCTCTCCCTGTTTGTTCCAGGAGTAAGTGCTGGTCAAGTACCTTTGTTGTAGGTGTGAAATTTCCTTGACATTCACCATATAACTAATGACTTTTCCTATTACATGGAAAACAAATGAGATCGTGATTTTTCTCTCTTGTTCTGTACACTAAGTTCAATACCAGCCTTTCTCAGAAAGACACTTTTTGCACAATTCCTATGAAAAGTCTTTGTCTAAATATTGTGTTACCTAATTAATGCCATTACCAAAATCCAAATGGCCTTGTCAGTTAAACCCACCTCAAACACAGTAATGCAGTTGTGAGCATTGCTCACTACAGCTAATCATTTCTGCTTCCAGAGTGGTTAAAGAAGGAGCCATAAGCTCTGCCCTCATCTGAAGTAGTAGCCTGACAATTTTGACTAAGTATGTGCTTTGTCTGTTTCTTCCCAAAATAAGAGGAGCATCAAAAACTGTTTTTTCCAAGAATTTGTCTCACAAACAGAAATGCTGTTTGTGAAACATGCTAAAATCAACATGGTGATATCTGAATATTGTTTTTATTATTAATAGAAATCAGGCAAGTAATATAACCTTTTTTGACTATCTTTGAGGCTACTGTTATGAGATTTCTGCATCCCTCTTTCTTATGAAAGATCCCAACTAGGCCTAACTTGGAAAAGAAATGATAATGATGTGGACAGATGTGCAGAATGGAGATTCAGAAGCCTAAAAGGCTCTGGTATTGATAACTGGTGCTCATATTTCTGGGATTTTGCAGGTAACATGATTTTTCATGGATAAAATCCTAAGGAATCCACTAAAAACTATTAGAACTAATAGTTGAGTGTGGCACGGTTGTAGGACATAAAGTCAGTGTACAAAAGTCAACTGTATTTCTATACATTTGCAATGAGCAACCTGAAAATGCAATTAAGAAAACAATTGCATTTACAATAGCAATAGGAAGTATAAAATACTTAGAAATAAGTTTAATAAAAGGGCAAAATTTATACTCTGAAAACTACAAATATTGAAAGAAACTAGGAAAGATTTAAATAAAAGGAAAAACATCCCATGTTCATGGATTGGAAGAATCAGTCTTAAAATGTCAATACTCCCCAAATTGATCAGCAGATGTTATGCAATGCCTGTTAGAACCCCAGCTAACTTCTTTGTAGAAACTGACAGGCTGGTTCTAAAATTCATATGGAAATGCAGTAGATCCAGAATAGCCAAATCAGTCTTAAAAAGAACAAAGAAGACACAACCTGATATTAAAATTTACCATAAAGTAGTGTTAATCAAGACTGTGGTACCGGCCTAAGGATAGCACATAGATCAATGAAAGGGAATGTGAGTCCGGAAATAAAAGCATGTCAACTTATTTTCAACAAAGGTACCAACACCATTCAGTGGCGAAAGAATAGTCTCTTCAAATGGTGTTGCAACAACTGGATAGTCACAAGCAAAAGACTGAAATTTGACATTTACCTCACACCATATACAAAAATTAACTCAAATGTATCAAAGTCATCTATAAGAGCTAAAACTATAAAATTGTCAGAAAACATAAGGATAAATCTTCATGACCCTGGATTTAGCAATGGGTTCTTAGCTATGACATCAAAGCACAAGCAATAAAAGACAGATAAATTGGAATTCATCAAAATGAAAAACTTGTGCTTCACCATTATGAAAGTGAAAAGACAACCCACAGAATGGGAGAAAATAATAGCAGGTTATTTATTTGATAAGGGACTTCTATCCAAAATATGTAAAAAACTCTTACAACTCAATGATAAAAAGACAACCTAATTAAAATATAGGAAAAGGATGTGAATAGCCATTTCTCCAAGGAAGATATATATACAAATGGTTAATAAGCATCATCAGGGAATGCAAATCAAAACTACAATGAAATACTATGAATACTTCAAACCCTCTAGGATGGCTACAACAAAGTAGTCTGGAAAAAAAAAAAAAGTCTGATGAATGTCAAGTATTGAGGATGCAGAGAAATCAAGACCCTTATATACTGCCGGTGTGCCAGAACAATGGTGCACTCACTTTGGAAAACAGTCTGGCAGTTCCTGATAAGATTAAGCATAGAATTATCAATGAACCAGTAATTCCACTCCTAGGAATATACCTATGAGAAGTGAAAATATATGTCTACACAAAAACTTGCACATAAATGTCCATAATATCAGCAATATTCACAATAGCCAAAAGATTAAAGCAACCTAAATGTCCAACTGGATAAACAAAATGTGATAATACCCATATGATGGAATATTATTTGGCCATAAAAAGGACTGAAGTACTGATGCATCCTACAAAATGGCTAAGCCTTGAAAGCAGGCTAAGTGAAAGAAGCCAGTCATAAAAGAACATTTTATGGTTACATTCATATGAAATGTCCAGAATAGATCAATCTATAGAGACAAAGAAGATCAGTGGTGGCTGTTTAGGGCTGGGAGGCAGGCAGGCAGTTAAAAGCCAAAGCGTATGAGGCTGAAGTGATGGTTGCACATATCTGTGAATACACTAAAAACCTCTGAATTGTACACTTGGTATTAGATCTCAATTTTTTTTTAAGTGTAGGGTTTTCTTATCTTTTTTTTTTTTTTTTCTCTTTTTCCTCTGCAACCACCAGGAGACTTTCCTCTTTTGTGGACATGACACAGCAGACAAAGAGAAGCTTGGAAACTTTTCTGTGCACCTTCCACTGTGCAGCCTCTCACTCTATCTCCTGTTGCTTCAGGAAATTCCAGGTCAGGAATTATAGCTGGGAATTCTACACTCACCTTCTCTGCCTCCGTTTTGTACTTGGTGATGCTCAGGGACTTAAAACACCTGTAGAGGTAGCTAGTTTGTGGGTAGGACACAGAAGTGAGCCCAAAGATCAGAGTAGAGATGAATTTCCATGTGTAAAAAGTAAATCCTGCAGACAGGAGGATGGGTGGTGGAATGAGGAATCAGGCTCCCACCACAACAGAAGCCCTTAAGTGACAGTGGAATCAGACATACAAGTCTCCACTCTCATTTTTTAGGCTAAAGCTAATTAGTAACCCTCCTTTCCCTCAATTTAAGAGAGCATGTCAACAATTGTAGAACTTTATACCCTGACAGTACTCTCCCAGCTTGGTAAAGGAATTTGTTGCAGGACAGTGCCCTGAGATGCTCTTCTATGGGTAGCAGTCTACTATTACACAGCAAAGTTGCAGAGCCTGTGACTGAACTGAGAGGCTACGGAATTCTTTGAAATAATGACAGGAAATTAAAGAAAATAAAATATGCAAATGATTTTTTTTCATGGATTCAGAGAGGAATGATATTTAATTGCCAGATTGTACTTATTTTATTGATAAGAACACGGCTTATAAAAGCAGGAAGATTTCTTTGTCAATAGTAAAATAACAAACTTATCTTCAAAGTGTGGTACAGGATAGTTTACAGTGAGCCAAAAGACATCCTTAGATGAGTTCTAAAGTCTATAAGATGATCATAAGCAATCTTTCATCTTTCCAAGATGCCTATCAAAAAGTCACTGAAAACCTGCTGAATTTCATGATCCCAAAGAAAGTTTCAAATCTACTGATGTGTTACAATAAGTCAATTTGTGTGATTTTGTTAACTAAGATACCATATCATAGTGGGTACAAATTTATGTGGTTGGCTACTGTGGCCCTGTTATATGTTTATTTATTTGATAAAATGTAGTTATTAGAAAGTTTTATGCTATAAAAATTAATTATAGTGTATTATAACAAAGCACAGATTTTAAAAAAATGGTTTATAGCTACATTTCTGGCTGTGGTGCTTTGGGTAAGTTATTCTATGTTCCTGCTTAATTGCTTAATTTCTTCATAGTACCACCTCATTCTCATGGGGTTGCTATGAAGATTGAAAGATAATTTATGTGAAGTGGCTGGAACAGCACCTGATACATGCAAACATAACATATGTTAGTTCCCCTTGATTAAATAGTATTTGTGATAAAAAGCTGAATATCTGGCCTCTGGTTGGGAATGTTGACTCTTTATATACCATTGTTTCCATAACAAGGTAACATTTGATATATTTTGATTTATAATATCTTTTTTTTTTCCACAAGAACTGTTTATGAGCTAACAAATTCAGAGTAATCTAAAATTTTCATAAGTTTAGATTAGTTAAGGTTCATGTTTTGAACCTTAACTGTTACTTTATTACCTTTATATCCTTTATTTTCTGCTTTTCAAAATTGTCAATAGTTTCCTCTAGATGACGAGTTGTTCGGGTAGCATCCATTGTAGCTCTCTGTAATTCGGTTTCTGCCTACAAAAGTATTCCCCAACCAAAGATATTAAAAAAACAAATCAGAATCCATTTAGTTGAGTCTACTGGTAAATTCTACCATTATAGTACTGGCTTTTTGGCATAACAGTGTAAATTGTTCAATTCTATATTTTACCACATATAATAAAATGATCTATGTAATAAGCACATGAATAAAGAGCTTTATGTGTATTAAAAAGTGACATGATTCATGATCTCAAAAAAACCCCAAATCCTTCCCTTTCTTTCTATAAAATTATTTTTTTCCTATCACCTTTGGATGATTTACTATAAAACAATTATTTATATTTTTTACGGCTTCCATCTGTTTCACTGCCTGTGCCATTTATCATAAGATCCTTTTTCTTCTGTCTCTCTCCCCTTCAACTATTTCTACCCCCAAAAGAAAGGACTTATGACTTAGGAATAAGGATTTTTAATTCGCTCAATTACAGATTGTCTCTTAATCTATAAAATACAATAATGCTTATCTCATAGGATTACTGTATGGATTAAATGAAATAATATTTGTAAAGGACTAAGGAGAGTGATTGGTACACAGTAGAAAAATCTACAGCTATGACAATTTCCACAACTAAGAGTCTGTGTTTATTTTTATCATTACAACAAGGAGGTATTTTTGGCTAGCAAGTATATAACCGAAGACTCTTCCTTGCTTTTATTGTCTCCAAAATGTCCAATTTTATAATATTTTAATTAGGTGGAATATACATTATAAATATTTATTTCAGCATGAGATTTCTACTTGTAGATTCTTCTTTATAAACTAATGATATTACACTGTTTCTATTTAGTTAATGTGTATTACAAAAAATATATACACTAGTAAAGAATTAGATAGCAAGTCTAATGCTTTGCTTCATACACTCTGACATATACTCTGACATTATCTAGATCTGTGTCGTACAATCAATATGGTGGCCATTAGCCACATGTGGCTACTTACATTTAAATTATTTAAAATTAAATTAAATAAAAATTTAAAAACTGATTCCGATTACTGTAGTTGCATTTCAAGAGCTGAATAGCCATACATAGTTAGTGGCTATGGTACTGTTAAGTGTACAACATTTCCAATCTAATTGTCTATTTCTCTTTAAGCATCTCATTCTTTAGGATAATAGTTGCCCAAAAACATTTAAAATATTTTCTTAAATAGTGACATAGAAATTTTAAAAGATATAGCCGAATTTTCTGATTAAATTCTTCCTAATAAAGTTTTATTTCCTATGCTAGTATTATGTTTACTAAAAGTCTCATATTATATATCATCATTTAACAATTAATCATGGGGAAAGTTTGCATTTGTCATTAAAGTTCTATACTGTGATATTTGGCCCTTGCTTTCTTTTTTAGGAAAAAGATTGGAACAAGTAAAATGGTTTAATATAAAGATCCAGTTCTTTTCTTTTCCTTTTTTTTTGGAGACAGGGTCTTGCTCTATCACCTGGGCTAGAGTGCAATGGCTTCATCACAGTTCACTACAACCTGAAACTCCTGGGCTCAAGCGATCCTCCTGCCTCAGCCTCCTGACTAGCTGGAAGTACAGGTGCACACCATCATGCCCAGCCAATTTTTCTATGTTTTTGTAGAGACAGGGTCTAGCTCTTGCTCAGGCTGGTCTCGAACTCCTGGCCTCAAGCAATCCTCCTGCTTCTGCCTCCCATAGTGCTAGGATTACAGGCATGAGCCACCTTGCCCGGCCAGATCCATTTCTTGACACACCACTTTATTACCCACCTGTGACTGAAATTTTTCATAAAGGAAAAAATACATTTCAAAGAGAATATAACAATTTTTTCAATGAATTAAAATCATATACTTTTATAGAATTATATACTCTTGTAATTAGGTAGTAATTATAACTATACATTGATTATATACTCTTGCAATTAGGTTCATTTGGCTATATAATTTTAAGATACTAAAAGCACTTAAAAATATTTTTATTTATACCTGTTTGTATATATATCTATTATATGGGGTGTGATCTTTTTTAAAACCATACAAACTTTCAACTTAATGATATCCAGGAATCAAAAACAATTCTCTATATTGCTAGGTGGGATTCTTTAAACTGTAATCTCATCAGAGGAAATTCAAAAGTAAAACAGAGCTCCTTTGAAGATTTATTAATATGAAAAAATTCTCTAACAGTTATTTGATATTTTAACCTTTTGCTAATGAGAATACTGAAGCAGACTAATTCCTAATACTGTTTGTTACATGTCACTGATGCAGTCCTTGTGACTACTTCATTTTGACTCATGCCTTTCCCTTCCCCATTTATTGGTATTTTCATTTTAAAATTTGGAAGGGTAAATAGAGTTGGCTAACCTAGGAAAGCATGGGAAAGAGAAGCCATAGCTAGGACATCTGTATCTTAACCTTTTATCACCTTCCAGCTACTACTATTCATTTCTGAAGGTCTCAAATCCTTTACTCAAGCATAGCAATGTACCTGAAGTCACATAGCTATTTTTAGCAAAGAGAATATAGATTTCTAATAATTTTTCCTTTCACTGAAAATTTTTCTAAATCCTATAATGTACCAATTTGAGTAGGAAATGCTTTTGATTAAAATACTAAGACATGACTCCATGAATAAAGGCATCAATATATTAAATAGAATTAGTTAAGAATTTAAAATGATTATAAATGGGTAAGCCAGATTGGTGTTTTTAAAATTGTGTTATAGGAAGCTTGTTTAGAAGTCACTTGGGGCCTTTCTTAGTGGGTGAGCAGGTGGAGCCCTGGGATTCTTTACCCCAATCTCTTCTATCACAGGGACTCCATTTTATTTTACATATTACACTTTAACATACTTCTTCTAAATTGGTAAATTTTAAGGGTCTATCCTGGTAAAAATTCTATGAAAATATGATTAAATATTATTATATTTATATTGATACATTTATATGTAGATTGTTGTATTTATTTTCTCCCCATGTGAACCCACAGACCTGCTTCATCTATGCTCTAAAACTGCCTCTCTTTTACAGCAGGGTTTCCATAGAGCATCTAAGAAAAATATGTCTTAGGAATAGATTCATTTCTGTGTTGATACCAATAATCCTGATTCAATCTTTCCAACTGCTCAGGATTACAGATGTTATATTTTACCTGCCTTCTTATATCTCCACTCCCTTCACAGAGAACAAAACAAACCATTTTGATCCCTGGCTTAATTCTTAAACCCTGGCCTCTACCTTGATCTCCAGTTGTCAGTCATGAATTTTCTAACATTCTCTAGTTTGTGTGACTTGCTTAAAACAGACTGTACAATCTCTGGTTTGCAGATCTTAAGCCTCCATAACTGTCTGGCCTCCAGTGGGCACTCCCAGCTTTATGGCTGTCCATTCTGGTTTAGTACAAACTTGGGCTTATGTATCTTTGGTCCAAAGGAAGAAGGACCAAGCAGTTGGCACAGCCCAAATCACTGCTCAAGGGACTTCCCTTGGGAATGAAGGTGTTCTGGAACCTCAAATGCCCCCAAAGAGCCACTCCTCATGTGGTTTCTGGCTGAGCTGGGCAGTAACAACCTTAAGGAGGTAGGAAGGAGACACATAAGAAGGAATGGGAAAAAGAGGCAGCAGGGATGTTAGTGCTTTCTACATAGTTCTACCTATCCCAGTTGCTGGCAATTAACCAAGCACAATTTGTATGCTTTTGTTTAAGTCATGAAGGCATATTCTGGTTTAAGAAATAGTCAAGTTTAACAGAAGAACCTTGTTACAGTAGACAGTCCTGTTTAGATTCCTTTGTGTCCAGCTTGGACCTCAACTATACTCTTAAATCTCCTGAGGGTCATTGGCTGGAAGTCATAATTGTGGTTTCACAGAGTTGTTTTAGTTGTAAAAGATGAAGGAAATTATAATGGGAAATTTTCTTTCCTTTTCTCAAAAATGGGGCAGAGAAAGCATTGATATATTAGAATTTATGATAAAGATGATAAATCTTTTAAGTTATTTTTATGATTTCTATTTAGTCATCACCATGTGAAAGAAATTTCAGAAATTTGAATTTACTCTTATATTAATAAAAACATCTGCATTTATGAGTGGGACTTTTTTATTCTGGGAAGTCTATTATGGAAAACAATATAAGGGATTGAATTAGGTGGTATAATCTCTTTAAAATTAGCTAATTTCTATAGTGAGAATTCCTAAATGCATATGTTTCTTTTCAATCTTTATATTCAAATTCTCCAGTCATTTAAAAGTAAAAATGCATAATTTCTATATACATTTACTTTTGTACTGCATACCTTACAAAACATTTTTTTAAAGACCAAAATTCAAAGGATACAATAACATGTCGATCCGATGGGTTTCGCTGACGTGTTCTTTCTAACTGAGTTAACTGCTTAGCTTCTCGATTCCTTGCTGTTAATGACGCTTTGAGGTCATCCTGCAAATAGGCATTTTTTGCTAATAAAAATTTCTGATTTAAGAAATAAAATATACACACACAGTTTTAAGAATGGAAGAACACTTCTTGTTTGATCCAGGTAACATTGCCACAGGAATTATGAATACTACATAATTAGTATGTCTATGTGTGTGTGAAAGTGTATGTTTCTTTTAATATTCTCTCAAAATAATGATACAATTTCAATGCAAAACTATAACCATAATATATACATATATGTGTATATATGTATAATTTTGATTGTGGTAGTGGTTACATGGGTATACACATTTGTCAAAACTCAGTGGTCACTTAAAATGGAAGAGTTTTATTGCATGTAAATTATATTTCAATAAAGGTGTTTTTTTTCAAATAGAACTTTGTCACACATTTTAAAAGTCTAAATGTTATCACCTGCTTTAAAACAAAAATGTAAACTTATGTAGTAAAGCAATTTCTGCCCACATATTCTTTATGACCATGTTAAATATTTTAAAGTTTCCATAATAATGTCTTATTTGCTACACTGGAATACTTAGTAAGCTCACTAAAAATATTTCATTATTCTCAAAGATCTAAGAAGTGATTTTTCAGAGTATGTAAAAAGAATAACTACACAATACTTAGTAACTTTTATTAAAAGGACAATTCGAAACCTTATAGTCTTTTCCAGAATACCTGATAATAGGTGAAAAAAATGGATTTACTTACCCGTTTCATTTTTACAATGGTTCCATAAGCTTTCAAAGGTTCAACTACTTTGGCTTCAAGTCTTTCAACCTATTGGAAATTATTATAAAATATAACTGAAAAGAAATATATAGACATATCAAAATTTAAATTCGGAAATGAAACCTATGCTGTTTGAACATAATTACTATACAAATTAATATTTAAAAAATTTTCAATTAAAATGTCACTGTTTAGCCTATCTTTTAACCTATAAGTAAAAAAGGATAATCACCAGAAATTGACAAGACTCAGAACCTAAACTCAAACACATTAAAAACTGTTAAGCTGTACAGTAACGGTAAAAGCAGAAGAAAAGCATCTGGTGTGTAATATGACAAGAAAATGTCTCCGGTTTCTGAGGAGCTCATCTTTGCCACGTCATTATCTAAGCATTAGTTTTTTACCTAAAGTAGTAGTTTGGGGGTAAGTTTTAATATATCTCCAATTTTAATACAGCTACTATTTTCAGTGTGTTTAGCACAGTGTTAGACAGATTACATATGTTATCTTTGAATTGTAATAGCCCAACTTTCTAGAAAAGAAAATTGAAGCTCAAAGACACAGCATACTGGAAACATTTAAAGCCATACAACCTTTGAAGCAAAACAGCTTAGGGATCACTGTATTAGCCGTATTTTTTTTCTAAGAAGCCATTTTTGAATTATCAAAGCCTAAAAAACAAGATAAATGGTCTCAGTGTTGCTGAGCTCTCAGACTATATGTCTAATCTCTTTTTTATTTAGAATTAAATAATGTATCTTAAACATTATAGTTTTATCACATTTTGAGTAATTCTTTTACCAACAGCACTAGTGGAAGGCAGTAAAGAGATTTTTTTTTAAAAGGCAGGTATATAAATATAGCATCAGAAAAATAACTCTCTTGGACATTAAAATTTTCTCTCCCCAGGATAGGTAATACAAGTGACATGTATTTAATTGCTTAAAATGAACATGTATTATTTCTACAGCAGGAAAAACGCTTTTTTATATAATTAATGAGTATTTCATTTCATATTGATTTTTCTTTAATTTCTATAAACACTATGTATGAATGTTTCATTTTAAAAGATTTTAGAAAAATGAAAAAAAATCAAGTTCCCATCAAGCATTTAAATATTAAGAATCCTAAAATCATGAATATTTAGCATAGTTTAGTTTATCCTATTTCTAATAATCCATACACTGAATATTCAGTGTAAGGATTAGCCAAATCTCTTTTCTGTTCTCCTTTTTGTTGCCTACCTTTTGTCATTGTTCATTAGCACCTCCACCATTTGGTAAGCAAGGGAAATAAAAGGAGAGCAAATATAAATCAATTCACTTTGCTATTTGGCAAATAGCATAAAGGTTTTCTACAAAGGGGCACTGAATTATTGACTAAAATGGGATTTTAGGATTATCTGTGAATATAAATTATTTTTGGAACATTAAATCCCCAGTTATGTATAACTGAGAGTTGCTTGTTTATTACAGAAGAAATGTCACATGACAAGAACTCAACATTTTTCCAAAAAATACTCCCAAATGTGATTACTACTCAAATTTTTGTATAGATAGCAATGATGGGTTCAAAGATTATTCTCATTTTATTTTTGAAAATTGAAATTTCCATTTTGGGCTTTAAAAAAGGACCAAAAGTACTAATGAGAAAAGTACAAAAAAAGCAATGCAGTTCTAACCAGGGAACTTCTGACAAGTTAACCTATGTCTGGAAACTGAAAATAAATATAATAAAAGTGTTTATGAAGTATTACAGGAAAAAAAATGGGCTTTTATAAAGAAAACAATCACAAGAACACCTCCCCTGCCACCCAAAGCAAATCTCTTTCCCCAATACCTCACTACTAGTTTCCATGATATAAATCATAGCTTTTTGTTTTTTTCTAGTCAAAGAACCAGTGGCCAACTTTTTACAGCATGGAAGCAGCAATGGTTTCTTGCCTATTTATTAATAATTTATTCATTCACAATACCATTCCCCCAAATTTCCATCTCCAGTCATACTTTAAAATGTATTTACGTGCACACAAGACACAAGTCATGCTGCTTTTCTTCCCCATGGGTACTATGCATACTACCCCCTGTTAATGGCCACCCCTTGGCCAAAAGTTGGCAAATAAAGTTGGGAAATTAAAGACTTTAAGACATCCTAAAGTTTAGTTTGAAAATGGTAAAATAAATCACAGAAAGCTTCCCTTCAACAGACTTACACGATGTTACAGACATGAAAATGTACGTTTCTCATCAAGGGCATGTTCACCACTGCGGTTAGGTAGATTACAAGTGAAAGTCTTCACGGCTTATTCATAACAATGACGCTGTGACCTCACTCCATACCTCTGCTTGTCGATAATCCTGAAGCTTGGCAAACTCATCAGCAAAGTTTTTCAGGCCCTGCCTTAAATTTGGGGTCTCTGTAGAGGCATACACGTTGATTTCATTCACTAGAAGGTCTGCTTTGTCTCGCAGCCTGGCAGTTTTTCGCACATAGGCAGCAAAGATTTGGCACAGCTCTCCAAAATGCTTCTCCACATTTGTGACAGCATCTTGCAGTTGTCTGGTTTGAGCGTCCCTAGAGAAAAAGGTGATACAAAAACCAGAACATTCTCGTTAGAGACGAGAAGGCTTCACATTAATTTGATATGCGAACATTCCCGGGACATTCTTCAGCTTCGGAGGCACAAAATCACCGACGATCCCACTGTCTCCCGGGGCAGACTGCCCTCCTCCAGGACCCCGTTCACGGCCTGGCCTACAGGGCCCTGCAGGCACAAGAGGAGACCCCGTCCGCGCAGGCCTCGGCTTAGCGAGGCGGTGGCTGCTCCGGCTGTTCCGCGCTTTGCGGCCTGGGCGCACAGCTGCCTCCCAGGCTTCTGCACCGCCCGCCGCCGTGAGGGGACCGGAGCCGGGGCAGAGTGGACGTGGGGCAGCCGGCCGGGTCCCCGGTTTCCCCCAGCCGCCGGCGCTCGCCGGAACCCAGGGAAACAGGCGCAGCGAGGACCGTGCGGCCTCCAGGCCAGGGTCGGAATCCGGCGCGGAGGCCCCACGGAGAGCAGCTTCACTCCCCCCACCGCAGCCCTCGCGTGTGGGCCGCCCTGGGCAGCCGGGCCTGGGGCTGTTACCGGTTTTCCAGGCTGCGCCTCAACATCTTGCCTCGTGCACGGCCGGGGACCCTGGGCTGGGGCCCAACGACCCGGGTCCGGAGGCGTCCGGGCGCGCGCTGGGTCGGGAGCCGCAGTCACCGCCGCCCGGAGCCGGAGAGCCCGCCCCGCGCGCCGCCGCGCTAGGCTGGGCGTTTCTATGGAAACGGCGCGCGCCCCCGCGGTCGCCGCCAGAGTCGGCCCGGGCGCGGGAAGCGTCTCGCCAGACACCCATCTCCAGCGTCCCAGGCGACTCCGAGTAAAGGAGGGAAAACAAGCCCATCAACCAGCAACCAGGGGGGAGGAGTAACACTAAAGGTGAGGGGACCAGTCTCTGCCTGTGCGACCTTTAGTCTTATGTTCAACTTGTCCGCTTCTCAGTGTTTGAAAATGTGGGCTCTTGGAAGCTGCCTTTGGAACGAGCTGTGCTTACTGCCTCGTCTTTAACCCTTCATTTATTCGGGAAGTGTTTGTTGAGTTCCCACTTGTGGAAAAAAATTGCGTTAGACACTGGGAAGAATATAAAAATAAGAAGCTGGGGTGCCAAACGTGAAAGGCCTGAGAGTTTGATGAGGAGACAGACGCTTAAACGTACAGTACGCCGAGACCAATGAGAAACAGGACACTTGGCTTTTTCCTTGAACACCCACGTCCCTTGGGCCCTCTTGGCCGTTGCCTGTGCTGCGCTTCCAAGTAAACGCCGTGAGGGCCAAACTCAAACTTTATCTGCTTCAGGAAACGTCCCTGGGCTCCTCCTGCACTGGGCTTATTCAGGCAGTGTTAGGGCTTCCCTTGTAGTATACTTTGTTGATTTTGTGCTGTTCCCTGTACTCTAGACTTGGAGCTCTGTGAGGCAGAGGAAATGCGATTTTGGTCTTGTATTCCTCAGTGCCTTGTGCTGCTCGATAAAAGTCTTTTGGACAAATGGATGTCCTTAGTCCTTTGTTGCTTCTTTTAGAACTCCCTTAATCTCTCAGGTTACAATGTGTACTTCTCTTTTCCCCTTGCATTCATTCATTCAGCCATTTATCTATTGAATGCCTGGTGTGTTCCAGGTAGTATGCTCGGCTCTGAGGATGGAGTGGTAACCGAAAGTCAGGACAGCCTTTGCTCTTACAGAGCTCACAGTCATGTGGGAAGGATAGACACTACTCAAACAAATATGTGTAAAATTGCATCTGGGGTATGTGCTACTGTATCTGCTTCTGCTGTGTAATAAAACCACCACAAAATTTAGTGGCTCACAACAATCCTTCAGCTAGCTCAGGACTCTATGAGTGGGGTCTTCTACTTTGGTTTTGCTCAGCTGGGCTCTTTCGTACCTTTCTGGCCATCTGGTGGGTCTGCTGCTGGCTGGAGCTCTAGGATGGCCTTACTCATATGTCTTGAGGGTGGCACACTGTCAGCAGGGGCAACATGTTTCTCATTCTCCAGCAGTTTCTCATTCTCTCTTCAGTGGTTTCAGGGTTCCAAAACAGCAAGACAGCACAGGTCCTACTGCACAAGTGCCTTTCGAGTGTCCACCTGTGTCATGTTTGCTGATATCCTATTGGTCGATGCAAATCACATGGCCTAGAACAGAGAAGTCAGAGAGAGGGCACTGGAATTGGTATGGGTAGAGGTGGTTGGTAGAGGGAGGGGAAGAATCAGTGGCTACTTTTGCAGTCTACTACTATGGAAAACTACACAGCAGTAAGAGAGCATATATGTAATACAGAACTTCGGTTTGAACTAGTTGCAGAAGGACTTTGTTGAGAAAGTGACATTTGAGCTGAGATCCAAAGACTAGGAAGGAGTTAACTAGGGGAAGAGGGAGTGAAAAACAGTCCAGAGAGAGGGACAATGTAGGCAAATTGCCCCTTTCCTTCCCTAACCCCTTCCCATCTATCCCCGGAATTCCATAGCCAGAAAATGACACAAGTCCTCCAGCTGATTCTTCAAGTCAAACACCTAGGAGTCATTTTGCCCAGCTACGCTGGCAATTCCCATCTGTTCCACCTCCCAAACATGTCCTGAATCATTCTATCTTCACTTCTTTTACATCCCCATAATCCAAGCTACTATCATCATTCACTTGTACTACAAACCCCCCTTACTGGTCTCCCCACGTCCACTGTTACACACTGCAGTGTAAAATCAAACATAAGTCAGATCACGTCAACCCTCCAAAGCCTCTGAGAGTGCTTAAAATAAAAATTTAAATCCTTGCTTGGGCTATTAAGGCTGTATCTCATTCCTGCCTACCCATCTACCTTCTCTTGCTGCCCCGCTGTACTATAGCCACACTATCTTTCTTTCTGTTCCTAGCATATATATCTCAAGGTTAGCTCAGAGTCTGTTTTGTGTTTGTTATTCTCTCTGCTCCTTGTTCAGGTCCTCATGTGGCTGGCCACTTCTTGTTACATAGAATTTTACTTAAAAAGCACCTACAGAGTGATCACCAAATCATTATATCACCCTGTTTTATTTCCTTTGAAGCACATATCACTCTGAAATGAACCTATTTGTTTATATGCTATTTCTGTTTCTCATGAATAGAATATATTCTCCATGAAATTAGGCACTTTGCTACACTACCTTGTTCAAATTATATTCCCAGTACCACCTCAGTGCTCATAATAGGAACTCAATAATTAGTTGAATTTATCAATGAATAAATAAATGAGAGAGTGAAAACCTCACGAGAGTGGGGGTTTGGTGTGTGTGAGGAAATGGAAGAAAGCCAATGAGGCTGGAGTGGAGGAGGTGGTGCCATGGTCTGAGATGTAGCTAGAGGGGTATGTAGGGACCAGGTCGTATAGGACATTTTGGGCATGCTGAGGAGTTTGGAATTTGGTTCTTTTATGAGTCATGGTTCTCTGGAGAAACAGAACCAATAGGATATATGTGTATGTATAATACATAATTTAATTACAAGGAATTGGCTCAAGTCCAGTGATTATGGAGGCTGAGAAGTCCCAAGATCTGCAGTCCACAAGCTGGAGACCCAGGAGAGCCAATGTGTAGCTTCAGTCCAAGTTTAAAGGCTTGAGAACCAGGAGAGTTGAGAGTTTAAATTTTAGTGTGAAAGCCGGCAGGGTTGAGACCCAAGGAAACTAGATGGTTCAGTCCTAGTTGGAAGGCTGGAAAAGACTGAGGTCCCAGATCAAGCAGTCAGGCAGGAACAGATCCCTCCTACTCAGCCTTTTTGTTCTATTCAGGTCTTCAGTTGATTGGATGAGGGCCACCCACCTTGAGGGGGGGATCTGTTTTATTCAGTCTACCAACTCAGATGTTAATCTCATCCAGAAGCACCCTCACAGACACTCCAGGAATAATATTTGGCCAAATGTCTGGACACCTGTGGCCCAAATTGACACATAAAATTAACGAGCACAGTCCTTATCTTAGTATCAATGTGAAGGTATTGATGTGTTAGAACAAGTTATTATGTAACTCTTAAATCTTTTAGCAAATGCCTCATGTGTAGTATAGTAATTGTTGAACAAATACATATTGAATTGCATTCTTTCAATCTCTACCCAATATATGGAATGAATGTGCTCTAGGAACCCTTCTCCTGAGATATATGCTCTTTGGTCTTACTCTCCTGTCAACAGATATTTTAGATTTTTTTTTTTTTTTGAGACAGGGTCTCACTCTGTTGCCCTAGCTAGAGTGCAGTGGTGTCATCATAGGTCACTGCAAGCTCAAACTCTTGGGCTCAAGCAATCCCCCTGCCTCAGCCTCCCCAGCAGCTGGGACTACAGGTGTGTGCTACCACACCCAGCTAATTTTTCTATTTTTTGTAGAGTTGAGGTCTTGCTATGTTGCTCAGGTTGGCAACAGATATTTTAAGACAGGTACCAACACAATTGTTCTCAAGACTTTTCACTACTTGGAGACATTTTCTTTCTTATAGGCTATACTTTCTCCTAGGACACGTCATCTCATAGAAGAGGAGCTGGGGGCCTGGGAGGTCAAGTGCCTTGGCCAAGGTCACACGATGGGTCACATGATATAGGAGAACTGGAATTAAATCCTTTGTCTTCTCTTTCCAATATTTTTTCCATTTTATTAATACCAAGATATCTCCTCTCTTTTCTATGATTTTTTGCAAAGCTCTTAAACAAATGGAAACATTTGAATGTCATTCCATATTTGGAAGGAAGGTCTGTGTCATAAGATCAGTAAATCATTGGACATAATTTCCCAAATCTCTGGAAATTATTGTTCCAGGTTACAAGCAATATAGGCCCTGACTTTTCTTAAACTACTACATGATATTTGTACATTTGTTGTGAAAACAGCACAGTATTATTTTGTGTAACATTGAATGAACTTCAATTTATTTAGCATGGCTTAAGAGGGGTCCAGTGGAGGCAAAAAGTTACATTAGTTTCATTCACTCATTTATTCAGCATTACTTACAGAGAACTTGTATTAGGTGCTGGACTTAATATTTCTGAACTGAAGTTCTCTGAGTAAAGTGGAAGGAGACATTGTACATTCAACTGGCTAATTTTTAAACAATTCCTTTCTAGTCTTATTTCTTCAGGAATTTAGAGGTGTGATGTGGCTTAAACTAGATTATTTTTATTTAAACTGTATTATTATTTGGCTAATCAGAGCTTCCTCCTTCCCTCCTCCTATCCCATTTTAGAAACGAGGAAAGATATTAAGTGACCAATCATGTATATTGTATTTATTTGCTAACAGTGGGTTCATGCCTAACACTATAACTTTAAGTGCAGCTGTTCCATGTTAAGTAGCTTAAGCAAATTGTTTTAATGTTGACACATAGAAATAATTTTTTAACCAAACAATTTAGTTTTTTTAATGTTTTGTTTATTTTATTTTATTTTTTACTTTTTAAAGATTCGTTATTTGAGGAATATAGGAACTCCCTCTAGTGGTAAATTTAGTATGTAAAAATTATTTGGTCAAGCTCTCTAGAACTGTGGTCCCCAAGCCCCAGGGACTTGGACCAGTACCTCTCTGTAGCCTGTTAGGAACCGGGTCACACTAGCTGGAGGTGAGCATGGAGAAACATGACAGACACTACTCAGCCATGTGATCAAGGTCAATATCAACAGTGATAAGTTATGCTACTAGTATGTACCCTTTATATGACATGATGAAACGGTATCTTACATCTGTGGTCTTCCTCCTCCAAACTGATAACTCTGGTGTAATTGTGGGAAAAACATCAGATAAATACCAGTAAAGGGAGATTTTCTAAAATACCTGAGCAGTACTCCTCAAAACTGTCAAAACAGGGAAAATCTGAGAGACTGTCATAGCCAAGAGGAGCCTCAGGAGACATAACAACTAAATGTAATGTGGTATCCTGGAACAGAAAATGGAAATTAGATAAAAACTAGGGAAATCTGAATAAAATATGGAGAAAAAATAAAGCAAAGCTTTTTGTCTTTTAGAAAAAATATTGATACATGCTCATTATTAGATTTTTCATTAATACCAAGAAGCATATATAGGAAAAAATGCTATCATGATAAAATGTTATGTTAATATTAGGTGAACATTTTTCTGGATCTATAGAGCATATATATATATGTACACACACAGATATATAAAAAACATGTAGTAGGTGTGAAGATAATCTCATAAAAATAAGATTTTTATGTATGTTTTTAAATTTTACTTTGGGTATTCTTTATTTTACATTATGAAATATATCAAATGTACAGAAAAAAATAATAGATACTTAAATATTCACTGGGCAGATTTTATTATATTTGGTTCACATTTTTAATAATCAGAATTTCTCATGATAAAAAGTAATCCTCTGACCAGTAATTTTTTGTTATGATGATCACTATCTTTAAGGTGGTGTGTGTTCTTTCCATGTCTATTTTTATACTTCTACTTTATATGTATGTATGTATTAATGATATAATTTTGTTTTTAAACTTTATATAATTGGTATAATACTTTACATATCTTTTTGAAATTTACTTTTTTAACACATTATGTCTTAGAGATTTATCCATGTTGTTACATTTAGTGCTATATAGATTTTTTTTTTTTTTGAGATAGGATTTCACTCTGTTGCCCAGGCTGGAGTACAGTGGTGTCATCATAGCTTACTGCAGCCTCAAACTCCTGAACTCAAGTGATCTTCATGCCTCAGCCTCCCAAGCAGCTGAGACTACAGGTACATGCCACCTTGCCCAGCTAATTTTATCTGTTTTTTGTAGAGACGGGCTCGCGGTGTATTGCACAGGCTGGTGTCAAACTCTTAAGTAATCCTCCCACTTCGGGTTCCCAAAATGCTGGTATTACAGACATGAGACACTATGCCTGGCCTTACATAGATTTTCATTGCATGAATAATTCACAGTGATTTCATTCTTCTGATGGATATCAATTGTTTCCAATTTTTCCTATTACAAATATGCTATGATACATATGTACTTGATTTCCTCTAGAGTATCTACATAGAAATGGCTGGTCTTTTCATGTTGTTTGTAGTAAGTTTTATATGACAGGAGTTCTTCATTTTAGGTTTTTAATCTAGTTGGAGTTTATTTTTAAGGGTCTAATTTTATCTTTTTTCATATGGATAAAATTTTCATTTGTGCAAAATTAGTTTATTGAATTGTTTATCCCCACCCAACTAATTTTTATTACTACTTCTATGATATACTAAGTTTCTATACCTAGGATGGACTGTTTCTAGCCATTCTATTCCCTTGGCCTATTTGTCTATTGTTGCCAGTACCAAACTACTTTAATTAGGGATATTCTGAATGGATCAAATTACTTTAAACAAAAAGAAACTTACAAATTTGTAAGATAAATCAAGTTGTCCTTAACTTGATTTATCTTACAACTTGAATAAATTTTTTAATGGATGCAACCATAATTTATATTCCTAATCCACTTTTTTTGGTACAGCTTTATTGAGACATAATTTACATACTATATATTTCATACTTAAAATGTACGATTCAATCATTTTTGGTATATTCACAGAGTTATGCAACCATCAACACAATCAATTTTAGAACATTTTCATCACCCCAAAAGAAAACTTTATGCATATCAGCAGTCACTCCCCATTTTCCCCCAATCCTCCCAGCCCTAGACAGTCAGTAATCTACTTTCTGTCTCTATAGATTTGCCTATTCTGGACATGTCATGTAAATGGAATCATGAAACATGTGGTCTTTTGTGATCGACCTCTTTTACTTAGCATAATGTTTTCAAGGTTTATTCATGTTGTAATTTGTTTCAGGACTTCATTCTTGTTATCACCGAATAATATTCCATTGTATAGATATAACCTGTTTGATTCATCCATTCATCAATTGATGGATGTTTGGGTTATTTCTGCTTTTTGGCTATTATGAATAATGCTGCTATGAATATTTGTGGATTACAAGTTTTTGAGTAGACTTATGTTTGCATTTTTTTTGTATATACCTAAGAGTGTGCTGTATCACATGGTAATACTATGTTTGATCTTTTGAGGAACTTCTAGACTGTTTTCCAAAGTAGCTGTACCATTTTACATTATAGTGTTCTGATATCAGCACTGTATCAGAGTTCCACTTTCATGTTAGCATGGCTGTAGTGTTATTATATGTGTATATACATTTTCATCCATGGTTCCATGTTCATAACTCTTATAGCCCTTGTTACAGTCTCTTGTTACAATGTTGGGTGCTTTAGGTCTCAGGAAACAGAATCTTTCTGGCCTTCTCCTGCCCTCCTTTCATCTGCCCCAAGGCAGTACTCTAATCTTCCCCCACCTTTCTGATTGTGGATCTTATTTCAGAGAGGGGCCAACCCCATACCCTAAAGGCTAATCAATCATATTTCAACAGGGTTGTCCATAAAAACCCAAGAGGACTGGGTTCAGAGAGCTTCTGGATAGCTGAACTCCATGGAGGTTCCTGGAGGGTGGTACACCCAGGGACGGCATGGAAGCTCTGTGCCCTTTCCCCTATACTTGCCCTATTTATCTCTTCATGTATATCCTTTGTAATACCCTTTATAATAAACTAGTAAACTAAAGTATTTCCCTGAGTTCTATGAGCCACTCTAGCAAATTAATTGAACCCAAAGAGGGGGTTGTGGGAATCCCAATTTGAAGCCTGTTGGTCAGAAGTTCCAGAGGCCCAGACTTGTGACAGGTGTCTGAACGGGGAGACAGTGTTGGGGGCTGACCCCTCAGCCTGTGAGATCTGATGCCATCTCCAGGTATACAGTGTTGGAATTGAATTAGAGGACACTCAGCTAGGGTCTGCTGTTTGGTGTGTGGGGGAAAAATCTCTACATTTGGTCACAGAAGTCTTCTGTGTTGATGATTTTTGTGGTTTAAGAGAGGGGAAAAACATAGTTTGAGAGTTTTCCCCAAAACAATGGTATGCCCTTTTTCTTCCTTTACTTTGAATTTATCTATGCTTTTATATTTAAAATGGGTTTTTTAAATAGGTGGCATGCAGTTATGTATTGCTTCTTTATCCAGCTTGAGAATTGGCTTAGACCATTTATGTTTAATGTCATAATTGATATAATAATATTAAAATCTACCATCTTTCTAGTTGTTTTTTATGTATTCCATATATCCTTTGTTGAAAGACCTGGGTTGTACTATCTCTTGATGTTTTTGTTAATGTTCTGTGTCAGGCTTAGTCCACGTAATTGGAGTATATCCTGTGCCTATAATGGGGGATATCTTTTGGGACCAATTCAATATGTGGCCATGGGAAATGATTACTCCAAGGGATTCATCTGGCATAGTGGTGGTCAACTGTGAATGAATGCCCATTAGAATTATCTGAGGGGCTTTAAAAAATACCAATGCCTATATCCTACCAATAAAAATTATAATGTATCTAGAATGTAACCTGGCAATTGATAATTTTAAAAGCTTCTCAGATAATTCTAGTATACAAACAGATTCCAGCCTCTGAGAAGCAGCAAATTCTACTCTCATGGATTTTCCTTGATGTTTCTCTGAACTGCCTATTCACTGTCTTGGCTCACTTCTCTCAAAATTTGGGAGAATTCCCAGGATTTATTTAAACTCAACATTTTCTCTCATAACCATTCCTTGGAAGAAGGTATGAGATTATGATCTTATGTTGGCTAAAACTTTTCAAAATTTGTGAAATAATTTAGTATTCTTTATTATGTTTGATTTTTGCTTGCAGTTTTTTGGCTACTTTTGCAATCTTTATTTGTTTATTTTGCTATATACTAGAAGGAAAGGATTCTGTGATCCAACTTTATTCTATCTCTATCATCCTTACCTGGAATTAAAAAAAACTTTTTATTATATTATACTATTTTCTTTAATCCTCACAATAACCCTGTAAAGTTGCTGCTTCAATATCAGTAATTACTACTATTGCTACTATAGTTATTGATTTTTAATTTTGCAGATTCCTAAACAAGATTTGCAACAAGGAGACAGTAATAGTGCCCACTTCATATGTTTTGTTATGAAAATTAAATGAAATAATCTATGTAAGACATTTTTCACAATGCCTAGAACATAACCAGTGCTCAGTGAATGTTAACTAATAATGATTGTTCCATATTAAAGATGAAGTGCTGAAACACAGTCCAAAACCAAATATTCATCAAAAAAAGCTAATGGTGTCTGTTTGGTGGTCCAGCACTGATATTATGCACTGCAGCTTCGTGAACCCTAGTCAATCGATTACAGGGGATGTCTACTGCAGTCAGTTGGACAAAACGATGAGGATGCTTGTGATTAAGCAGCCGAGATTGGTCAATAGAGACAGGCCAATCCTCTTGCAAGACAATGCTCAACCACATGTCCCACAAATGATGCTGCTCAAACTACAGAGGCTGGACATGGAAACTCTCTGTCATCTACCATATTCATGAGACCTTGCACCAACTGACTACCACTTCTTCCAGGATTTGGACCATTTCTTGCAAGGAAAAATATTTGATTCTCAACAAGCTGTGGAAAATGCCTTTCGTGATTTCATCGCTACTCACTCTCCAGGCTTATTTGCTGCTGGCATAAACAAGCTACCGTTAAGATGGCAAAACTGTGTCAACAGTTTAGACACATACTTTGATTAATTGTACTGCTTCTTGTTTGAGATATAATAAACTAAACTTTTGATTTGAAATCAGACATTTCATATTTAATGGCCTATTATTATTACTCATGAGTATAGATAGTAGCTATGTTCTCTTCATGGCCTATGAATTTTATTTACTGGTCATATTAACATTAAAAAAACATAAAATTAGATATAAATTTTTTTTCTGACAAAAATTTAAAAATATTCAAACTACTATATTTTGGTTTATTTTATAACTTATTTTTTTCTGTCCTTTAGAGTAGAAGATTATCTTTCTCAACTAAAAAAGCATGTGTTAGCAATCAATTGTATTTCACATTTTAGCTTCATAGTTTTGCCCATATACATTTTGTCTTTCTTGATTTTCAATGTTGGCATGAAGTTTTTTCTTTTTCTGAGTTTTCAGAGACATTTTAAGTGAGCACTTGGAGGTTTACTTAGTTAATGTATTAACAACCAATTGCAATCATTACTCTTTTTGGTGCTCCAATTAGCCAAGAGTTGGCCAGAGGGAGCCCTTCTGAAAGCTCCCTCCTGTGTTGACATATTTCCAGTTTTCTTAAATGTGTCCTGTGTTCTGGCACAAGATTTGTCTGTCAGGCTTACCTTGTACCCTCTCGGCTCAAGACTTGGAATCTGCCAGTTTGCCAAGGAACAGCTAGACATCATTTTAAACTGAAAACTCCAAATTCCTTGTTGAAATATTCTCTTGAGATTGTTTTGGGAAAGGCTAACCTGCTGAGGAAAGAGTTGAAAGCATCTATTTTGACTGTTATCTATGATGGTCACTGAAACAATATGTTTATCTTTTTACCGATAGAACATCACAAACAGCTGGGTTAAATCATAGCCTTGTTTTGCTCTCACACTTTTGACCTATAGTAGCAAAATTCTAAAATAATCTATTTGAGATACATTTTTACTTCTACTGGAGACATTTTTATGCAGTTTAACATACAGAATCAGCCTAATGGAAAGAAAGTAATGTTTCTTCAAATTACCAGTTTTTAGAAATATTCCTCATTCTGATAGCAGAATCTATTAAACACAATGTTTACAAATACCATAGAATGAAAAGTTCAGTCATTTATCAGAATGTGTCTAGATTCATATTCTGGAACTAACTGATGCATATAAATAATTTTAAGAAACATTTGCTTTTTAAATCTAGGTGCTATTATATAAAAATATGTATTTTCATTATTAAAAATGAAAGTATAATCTCAAACTTTTATTTTCTTTAAAAATTCACACATACAATTACTAGAAAAGTTACAACGCTTAAAAAAAATAACCTGGAAAATGTAGCCCACTGTTAATCACTGTCTATCTGATACCTCTTACTTCACCATAGCACTGATCATAAGTGTAAGTAAATTCCTGATTGGGTAATGAATACTGCTTGTGCCTTTCACCCCGCTAGACTGTAGGTTGCATCTGTGCAGACACCACGGCTGGACTATTGACCACCAGATGCCCAGGAACCAGAACAATGTCTTACATATAATAGATGATCAATAAATTCTTTTTTTTTTTGAGACAGAGTCTCGCTCTGTTGCCCGGGCTAGAGTGAGTGCCATGGCGTCAGCCTAGCTCACAGCAACCTCAAACTCCCGGGCTTAAGCGATCCTACTGCCTCAGCCTCCCGAGTAGCTGGGACCACAGGCATGTGCCACCATGCCCAGCTAATTTTTTCTATATATATTTTTTTAGTTGGCCAGATAATTTCTTTCTCTTTTTTAGTAGAGACGGGTCTCGCTCTTGCTCAGGCTGGTCTCGAACTCCTGACCTCGGGGTATCCACCCACCTCGGCCTGCCAGAGTGCTAGGATTACAGGCGTGAGCCACCGCGCCCGGCCTGATCAATAAATTCTTGTTGAACATACAATATTTGTTAAAAATATCTTTTTCCAATTTGTAATTTGCCTCTTAAGTTTATGCTTTGAAACAAGCAGGTAATTACATATATGCAGTCCATTTTAGTGGTATTATGTACCACTGTAATTTGCTTTTATATTTTGAAAGCACTTTTCCAACGAGATCAATTAACCATTCACCTTTTCTCCCCTATAGCTTTTGTAAGGTTTAATTCTAGGTAATTAACTTTTTAATTCATCTAAAATTTCTTTTGTTCTAAGTTGTGAGAGAACAGTGTTATACAATATCTCTAAATGGTCATTTTCTTCAGTACCATTGGTTTAATAATATATATCTTCCTTGGTAATTTGGGGCCCTATGTGTTATTTCTTTCCCTCTCATTAGTCTCAAGGAGGTGTCTTTAAAGTATTTACGTAGAAATCCCCTAAATCTCAAAAGTGTCTTGACTCTATCCTGTTCTTAACCTTTGTGCATTTTGCTCCCAGAAGGCTGAAGTTACCAGGAACAGTGGGAACAAGCACTGAGCTTTTGGTCAGGTTGGAACACCCAGCTAGCTCTGTGTTGCCAAGTCTGCCTTGAGAAAACAGTTTCAATTTTTTAGTAGATAATATTCTGGCATTCCTGCTGTGGGGATTGCATTCAGCAGCAGGTAACAGGGGTGAGAGTGAATTAGGTAAGATAGAAAATCATTTTTCTCTCACATAAAAGATGTACAGAGGTAGGCAATCCACGGCTTTTATGGGGCCTCCACAAATTTACCTGGAATGCAGACTTCTTTCTTTCTGCAACAAGATACCAGTCCAGCCATTACATACAGATTTGTGGTTTCCAATAATTTTTGGAAAGGCTGAGGGGCAAAAAGGGCTATCCCTGAAGATCTATCCCTGTTTTAAGGAGTCTTCTTTTTTTTTTGGGTCATCTGGTGAGGACCAGAAAACCTGCTAGACAAATTCTACAATAGCTGTAACACTTTTAAGGAGTCTTTTAAAAGTCCCACATAACAACTTGAGTTTATGTATCATTGGCCAAAAATTAGCCACATGGCCACACCTGGCTGCAAGCAAAGTTAGGAAATGTAGTCTCTCAGCGGAGAACATTGCTTATCTGAATAAAATTGAGACTGTATTAATAAAGAAGAAGGGGAGAATGAATCTGGCATGGACAATAGTATTTTCTACCATGTCTACCAATTTCCAGGTTCTTTGAACAAGCTTCCTGCTTCATGGACTGCTCTGTTATCTAGCGATTTTGCATTTACCTGGAATTCTTTTCCAAAAGTATCAGAAGTTCCTACAGATCATTTTTTTTTTTTTTTAAGACAGAGTCTCACTCTGTTGCCCGGGCTAGAGTGCCGTGGCATCAGCCTAGCTCACAGCAGCCTCAAACTCCTGGGCTCAAGCAATCCTCCTGCCTCAGCCTCCTGAGCAGCTGGGACTACAGGCATGTACCACCATGCCTGGCTAATTTTTTCTATATATATATATATATATATATATATGTTTTTAGTTGTCCGCATAATTTCTTTTCTATTTTTAGTAGAGACAGGGTCTCGCTCTTGCTCAGGCTGGTCTCGAACTCCTGAGCTCAAACAATCCGCCCGCCTCGGCCTCCCAGAGTGCTAGGATTAGAGGCATGAGCCACCTTGCCCGGTCTAAAAAACTTTTTTTGTAGAGATGAGGTCTCACTATGTTGCTCAGGCTGGTCTCCAACTCCTGGTCTCAAGGGATCTTCCTACCTTGGCCTCCCAAAGTGCTAGGATTGCAGGTGTGAGCCACCGCACTTGGCTGTACTTCCTTTTTCTTTTTATATATCTATAGACTTATGGGGTACATGGAAATATGTTTTTTATTTTTATTTTTTTATTTTGTATTTTTTTAGAGACAGAGTCTCGTTCTTTTCCCTAGGCTGGAGTACAGTGGTTGATCATAGCTCACTGTAGCCTCTAACTCCTGGGCTCAACCCATCCTTCTGCTTCAGCCTCCCAAAGTGCTGGGATTAGCTCACCCTTAATTATAGAATTATATTGCTTTGAATGTTTTAAACACTAAAGAAATATGTTTACATGCTAGGAGAAAATTATAATAGTAAATTATGTGTAAAAATGTATATAAATTTATGATATAAACTTTTCTAATATAGTTTTATATTCAGTTAGAGACCTTGATTACAAAATTGAAATATAGACATAATTATAGATCTTGATGCAGAAAAGGATTTCAGGAGTACATATATTCCAATTCCTTCTCTTTGTGCAGAGGCCAATTTTACAAAGAAAGCCATGGGCCTCAGAGAAGTTTAATGCCTCAACAAGGTCAAGGCTACATGGTTGTTAAAGAGTCCATAACCCTAACTCAATCCCAAGCATGTTCCTGGCAATAATTGGTCCTTAATCTACATTTGCAGAATGAATGACATTCTTTCCTCCTAGTTCATGGTGTTTTGCAATATGCACACTGAACTTTTAGGAAGCCCTATGATCATAGTTCCTCTTTGTGCTCTCTGAGAGTCACAGTTAATCCTTAGGGCCATATACAAATTCTGTTGGTGTGAAGCATATAAAATAGCACTGATAGAAATATAACACAAGTCATGCTTATAATTATAAATTTTGTAGCAGTCATATTAAAAAGAAAAATCAGTGAAATTAACTTTGGTAATATTTTACTTAATAAATATATCAAAAATTTTAGCATGCCAAAATTTAAGCAATATACAAATTATTGAGATATTTTACATCCTTTTGTTCCTAGTGTCTTAGAAATCTGGTATGTATTTTGTAGCCCATCTCAATATGACTATCCCAATTTCAAGTACTCAATATCCACATGTGGCTAATGAGTATTGGAGCATGGATACTACATTTTAATGTTTATTTATATTTATGTTTCTTTAAATTGATTTCTATATCCCTTTTACAGATTGATACAACACACGATCAAAATAAAATTACTGGCTCCCAGATTTGAGTAGGGGAGGAAGAGAGGTAGCTTTGATGAAAATGACATTCAGATTTTAAATTCTTTATTAAATATATTGACAGAAAACATTTTTCTTGACTGCTATTAAAGGCAGAAGACTTTAATAAGATATTTCAAATTAGTGGGTAAAGACAATATAATTAATATATGCTCTTGGGACAACCGAGCACCAATTTGTAGAACTATAAAATAGTAAGGTTGGATCCCAAATTTACTCCTATACCAACATAGTGCTATGTGGAGCTAGGACATTTTGTCTCATGCATTCCTGGTGGGGTGTAAAATTGGGGAACAATTTGACAATATCAATTTAAATTTTATGTTTCTACTTCTAGGAATTTATCCAACATACATATTTGTGCAAGTGCATAAAGAAATATGTGAAATGTAATTTATCATAGCAATTATTTATAATGCCAAAATGTTAGAATACAACCCAAATTTTTATCAGCATAGGATTAGCTAAATAAATAATGATGCATCTACACTGTGCTTACTATATATTCCTTTTTTTAATTTGAGAGATGGGATCTTACTCTGTCACCCAGGCTGGAGTGCAGTGGCATGATCAGAGCTCACTGCAGCCTCTAACTCCTGGGCTCAAGCAATCCTCCTGCATCAGCCTCCCAAGCAGCTGGGCCTATAGGCATGGACCACCATGCCCAGCTAATTTTTAAACTTTTGTAAAGTCAGGGTCTCATTATGTTGCCCAGATGATCTTGAGCTCCTGAGCTCAAGCAATCCTCCCACCTTGGCCTCCCGAAGTGCTGGGATTATAGGCATGAGCCACCAAGCCTGGCCCTATATATTCCTTTAAAAATGAGACCTCTGTAATGTCCTAATATAAAATTCACTATAAGATAAATTGTTAAGAGAGAAAAATATGACCCATGACCTAGATTAGGGGTTGGCAAACAATCCAACTTGGCATCTGTTTTTGTAAATAAAGTTTTATTGGAACACAGCCTCTTCCATTCACATATTGTCTATGGCTGCTTTTATGCTATAATAGCAGAATTGAATAGTTGCTACGGAGACTGTATGGACTGAAAGGCAGAAGATATTTATCATCTGGCCCTTTACAAAAAACTGTGCTGAGCCCTGTATGCTACTATCTGTGTCATATAACTTTTACTAGTTAAAAAAGAATATAAAATAATTGCAAACTACCACTTCTAGCACATATACCATTCTGCAATTGTAAACCTGAAAATATTATCAATGGCATGGAATTTGTTGAAATTCCCTGCCTTTAAGGAGGTTGACATAAAAATCATTAAGCATGTAGTTCTATATGATTTTTAATATGATCAATTCTATATTTCTAAGACTCAATTTATTCTGTGCCAAGAAAAGCAATTGTAAAGATGAAAAAATTCAATCAAGCAATTCATTATTTTGTGTACAAAGTAAATGGTTTGAAGGTTGGTTTTGTTTTTGTTTCTTGTTTTCCCTGAAGTCACTATAACAACTGCCTTGCCTTGAGGCAAAGTGGCAGAGTAGTAGGAGTTACTAGCTAGCTTTGTAACTAACATGGCAAGGTCTCAGAGTGAGAAGACTGGACATCATGATCATTAAAGCCCAGTGCTGGCCTCCATTCTAGGATTCAGTAAGCTCTGGCCATGTTACTGCATTGTCAGCATGCTCGCTGGCTTTGGATGCATTGCCTGGCCTTTAAAGGGAGTGGCACACCCAGGCAGGGATTGTCTGTTCGGAGTATGCTGGCTTGCCCTCTCTGGACACTAGGATGTGACTGTAATGTTAGGTTCACTCAGTTCAGGCTCCCAGACTGTTTAACTTGAAATTTCAGAGATGTCAAAAGAATTTTTTGAGAAGAATTGCATTCATCTTGTGGAATGAGTAATAAGTAGATAACTAGGTAGCTTACGTATTAAAATATATATAAGACAAATTTGTAATACTGTCTAGGCATAACAGCGGGAAGGATGCTGTTTTAATATGAAATTATTCTTGGTGGAGTTGTTTCTGTGAGGCCACTTATCTAGGTTCTCTTGGGGCCCAAGGCTGAGGACTTTTCTTCTTCTGTCACCCCAGCTTAGGCCAGTCTGGTTGTTCTGACACACTGATCCACACACATTTCCTTTTTACTTTAACAACATACTTGTATAACACTTTGGACCCCCACACAGAATAGAACCATCATTATCTCTTTGATATCTTCCTCATAATTTCCTCTGACTCTCATTTCTTTGTATTTGCTGATTCCTTTCTTGCTATGATCTCAGGTGTCTGCCTGTAACAGCCTGGCCTCTGTTTGCATGGTCCTAGCCTCTCATTGATATGCTACCTCTCAGCATTTAGCCATGCCTGGTTCAAACCAAACCAAACCAAAAAAATCTTTGTTAACACCCATAATCACAAACATGGCCCTTGTGGATCTGAGGATATCTTAGCCAATAATCACAGTGATAAATCTTCCCCGTTACTTAAGTACCCCATGCTCCTCTATGTCTCCCAAACATGCTGTTCTTTCATGGTTCTGTGTCAAGCTGTTCCTGTGCTTGAATGTACCCTGCACTCTCTCCCCAGGGAACACCTCTCATCCCAGCTCAGTCATCTCTGACTCTCCTGGAGAGATTTACACTCTCTCATTTTCAATTCTCATTTTATTCTTAAATTTATTAATATTTAGTGTATTGAAATAATTTATTTTTGTGCTCGGCTTCCCACTTAATCACAAATTGTACATAAGTCATTTTGTGTACCAGGCACTTTGAACATGAGTCACAGATTAAGTCTATGACAAAAGGTGGTTGTTGAATGTGTTGTCCTTTAAAATTCCTGGCAACCTTACAAATCTTAAGGTTCTAGGAATGTCAAGGAAATTATGACAGCAAATTCATCCACTTGCAAATATTTATTAAGTATCTGCTATGTGCCAGACTCTGACAAAATGCTTGACATATATCAGTGAATAAAACAAAGATACCTGTACTCTTGTAGTGATGAGATGCAGGCAAAACATCATAGACTTGAGAAATAATTCAATTCTCTAGTATGGTAGAAGGTGAGAAGTGCTACAACACAAAAAAATAAATTAGGAGTGCTGGTGTCATGATGGACAACTTCTGGCCACCTCACTGTTGCTTTTAAGTATAGTATCTAATAATATCCAACATTGGAGCCAAACAGTCTAAGCACTTTACAAACTCATTTAATTCTCATACTAGCCACACAAGATAGGTATTATTCTTATCTTCCTTATACAGATTAGGAAATAAAGAGAAGAGAGGTTTGGTAACTTGACTAAGGTCACTCATGGTAGAGCTGGGATTTGAACCCATTTAGTCTGATCTAAAAGTTCAGGTTCTTAATCAGTATTAATTAGCACCCTGATATCTATGGGAGGTGATAAATTCCTTAAATTCCCCACTTCCCTTTTTGTGTATACAGTAAAAATTCCTTTTAGACAGTTTAAGACAAGGAATCTGTTTACAGCCAGGGGGCAGCAAACGATTGCTTTTGAACTATGTATAGGGCAAATGAAAACATGGAGATACAGCTTTTCTAACTGTTAAATTGTAGTTAAGCCCCAAAATAAGACAATGGAGTCTTCCCTGGTCTTTTCTTTATTCATTTAGAATAAAATTAATTACTTTCATGCTAAAAGTAACATTTAAAGATATTGCTTTAAAATAATAAATTTACACGTAGAATGTGTGATATCTTGATCTGAATCTTGATCTAAATATCAGCATTACTAATATTTTCCCACTTAGATGTTATGATATTTTGAGATGTCAGAATTTGTGTATTCTTTAAAAATATTTTAATTGCTGTTTTCACAACTAGAGAATGGAATAAATGAATATGTCTTTATGCTCATATATTCTTAATTAGCAATGGAATTTAAAATTCATGTATATAAAATATTTTTTCAAATATTAAAGGAAGACAATGGTATGGAAAAATGATCACCAACTTAAATATTAATTTAGATTTTCTCAAACTGTATAAAGGTATATTTGCTAGATACTGTGAATAATGATTTGCGGGTACCCTTATAGCATTTTAAAGAGATGATACATAGAATAACAGAAAGGGACATTTAGTCTTTAAGGAATCTTAAATAGCAGTAAACAGCAACTCATTAATTCCAGATAACCCAATGGGAAAACTGAAGCTTAGATCTAATTTCCTTAAATGAAATGGAAAGAATTGGAACTGGGGACACAGGATCCCTACTATTCTGATGGCCATGAATTTTAAAGCTGAGGAAATTTGTAGTTCTCTATTAACTACTACGCAGACACGAATTGGAAGTGTGATTGGAGGAGGAATGCAAGCATTACCCTGGAGAAAAGTGGGGGTGACTGAACCAGGGTGGCCAGTGCCAGAAGGTGGGGCGGGACCTTTGGTGAATTTTACAGTCAGGCTGCTGGGTGGTGGGAGAAGTCCAGCTCCTGCTTCATCTCTTCTTGGGGCTGGGCTGTCAGCCTGGTACCCCTAGGGAGCTGGCCTCACTGGACTCTCCAAAGATGCCCCAAAGCATCTCCTCTCATGTGGCCACCACCCCGTGTACATTTCTTTTATTTAGAACAATTCTCATACTAGCTGATTTTCCTGATTTTAAAAGAGTAGTCACTACTCTTTAAAAACAGGAAATAGGCCAGGAGCAATGGCTCACATCTGTAATCCCAGCACTTTGGCAGGCGGAGGCAAGAAGATCGCTTGAGCCCAGGAGTTTGAGGCTACAGTGAACTGTGATCACATCACTGCCACTGCACCCCAGCGTGGGTGACAGAGTGAGACTTTGTTTCTAAAAAAAAAAGAAGCAGCCCTATTCATATACACATTTGAAGAGCCAAGTTCTATGCACAAGGAAATATTATATATTTAGTGTATGTCCAAACATTTTATATAATATAAATTTATATAAAATTTATATCACATAATATTTATACACTTACATAACATACATATATTTATATGCCTACATAATATTAATATGTGTATGTTATTCCACTTTTGGTCCTGCTCCAGCCAGCCCTCTGGGAGCTGCTTCATTGGCCCACACTGGCCCGTGTACTTTGTGCAGATCCCTCCCAGGGGGTCTGCTGGGCCTCCCAGCTGAACTGCTGCGGAGTCATGTTTGTGTCTCTCTTCTAACTCTTAAAACAGTCTATTTGGTATTAGTTTTAGTACACTTGTATTCTAAGCGTCCTTACTAGATTTGAAGCTCGAGAACATTCATCTTCACATCCTCTGCAGTGCTTAGCATCGCGAGTAGCAATGTACTTCCAGACCGTTGCACTGCTGTTCCCTCTGCCAGGGGTGCTTTTCCCCACGGATGTGCCTGGCTAGCTCCCTCATTTCCTCGAGATCTTGACTCAAAAATCACCTTTTCAGTAACTAAAGTCATCCTGCCCCACAGCATTTTGTAGCCCCTTTTCCTGCTTTATTTTTTTCCCTTAGCACAGAATGCATCAGACATTCTGTATTTCTTTTACTCATGTACCTGGTTTATTTTCTGTCTGGATTGCAAGTTCCATGAGGACAGAGATTTTGGACTGTTCTGTTCACAACTGTATTCCTACTGCTGAGCACACAGTAGGAGACCTATAAATATTTACTAAATAAAGGAATACATAGACAACAGTGTTAAATAAATACAGTAGAAATGAATCAGTATATAGGCATTGGATCAGAGCCTAGAACTAATGTCAAGGGAAATGAATGATTCTTTCCAACGTGTGTAGAAAGGCACTAGCGAAATTAATTCACATTTACCTAGATCTGTTAAGTTTATGAAAAGCCAACTAATTGTTTCATTGGTGTTTACAATCTTGTTTTTTTTTTTTTTAAATAAAGTGTGGGTACATAAAGATTTTCAATCTATTTTCACAGACCATAGGGTCTTTGTCTCCTGGACTGCCAGAGAAATGATTATGCTTCAAAGACATCTGTTTAGCTCATCATTTTTGTTTCCTCCTGTGGTTTATACAATTGAGCCCATTGGTACATATTTGTTTACATAATGAGGCATATGGTATTGGTCAGTTCTGGCCATAGGAATGTCCTGAAGATTTGTGGTAGCACTGGGCCTCACAATGTGTTTTTTGTCATTGAAAAATTAGATTTCTTTTCTGGTAAAAAACTGAGAACGGAGCATGTTGACAGGAATTTTGAATGAAGATATTTAGATTTCTCACCGCACTGCAAAATAGTGAGTGGCAAGAAGATTTAGTGAGCTAATACTAAAGAAGTAGTTCTTTCACTCATTGAAGGGAAACATGGATCTGGCAAATTTGGGGATGAAACTTGGAGAATACTGGGGCTTTTAGTAGAATTGTAAAAAAAATATAATAAATTCACTTCACATTTTATTAATTTGAATGCACATATTGTCCAGAAAGCCTTATCCTTGGAAAGGTTTGCAGTTTTACTTTAGAGTAAACAAAAAGATATGAGAAATATGAATACTCTTATGAACATGATATAGTTTTGCTTCTAGAGCAAGAAGACTTTATGTTATAATTCTGCTATACTTTATTTAGTCAATTTCTCCCAGCTTTAATTAGAATTTTTTGTTTTGCCAAATAAAAAACAAATCCAGACTTACTGAGAGACTTTATTCAAAAGAATTATTGCAAGGGGGGAAAGGGACTGTTGCAATGAGGACAATGCTGTGACCATAAGATCTTCTGGCATCTCAAGAATTAGGCAAAATGGGTGTTTCCTTTATAAGAGGAATGAAGGAGGCAAGAAAGAGCTGGGGTGGGGAAGTGGAATGAAAGAATGGTTACAGGACATTAGACCAGGCAGCGTTTTACCCTGTTGCCGGCCTGTTTTCCAGGAGGGATCCATACATAGGGGCTGGATGCTGGCTCAGGCAGAGGGTGGGCTAAAGTTCAGGGTCCTGGTGGAAGGATTAGTTTGGTTAACAATCATTTTGTTCCCACTGATCAATGGGGACAAGAGATTCAGATAATCATTTATGAGCCCAAAATGGTAATTTGGAGGGTCTGTGTCTGGTCATGTCATAGGTAAGCAAGGGGTGTCCATAAGTCTCATCTAAGTGCCGTAGAAAGGGTGGTTCTCTGTGGTAAACCATTTTGTGGAACACAAAAGGAGGGTGGGGATTCATTTAACTTTGATATCTTCCAGGAGCACAGGGCTCAGGTAAAATTCATCTTTGTTAGCTTCTAAACCTAGAGTGGATTTGGAAAATACTCTGGGCTTGTTCACTCTTCTTTATAAAAGGATTAAAATGAAAAAAATCTGATGGTTTTTAATGTTGACATTTGAAATTTTCCTCTTCAGGGTGTTTCTGGGAAAAAAGGGGAACATATTCATATAAAGTATCTCATTAAAATAAAAAGGTATAAAAAATAGAAAGGTGTTTTTGGAGCTTTATACTTGCAGATAAGGCACATATGAGGGGATGTAATTTGTTGGTTTATATGGTGGCTGATTTGCAGAGGCATTGCCTATTTCGTTGTAAATGAGAAGTGTAGGGGAAAAGAAACCTTTTTAAAACATCGATTAATCAAAGTTAATATTTAGAGACTTTACCCAGTTCATCATAAGTTACTTTACAAAAAAATTAAAGGCAATTTCCTGATCCTTTAGGAAGTTTCACTGCACGATGAGTGACAGTGTTATGGCAGAAAGTTGCATAATGATAGAAGGAATTAAAGATAAAAAGCTAGGTGTTTCCTTTTGTCGCAGTGTGTTAAAAAGACCATAAAAACATCAAATTTAGGTTTAGTTTATTCTTTTCAGAAACATATTGTGTGCGATGCATCAACTTAGAGACAACTGCCCATTTTATTTTCTCTTGTTGCTGTGTATTCATATTAAATTCTGATTTTCCTCAAAATAGCTCAAAGAATATGAGGAAAATGTAGATGAGGGAAATGTATAATTTTATTAAGCCTCTGAAATTCCAACCATATGCAAAACAAATAAAAATAGAGTAGGGGTGGGGAAACTTTTGAGGACACTTTGTAGATATTCCCACCTTGGAGGGAAATTTATTCTTACTGGGCCCAATCTGTGAGGAAACGTGGTATCCAGACTGAGTCTTGTCACTCACCAGCCAGGTGACCCAACAACCACCCAAATTTTCCTATCTTGTTTCCTCATCTGTTAAATGCAGATTAGATGGACTGTAAGGGTCAGTCTAGTTTCAAACATTTATCATATTCTCTTAAAGCCAGAAATTCCTTCATTTATGAAGCAATCTAAAAAACCTCCGATCATTAACAGTTTCCAGCTCAAAAAGATTTGTAGGAGGTGTACTTAGGGAGGAGGATAGAAAGGAGACAACAGAAAGATGGAAAGTAAATGGCACAGGAGAGATACTTTCTCTGAAAAAAGCCAAGTGCTTAGGGAAAAAATAATTCTTGCTGGTGACACTTTCCCCGGTATCCTGCCTTCCTCCTTCCTTGCCTGGTATCTTTCCAGGTTTGCCGCTTTGGCTAAGTAACTCCCCCTCTTTCTGTTTTCTTCTCTTCCTCCTCCTCAGCCTCTGCAGAGTATTCATTCAGCCTCTCACCAGCCAAGGCTCATTCTCATTTCAAGTCTCAGCCGCACCTGTGACAGTCTCGCCACCCTTCCCAAGGGCTCTACCCACACAGCGTAGGAAATGGCTTCTGTTGCTATTTCCATTTCCAGACAGTAGATGTTGCTGGTTTACCATTAAAAAGGTCTTCCCAGTAGCCGATCTATCATCGTGTTCAGGTCTCCTACATCAAATTCTGTGCTGAACTACCTTACAGTTAGATATGTTGGATTTTTACCTGTTTGTAATCACATCTTCGAGGCAGTAACTTCACAAATTTATGTAAAATTTGCAAACAGTTTTTCCCCATTTAGGCATTCCTGTAGAATCAGAGTTATTTCCTGATTCTGATGCCAGTGGTGGGGAAAACATGCTCCCTGCCTTAGAAATCTTCCTTAAATCATGCCATCCTCCATGAGGTATCAGATGCTGCCTTGGGGAAAGGGCTTTTTTTTTTTTTTTTAAAAAAAAAAACTTACATAATTGACAATATCTTCCAGCTAAACCTTTGCAGTTCTAGTTCTAACATTAGTTTTTAAAGAAACTTTTCAAATTGTATCACCCATTTGATTTTTATGGCTTTGTATATTTTCTTTTCTTTTTAAGCCAGAAGACATCCTTTAGTTTTAAAGGATGCAGTGGAGGATCAGTTTTCTCCCTAATGCTGTGCCAATAAGCTAGAGGGAGCATTACAGAGCAGATATACACATCTCCATGATAGACACACAAAATATACTGCCATCTGAGATATCTGTCTACCTTTTGTCAACATTTCAAAGATGCCTTCATAGGAGATGTTTTAAGACTTCTCACAAAAAGCAAAATTATGGAGAATTTGAGGAAAATTTATCTTACCATTGATAAATTTATAATTTTGTAACTCTAGTGACTGATGTTCCCAATATACAATTTCATTCATTTTACTGAATGTAGATTTTAAAATATAAGTTTTTTTTTTTTTTGCGGGGGGCATTTGATCAAATGTCATTTAAAGTAAAAAACCTAAATGCATAAATTGGAATAAAGAGGGTTTTCACTTCCGTTAAAAGGTTTCCAAAACTCATAGTTTTTCACAAAAGCCTGAATGGTACTGTTTTTTCTTGGAAATGTCTATTTAATTTTTTAAAATCAATCAGTTCTTGGTGCTGTTGTTTAACAGCTATTGTTTAAGAAGGGTAACCTAACTATATTTTGGGAGATAGGTCAAATTTTTAAGAAGTTTTATGATTAGCATTTAAAAACACATAAAGATCTCCCATATATTCTCAAATTGGGTGATTTTGAACAGATTATAATCTAAAAATGATCTCTGATGTCTCTCCCAACAGTGGGGTTCGTCATTTCTCTTTTCCCTTCTTCTTCTCCAGTTACCTGACTGCCTTGGCCCTGAACACAATGCCTCCCTGACTTGAAGATGGAGTTGTGTAGCTGTCAATTCTAAATTTATTGCTTCATTTGGGAACGAGCTGTTTCAGTAGCACATGCCCTGCAGATCTTTCAGAACTAGCAAAATATTAGTCTACACTTCACATGCCTGCAATTCTGAGATTATGCAGGTTTTTTCTTTTTTTCCTGAATAAAGTTAAAAATCCAAACAACAACACAAATTTCTTAATGTCATCCTAACTCTACAATACTGCTGTCTGGCAACAGCCACAGCCAAACCTACGATTTAGATTTCAAACTTAGTAAGTGAGAAATCATCTTCAAGAGCCAGAATACACAAAGCAGTAGTTGCAACAATATCCTTCTACAACACATGTTAGAAAGAACATCACAAACACGTTGCCAAAATTATTAATTTTCTAGAAGAAAAACATGAAGCAAATCTGCCTGTAGAACTAATACAGTGCATACCTTGAAAATTGCTTTAACTAGCAATAATACATAGTTGTTGCATTATATGTTCAAGACATTGGAATACTTATTAATTCTTTAACTGTTTCATAACTAAACTTAAACCAAGTATCTTTAAAAGCTGAAGTTCTGGACTCAGAACATTTTCTGGGAGCCAGACTCAGTGTCTTACACCTAAGAATGAGACAAGGAAAAGTTAGGGTGAATGTAGTATTTCCTCTTTTCCTCTCTCCTCCATGCTTCTCACAACCAATCATTATTTGATAGAACAGTTTCACTCAGATGTTCTGTCTTCAATTTCAGCATCCCAGACCAATCTTTCTCTCCTCCAAACTATGATATTTTTAAATCTCCTTATTTCTGTTTATTCTATCAGTTTCAAAAATCAGTGGCCATTTGAGATCTTTCCTTTCTTTTGTTCCTCCTTTAAACATTTATGGCCACTAAATTCTACTTCTGAATATTTCCTCTTTTGGATCTTTAAAATAAATGCTGTCAGTGTCTCAAATTCAAATTAGTCCATCTACAACATTGCTTTTTATCTTTTTCCTCATCTTTTCCAGAACTTAGAGTTTAGACCTCATTGCTGGTAAGAGGAAAGACATAGTTTGCTCATTGATTTTTAAGAAGCTGAGCCAGCATTTCTCTCCCCACAATGACAAAGCTACTCCTGGTGCAACACCTCCCCACAGCCTCACACCTCTTTCCGGGATCATTCCACCCCTTGGCCTTTGTTCATGCCCTCTCTGCCCCAGTTTTCTTTTGGCGGATTCAAATTCAGTACATCCCTCATTCCAGTCATGGTGCAAATCCCAGCTGCATTGTTTCCCAGAGAGTGCCCCCATGACCCTTTTTATGTTGGAACTTCTTTGCTGGCACCTGTAGTGTGCATTTTGTGGCTTTCCTTGTGTTTTTGCTTTAGCCTCCTGTGACCACTGTTATGTCTTCAAGAAAATTTCAAACTTCCGAAAGCTGAGGAGTACACTGATTATTTTTTTCAAATCACCCACCGTGTTTTTTTTGTTGTTGTCAATGGCATTTGTTGTCTCCCTTGGGATTTGAGGACTGCTCCTTCAAACACTCTTCACACCTGAGACAGTGGTGGTTGCTCATTTTGACGGCTCCTCTCCTCTAAAGAGAAAGAGAAAGGTGTGTGATTTGAAACACTGCTTCTACTGATTGACTTTCTCAACAGCTTTGTTGAGAATGTAATTTACAAACAGAAAATGCACCTTTTTTTTAAGTGTGCAAATCAATGAAATTTAGTACATCTACAGAGTTGTGTAACCTCTACCACAATCCAATTTTAAAATATTTCTATCACCTCCAAAAGAAATGTTACACCCATCTTTAGTCACTCTCCTATTGGTTGGCATTTAACACACCAATATTTCAAAATAGGAATGCTTTCGAACATCTGAATTCAATAGTATGACTACTGATGAGAGGGAATACTATTAACCAATTTTTGATGGATTCTTAACTCTGTTATAAATTTTCCCACCACTCACTAATGCTTAATGCTACTTGGTTGGGCACTCTAGAATTAAATAATTTTTTTGTTTTTTTTTTATGTATCAAAATCCAATGTATAAGAACATTTGCTTCTTATGCAATTGCAGATTATTTTTTTTAACTAGAAACTTTTATCATTAAAAATAGGATGATTAATTCAACCATATTGATTGAATAGATGAGTCCATTCAATTTTTGCAACACTGGCAAAAATGATTATTTGTTCAAAAACATTTTCTGTTTTATTCAAGATTGTCAGATAATTTGTGTGGCTATAGTCTTATATCTGCATTAATTAATTTAAAAATTGGTGGCAAAGAAATAGGACCTAATATAACAAAGAACTTGAAAGGAGCTCACTTTGGAACTTAGCTATGTGTCTAGCTCCAAAGCTCAATGTGTTTCTTAAAAATTAACAATAGTAATTTAAAACATTTTATTAGACAGGTGTGGTTTAGCAAGTAAGTACATTGATTTGCAGCTGGCAAATTAGGGGTTGCAGTTAATTTAGATACCTTATGCACTTGTGACTACTTCCAATATTTGGAAACCATTAGTCAGAGGCTGACATTTTCATTTATTTATTTCTTTATTATTTCTTCATAGTTTTATGTATAGCCTGTCAATTTTATGTTCTAAATATTTTTTGAATCTGCCCTTTTATATCAATGCACACCTCAAGCTCCTGTTGGATTTTTTCAGTACAATCTGAACTCGTATTCCAGCTTTCATTGTGCCCTTCCTGCATCTCCAATCCCAACCTTACTCTCACACCACAGCCAGAGTCACTGTTAGGGTGGGAGCTCGTGACTCAGGATGAGAAAGAATTCTAGACACAAAGATTAGAATAGTTTTAAAGAAAGAAAGTTTATTTTATTTCCCAAAGGTGGGAAGGGTGTGTGGCAAGAGAAAGAAAGGAGAAGTGCTGGAAGGAAGGATAAGGGGTTTGGGTTTTTATAGGGACAAAGAGAAAGAAAAAAAAGTGATTGCTGCCAGCCGATAGCAAATAGAAGCTATGAAATGGCTGTGTCTGTTTTCCCCTTTTTTCCCTCTTTTCTGTGAGGCTGGCTTATCAGAATCCTTGGAATGTGGTCTGGCAAGAACTAGGGTGGGGTGTTCGCACCGTGCTGTCTGCTCAGGGTTCTTCAAGGCTGTTAAAAAAAATTCTCAAATAAAACAATTTAAGCCACAGGTGTTTAATCAAACAAGGAGCAGTTGTATTATGATCTTTCCCTTCAAAGGGGCAATTATGTGCTGTGAGTTCTCTCCTTTTTTTTTTCTCTGTTAGATAGTTTATTAGCAAAGCCATCCTATTAATGACCCTTCAAAAACTAAATCCATCCAGGTCAGTTCCCTTCAGTGTGCCTCTACCACAAAGAGAACAGAAGCTGTGCTTCTTAGACAAGGCCCTCCACATCCTGCCCTCTGCTCACACCTCGGCTCTATTTCCTGCCAACCTCCCCACACATTTGAAGTTTTGGTAACACCTTACTGCTGGATACTTCTGTGCACACACCGTAATTTTTCATGCTTCTTTTCAAGCAATTCATTTGGACTCTAGGGGTTGTCCTTCCATTCTTCCTTGCATAGGCAATGTTGACTTATTTTTTCAAGATAGTCCAGGCATAGTCTTTTTCAGAGAGCCTTTCCTTGACCACAGGTTAGGTGAAGGCCCCTATGCTCCTAGAAGATCCCTTGTCTACTGACATCGTGTCATTCATCTTATCATTTTGAGTTAATTTGGGTGTGTGTCCCCTCGCTGGTGTGCAAATTCCTCCATGGCGTGGAGCATGTTTTAAGTATCTCTGTATTCCCAGTGTCTGGCAGGTAGTAGGTACTTTATGAAGGTTTGCTGACCTGAAATGAACTTTGTTGAATAAATGACTACATTTCTTGGTTCATGGATCACTTCAGGTTTTTTTTGTGCCCCCTTTCTACATATTCATTTCAATTTTGTTACTCTAATCTGCAACTAATATTTTTATAGAACTTTTTGAGTACAAAACAGTTTTTCATGGTATTTATGGGAGAAGATCTAGCCTGATCTTAGGATAAAAAATGGTGGGTGAAGGTCTGTGTGGTATTTCTTAAAAGAAACATAATGACCCTGGGCCCAAAATGCTCCCAGATATTTAGTGTCAACCTGATGTTAACTCTTCATATGTTTACATTTATTTATTGATGACACATTTTCCAACCTGAAAGTTAGATAATTAGTAATAATTGTTATTATAGTTACCATTTCTTCATGTATCAAGTATTAATACTTACTATAGGCCAGCCTCTATATGAGGCACTTCACATTTATTATATTTAAACATCCTATTGACAAATGTGGAAGAAATCATTATTTCCATTTTATTATTATTTCCCAGTCCGGGGAGACTGGGTCTCAGAGAAATTAAGTCTGTTGCCCAAAGTTACAGAGCTTTGTGTATGTGACTCACATCCAGTGGCATCAAGCTCTAAAGCCCATGTCTTTTCCACTTAGGCTCAATACCCCTGGGAAAGGCAATTTCTAGAAGAATGAGCCACAAAGTAATTGTGAGTAAGGAGGTAGAGAGTCAGCAAGCCATAGGCAGGCGCTGTGTGGAGAGGACAGGCTTTGGAGTAGCAGGTCATGATCAAGGTTGGGGTGGTAGAGTGGGTGTCCCTGGGGGAGGAAGAGAGGCCCAAGCCCAGGGCTGAGGCCTGGTACCGGTCCGTGGCCTGTTAGGAACTGGGCCATGCATCACTGTGTGACCTCCTTTGCCTCCCTCCCCACCCCCTGTGGAAAAATTGTCTTCCGTAAAACCAGTCCCTGGTGCCAAAAAGGTTGGGGACTGTTGTCCTAAAGCTGTGGAGAGGACACTAGAAAGGGGTGTGTGGATTTGCTAAAGATAGTGTACCCAGGCCCCAATGTTGTGAGTGGTTGGCTCTGAACTAGGGAAAACTATGCATGGATGAATCCTTCCCCTGACCCTATTTTTTTTTTTTTTTTTTTTACGGAAAGCAATGAAAAAGAGTCAAAAGAGAGAAACTGAAGTACAAGGAGAAAAGCATATAGAGATTGGCAAAGAAATAAAGAGAAAGAGTTAAGAAATAATTATAACAGAGGTGGAATTGGTCACTGGATAATTTTCTATGCAAATATCAGATCCTCTTGTAGAAATTATTCCTTTCCAAAATATTTTGGGGGCTTAAATGATAAATTCCACTATTTTTTGAGAATATTCATTTGGTTTAATTTTAATTTTAATATTTAAAATTTCTGCAATAATAATTTTTTTTACACTTTATGGTTTTTTGAGATCCCATTTTTTCAACATTTGATGAAATTATTAGAACAGAGATGGGAAAACATGAATTTCTTCCAAATGTTGTGAGCATTGCTTTATAATTTGGTTAACACATAGAGGTGATAGAATGCTCTATAATATTTTCTGTAAACTCTGGATGTGGACTTTCATTTTTAAAATTAACATTATTTGTGAAAATTAATATAACCCTTGGTTCTAGAATTTTTACAATAAATCACTTTGTTCTCTCTTTATGGTACTGAGTTAAAACTTTCCAGTAGTTGAGTTTCTACCCAATATGAGTGAAGGCAGATTTGAATTAACAATTTTCTTGAAATTGAAAAAATGGTAAGCGTATTGATAAATCATATGTAGGTAGAAACCTTGACACTGCATGGTGAGTTACAATTTAAAATGAGACTTAATTTTCATATTTTACATATATATATATATTCTTGTAAGTTAGACTCAATCACATGCCCTTGCCTCTAGCTACATATCTGTATAAAATAGTCCATTTAAAAATAGTTTATTTTAAAGTGAGACAAAATTTAAAAAATTTGACTCAGAGGAAAATTGGACAATGGGGAGAATGAACTTCCTTTGACCTGGGATAAATGAAAAAGTGATTTCAACCAAAAATAACGTTTCTCCCTGCAGAGCAGAAAGGTAATATATGGAGATACCTTTGCAGCATCCAGACGTGTGATTTCAGGATGCTGCCAGATGTTATATGTGCTCCAGGAGACCTCACAGAATTGGGTAAGAAGCGTGGAATATGCTGCCTGAGCCACACACAAGGAGGGACCATGGGCCAATAAGGAAAGATTGCTGCATAAATCAAGTGTATTGAAAGCTGCTGTAAGAGGGGCTCAGAGGCCCCCAGATGGTTGTGTTAGTTTACCCCCACCCAACAGGAAGCAAGGCTAGTTGGGGTGGGGAGAACCAGATCCAAAACTTACTCCCAATTCCTTTTCTTGTCCTCTTCCCTGAGGATGTGGGAGGAAAGGGAATGCAAGGAAATAGTTCAGATTATGCAGGGTTCAATGCAATTTAAATGTCAGGCCATAATGACATGACTGCAGTGGTTAGGCCTATCTGTTATGCATGTTGTCCTTTTTAGTATTCATTACAAATGAGATGATTTGTTCACTCATTCCTTCATTTCTTCCTTCCTTCATTCAGCTGTCAAACATTAGTTGCATTATCATTTTGCTGGGAGCTAAGGATGAAATAAGGCAGTGGCTGAGCCCACATGGGGCTTGTGAATGGGAGCTAACATCGATGGCTTGTGGAAATCCATCTAGTTGGGGATATAGTCAGTAAATTAGTACGTGAAGTAAACTAACTTGATTATGACACATTGCATCACACATTATCATGACTGCTGCAAAAGAAACGAACAGGGAGCAATGATAGAGACCAATGCTGGGCAGAAATCTACCTAGATTTTAGGGAAGAGCTCTTTGAGGAGGGGACTTGGAGGCTCAAATTGAAGATGGGGAGGAGCCAGCTGTGCAAAGAAGGAGAAGAACTTTCCAGGCAGAGGGAATAGCATGTGCAAAGGCCTTTAGGTGTGAATTCTTTGAGGTGCAAAGTAGCTTGATCCTTTCAAGGCACAGAAAGAAAATGACTTTCTTCCACAACTGGAGCTTTTGTGATGAAGGGAGAGAGGTGTGGGCTGGGAGGTTGGGTAGGTGCATGCCAGATCAGGCAGGGTCTTTTAAGGAGAGGCAGGAGCTAGGAGTTTCTTTGAAATGAAATGGGAAGCTGTTCAAGGAGCTTAGGCAGGTGAGAGATATAAGCTAATTTATGTTTTTTAAAAAATATTGGGGCTCCTATGTGAAGGACAGATGGAGGCAGCAAGAGAGCAAGCAAGAAGAGCCATCTGGGTGAAAGGACAGTGACTTGCATCGGGTGGTGACAGTGGAGGGAATGGGGTGGGGACGGGGCTGACTGTGCCCTTAGAGTCACCACTGCAGAGCCCTTTGCTCTGGGAACACAGTTGGAAAATCAGTATTCCAATAGACTATAAAAAAAGAGTTTGATTGGAAATTTCAGACACATAACAGTGATTTCACTGAACTGATGACGTTACTTAGTGGTTGGATCTGTAGTTCTTCTAAAGCCAAGATTCTAGTTTGTCATATTCAAAAGTTATGAGACAGTTTTTGATGATGGAAGTATATTTATTGAGCTGTATAAAAACTGTTTACTACATGTTTTAGTTCCAGTGTTCAGTGAAGGAAATAGTTTTTAAATCCTTGACTTTCAGTCTCATGATTGACATCTCGTGATTCAAAGTCAAGATCGAGGGGACAGCATGAACAAGGGAAAAGGCCATCAGGAGAAAGAAAGAGCAAAGATGGCTCATGTGAATGATTTAATAGCACAAAAAGAAATAAAACTAAATCATGTCACCATGCGCAATCTCAATTTTTTTTTTAAAACTATATCCCTTCTTTCGATGAACACGATTTGGAAGGTTAAGACAACGGCTTTGTGCTTTTTAGGCCTTAGGCAGGGTGTGCTTCTGTATTTAATTTTGCTGCAGTAACACATGCCCTGATGGAGCGCAGGCTTGATTATTGTAATTCTCTTTTAGTAGGACTTCCAGCAGGGCTTTTCTGTCACTTGCTGCTCATGCAGAATGCAGCAGCACATCTGCTGGCTGACTGGAGAATGGGCAATCACATTACCCCGTCCTGTATAATTTGATATGTTGGGTCACTGAGGACTCTGGCAAAGCTTCTTTGTTTCTCCCCCTCTCTCCCTCTTTCTCTCTCTCTTTTTTTGTTAGAGATGAAAATTACATTTCCTCTGTATCCACGCCTATCTATTTCCACAATCATTTATCTTTTCTTAGGGAGAATTACGTGACATTTTACCTACTCTCGAGTCATGTCATTTTAGGCTAAAGGTATCCATGCTGTTTGTAACATGAATGACAACAACAAAAAAAAGAGAATATATGGTAGGATTATGAGGCACTGTTTTAATAGATTTTATTTCTACTTAATCGAAAAGGCTTGTATCTCATGGAGGGATGAAAATTTATTCTATTCTATTCTATTCTATTCTATTCTATTCTATTCTATTCTATTCCATTCCATTCCATTCCATTCCATTCCCTACTGTTCCATTCCATTCCTTTCCAGTCCATTTCCAATTCATTCTTCTACTCCCTGCCTGATTCTTAAGCCTGGCAATAACCTACAGGAGGGGGCAGCTGCTCCTGATGCTGCAGCCTTGCCTGGGGTTGGTAATGTGGCTTTTGACCCACATGGGTAGTGAATGCTAAAAAAGCTGTGGATGCAGAGTCAGACTAATCAAGAATCATGACCCTATGGGTCCTTCTGGACCCCCGTCTGCTTCTGTTTGTTTTCTCATGAGCATCCTGGTTTAAGATTGTTCAGAATGGTGGAAATTGGATTGGAAGAAAGATCAGCAATTTGTTTCTATAAGTCTGGGTTCCTACCCCAAGGGGACATGTAAGACAAAGTGCACAGGTAGGGGACATGCATCCTGCCTTCAAGGCCAGGTGAGTATTGGGCCTGTGGTTGCCTTCACTGGCAAGTTTATTGACATTAAGTTGGGAATGGGGGAAGAGCAAGAGGCTGGAAAGGATGGTAGGTAGCTCAAATGGCATGTTCCAGCCATCTCAGGCATCCAGGAGGAAGAGGTGGGCTGATCCTAGAGAGAGTATCTTGAGGGGCTTCAATCATAGCTAACCATTTCCCAATTATAATTAATCTTTCTCTATGGTCTCCTGTAACATTTACTCCATTTATTCTTTTGATATTCAATAGGTCCATGCTAGTCTAACTTTTCAAAAGAGAAGAACAGATTTTAGGGAGGAAGTAGAGACAGTGTAGAAACTGTAATTGTCATTCTAGGCATTGGTGTGATGACTGAAGTGTCTCAAGGGTGACGTGGAGGCTGAGGTGAATCCAATTCTCATCAGTGTTTCTAGTAGGCAGGTGACTTTACCTCTCTGCTCCTCAATTTCCTCTTGCTATGAGAATTAAATGAGATGATGAGGATAAAATGAGAAAATAGTTGTGTAGCTCCTGCCAGCACCTTTTCCTGCCTTCTTCAAGGTTAACCTTGAATTTCGTTTACTTTGGGGAGGCTTTCTGACGAATCAAGGCTGCAATGTGGTACATATTTATTTTACATTGCTGCATATTACTAGTTAAGTATATATCTAACTATTTCAGGTAGTTTCTAATGTCTTTGAGAGCACAGCACATGACTTGTAATTTTTTGGTATGGTATATTGACTGTAGTATGGTGAGTTTTATATGAGTCCATTGATAACTGGAGTGACTTGCTGACTTTCTAAATTTATTAGCATCCATAGTGTATTCTTAGGGAGCCCTAAATAAATCGCTGTGTAACATCTACAGGCATTCTCCAAAGGATTCAGCACTTCTCTTGGAGGCTGGAACCAAGATATACACTTGGAGAATTTACCTGTCTCCAGAGAGGGTAGCAGAGAGCAGGAAGTGTGGAAAAGACTTTCCTTGGAGGATTTTCTGCAAACACACCACTCCCTTTGTGGTCCAGGTTCCACCTGTAGTCTGACAATAATGACAGTGGGGATGATAAGAGTAATAGCAGTGGTGATGGCTATGGCTAGCACTTACAATCCTAACTACGTGCCAGCGCTGGGCCAGCATTTACCAGCATTATTTCACAATGACCCTGTGACCTAGATATAAAATATAATCTTTTTTTTATGAGGAAACTGAGGTTCAAATATCTTAAGTTATTGTCAAGGTCAAAAGCAACTTACTCAAGGTCACAGAGTTGGTAGATCTCAGTATGTATGAAAAATGAAGGATGACTCCAATGCCTTGCTTTGGATTGTGCCTATACTATGCAAGAAAACTGGAATGTGTGTGTATACATGCAGACATACACACATATGTGTATATATATTTTGTATACTGCTATTATGTGACAGACTACATGGAGAGAAACTGCTGATTAATTTTGATTGATATATTAATTCTATCCATAGAATAACCTTTAACTCGACAGAATAATTTTTTTCTATTCTTTGGGTTTGGATTTTCTCTTTTGAGACATGTTTTTGTACTGGGAAAATAACTTTATTCAAGCAGATTCCTTCCTCCCTCCCCTGCTCTCTTCTTCTCTTTCTTCTAATACATGGTCAAAGTTGACAGACACAGAGACATTCTCTTCTAATTGGTGTAGAGACCAGATCAGTGATTACACGGTTACAGTAAACTAGTCAAATTCTATGAGAAAGTTGTGAAAAATGTTCACTTTAACACTGTTTTTGTATTTTAAAATATAGAATACTGTGTCTAAAAATTTATCTTTTACAAAAACAGTGGAAGCAATGTGTAAGAGACTAAAGCATATTTCATTAGAGTAAGATCTAAGAAAAGCCAAAGAAGGAGGATTCTAAGAAATAAGCATTTTAAGAGACATATTAGTCCTATTGAGATCAGAGAGTGGTTCACAGAAAGAAGAAGGATAGCTATAATTAATTCAAGATGCAAATAGTAAAAGCAAGGAAGTCTCATTTTATATAGCACCTTCCTGTGCAACTATCATCACTTCTGCTGAAATAAACTACACAGTGTGGGTCTCAGATTGGTGACTGGAGAACCTAATTCTTGGGACACTTCTCAACCAGGGAGTACTAAAGCTCTTGAGATAGTGTGACTGTTAAAGGTTGCCCTTGGCTTTACAGACTTACCGTGATTTATTACTGGGCTCTGTTAGGTGATAGAATTGGTTATTACCTTTTGGAGGGATTTCAATTTAAATTTGGAATATTCAAGCTAAGAATGGGGTCCTTTTTCCACTGTTCATTACAAAACAAACAAATCTCCAGTGAAGTTATTTCCTTTCTCAGAGCCTACAGAGGCAGGGAGCCCATCAGTGAAGGCATCGTTTCTTGTGGATGAAGGGCATGTGACAACTGGATGCTACCTTATGGTATTTTTTAAACAGATAAAATTATCCTATGATTTATACTTGGAAGTAAAAAGGAAGAGATTTTGGGAGGATATACTATAGTCAGTCACTTCATAACTTCTAATATGGGTGTGGAGCAAGATTGTGCCATGCCTGAGCCTGCAGCTTCTGCAGGACATACTGATGGGGAAGTCTGAGTAGACTGTGACAGACGCTGATGTATATGGAAGAGACATTTTTTAATGCCAACTGTGAAGGTAAAAACAGACTGCAAGTGGTGGTGGGACTTGAAGAAATTGCTTTCTTCTCGAGATCTGGAAAGGAGATGCCAGGGATAGGACCTGAGGCTTAGAAGGGATGGGGTGAGCTCAGAGGCACCCTAGACAAGTTTCTAGATCATTGTGATTAATATGTTCCACCCCCCCTTTTTTTCACAGAAATTCCTCTGACGATCCCTAAGGGCTTTAGGTAAATCACTTGGAGAGGTTTCTTATAAATGTGCCTAATAAATTGTCTTCTAACTCATGATATCCTAGATTGATCATGTCTATAAGACCTTTTGAGTGATTGTTAGAACATTTTAGAAATACCTAAACTCATATAGAGTTTTTGTTTTGAGATGTTATGAAAATTTTTATGAATATTCATGATTAATTTCATTTTTTCACCAATTGTTTTATAGTGTGTATGTGTATGTTTTCATTTAGGGAAACATGAGAGTACAAGATGGCTTAGATTTTAGCTCAGCTCTGCCCTGTCCTTCTTGTGACCATGGGCAAGTCAGTTTACTTCTCTGGTCCTCAGTTACTTCATCCTAAAAATGACAGAACTGATACAGGTGCTTGGATTTGTATGGGTACCTATAAAATACATTATGCTGCTTGCACGCTTTTTTAACATATGTAGGCTGTTGTGTATCATTTCCACTCATCACTATGAGGTGGCTACTTATGCAGGAGAGTGGAATAGAGTGAATCAGGATGAAAGGAAAATACAATATAGGAGAGGGAGTGTTGTGTGGACTGATGACAACAGTGTGCCATGAACCCAGCAGTGTTACTAACTCAACTTTCTTCACCCATGGCCCAAAAACTGAAAACAAAAACAAAGAAACCGAAAAAGAGAGCTGGTCCAAACAAGTGGTTCCCAATCTTTTTAATCTCATCAACTAATACTATTTCAAAGACAACGTTTGGAAACTGACAAATTGTATTTAGTAAGGGCATTAAAAATCTAGTATATTACCTTCATTTTATGAATAAAATGACATTCAAATATGTAAAATATGGGAAGCAATATATTATCAGGAAAAAAGACAGTTATTTAATTCAATAAATTTACCTTTTAGAAAACTAATTACGTTGTCTTTATTTTATCATTTTTCCTTGGGCTGATAAAAAACTTCATCTTGTAGGATCATGGGTCCCAGCATTGCCATTTATAAACCAGTGAGTCTTTTCCAGAATTATATTCTATGATTCTTGTTTGCATTTTCTGGGAGAGAACGATTGGGTGATGCTCTCCTAGGCTTGTTTAAAATCCTGAGAATCTAACGTCTGCGGTGTTATTAATTCAGGGATGGGAGGGGAAGAACAACTCTTTGTTGCTTTCTTAGGAGACTAGCTGAGCTGCTCTGTGTTTATGGAGGGAATGCACGTTTGAGTGCAGATGCCTTTGGAAACAGTGGGGAACGCTGAGATGGAACCTTTGTAACCCTGCTGAGATTATCATCTTTAGATCGAGTTTTACAATTAGAATGGTATGAATAACATAAATAAACTGATGGTGATTTACCTTGCTTTTTTATTTGATTTCCTGGAGTTTTATGACTTGAGTTTTGTGAAAATCTCTATTATCAGTCGGCGGGTAGTCCGCCCATCTAAAATTATTTGTTGATTGTCTAAGAAATAATTTTTCCCCAAGGAAGTCCAGCATTGACATAGCACCAATTTAATTGTTAAACCATTCTGCTTATTTTTCCATAGCTTTTTGACCATGTGTAGCCTTTCTGTGTTCTGAGGATGCTCAGTAACATTGAACTAGCACTGTCTGTGTGAATTAGTCCTACACTTGAATGTGAAAGCCTGCTTTCTGGGACTCTCCTTTTTGTTTGGGAGGATGGTAACAACCAGGCAGTTATCTCCTGGAGGCATAGATGAGAGCTTCCTCTGTCCCATCGTGATTCTCTACATCTGTAAATATATATTTACAGTATGAGCTTCCATTAGCTGATGCCAGACATTCTCATGCAGTACATGCTTCAGTATGTATAGTGGCATAATAATAAACATCCCTTAAGAGGAAACTAGAAAGCACCTTGGAATATTTCTTTTTTTCTTTTTCTTTCTTTCTTTTTTTTTTTCCTATCAACTCCTTGATAAATGTGCAAACCTTGGATTATTTCTGTTAGCACATATGAGTCCTCTAAGCTTTGGACTTTTTCTGGTCAGTCCGTTTTGGCAGGCAAGAGGCCAAAGTTAGTCTTGGCCCAAAGGCATAGCACAGCGGAGAGAGGTTGAGTAAGGGACATGTCTCCCCTTGTTTAAAGTCACATAGGGACCTTAAAAGGCATCCCTCTGATGCTTATACCAGGTTACTCTTTTCCTCAAAGAAGAATGTTAAATTCATTTTACAGAAATTTCATTCTACTCATCTCCAACTGAATGTTGTATACTTATTGTCCCCCCCACCTTTTTTTTTTTTAAAAAAAAAAACAACCTCCTGTCTTGGTAATGGAGTAGCTTTGAAAAACAGCTTCTTTGTTTTGTGAAGACAGAGCCCTTCAAAGGAGGGAAAGCAAAGGAAAAGAGCATGTAATAGACTGAGAAAGTGGTAGCCTAGAAAATGGTGTGTGTGTGTTCAGCCAGGACTTCCAACCTCTACTCTTCTCGTACTTCCTTCTTCCTATAAACAGAGGCTCAGTTTCACTTGAACTAGAACTCTTAAACATCTTTATCCTGCAAATCCCCAGGTCTCAATCAATGAGACTATATAATTTTAGCCACCCACAGCAAAATTTTAATCCATTAAAAAAATGTATCTATGCTCTTAACTTTTCACAATCATTTACTAAGTGTAAGAGGTTTTTTTCCAAATATTTCTTTCCATTCTTATCATCATCACTTACTCTGGGCCCCCATAACTTCCTGCCTGGACTCTGGTATGATTCTCCTAGCATGCTTCCTCACTCTGTCTCTTGGCCTTTCCAATCAATTCCGTGTACTTGTTTTTGGACTTACCTTTCCTCAACCTCCATTCATATCATCATCTTGCCTAACTTAGCCAGCGTCCAGTACATCAAGTCTCAACTCTACTACTTGGGCTTCTCCCTGGTGCATCTACTCCACATGCATTTACTGCATATCAGGAATTCATCAGGCATGATGCTAAGGCCTGGATGTAATAAAAAGATACAAGCCCACCTTTGATAGGCACTGATTCTTGTTGAGTAGAGAAATATATATTATAGTACAGAAAGAAGTTCTGGAGTTAGGGAAGGCTTTGCAAAGGAGATGACCTTGGAGCCTGGTCTTAAGGGAGTGAAATTTATTAGATAAAAGGGATTTCCAAGAAGAACGAAGTGTGTGAAGAGAGATGAAAGGCCACCAATTTAAGATTTGACATGATTTCAGAGGTTAGCTCAGGATTACTTGAATAGGAGTGACTGCAAGTGAAACTTGATGGGTAGGAATGATGGGGGCTGAGTCAGGGATGGCTGAGTGTGGTTCGCATCTTCTCAGCTCTGACCAGGCCCACCTGTTGCCATCTTGTTCCTTCTCATACCAGGGTCCTCACATTGCCCTCACTAGGAATATGCCATTTTCCCAGATTTTCCTAACTTTTAAGATGCAATTTTCATGGCACTGGCTCTAAGCAGCTTTCCTAGAGTTCTTTGCCCTCTGTACTGTGCTCCTTTTTTTTTTTTTTTTAGAGACAGAGTCTCACTTTGTTGCCCAGGCTGGAGTATAGTGGCACAATCATAGCTCACTACAGCCTTGAACTCCTGGATTCAGGCAATCCTCCTGCCTCAGCCCCTCGAGTAACTGAGATTATAGGCACGTACCATCATGTAAGGCTAATTTTTAAGTTTTTTGTAGAGATAGGGTCTTGCTATGTTGCCTAGGCTGGTCTCAAACTCCTGGTCTTAAGTGATCTTCCTGCCTTGGCCTCCCAAAGTGCTGGGATTACAGGCATGAGTCACCACATCTGGCTAAACTTTTTTTTTTTGATAGTAAAATATACATAACAATATTTATCATTATAACCATTTTAAGTGTACAGTTCACTGGCATTAATTACATTCATAATATTGTACAACCATCACCACCATCCATCTCAAGAAGTTTTTTTTAATCTTCCCCAATTGAAGCTCTATAGTCATTAAACACTAACTTCCTGTTCCCTCTTTTCCCCTGGCCCTGGCAACCACTGCTCTACTTTTTGTCTCTATGAATTTGATTACTCTAGGTACCTCATATAAATCAGTTTGCCTTTTGTGACTGGCTTCTTTCACTTAGCATAATGTCTTCAAGGTTCATCCATGTTATAACATGTATAAGAATTTCCTTCCATTTTAGGGCTGAATAATATTCCATTGTGTATATGTACTGCCTTTTATATATCCATTTGTTGTCAGTGGAGACTTGTGTTACTTCCATGCTTTGACTATTGTGACTAATGCTACGATGAACATGGGTTACAAATCCCTGTTTGAGTCACTGCCTTCATTTCTTTGGAGATGTTTCTAAATTTTTGAAAGATTATTTTAACCTATGTTGTACAATTTGGCACAAAACCATTTATTGTCTCATTTACTGCTGATATTATTTTATAATACTATTGAACACCTACTAAGTGGTATGGGATGGGCACCTCATGTATAGCAACGACCATAGCCACTAATACTTATTGAGCACTTACTATGTACTAGGCGCTGTTCTGAATGCTTTACATGCAGTAACATATGTAATCCTCAGAATACCTCATGAGAGGAATGCTTATCATCCCCATTTTACTGATAAGAATGTGGAGGCACTAAGCAGTTATGCAATTTACCCAAGGACACACAACTAGTAAGAGGTACATATTAACTCTCATAGCAACTCAGAAAGGCATATATTATCATTTTCATTTATTCAGATGAGAAAATTATTGCTCAGAGAAATTAAATAGCATACCTGATACCAGACAGCTAAGAAGCCCTAGAGTTCAAATGCAACCCTGGTTTACCTGACTCCCATTCCCATGATCTTTCCACTACAGAGTGTCATTTTATTTTATTTTACTTTTTTACTACATTGCACATTCTTGAGAGAAGAAAACTTTCCTTCTGCATACTGCACATTTCCAGGTACATAGCCAATGATCACTAAGTATTCGATTTATCATTGTTAGGTTAAGCAGTGGATGAATGTATAGGATTCAAGGAAAGGATAGTATAGTTTTGAATGAAGACTTGAGGAGTTTGCGGACAGGGGAATGGAAAGAAAACATTCAAAATAATACTTTAACAAAGAAATTAGTGCTCGATTACCATTGTTTTTCAGAATCTGTGAGCATGTTAAATATGCTTCATTCCATGCAAAACCAAAAAAAAAAGCCATTGATTATTCACAAGAGTTACACTGCTCTCGTGAATTATTAAAATTTGCTAATGAGATGAGAAGCAGACCAAAACTCCCATCAGGCTGCTGTTTCTGCTCCTGCCATGGAGAGACCTTTTCTGTTAAGAGGGGAGAGCCTTGGGGGGAGGCAGGCTGGGAGGGGATGGCTGACAGGCAGAGTCAGTGTGCGGATGGATGGCCCCAGAGGGAGAAGGGCACGCGTGAATTGAGAAGTAGGATCCATCCATTATATAAAAATAAACAATAAGCAACTTTTGAATCGCGGTGCTGTATTTCCTTCTGGGATTCAAATGACTACACAAACCACTTGAGCTTCATTTTTATGGTTTATGAAGCTCAAGGGAATTATACACTCATAATTTATAGTAGCTGGTTCCACATAGTGTTTATGGCTCCGTATGCTATGTATGATGATATCGTGTGCATGCCTGTACACAGGGTTTAATTAATGACCTGGAGATTATCCTTGGCCTGACTTATTGCTGTCTGTGTGTTGGAAAACATGTGCTCACATGCTGAAGAATAAGAGTAGTTCAGGGCCGAGAGCAGTAGCTTTGGAATTTGGAATGAAATTCCATGCCACCCCGTGGTTATACCAGTTGCAGAACTGATCTTTGGAATTCTGCTTGTGTTGTGTGCCTTTCCAGCTCATCCCCTAAGCTTTTGCAATTAGTGAAGCAATTAAAAGTTAAATTAGATTTTGAGTCACTCTGATTCTCTTTCTTTCCTATATTTTTTGGAGAGTGCATTGGACATAAAAGTTACAATTGATTTTTTGAGTTACTCTTTCTTTTCAGAAGCAATTAGCCTTTTGCATTTCCTGCAGTTGGGGGTGAGTCTTGTAGTGGACCTGTAAAAGGATGTGTTTTGGGATGTGAAGAGAGGAGGGGAGGTCAGGGATGCAGGTTATAATTTTATTAGGTTTTTTCTTCAGAGTAGCTCTTGCTGGAACTGGATTTTAGAATGTTAAGCCGGCTAGGCATTGGCATGTGCAAAAAAAGAAAATGTTAAAGTTGGAAAGTGACTTAATTAGATTAAATTTGGTTTTTTCAAATTTTAAAAAAAATCTATAGATCCCTTTTTTCCAGAAAAGAAGCCAACAGATAGAAGAGTAGCTGCCCTAGTCCCTCTGGCCAGCTGAGAGGCAGTGCGATGCAGTGGTTAGAAAGGATAAACTGTGGTGGTAGATTGCTTGGATTCAGGTCTCAAGTTTTTCCCACTTATTAGATGTGAAAGTTACTTAACCTCTTTGTACCTCTTTCTCCATCTATAATAGGGGGATGGTAAGAATAGAACCTACCTCATGGGGTTATTGTGAGGAGTGAAGAAAGCATTCCTGTTCTAAGGGAACTGCTAGAGCAAAGACTGTGGACTGTACCAAGAGTGTTGGAAGAACCGCAAGTAGGCTGGTGGGCTGGAGAGGCGTGTGTGGGGGCAGAGGGATAAGAGAAGATGAGGTGCATGTCCGGGAGAGATCAGGCACAGTTCTGTTATCCTGAGTGCAGTGAGTGGCTCCCCACTGCAGTGCTCTGAACAGAGGAACTCTGTGCTTGTGAGAACAGAGCTCTGGCTGTGCTTGAGAATGAGTGTAGAAGCAGACTTGTTAGGAGGTCATTGCATGCGTGGACCCAGATGAGAGGTGATGTTGGCTCCGGCCACACGACAGTGACAGTGATGGATGGAGGGAGTGAAAGAAGGTCAGATCCTGGATATGTATTTTGAAGGGAGCACCAACAGGCATTTCTGACAGATTGGGAGTGAAGTATGAAGAATGAGATGAGTTAAGGATGATCATCTGCTCATAGGGTTTGTAAGATTCTCAGGCTGGTCCCATAGCCCACGAACCTTCTTTTAAGGTTGAGAGAACAGAGGTACATAGAGGAGTGACTTGCTCCAGGTCCCAACAGCAAGGAGTGGGGGCACCTGGTTTAGGAGGCACAGCACTTCCTTTCTTTTCCATTCACAGTCATTTGTTTTCTTTGGTTAATCTTCTTCCTCCTTCTCTAACTGCACAGAGGTAGGTGCTTGCCATGGTTTGAATGTGTGTCCCTGAAAGCATGTGTTGGAACTTAACCCCAGTGCAACGGTGTTGGGATGTGGGGCATAATGGCAGGTGTTTATGTCATGAGAGCCCCACCTTCATGAATGGATTAATGCCGATTACAAAAAGGCTTGAGACTGGGAGTTCCATCTCTTGCTCTTTCTTGCCCTTCTGCCTTCTGCCATGGGATAATGCAACAGAAGGCCCTTGCCAGGTGCTCATCCCTCAATCTTGGACTTTCTGGTCTCCAGTACTGTAAGCCAATTAGTTTCTGTTCATTATAAACTACCCAGTCTGTGCCATTCTGTTATAGCAGCACAAAACAAACTAAGACAGTGCTCTTCCCAGACCCTTTCCACATCATCCTGTTTTTGCTTATCCCTGTCACAAAATTATTTCCCTCTCTATTTTATAATTGCTTATTGTCTGTCTCCCACAGGAGGTAAATAAACTCTTTGAGGACTCCCAGCATAGTGCTTGGCACATAGCAGGTGCTTAATAGAAGTTTGTTGTATGAAGAAATAACCAAGGATCTTCACATTGCCTCTCTTCTCATTATGACCATTCTAAAATCTCATTGTTGTTTCTTTATAGTTTTTCTTTTTTCACTGACCTTCCGTCCAGTGTTTTCTTTATGTCTCTTTTTTTCTTTAGACTCTTTACTTGAGTTTGCTTCATGCTTTCTATTTAAGATTCTCCCTTGAGCCTGTCACATTGAAGGAAAAAGTCCTTTGATTTTCATTTTAAATTACATCTGTTAAACAGTAACACATCAGGTAGTAAGGCATTTGATATTTTAAATCTCTCTTTTTACTTTCTTTTAGTTCCTCAGCAGGTCTCTTGGGGGGCATACAAGTTCAGAGCATCTTGAAATTCTGCCAGAAATGTGGCGCAGTTGCAGCAGTGTGTGTAGTGCTTGAATGTGTGGAGTGCAGCTGGATAATGTAGGGTTTACTCACGCCCACAGTGTGACGCATCTGTCTAAACCCAGTCCTCTCGTTTGCCATTACTCTTAGTTGAACATTTGCTATAAAAACCACCAGGTGTCAACAATCTAGGAAACCATGCCCGGACTAAATCTTCTCAGGATGAGGGTGCACCTGTTGGAAGCATCATCCAGAACTGCTAGTCGCTGAAGCTGCAAATTCACATAACCCTTGCTTTTAACTAAATTATTGCTCTGAGTCCTGCAGGCTACAAAAAGACAGAATCAGGTTAGAGTACATAATGAGTAAAATATTTATTACGTTTGGTGTCATGAAAGATATTTTTATTCTTATTTATTCTCTTTCATATTATTTTTTGAGGGGTTATATGAGTCTTTTTATTGTCTTAATAAGGGTTGTAAGCTAACAAAAGATTATTTGTTGTCATATTTTTGGCTTTATGACTTATTGATCATAGCCTCATTCTTCTAAATTCAATGATAAAATAATAGATAATATTTATAGCCTGGCATTGTGCTGAGTATTCTCTATGCATTCTTTTATTTAATTCTCACAACAATCCTAAGGTAGATGCTATTATTATTCCCATTTTACAGCTGAGGCATGAAGTTATGTAATTGGCCCTGTGATGGTTAATTTTATGTGTCAATTTTACTGGGCTGAGGGATACTCACATAGCTGGTAAAACTTTATTTCTGGGTATGTTTGTGAGGATGTTTCTGGGAAGAGATTAGCATTGGAACTGGTAGACTGAGTGTAGATCACCCTCACCCATGTGGATGGGCACCATCGATCCATTGAGGGACAAATAGAAAAGGCCTTGGCTATCGGCCCTCCTGGTTCTTGAGCCTTTGAACTTGGACTGGGAGTTCTACCCTTGGCTCTCCTGGTTCTTGGGCTTTCAAACTTGAACTTGGAGCTATACTACTGGTTTTTCTGGTCCTCCAGCTTGCAGACAGCAGATCTTGGGACTTCTCAGCCTCCATAATCATATAGGCCAATCCCTTAAAAAAAAAAACCAAAAAAACCAAAAAACTCAGCAATGGTACACTTTAATGTATCCATTTAATTGTGTGTAAATTTTTACCTCAAAATAAAAAGTAAGTAATTGCAAAAAAAAAGTAAATTTATTTCTCTAAATCTATGTATATCCTATTGGTTCTGTTTCTCTGGTGAACCAATTCTAGGAATAGGACTTTTCTTTTCTTTCTTTTTTTTTTTAAACTATACATCTATCTGGTTTTCTATTCCCTCCTTGAATGTAAGCTCCATGGCATCAGGAATTCAGCATCTGGAAATATACCTGGCACATATTAAGTCTTTGGTAAGTATTTAGAATAAATAGATGAATAAATTTTTGAATAGTTAAAAAATGAATATGGGAGAAGAGAGAGTTGGATATTTAAAAAAAAAAAAAAGCTTCTGGTGAGGAAGCAAGGGAGATAGAGGGCAATCTACCAAGCGGCGATTCCCTCCACTTGACAGCAAAAGGAAATTCAGCTCCCTCAGGGAACAAAGTGAGCCTGAGCTGAGGGAGCCCTCCCCACCCATTTCCGTCTTACCCATCTGTTACCTGCCTGAGGGACCCCCAATCCGTTGGTTTGAGGCTCAGGGGAAAGCACCTGATTGGCCATTACTGAGTAGAGAAGTGCTACTTCTCTGCATTTCCCCTGTGCTCAGGGTCTCGCTGGGAGTGAGTGCACAGAAGCTTGTGCCTTGGATGATATTCCACCCTTGGGATGGGTTAGGAGGCACCGGCAGCTTATTTGTCCACTTGGGAGCACAGTCCTTTAGGAGAAGCTTAGTACTTTGGCTGAATAGCAGATCCTTTTTCAGAGAAACTCTCCAAGGAGTTTCTGCCCAGGGTAGAGCAGTGATTTGTAGCAATTTTAGGTCTCTTTATATTCTAGTTTCATCTCTCCTCATTGATTTTGCCATTTGCGGCTTATAATGGAAATAAGGATAGCTGGTACAGACGGAGCTGTTACTAGACTCTTCTCTCTATCTTGTAGCTGGGGCACTCCTGGGGAATCAACTGAATAGGTATTTGCTTCCTTAACTCTTCTCTGGTTTGCACCGAGTTGGGGTCGCCTGGAAGGTGGTCATCAATTCTGTGGGTTGATTCACATTGTACGGTGTGAAAACAGGTGAAAGAATTAGGACCACCTCCCAACATAAGAGCTTAAAGAATAGTGTAGGTTATAAATTGTGAAGAATTTTAGGAAAACACTTTGTTAATACAGGATGAAAAATATATTATGTTAGGACATGTCCCCTCCACCCAGTTCTTTATTTTACTGTAGCTTGATTATGATGCCAATATCATAAGGAATGCTGGCATTTATTTCGCTTTAAGAAAACCCAAGATATATATGGTAGCAGCTCATGCATATAGAGGTCTGTCTGAAAGACAGCTTTGATCTGAAAAAGTAAGTGCTAAAGGGCTGTGGAGATACGAAGCATGAGACTCAATGTCCCTGCATTCAAGCCAGGCCCCTTAGCTTTTCCCAAGATCTTCCTTGATTCCCATTTAGTATTCTATTTTCAACATTTTCAGTTGTCTTGTTTCCCAGCCCAGAGCAGCTAAGAAGCAACAAACTGAAAGAGGGCAGAGGAGGTTGCAAGTCAGAGTCATGCCAATGGAAGAGATAAATGACAGCTGACAGCCTGACAGCCAGGGAGGTGACAGCGAAGCTTAACCAGAAATTCAGAGCTGCTGCCAGTGGGTTGGAATTGTTGGGTTTTGTCTGCAAGGCCTGGATAGACTTAGTGGGAATTGCCTGCAGATGTGACATACAGGAAGGAGACAATTGAGGGAATGGCTGGAACTAGGAGGATGTGAGTCTTGAAAAGTTGTTTATGAATTTACCAAGTCAAAGAGCTATGCCTGGGGAGGGAGCCAGGGTGGGAAACTGAGCAAACGTTGCTTGCCTCAAACCAAAAGCTGGAAGACCAAGAGAGATGGTTTCCAAGGTTGGTAGGCATGAATGGATTGGGGTGCATATGGGTGGTTAGGTTGTTCCAAAGCTAAATTAGAAGAGTTTTGGGTTTTTGTGGCAGGGTTCCTTTTATATAGCTGTTTAAAAATATCTGGCATAGACCAGTATTTTCAATGTGGAGAATGTACCCTCGAGGAAGGGAGCATGATAATCTTAGGGTAAGTGATGTAGTTGGTATATAACGCCCTTTTATACAAATGTAGAATGAAATTAAGCTTTAGTTAAATATTGACAGTAGAATTTTTATGTGAAATGTATAAATATATATATATATATTTGGGGATGTGCTTAAATCAAGTACAAGATAAACAGTGTTTGGAAGTGACCAGCCTACCTACCATGGCCTGATTCAACAGGCTGCATGAGTTCTTTCAATTTCCTGTCCCTGATTTGATCTGTAAACTCATCCATATCTATAGCCTTGTTTCCCCCTTCACTCCTTTGCTATGGGAGGAGATATTTTCTAATGAAAGGTGGTTCCTCTACCTGCATTCTGGGTCCCAGTCCCACCAGTTAGCTTTGAAGCCTTACTTCATAAATCTGTTCTCTTTCCCTCACTCACATATTTAATCTTTTCCTGCTCAATTTATGAATATTTTCACAATTCTTTCATCTTAAGAAACACTCTCCAACTCTTCTTCCTGAATCTTTTGTCTTTCCTCTCCACCACACCCTGCCGAATTTCTGCAAGAGTAGCGCAAGCTCCGTGTCTACACTTTCCCCCTTCCTTTCACTTCTCTTCCCTGCACTCTGAATTCTGCCCCAGATTTGCCTGGAAGCTTTCCCAGCTTTAATACTCTGGCCCTAATCACCAGCAATCACCCGATGTTAACCTTTCTTTAGCGTGTTAACCATTCCTTTTTTTTTTCCTGGATGTTTCCTTTCAGTTGTCCACTTCTTTGTTAACACTAATGACCTATGCTGACTTTGGAAACCATCTCTTTCAGGTAAAAAATGGAAAATGTCATCTTTGCTCTAAACCGGTTCCTATCTTGGTGAACGCCAGCACCATCTGCTCTATCACCTAAGTGTGACCCTCAACTCTCTCTACTAATGAGCCTGTCAAAGGCTCTCTTCATTTCTGTTACCGTGTTTTCGATTTCTAGCATTTTCTTTTGATTTTTTCTTAGAGTTTCCATCTCTTTGCTTATATTGCCCATCTGTTCTTGCATGTTGCCTACCTTCTTTTCCCATTAAAGCCCTTAACATGGTTATTTCAAATTCCCCACATGATAATTCCAAAATCTGTGTCATATCTGAGTCTGATTCTGATGATGGCTTTTTCTCTTCGGACTGTGTTTTTTCTTGCCCCTTGGTGTGCCTTGCAGTTTTTTCAGCTGTAATCTGCTGTGATTACATTGGAACCTGCTGGTGTGGTGGCAGGGTGTCGGGGAACGAGGGAGAGCATTCCACAATCTTCTGATTATGTCTCAGTCTTTTAGGGAGCCTGTGTCTTAAGGCTGTGGCCTTGTGGCCTTCGCATGTGTTTTTGTTCCTGTAGTGGTATAGCATCCTCCCCATCCTCTACCAATCCCTGGCTGCAGATTTCCTGATCTAGTTACGTGAAGCCCTGTTCTTCGATGACGATGAGATTGTTTCTCCCCCTTAAGTGAGATGGAAAGGCTGAAGGGAGCTGGAGAGGGGAGGACTTTTTTTCCTCCAGGTGAGATAAGGTTTCAGAATTCTGTAAAGGTGAAGTCTTTTTCCCTGGAGAATAGGCCTTTGTTTTGGAGCAGGCTCTGGGAGGGTTTTACAGTGATTACTCTTCCCTTCCCCCTGCCAGGGCCAGGGGGAGATCTTTCTCAGATTTTCACTGCAAAAACCTGGTGGGGTTCCTGAAAGGGACCTGAAAGGAAAAGCCCAGGAAAGTGGGACCCCACATGCCTGTGGCCCCAGGAATTTCTCACTCTTACACTAGTCCACGCTCAGCCTCCAGCAATTCATCAAAATGACCATTTAGGTGTTTCTACCAGTTTATGGCTCCTGCAGCTTCTGGCTGTTTTATCTTTTGGTTGTTGTATCTTTTGGGATGTGTCTATCTTTCCAGGTTTCAGGGAGATAGTTCACCTTGCTACCTTAGTTCTATGATAGGCCAAAGAAAAGTTGTTGATTGTCAGTTTACATGTTTCAGTCCAGATTTTTCTTGTTTTAAGGATGGGAGTGATGGCTTCCATGGTTTTCACGTGTCAGAGCTGAGCTCTAAGTCTGCCTCAACTCCTAGTCCTTCATCTTCCACATCTAAGTCTGTCCTAGTATATCTATTTACAAAATATCTCTTAAAACATCCTCAGCTTTAGTTCAGGGCATGGTGACTTCTTGCCTGGATCATTGCAGTAGTCTCTAAACAATTCTCCTCATCTCTAGTAATGTTCTTGTTCAGTGGATCCTTTAGGTTTCAGGATAGTCCTTACTAATGTCTTCTGATGGCCTAGCTCTCTTTGTGTATATACAGCATCCTCTTACCACCCTGCCCTCCAGTCTGGTAGAAAAGACCAAAGGTTTAGGGCCTGGAGACAATGATGTGGGTGCATTTGATAAGAATTTTAAAATCATTCTTCTAATTTCCTTTGCTTTAATTAAACAATCTCTTTAAACCAGAACTTGTTTAAATAAGTAAGAAAAAGAACTCATATTCAGGTAGAACAAATTTTAATATATGATCTTTCTGCTTACTGATATGACATACATATTTTTTTGTGATCACACTGACATACCCATGATATTTTGTATTGCATGGAGGAAGGGACTGGATTGAAATGCTTTTTATTTGGGCCACAACTGTAATAAAGTTCTGAGGGCTGTCATGTGACACACATTCTGCCTGAACATACATGAGGTTGGACATGGGTAAGCTGAGGGCCCACGGCATAAGCATTTGACCTATTTGCGACCTCTGGCGTTCTTAATTCACTTCCCAAGACCAAATGAAGTGATGACCGTAATGTGTCAACAGTCCAGAATTTAGCTGGCCCTGGAGACATTGCATTAGCGTCCTATGGGTGAAGTCTAAATTAGATGGCAGTCAGGTATGTGCATAGGATCGGTCATTACTGTGGGCAGATGTGCACAGCTAATGGCTGGCAGTGGGGATTGCTGCAGGGGGAATTCCTTTATAAAAATGAGTTAAAATGAGACAATGGATTATCCAGAAGGGTGCTTTTCCACAGACTACACTTTTATTGGTGAAGGCAATCAAAGGGAAAAATATCAAGCCATTAAAAAAAAGGGAGCCACTATAATGTATTTTTTAATATCATCAATGTAGCACACAACTGTATGCATATATATGAAATTATTTCTCTTAGTCTGAGTAAACTAAAGGAAATACTGTTTTTATTTTTTTCCAGCTAAATGTAGATGGGAGGCTGGTACATTAAGGCAATGAAGGAACCTAATGTACAGGGGCAGGGGGACTACTTGCAACAGAGTTAAATCTTTATGCATGTAAAAGCCAAAGTGCCCATGATCTCATTACACCTCAGAGAGCCTGCACGCATCGCTCCCAAATCACAAAGAAAAATCAGTGCACAAGTGACCTGTGTATTAGCATCTCTGCACATCTCAGGCAAGAGCTGAGATTTATATACACTTTACACACCCCTGAGGAAATACCCATTTTATGCCATTGATAGTCCAGATGTATTTTCCTCTGCGAAGTGTGATCAGAATGTAATTAGAAGAAAGGACACTGTGTATTCAAAAAGAAATAGACGGTATTATTTAAAACTCCTTGGCAATTCAGAATGGGCAGCAATGTCAAATTAGAGGAGTTGCATGGAAGGGTTATTATTGTGTGATTGAGCCTGTATGGGTATATTTGCTACAGTGCACTGAGTTAGTTCTGTAGCCATTGAGCTGAATTGAAAATTTCACGTCCCCAAAAATTTTTCCTCTGAATCTGATTACTAATGTGATAAAATGTCTCACATTAGATAGTGTGATTCCTTGAAAATGCCAGTGTGGATTTCAGTTGTTTTTTTTTTTTCCTGAACCAATTTTATATGGAAGGAAAAAAATGAAGATGGCTTTGGGGAAAAAATACACACATTTCTAATAGAACTTGCTAGAGCAATCACACAGACTGCTATTATTCTACTGCATCTGTGCATTTTACTGTAACAAAGTGATTAATGTGCTTCAAAATTTGAACTTATGGACTCAACTATTTTAGTGTCATATCATCAAAATACACAAAAACCTGACACATCTAATTTCTATGTAATCCCAAGTAGTAAAAAATTATATGTGTATTTATAGTGCGTAGGCATTTGAATGGATTGTGTGACATAAGTGTGGACAATTATATACAGGAGCATGAATAAAACATGTTCAAATGCATAAACAAGGCAGACACCAGCCAAAAGAATTGTACATGTGCATGATGAATTAGGATGAAAATTCATCCTTTAGTCTCTTCTAGACTTTGGACCACAATATTTTATATAAGACTGAATACTTTATGGGAAATATCTGGGAAAAAAGGCATAATTTATAACCTGTATGCTACAAGGATTTTAATCCTTAGTTTTATATGAACCAAAAAGATGAGTAAAACATTGTTGGTGTTTCTAAACCTTTCTGAAGAGGTCCAAAGAGAGGATGGATTAGTGGCAATGGATTTAAAGACAGGATTAACAAGTGTTGCTTCTGAATGGAAGGTATTAGGAACCAACTTTACAAAGCAGAGTATTCTCTCAAGTGGGTTCGGCCACGATTTGGAACTATTGATGAGTTCCAAGGAAACAGTAACCCATAGACTTGCTCTGGTATTTGTCAGAACCTTCCAAGTGTGAAGTATATCTAGACAAAAGGAAGTTTGTGGGTACCCATTAAGGATTGAAATAAGACATGTGGCCTTTCAAAAATTTGATACTCCACCCATTGAGAGGAGGGGTCTGTGACCCTTCCTTTTGAATGTAGGTGTGTTTGTGACTGTAGAATGCAGTGGAAGTGATGCCACTTGATTCTGAGTCTCAATCAGAGAAGGCCATACAGCGTCCACCTAGTTCTCTTGGGATGCTCACTCTGGAAGAAGCCAGCCACCATCTAAGAAGTCCCATCGCCATGACACTGCCAGGCTGGAGAGGACACATATAAGTGGTCTGGTTGACAGGCAGCATCACCTGCTATCCCTTGATTGACATCCAGTTGAGCCTTCAGATGGCTGCACCTCGCCTCTTTGCAAAGACCCAGGCATTGAGGAGCACACGCAAGCCATACTCCCCTTTTCTTGTCCAAACTTCTGACCCATAGAATTGTGAGAATAATAAAATTGTTACTTTACACCACTAAATTTTGGGGTGTTAGGTTTGCAACAGTAATAACTGGGACAAACCAGTATTTGCCAAATATATTTTTAATACTTATCACTTGGGGAGTATGTTAAAAACGGATTCCCTCATTTCACCCATGGACATTTTGACTTAATAATCTGGGGGTGGGGTGAGGGTGGAGAAATCTGTTCTGAACAAACAGTATGGAAAGTTAATTATACTAAGATGACTCCAAGATGCTGCATGTTCTGTTGGCTGATTTTGATATATGAATTTTTCATGACAAGCATATTTCTTTGATTACTTGGAATGGGCCTGCAGGCCCTTATTTTACAATTGTGCAACACACCACTTAAGGGGATAGCTGTCTTTCTAGTTCCACTTGTGAAAAAGCAGTGACAAGACAAGACTTTCTCATCCAGTACTAAGTCAGAGTAGTGAGAGAGAGGCCAATGAGGTTTGCAGGAGGCAGGGAGTTTTGTGCAGGAGGTGGGCCTGCAATGAGGCTTTTGATGCCAACAGCTTTGGAGCTGGCTTAGGGGACAAGAAAGGTGTTGCAGGTGGCAGAGGGCAGCAGGAGGAAGGCAGAGAGTGGATGGAGAGGCTGCCTGGCTAGAACCTTGGGAGTGGGACAGATGTTGGATAGGACCCATGAGACAAAGCCAGGAGGCATCTTCTCTCCTCAGTTCCCAGATCTCATCATAGTTCCAGGGGCACTTTATTGCACTTGTGTATTACGACTACTGTTACCTCTAACAACAACAATGACAGCAATCCAAACCATCTTTCATAGTTTCCTGTGCATGCACTGTCCCCATTTGCTCACATCTGTCTCCTGCCTTTCTAGTGCCAGAATTGCGTCTTACTCCTCTCTGTATCCCACGATTAGCATGGTACCTGGCACGAGGTTGGCATGCCCATAACTGTTTGTGGAATGATAACAAGAGAAAATGATAGGAGATATTTATGGGAAACTTACTGGGTGCCAGACTGTATGCTAGGTGCTTTAAACAGATTCTTCTATTAGTCCTAACAGTAAATCTACCCAGTGTAAGATCATTCTATTTGTTTTACTGAATGGGGAATCAGGCAGATTTGAGACTTGCCCACAGTCATGCAGATGGCGAATGGTGGTCCCTGCAATATGACCTAGGCAGTTGGGCTTCAGAACTTGACTCAACGAATTAATAAATCTGCAAAAGAGAATACGCAGTCTGTCACTGTGGACCCCTTCATCTACTGCCTCTGCCTGGGACACTTCTCTCGCCCATCCTTGCCTAGCACATACCTACTCATCTTGCCCTGTTCTTTCCTTGTGGGGGTCTGGGCATGACAGGGCCTGAGCTGTACTCTCCCCCAGTCCTTTCTCTGCATCCCTTCTTTTATTACTCACTCTGAAGTTAAAATTACTGGTTTAATGTCTGTTCTTCTGTCCAGACTGTAAGCATCATGAGAGAAGGGCTCAAGTCTGTCTTATTGCCTCACCATGATCCCCCCAGATCACAGCATGACAGCAGCACATGGTAGGCTCCTGCACTTTGTTGCTGATTTGTGTGGTTTGGTGCATACCTCATACTATCAGTGTGGTACGTGGGCTATCCTAGTGCACACAGTGTTAGATGCTGGGGACACAGAAATGAGGAAGCCAAGCTCTCTATTTTCAGAGAGCTCCATGTTTAACTGGGAGACTGACAAAGAAACAAACAGTTACACAGTGCCTGAGTGGGGACTGAGGTGAGGAAATTGTCAGAAAATGAAGGCAAGACGAGGAGATACTTGAGCTGCCCTTGCAAGATGAGTATTAGTCGGGTGAACGTGGGTATTCTAGAAGGGTATTCTAGGCAGAGGGAACAGTATGAGTAAAGGTACAGGGTGTGGAAGAACAAGGCATACTTGTGCAATGGCACATGGACTAGTGATGCTGGAGGCAGGGGTATGTGGGGCCACCACAGGAACTAAAGCTGCCAGTGGTGATGGGGACAAGCCATGAAGGACTTGATCAGGTGTGATTAGATTTAAACTCCATCTTTAAGGAAATGGGAGGGTCCTGGATATAACTCATTGAATCAACATTTAGAATAAGTTCTTAAGAAGAGACTTGAGTAGTGTGTGTGGGTGTTTTGAGAGATCACACTGACTGGGAAGCACCTTTGACATTTGGTGGGGGGACAGGAATTATGCTAAGTGTGCTGCAATGCATGAAACAATTCCACACAACATGCCATTGGAACCCCCAGTTGAGAAACACTGCATAAAAACACTAACTAGAAGCTTGGAAGAACCCCCCCCTCCATTATTTTCAGGGTCCAAGCAGTGAAAAATTTTATATATTTACCAAATTTTATTAGTAATGGAAGGAAATATTTTCTCTTGATCCTGTTTAAGTGCCAGACTTACAGGGAACAATTTACTTAAGGGATGATTTCCCCAAAACCTAAAAGAATAGCATTTTAACTTTTGCATCTGAATCAAGGATATTTTAATCTTTTAGTTCTTCATAAAATCTATTAATTTGTTCACATGGTCATTCATTTAGTCAACAAATATTTATTGAACACTTTTCCAGGCTTAGGAGATAGAGTATGAATAAAGCCAGGACCCTGCCCTCATACAAGAGGGGGTTTACAGCCTCAAGATTCCAATGGGGGATAAAACATGAGAAAGATGACTCGATTGCTTTTTTTGCAGGCAAGAATTATTTATGAGAGATCTCTGAAGATATAACTAGGGCCACATTTCTTCATAACTAGACAAGCTTGTATCCCCAAGGGTGTATGCACCGTCCGTGCCTTGCAAGAGAGGGAGATGTAGACAGTATCATTAAAACCAATGGCTAACACATACCCAGGACTGTCTGGGGACTAAGAGAATTGAGGATTTATTTCAAACTGGGAGAACAGAAGAGTTGGCACCTACAGGAAATCTTGCCAGTACAGTAACATTAACTGTTATAGATATTTCACTATCATCAGTGGTTAAAAGGACATTACCATTGACCTAACTGGTTGCAAGCAAATGAGGCAAAACTCAAAGACTGACAAGAATCCTAAAAGCAGAATTATTAATAATTTCACTTTCAACTCCTTTTACGATACCTCTTTGTTGGGGGCAGGAAGAAGAAATATATGTAGGATAGAAAGAGGGTGTTAATTGTTACATCACCATTATTATTTGTGTGTGGTACTTCAGATAATGGTATTAATTTGATGGACCAGAAGAAAGAGAGCTAAGATAATTTCCTTGCCACTGCCTCGATGTAATTGAGTGAGAGACCAAGAGAAATATTCCTGCTTATACCTAAAGCCAAAGATACAAAAAAAGGGGTAAAGAGATGCCACAGGTAAATGAAGTTAACAGTTAATCACACTGAGGGCTTCTTGTTGTGGCAGAATAATTTATTGAGCTATGAGCTGTGTTTTCTCTTTCCCCTGCATAAAGGAAAGGTGGCCACTCCTTGGGTCTGCTTGCCTCAGGTGAAGTTTGGACCAGAAGAAAATTGTTATTTCTGTCTTTGCTGACAGCTTAAACTCGTTGAGATGATTATACTAAAATGCCCTGTATCAGGAGAAAGAGGTAAAAAGACAGGTAAAGGAAGGAATAACAGGAGAAAGAAGAGGTCCTCTAAGACTGGCAAGATCTGGGAGTGGTGGATTCCCATGCTCTGTTCCCTCACCATGGACCCAGGAGTGGCATGGCTTCAGAGGGGAATGGCAATATGGAAGGCTGGCCCCTACTCATAGGGTTTGCTAGTCAAGGCAAAGGTTCTGTTGTCTATTTCCATTGTCCAGGACCATTGGGGTCAATGTCTCTCTATGGACAAAGTGAGCCTGGGCCATAAAGAACCAGCTGTGATCATATGGATGGGAGATTGGATGCTTGTCTCTGCTTTTTGGGTATCATGTGTGCCTCCCGGGTTTCTGTAAGATTCTAGAGGGTCAAGTACTGTGAAGGGTCTGAGTGCTAACCTTACCTGCAAGCTGATGTGTTAACTCATTACTGTTTCATTAATTTGGCAGATATGAGGCTCTCTTGGGCCAGAGATGAAGGCTAATTTATTTCAGGAATACTGGCAGCCAGAGTATCCCCATTTTGCACTGATGCTCTGAGCCCCAGTGCCCATAGGGTGATGTGAAGAGGGCCAGATGACACCTGCACATGCAATGGGTTGCAGCATAGGAGATGAACCCTGAACTTACGGAACCCCAGTCTTGTATAATACGCAGCATGCTTGCCCTTTGCCCTGAGGGAGACACCATCGCTGTCTTCCACGGCTGTTTGCTATACAAATATCTTTGCAAAGTCGGACTGAAACAAAGGGCGGTCAGTGTCTCTGCTCACGAGATGTGTTAAAACATGAGTGACCCATGGAGAATTGTCTCCTAAGAGAACATACAATACTGGCTGAGACTGAAATCCTGCTGTGGAATAGGGACTTGAAGTCAGATTTAATTTGATTTAAAGAAAATAAAGAAATATAGTATTTCTTAAAAGGAGAGTCTGTGGAATATGTTTTATACCTACTATATGCTTCATGAGATTTATCTCGCTTAAGAGCATGAATTTTGGAGTCAGACAGATCTGAGTTCAAATACTAGTCACTACTTCCTGGGCAAGTCATTTAACTCTTCAGTCTCAGTTTGCCTACCTGTGACATGGGGTAATAATTTCTGCCTCAAAGATGATGTGAGGAATTAATTAGGTGAGGTCTGGTAACAGCTTAGCCATTGCCTGGCCCAGAGTAGGTGCCAAATATTTGGGAACTATTAATATTATTCAAAAGCACACAATGTAGTAACAATAAATGTAAGTGAGAAACAGGGCAATTGAAGGTAGGAAAAGAGAGAAGGCTTATTTTTCAAGTATTTTGCCTTATCTCTAAGGTTTTTGATCTTTTGAATTGGAAAGCTTTTTGATTTGCCAACTTAGGTTAGAAAAAAATTCAAATTTTCCCATTTGCACCCCTCAAGCCTTTCTTTGAGTTGATATATGATATAGAAACATTATTACTTTACAGAGAAAATCAGGACCACAGGACAGGAAGGCTTGAAAATCCAGGTTGACCTAAAGGCAGACAATTAGAAGAAGGGACCCAGTCTGGTGGCCAGCTAGCCCCTCAAGGCAGGGCTGTAATAAGCTCAGATAATCGTGCTCACCCCTTGTAGCAACATTTGAATCATTTATTAATGCAGGGACATTAATCTATTATAAATACAAGATAATTACCCAGATGATGTGTGAAGCTCTTTCTAAATCTCTTTATTTAGTCCAACATAAGAACGAACATATGGTGCCTTTGCCATGGGTACATGTGGATGCGGTCAGTTATGAAGAAAGCAAAGACTGATTGATAAGTGGGTGTGGTTTTAAGAATCAATCAGTTGATAAATACATTAAGGACTTCTATGACTGGGACTAGGTATTGGGAGCATAGGGACAAGAGAAGTAAAAACTGCAGGCACCAGCCCTGAAGGATTTCTAATCTAGCAGGGAGAGGAGGGCTAATTTATAGGAATCAATTAGGGTTGGTGAGAACTTGGGACCAACAGAGGTGAGACACTCCAGTGTGGAGGAGCGTGGCAATGCCAAGCACACACAGGGGAAAGTAGGCACCTACTAAGACAAGAGCTTACATCTCTGATTTGCATCTTCAGCTTAAGAAGGAGGGATTCTTTAAAAAAAATGGAGAGTTCAATCCAATGTAAGGTAAGCGATTGTGGAAAGAGGCAGTTTTGGGCTTTTCTTTAGAGAAACAACAACAGCAGCAACAACAACAAAAAGAAGGCAAATCTTTGGTTAACAGAGCTTTGACGCCATTTGAGAAAGAAAGTCAGAATGATAGTTCTAAGATCCGTGCTGAGAATTAGTAATATTTCTTATCCTTTAAACTTCCTGTTTTTTTTTTTTTTTTTTTAAGCTTTATCCTTTGTCTTGATCAGTATGCTTTGGGGAGGGAAATGCATTTCAGGAGATTCGGGGCTGGTGGCCTGTTACTAACAGGACTTCTAATAATAAATGTTCAGCTGTTGGCTGTGCTGGACTTGCCTCTGCCACTTCCAAAGCTCTGCCTCACGTCTTTGTACATTGCTGACAATTTGTGGGAGAGTAAAAAGGAAAAGGGAGCCACATCTCACACTGGAGTGGATATGGGCTGGAGAGAAGAGAATGAAGGAGGAAAGAGGCATAGCAGAGATAGAGAGAACACACTGAAAGCAGAAAATCAAAGCAGTGGGGGACTAGGGAAATAGAATTCTGCTGAGATGTTGGGGTGATGTTAATTCATGCTTGCGCATTTTTAAATTTGAGGCTGAGGCTGTTCCACCACCCTTACCCACAAGTGCCAGAAACTTTTATGGAGACATCAAGGCAGCTGGCATTTGAATTTTAAAGGCGTCTGTGTTTTTCTTTGCAGCAGCAAAGAAGGGGTGGTAGGTGCTGTGGAAACTACCCAATTCCACAATCAACCTTAAGAGGGTGGAAAGCCTCAAGGGGTTGAGGAGGTGCAGCAAGCTGACCTGTCACTGTGGCCTGCAGTGGGGCAAGAAAGGAAGCCTGTCCATGTGGCCTAAGAGACTGTCCTGAATACACCTGCAGCTTCCACAGAGAGCAATAGCCATCTTGTGCCATTTACCCCCAAGGAAGGCATCAATTGGCAAATGTATGCATTAAAAATTCAAAGAAGTGGGTAAGAGGAGCCACCGAAGTTTCCTGGAAAAGATTTGGCTTCAGTTTGATTTTAAAGAGTAAGAGGGATTTGGCTAGGCAAAGAAGAGAAATAATTGCATTATAGCTTTTGTTCTAAGTATGTCCCATGTGCCAGACCTGTGCTATTTTACATATGTTATTCCCTTTAATCCTTGGAAGGCTTATTTACCAACTATGCAGAATGAGGTTGAGAGAAATGAAGTCCATTTTCTGAGGAGTGGTGGGGCTGCGTTTCACGTCTAAGAATCTCTGATGTCCACAAGTGTTTTCAGTTACCACACCCCGTGGTGTCTGTGGGCCAGACTGTGTGGTTTTAAACTGGAGATGATATCGCCCTCCTGGAGGGGATTTTGAAAAGTGGAGGAGGAAGGAGCTTGGGGTTGTCACATGAATTGGGGGTTCTGTCAGCATTTAGTGGGAGGGATTCAGGGTGCAGGACATTCTGCAATATGAGGCAGTCGTGTACTAAGAAGAATCAGCCCAAATGCTGGTAGTTGAGAAACACTGCAGGGAGGAGCATGAGTGTAGCAGGTGTGCTGATGGGAAATGGGAATAGCGGGGGGGGGGGGGGGGGGGGGCGGGGAGAAAAGTTTGTTTGCTTCTCAAACATTCCTAGTCCTTTCCCACTTCTGCTGGTTGCTCCCTTAGCCTGGCCTCCCTTTGCATCGCTCATTCTTGTCCTTCAGGTCTGAGCAAATGTCATCTCCTCAAGCAGGTCTTTTCAATTCACTGCCCAGTTTATTTCAGTGTCCTTGTTTTAGTCATCCATTGCTGTGTAACAAAATTTCCCCAGACTCAGTGGCTTAAAACAGCAAGATTCATTGTGTCATGCTTGCTGTGTGACAGGGATCTGGGATCTAGTGGTTCTGGTTCAGGGTCTCTCCTGAGGTTGCAGCCAAGCTGTCAGCTGCACTGCAGTCGTCTGTGGGCTGGAGGGTCCACTTCTAAGGCTGTTCATCCTGTTGCTGGCAGGCCTCAATTTCTTGTTGGCCATTTGCCACAGGGGCCTTTCCACATGCTGTCTGAGTGTCCTCATGATATGACACTTGGCTTCTTCCCCAGAGTGAGACAGAGCTTAATAAACTGACTGAAATGGAAGCCACAGTATCTATCCTCTATAACTGAGTATGGGAGTGACTCACTATCATTTCTGCCATGTTCCATTGGTCAGTCAGATCAACTCCATACAGCATGGGTGGGGACGTCACAGGGCATGGCTATAGGGAGGCAGGGTCTTTGGGACCATTTTGGAGGCTGGTGATCACAGTCCCACTTATTTTCTTCATAGTACTTATCCCAGTCTTGGAGTCTGTTCTTTATTTGTTTGCTTGTTGATTATTGATCTCTTCCCCACTAGAATGAAAGCTATACTAGGGCAGAGATCTTGATCTCACTCACTCCTGAATCTCTAGCTCTTAGGTGAGTGTCTGACAATAAATATTGTTGAGATAATGAATACATGAGTGAACCAGATAGTAAAGCATAGGAAGTCCCTGACCAACCTCTACCTCTTCTGCCTAAATTTATTTTTTATCACATTAGTTTGTGATTATGTTAACAGCTGACTTACAAGATCACTCACTGGACAAAGAGGCAGGGACATGAAATAAATGTCTAGTTCAATTTTTTTTACTTGATTAATGATTTAAAAAGAATTACCTATATTCTTTGTCTTTCTTTTCTATTCTGCCAAATATAGGCTCTAATAATCAAAATAGTCTAGTATAGTACATCATAGATTCAAAATTGCTTTTACATTCTAGACTTCCTTTGATCTTAAAGATGCCATGTATAAGTAGAACTTATATTTATAGATGAGACATTCGAGGTTTGCACTTAGTGGATAACATGGGGACCTAAGCAAAGCCTCTGTTGCCAAATCAAGGACACCACCCTGAGCCTACACTGCCTTTGCTCAGTGCTTTACATAATACCTCTCTCATAATAATTTTTAATAATCTTATATAAAATGCAATCCTCAGAATGGCTATTCTCAGAATAACTTATTTTCTTTCATATGTGCATGGACTGTTTCTTGCACACTAGAGAAATTGCATTAACTTACCATTATGGAATGGGCTTTGAATGTTTATTTAATTTAATTTAGTTATTTTTTGACTGCCTGCTGTGTACCAGCACAGTGTTAGGTGCTGCATATAAAATAGGTGAATAAGATATGTGCCCTGATTTTAAAGAATGACATTTCTTGTATTTTCTTTTCCTAATTCTAGAGGCATTTTAGGTGTTTTTTGGAAGTTTTAAAAAATATGAAAATGTTTAAAGAAGAAAGTCAAATCACTTATAAACCAACTTCCAAATATTAATAGTAACATTTTGGAGTATTTTCTCCCAGCATTTCATGTATATATATATGTCCTGCCCTATAACACTGTCATGTAAGAGAAAAAATCACATTTGAGAAAGGATTTTTCAGTTGGGCATGGTGGCTAGGGCCTGTAATCATAGCGCTCTGGGTGGCTTAGGTGGGAGTATCGCTTGAGCTCCGGAGTTCAAGACCAGCTTGAGCAAGAGCAAGACCCCATCTCTACTAAAAAATAGAAAAAATTAGCTGGTGTGGTGTGCACCTGTAGTCCCAACTACTCTGGAGGTTGAGGCAGGAAGATTGCTTGAGCCCAGGACTGTGAGGTTGCTGTGAGCTAGGCTGATGCCATGGCACTCTAGCCGGGGCAACAGAGCAAGACTGTATCTCACAAAAAAAAAAGGAAAGGATTTTTCTCACATTCCATTAAATCTGACTTAACCCCTAACCAATTTGGTTTTGCATTGGCCAATTGTTCCCTTGAGGTTTTAAAAGACCTCAAGAACTTTCAGTCTTGGAAAATTGGGAAGGCTTCTGATTTCTAGCCCGTTGACCATTCCATGATGGGGACTCCCAGGTGTTATGCTCCCTGGGGACTGCTGTTCAGAGCCCAGGTCCCTGTGAGCCACGCCTACCTGCAAGGCGCATCAAAGCCTGCCAGAGAGCAGCAACTCATCCTTGGACTCCTCCATCTCCCCAGGCTTAAGGAATCAGACTCTCTCCCTGGATCTGGGCCATACATAGCCTGCCATTCCCCTTAAATCATCCCTGTCCCATGAAGGTCCAGCTTGCTCACTCATGCTATGACTGAAACACTAATGATGTTAACTCCTTTCTAAAAAATATTTTTATTAATACATAGTATTTTACATATTTATGGGGTACATATGATATTTTGTTATTAATACATGCATAAAATGTATAATGATCAAGTCAGGGTATTTGGGGTATCCATCACCTTGACTGTTTATCATTTCTCTGTTTTAGAAACAATTCAAGTCCTCTCTTCTAGCTACTTTGAAATATACAATACAATGTTAACAGAACTTATACCTTCTGCCTAATTCTGTGTTTGTACCCATTAACCAACCTCTCTTCATTAACCAACCTCCCTTCTACACATCCTTTCCAGCCTCTGGTATCTGTCATTCCACTCTCAGCCTCCATGCTTACGCCTTTTTGGAGCAATAGCACCTACAACCTCACAGGCCTTACTGTTCTTCAGTGGGGGGTGGGGAGGGGAAAATTCCATCTCCATTCTCTTCCTGATTTCTCAGCACTAATGAAGACAAGTTGCTAGTTAATTTATTATTTACATACCCTAGTTTCCATACTTCTCTTTATCTATTAACTATATTTAAATTTAAATAATACTGAGCATGGTTTTGTATCCTGCTTTTTAACCTCATGTCACATCATGAACATATGCCACATTGTTAAATATTTTATAAGAAAATTTCCTTTTTGATGTTACAACGAGTTCTGAAATCAAAATTTTTGAACAAAAATCTTTGTTCAAACCTTAGGATCAGTTTTTAGAATAAATGATGGTTTCTGCTCTTTCTTTTCTTTTCTTTTCTTTTTTTTTTTGAGACAGTGTCTTGCTCTGTCACCTGGGCTAGAGTGGAATGGCGTCATCACAACTCACTGCAACCTTCAAGTCCTGGGCTCAAGCGATCCTCAGCCTCCCAAGTAGCTGGGACTATAGGCACATGCCACCATGCCTGGCTAATTTTTCTAGTTTTTGTAGAGACACGGCCTCATTCTTGCTGAAGGTGGTCTGGAACTCTTGAGCTCAAGCCATTCTCCTGACTTGGCCTCCCAAAGTGCTGGGATTACAGATGTGAGCCACCACACCCAGCTGGTTTCTGCTCTTAAAGAGTTCATATCTGGGCTGGGCGTGCGGTGGCTCACGCCTGTAATCCTAGTCCTCTGGGAGGCCGAGGCAGGTGGATCGCTCGAGGTCAGGAGTTCGAGACCAGCCTGAGCGAGACTCCGTCTCTACTAAAAATAGAAAGAAATTATCTGGACAACTAAAAATATATATAGAAAAAAAAAATTAGCCGGGCATGGTGGCGCATGCCTGTAGTCCCAGCTACTCAGGAGGCTGAGGCAGTAGGATCTCTTAAGCCCAGGAGTTTGAGGTTGCTGTGAGCTAGGCTGATGCCACGGCACTCACTCTAGCCTGGGCAACAAAGTGAGACTCTGTCTCAAAAAAAAAAAAAAAAAAAAAGAGTTCATATCTGGTTTGGAAGTGAGAATGGGGCAGAGAGACAACGGGGAAAATAATTTTCATGTAGGTGGTGGATTGGACAACGGAGATAGAATACCAGGTATAAATGTGACACAAATGGGGCAGTTATAAGCAATGGTGTTACAGACTTTCCAAGATGTATTCAGACACATTCCCGTAATTCCTCTGACAGTCAATGGTGTACATTTTAGACCTGACTCTGAAAGAGTGGTGAAGGTCTGACTTCCCAAAGTGTGGCCTCGGACCAGCAGCATCATTAACGTGGGAGTTATTACAGATGCCATGTCTCAGACCCCACTGGAGGCCTTGATAAATTGTAGATAGCATCACTCTTATCCCTAAGTCTTTGTGTTCTAACTGGCTGATACGCCTGCATTTTTAGCTCACAGCCTAATTTCCCTTTCCGTCAACACAGAGCCCATGTTTGAAAATGCATGAGCAGTTATTGCTATTATGATGATGACTATTATTACTATTACCTTGATTTTATAGTGTATATTTTCTTTTAAGAGCTGAGAAAGCTTAAGAAACATTATATATCACTAATCCTTACAATATTAGTGTGAAATAGGTAGGTGGCAAATATAAACAAGTATCAATGTTATGCTAAATCATACTTAAGTATATGGTGTGAAATCCTGAGCAATCTAATGAAAGCAATATCCTTTCGCTTCTGGCGAAGTATTTTATGTTTATATCTCTTATGGTAGATCTCTGAGGGATAAGGCTTCATGACCTATTGTGTTTTCTTCCATCTCATACATCAATTTAGATAATGTTCCTTTTGCATTTATATGAAATTGGTTTAGGCATATATTTTTAAAAAAGTCTAGGCCTGAAAGAGATTTACAAACATGACCTCAGCAATGCCTATTCAGCATCACATATATAAGGAAAACAGAGATATTTAGAATTATCAAATTGAATTGAAATCAAAGGCTGAAATTTAAACCAGTCAGTCTATACATTGAGGAATTTCTGAACTGAGACTACCTCATCTTTCCATCTTGCCAGTTACTATGTCATGTTAGATCCAAACTTTAAGTCATTTGCTTTCACCCTCACCAGTTCTATTATCTATTTTTTAAAACAACTAATTTTTTACAATTTTAAACAAAATTTCTTCGAGATGAAATATTATATAACCACACAAATGGAAGACCAGCAAGTACTACTTGGTATAAAATGAAATGATACTAAAAATAAACATGTAAAATGAAACACTTATCACGTTTTAGTCTGTAGACTTTGAGCCTTGAGGCTGGTTCTTCCTTTGTTAAAAAGAGGGATTTAGCAAGTACTGCAGTGGTGTTAAAGATATATTGGCACCAAACTGAGTACCTCTTCTTGAGGTACTTAAGAGAATTAACTGAGAGTTGCTAAGGGATTATTTTTCTGATTTTATAATTCAATGTTATTTAATACCTATGTGTGTGCCACCTAAAATCATTTCCCTTAACTCCTATAGTTTTGGACATAATTCTCAGCTGTACCCAGAGCGATCTACCCACAATTTTCCCCGTTACTCCTACCTCCTCCCATTAAATACTTCCTGCTCTGAGCCATTACAAAGTTTCTCCCACCTGATGTGAATTCTCTTTCTCCAATCATCTGAACCTTTTCAGCCTTCAAGATTGATCTTAAATTCCAGTTGGAGAGGATTCTTGATTATTTGGGATGATGAGAATCTCACTATCTTTTATATTCCTTTTATAGTATCCAGTTTATATTTATCATACACCAACTTAATGGTTGAAAATCTTCTCGTGGGAGAGTCTATCTTCATTGTTAGCTAGGCGGTAAGCTTTCTGAAGGCAACATGACATCTGGAGCTCTTTCTCAGCATGGTGCTTTGCAAGTAGCAGGCATTCAATAAGTAACTTGCTTATTTGAGACAAAATTTCTTTGACCCTGCTACATTTATGATTTAGATATCCATTTGCTAACTGGGGCTGTATCTACAGTCAATTGATAGCTATGAGAGTTCCCATTTGACTTTGTCACTTGGTTCAGTGTCATTATAGCAAAAGTAGAAACTTTCAGCATCCGGAGAGTGAGAGCAAGAAGTTCCAATTTATTTCTGCTTTGACCTGGAAGTTATTATGGTTGGTACTCTTTGTGACTGTGAACATTCTTGGTGACCTTAGAAATGCCCTGTCTAACTCAGAGAAGGTAAATTAAATCAAATTGAAACTTTGGGTTTGGATTCAATCTAGTAGCCCATTCATCTAGAATTCATAGGAAGCATTCCTGGAAGAGGCAAGGAAACCATCTTAGACCACCTGACATGGCTTTCATTATTCAAGCCATCAGATCATTCCTCTTTCTTCAGTGTGCAATATTTTTCAGACTCTCCCTACCATGATATGATTGCTTTTCAATTTAATCCTTCTCTTTGGGCTCTGTTTGCCAGGTTAATTAACTGCATTTGTCTCATATCCTGAAAAGTAATTGTTTCTAAGGTTTGGATACAATATTGCTTAATAGATCACCAAATTTACAAACATATTGTTACCACTGAAATCTTGATATTTCACTTGGGTAAAATGGAAAGTATCAAGATCATTATGTAAATACTGATAAGCTTTCCTTGTTTGGGATCTTCTTTCTTGTTTGAAATCTTTTTCTTTGTGTATGGTTACACTTTGTAAGACTTTAAAGATATTTGATGGCTGTAAGGAGTTTCTTCAGGAATATGCTTTTTTTTTTTGTTTGTTTTGCAGAAGCCTTGTTTTCATCTGTGAAACGTCTCAGAAACAGCTACAGTACATTTTAAACAACACATAAAATTATTGTAGAAGCCTGGAACTCACATAGAAACCAGGGATATCAAATCTAAACAAGTAAATCCACAGTTCCTTTTCCTTATTTTCGGTTAGAGTTATTGAGATTGCATTTTCACGGCCTTTATAAAATTGCCACTATCTGTAGGAATGTTAAAGGGTTAATTCGTTTCATTTACTTTAATATTCCAAACCACGATAAAAACATTTTTGCACCTAACAGGAAAGATTGTGGGTGAAAAACTGAAGATACATGATTTATCACTCCCCTCACAAATAAAATTTATTCATTGCATCCACCAGCCATCACACAGATGGTCAGAAAATTGGCTTTGTGTAGGGATGTGGATTCAGGCATGAATATTAATATGAGACAGATGTAAACGCATATTAATATGCATTTGCTTTGCATGGACTGACATTACAATATTTTCATTAAAGAAACTGCATTTGAAAAGAAAGTATAGGTCACCTTTTATAAAGCATAAAATTGTATGGAGGAATATATTTGTCAGCTCTGGGAAGCTGCTGTTGATAAGAAATGGAAATATTAATGTTGAATCCGTGGTTGGATGTTTACAATATGACAACAGAAGCATCAGACTGATTTTGCTCCTCTGGATTACAATTAAACTATATTTTCGAACTTCAGCCATACTGGGCACAGGCTGCCATTTGGGCAACCTGGGCGGCAAAGCCTTCTTTGGATATGATACGTGGGCAAGTATAAATTACGAGTCTGAGAGAAACTAAACTAGCTAGAAAGATCCATTCACATCTAAGACACAAATTTTCAGTGTGAGCTTGCTGTAATGGCAGTGATTCATAAAAATATAAGATTTATGCAGGCATGGTACTTTGGGAATTTTTTTTTGTGGGGGGGGTGGCAGCATTTAAGCTGACATCAGCGCCAGCATCTGTGCTCTGTTAGTATCTGCTTATGGTAGCATTGTGCTTCCTTCCCAAGTGGAAGGAGAGAACGTGATATTGTAAAAAGCTATTCACATGCTTGCTGCTTTGTACTCACAAACCATTCACAGGGTGTTTTGCCACTAAAATATTGCTTACTGGAGAGAACAGCAGCTTTCTTCTGTTTGTGAATCCCTTTAAAACTGCTGTGTTGGCTCTTCAGACAAACATGATTACATCCCAGCACATGAACATGCAAGTTAATAATTATAAATGATCTGTTAGTGATTATTCACTTCAGTGACTTCACTAATTTTTACAAAACCTCCATGAAGCTTCTGAATTCCGTTCTGCAGCCCTAATCTCCTCCTCAGACTTCATCAGGCCTTTCCAGCTACCCATTCAACAAATTGATCAGGCCTTTCCAACTACCCATTCAACAAATTGACACATCCCATGATGTGTCCAAAAACAGTTGACATCTCTCACCCCACTTCCCCTGCCCTGACTGGCATGGTCTAGTGTCATGAGCGTGAGCTCTGGAGTCAAGGAGCTTTGGGTTCAAATCCTGGCTTTGCTTCTAACTGGCCATGTGATCTAGGCAAATAATTTCACTTTTCTGAGCCTCAGTTTCTTATTGAGTGAACAAGGGGGTAGTTTTTTTTTTTTTTTACTAGTTTCCATAGTTATCTTTATATGATTATTTGGTGTATCAAATGTGAAAACTCGTGGGAAAGTGCTCAGAATGCTTGACGTGTAATAATTTGTCAGATTTATATCTATATTTTTCTATTGCTTTTACTGACCCTGCCATTTCTTCCATTGCTCTCTTTACTCAGTTATTATCCATTTCTTTCTCTTATTTATCGATTATGATTCTGCTTTGGCCTTTACTATATCTCTCCCGATCTTTTTTTTTTTTTTTTTTTTTTTTGAGACAGAGTCTGGCTTTGTTGCCCAGGCTAGAGTGAGTGCTGTGGCCATCAGCCTAGCTCACAGCAACCTCAAACTCCTGGGCTTAAATGATCCTACTGCCTCAGCCTCCCGAGTAGCTGGGACTACAGGCATGCGCCACCATGCCCGGCTAATTTTTTCTATATATATATTTTAGTTGTCCAGCTAATTTCTTTCTATTTTTAGTAGAGACGGGGTCTCGCTCTTGCTCAGGCTGGTTTCGAATTCCTGAGCTCAAACAATCCACCTGCCTCGGCCTCCCAGAGTGCTAGGATTACAGGCGTGAGTCACCACGCCCGGCCCGATCTTTTATTATGCAATAGTTTCGTAACTGTCTTCCTTCTCATCTAAACCATGGGACAGGTTGACTTCCTCCCAGTATGGGACAGGTCAGAGGTCTCCTTTGTTCAAAATCCTACAGAGGAGTAGCATTACTCATTAAGTGAAATCCTGGCCCTCAGTTGGCAGCCATGGTTTTGTTTGCTGAGCCTCTAATCTACCCCTCAGGCCAGTGCCTGTCTTCATGAGGCATGACTCCAAGGCTGCAGGCACGTATGCTTGTCCACTTTTCCTCAAACCTGCTCACACCCTCCTGCCTTTGCCATTGCCTGGATTCCATCTGGGAGAGAGCACTCCTTCACACCACCACCTGGTAGATTCCTACGTAGTCAAATAACTCCTCATGCAGGAATTTGTTTCCTCTGAACACACACAGCATTTGGTTTCTTTCCAACAAATGTGTGATGGTTACTTTTATGTGTTCACTTAACTGGGCAACGAGATGTCCAGGTATCTGGTTAATCATTATTTCTGGGTGTGCTTGTGAGGGTGTTTCTGGAGAGATTAGCACTTGAATTGGTGGACTGAGTAAAGCAGACTGCTTTCCCCAATGTGGGCAGGCATCTTCCGATATGTTGAGGGCCCAAACACAACAAAAAGGCATAGGAAGATTGAATGCTTTCTTTCTGCCTGACTTTCTTGAGTGAGGACATCAGTCTTCTGCCATTGGCCTGGGAATTGCACTATTGGCTTCCCTGGTTCCTAAGCCTTCAAACTTGGACTGGATTATACCATTGGGTTTCCTTGATCTCTAGCTTGCAGATGGCAGTACAAGGACTTCTCAAGCCTCCATAATCAGGTGAGCCAATTCCTTATAATACATTTTTCTCTCTCTATTCTATTGATTCTATTTTTCTGGAGAACTCTAATACAAAATATTTACTAAAAAGTTTGACAAACACTTTCATGGCACTCTAATTTATTCAACCCTCATTACAGTTCTATCATGTATCCATTCTATGGATGAGGAAATTGAACCAGAGAGAGTTAGATAACTCCCTTGGTCATACAGCTGTTAAGAGGCAGATTCAGGATTCCAACCCTGGCAGTCTTGCTGCAGAATTAGTAATATTAGCTACATGTGCTCTATGCCATGCTGCTTCTCAACTTTGGATTTTTAATATTTTGTATGTCTTCCAACCAGTCTTGTTCCTATTATGGTACTATTGTAGTTCTCTACCACACAATTCATTAAAAAAACCCGACAAGCTGTCTTTTGGCTGGATTATTGAATCATTTAGCTTTCTTTGCTATGTTTGGGTCAGAAGATTAAAACCAATATTTATTTGAAAAGGGTTCTGGATGGACATGTTCTCTCTCTCTCTATTCCTATATATAATAAAATATGTAAAATACAACATAAAATAAAATATATGCATCAGATAGTCTTCATATATTTTGTTTAAGGACTGATATGATAAAATATTTTGACTCTGGTTCCATAATTCTTATATATCGTTTATACAAGTAGTCCATAAACTGAATGTTTTCATCTAGATAGGACATTTTGCATTAAGCAGGCCAAGAACATTCCCATGCCTTCAGGCACTCAGTAGTTTCTGGGTAGAAAACAAGCCTGTTTTTCTCAATGCCTTATTTTCAGCGTCTAGCATATTGCCTGGAATACGGCTAGTAAACAAATGCTCAAAGAACCATTCTATTTCCTCATGTTGTTCTAAGTACTCTTAGTAATAAGTTATTTATATGTTAATGTATTCCTTCATGTTTGTTATGATCACCCTTGGTATGGTTCCTAAAGTTGCAACACAGAGTTCCCTATCTAGTCACTTCCAAAGAAACAAAGGAATGAATCTTTATTTCCCACTTGAGGGCGGCTGAGCGTCATAGTGAACAGAGCCCAGGGTGATTACAGAGTATATTTAATAGGTCCCCTGACCCCACTTCTCTCCACTTATGCAGGCATCTGTTTTTTGAAAGCAGGGGTTCCTAGTCAGAGACACGTACCCTTCAGGAGATCCATGGGTGGGTTGTGGGGTCTGTGAGATTACTACAATGGTATACAGAACTGTACTGAATTTTGGGGGGGAGAGGGTCCACAGATTTTTGAAATAATTTATCTCATTATTTTATCATTATTTGCTTTCTTAGATGTTAAAAGGAATATGTCCATACTATAAAAAATTCAAACTTGGCAGAGAATATCAAGTAAAAAAATTCAACAACACAGAAGTATGCCAAGTAAAAACTTAGAATCCTTTTTTTTTGATTTTCACTCTTTACATCCTCAATCCCCCTCCTCATCAGGGGATCGCACCGTGATTCTATTTGGCAACTGACTTTAGTAGTATGAGTACATATTCCATATTAGTACAGATGCACTAACCTACTTTTTAGCAAACTTTATTTTGAAATAATTATAGGTTCATAGGAAATTGCAAAAAACAAAATGTACAGGGGTGTCCTGTGTTCCTACCAATGGTAACATCTCCCATAACTAGAGCACAATATCAAGCCCAGGAAACTGACATTGGTACAAATCACAGAGCTCACTGAAATTTCATGAGTTTTAGGTGTACCCATTTGTGTGTGTGTTTGTCTGTGTGTGTAGTTCAATGGAATTGTATCACATGAAGATTCACGTAACCACCACCACTATTGAGGTACAGAACTGTTCCACGACCGCAAGGATACTTTGTGTTACACCTTATATAACCAGCCACCTCTCTCCTTGTTATCCATAATTCCTGGCAAACACTAATCTAGTCTTCATCTCTATGGTTTTGTTAGAATGTTATATAATGGGATCATATGATTTGGACCTTGAGGTTTGCTTTTTTCCCACTCGGCATTAAGTCCCTCAGGATTCAGACAAGTTGTTGAGTGTATCCTCAGCTCACTCCTTTTTATTGCTGAGTGATATTCCACAGTAGGAATGTACCATGGTTTGTTTAGCCATTTTCCCTCTGAAGGATGTGGACGTCTAAGTTGTTTCCAATCTTGGACTATTACGAATAAAGCTGCTACAAACATTAGTTTATAGGTTTTTGTGTGAATGTAAGTTTTCATTTCTTTGGAATAAATGCCCAACAGTGCAATTACTGGGTTATATGGTAAGTGGATATAGCTTTACAAGATGATAAAAAACTAGTTTGGGGTCCATAGCTTTTCACAGGCTATCAAAGCGGGCTGTGATCCTATGAAGGTTGACCTAAATTTATGTGACCCAAATTTGGCCTGAAACCCAGCTGATATTTGCTTAAAATTGTTGTGTAAGGAAATTTCTCTTTTCTCATCCTTTGTTCTGCTATTCATAGGCATGTCATACTAAAACTTGAGAAATAGTTCTTTGATTACATTTCCTTATTATTATTATTGTTGTTGTTGTTGTTATTTTGTAGAGATGAGATCTTACTATGTTGTCCAGGCTGATCTCAAACTCCCAGGCTCAAGACATCCTCCTGCCTTGGCTTCCCAAAGTGTTGGGATCACAGGTGTGAGCCACTATGCCTGGCCATTTTCTTATTAATTACAACTCCAGTCCTAGGACTCCCCTAACTCCTATTTTTCTTTAATCTTCTCAGTATTGATTATCTGCAAAAGAAATCAGCTTCAACTGTAGCTCTCTAGGATTTTGAATGAATTTGTTGAACTGTTGTTATTTATTTACATTGTTGACACTGCATCTACTGATCATTAGTGTCTGCTCTGTTAATTCTGTGTTTTATAGAAAGCTAAGCTCTTTCTACTTTCACATTGCATTCCCTATATCCTCAAAGTGTAGCTCATTGAAACCTAATGTTAACTATTATCCTTTTTGCTGTGTGGTAAAATTTAAAGGAAACCAGCTGGTGGTATGAGATGAATTTTCTATCTAGGATACAGAAGGATGATGATAAAAATTGATTAAAAACAGGAAGATGCAGGTTTATAATTTCTTCTTAGTTAAGTCTTCACTGGTGATTTATTGCTTATCATCTGTATGGTTCTACCTAACTCTGGGATCCAATGTCCAGTGGTAACTTGTCATCAGAATCAGACAACTTGTGTTCTGCATAGTACTTTCAGTTTGCTGCATCTGATTTTTACCAGGTCCCCATCTTCACAGATCTGATTCTGGCCTGACAGCAGGTCCTCACCATCTATGCTCTCTTTGCTTGGCCTTGGCTAAACTGGACTGAGTTCCAATGATCCTGAGGAAATAGCAGAAAAGGTCTTTGTCATTTTCTTCTTCTCTTTTTCTTTTTAGCTAGTGTTTATCAAGAGCTAATTAGGTGCCAAGCATTGTCCTGAACATTTTGCATGCATTACCTCAATTAATATTTAAATCAACCTTAAGCACTTAGCTTTTGGCTGTCTTATTTGAAGTTTCCCATCCCTCTGAAACACCGTGGACTTGCGTTCAGAGGATACTTACTGGATGCTCAAGGCCAGTGGCTTATCCTCTGGTGTGCTGGGCTGTTCCGATTCCCTCAGCAGAGGCATCTGCTCACACGGTCAGTTGAATTTGTTCATAAACTGTTTTCAAATGTGTTTGTTGTTGAAAATATATGAGTTTATTAAATATTGTGTAAAATAATGATGCATGGATGGGCAAACTAAGTGGAATGTTTGGAAAATCTTGATAAGGAAAATAATTAAACAAGTTGGTCTTAACTTTAGTGTGGGGGAAAATATTAAGAAAATCTAAAAGTATTTTGCACTTAGATTGTTCCACAAGTGTTTGTGTGTTCTTGTTCCTCTTTATAGAAAGTAAAACTCGAAATTGTAGATACGTTATGTATTATGGGTGTAATTTATGCAAAAAAGATGCCCCTGCAACTATAATAAGGAGATTCCTACTCCAAAAAAAAAGAAAGTATTGGCACTAGTTCAAAAGCTTAGTGAATGTTCATTTGTATATTTTTAGTTGTTGTAAAATGTTTAAGGCATATTTGTATCACTTTGGTACTCCCCTTTTAACAGATATTATAGCTAATTCCAGGATTTAATTATACAGAGTAAGGAGGCTGCAACACTATCATCACATTTTACAGTGGCTCACACCTATAATCCTAGCACTTTGGGAGGCTGAGGCAGGAGAATCGCTTGAGGCCAGGCGTTCAAGACCAGCCTGGGCAACATAGTGAAACCTCATCGCTATAAATAAATCTAACACATACATATGTACACACACAAAATTCTCTCCCCAATTGGATAAAAAAATATATATATGTAATCTCCAAAAATTATTATTATTATTTGAGGGGGGAGATTACATATATATATATATTTTTATCCAATTGGAGGGAGAATTTTGTGTGTGTACATATGTATGTTTTAGGTTTATTGTCACCATCAAATACATATATGTCCACATAAAATAGACCAAAAGGATTTATGCCAAATGTTAATGATTGTTTTTATTTCTGAGTTATGAGAGGAAAGATTGTTTCTCTTTTGATTTTCTGTGTTTTTCAAAATTTCTTCTATGCACACATATTATTTTTATAACCATTCAAAATGTTCTAAAACGCCAATTTTGGGCTGAATTTTTCCCCTTTCCCCTCCACTCTAAAAATATGCTGTTTAGCCTATTATTATAGTCATCTTAATAATGGGGACATAAAGTCAGGGGAAGAGAAAGAACTTTCTACGATATTTTTCCTTTGTCTGGCCTTCTGGACAAATTGCTTTAAAAAACAGGCTTCCATTCTGACCTGCTTTTCTGTGATTCCTGACAATTCGTCTCAGATGTTTCTCTCCTGGGTCTACCAATGCCTTATCAGCACTGTGTTCTGAAGAATTGAATGCAGTATGAGTTGATTTAACAGAGCTTCTGTCATCCCAGATCTCTATTATGTGTAAGATTATAAGAAGTCTCCTGTCTTGTGACCTGGAATGGCCCAGCTAGAATGAATAATTCACCATATAGTCTTCTCCAGTCACCTATTTATCCCTTACCTTTTTAAAATTGAAGTTTTCTAACAAATGAAAAAAAAAACCCATGGGTAAAACAAGTTTCAGATTTTGTTTCTTACACACCTTTAGTAGATTCCTGAGCTGTATAAATGTGCAAATGAAAGCTATTTCTCTCTATCCACTTGCCTTTCTCTGTGCAATTCATTTAGTTATGTCTCCGTCTTTTCTTTTTGATGTAACAATTGCTGATGTGAGGATGAATTGTAATGTTACTTGTCTGGAATCTAACTGAGTGAAGTACTTCTAATGCCTAATGCCATGATTAGGGTGTGTTGGTGGGGAGTGTTTCTATGTGAATTTTTTTTTTTTTAAATCAGTATTAGGGGAAAAATTACTAGCAAGTATGTAGAGCTTTTAGTTGCAAAGTTTTAAGTTATAGTTTTCCACAGGAACATGATAATAATTTATTAAACTTTAACAATTTAATCAAGGAGTCAGTGATGGTGGGAGGCTTCTGTGTGAAGCATAGAAAAAAAAATCTCTCTGAGGTTTGGTGCAATTTTCTCGCTTTTAATCTGGAGCTCAGAGTGTTTCCAATCATCCTTGCTTCACAGTTGGGAGTTTTTCCTTGGTATTCTCGTAGATTGTAAATGGAATGATAAAACAGCTGTTACCAGGCTGTGCAGGAATCTATCTCTTACCTCACCACAATAGGAGAGTGAGGTACAGATGTTGTTTAATAAAGAACTTAAGAGACAAGGTCAGGCTGCCCAGCCTGGATGAACATAGGTTGTAATTACTCAAGTGGGGGACACGTGGTGTACTCCTAAGAGGATTCTCTATGACATCTCTGACTTTTCTGCGTGAGACCTGAGAGGCGAGAATAATAATGTCTGTGGGCATATATTGATGTGTGTATGGGCAAACCGGGAGGGTGGCAGGTGGTTGATTTGAGGGTCAAAAAATGTTTTATTAACTTTTCCTTTGTCTTCCAAATTTAAGACACTTATGGCATAAGAATAGTCCTGAGAGTTGCCTTTGACTTTTCTTGAACAATTCAATACTCACTGCTGATCCACCCGCCAATCAACAGCACAGAAGCAAATGGAAAATATGTGAGGATGTATCAAATACCTTGTTCATTATAGAGTTTTTATGGGCAGAGAACAAGAGAGTTCACTGAGATGCTCTCTCAGGACAGCATCCAGGAGCTTCTACTCACAATTATCTGATCCACAGAAGCCTGATTCCCTTCTTGGTCTAGCAGCAGACAAAGGCTTCCCAGCCACCTAAGTGTAAATGTTGATCCCTCGCAGTGACTGAACACTTGTTGCACTTTGGTGGGTAAAATATTAGTGTAATCGCTCCAATGAAAAGAGTCTCAGGAGATGAGAATATCTCCTTTTCTTAAAGTACTTTCACTTTTGTCTATCTTTTTAATGATAAAAGTGAAATATGCTTTTAATGATAAAAGTGAAATATGCTCATTATAAGAAATAAAAAGAAAAAACTGAAAGAATAAAAGAAATAAAGTATCTCCGAATTGTAACGCCATCATCTGGTAATTCTTGTTAACATGTTGATGTATGTTTTTCCATACCGTTTCTTATGCATGCATAAACCACCCCCTACACATACACTTAAAATTTTTATAACAATGGAATAATTACATTTATATTGTTTAATAATATGTTACTTTCACTTCACAATACACCAAAGTCATTATTTTATGTCAATACATTAAGCATATGTCATCATTTTTAATAGCCACATAGAACTCAATGATATGGATCTATCATTAGTTATTTAGCTGTTTCCTTGGAGACAGACATTGAGTGTGTTTCCATGATTTTGCTATTATAACAAATTCTATGCTGAATACCTTTGCAATACTTCTTGTTATATTTAATAAGTGAGGTTAGGAAGTAGAATTTCTGGAACAAAATTGATACTATAGCCAAACTGTCATCTAAAGATGTTAAACCACTGTGAGTTCTTGCCAATAGTGTATGAGAATGCCTGTGTTGTTTGAACAACAGTAGGTTTTGTGTTTTTAAAAATAATATATATTAATATTTTAGATAAAAATATTATGTTTCTTGTCCTGATTTACATTTATTTTATTATTAAGATCGAATAACTTTTATATCCTTGTATGCCATTTGTATTCTTTCTCTATGATCTGCCTTGTCATAACTTTTGCTTTTTTTTTTCTGTTGGGGTGTTTACATTTTCCTTATTGATTTTTAAGTTCTTTATATGTTAAGCTTGTTAATTATTTTGTCATGAATTCTCCCCTACCATCCTTGGTTTTTTGACTATTTTTTAAAACTTTGTTAAAGATGTTTGGATCAAACAGAAGCTATAAAAATGAGATGTAATCAAATTTATCCATCTTTTCCCTTTGTGGGTTTATCTTTGGTGTAATTCCCAGCCCAAGATTGCATCAGTTTCATGTATATTTTCTTCTAATACTTGTATTATTTTTTTTGTTCTTATTTGAATCTTTAAGTAGAATGTATATAGCGTGGGTTAGGGACTTAATTTTTTTCTCCTTCAATGGTTAGCCAGGTTCTCCATTATCATTTATTGAATTTTGCGTCAGTTATTGTTTTGAGATGCTTTCTTTATCAGATTATAAATTCTGATACATACTAGGTCTGCTTCTGAATTTACTCTTCTATCAATCCATCTCTGGTACCAGTACCATGCCCTTTCCAAAACGGTAACATTCCAAGCTTGCATGGTTGTTACTAAAACAAACCCAAACAAACACAAAAATTGTAGCAGAATATGCTGAGCAACTGGGGGGTACATCCTTTTGTCTATTTAACCATTACACCACACCACATTTCCACAGCAGTTATAAACATCTGTTTAGGGGTTAAGGTTGCATGGACTTGAATCCAACCCCATCACTTACTAAATATGTAATCACAGGCAAATTATCCAACTCTCTCTTAAATAACTCATGCATTGATTTCTTCCTGTGTAAAATGAAGAAAATAATACTTAGATCACAGGGTTGTGACAAGGGAAATAATTGAGGTAAAGTTTTAGTGCAGGGCCTGGGATATAGTATGTGCCATAATAACTGTTAGTTCATAACAGAAAGACCTTTAGGACATGGCCCTTCTTATGATTTTGCTTATGACTTCGTTGGAGAGATTAAATATAGATGTAAAAAGGGAGATGACTTGATACACGGTAAGGTAAATATTCACATTCCAGTGCTTACTTCTAGGAAGAGGCCAACTCAGGACTGCTGTGACAGGTACAGAGTTGTGAGTAGGACAGCTGGCTGCTCAAGCCAGACATTTCAGAGTAGCAGTGACTTGGCTGGGTCATTCTTGTCCAGGAATTGGTTCTTAGCTTTGTGGTCTAGTTGATCCAGAGTCAGTTCAGATCTGGTGTACCAAGTCACATCCACCAAATATGTTTTGAGTGCTACCTGATCTGAGAAGATGTCCAACCCTAATTAAACAGGGCTCACTATCAGGTTATAAGAAATGTTTTCTGCTGGCCATTTTTTTATTTTAAGAGACAAAGTCTCACTGTGCTGCCTAGTATGGAGTGCAGTGACTATTCACAGGCACCATCATAGGCCACTGCAGCCTTGAACTCTTGGGCTCAAACGATCCTCCCCCGCCGTCAGTCTCCCAAGTAGCTGGGACTACAGGCATGCGCCACTGCACCTGGCTGCTGACCATTTTTCTAAGCACAGCACAATCCCTCCTCCCCATTTTTCACATCTACCAATCACTATGATGTCCAGGTTTCCCAAATCAGATGTGTGGTGCGCACTGCAGGTCCCCAGATGCAGTTGTATTACTGGTACTTACCCGGCACCCTCTCCCTGATGGAATCTGAGTCACCTAAATTGTTTATGAATATGGATTTTCCCTGATTGTAAGACTTGCCTTTAATACCCTCTACGACTCTAAAACATCTTGATATGACTTGACTTCTTAGACTCCTTTTCTATTCCTCCACCCAGCTATTTCCTATGCCACCCTCTCGTACTAGATTAATTACTCCTGTACCTCAAAATAGAGTAATTCTTTTAGTAACAGGATTATTTATTTCTTACTACAGTGTCTATTCCCCCATTGATCATTGTATAAATACTGACAAATTTACATTCTTTGGCCTGTCATTTCCTTTATTATGCACACTCCTCTCTTCTGTTGGTATGTCTCCTCTTTATACTTATTCTCAAATACAAGCTGATTGGGTTGTAACTTCCATTCTCTACATTCTAGCTAGTAGGCTCGGTGGATTCCTAAGTATATGCAGCAACTCATTTACACACAAAGTCTTAGGAGCACTGAATATGCAGACACCTTATATTGGACTTTTTCTACCTTCAGTTTCAGTGGGTGGTTGTTTCCTGACCTTGTCTCCAAATTCAGAGGATATGGATGCTTGAGTACAGCCCCACAATGAGCAGTGACTTCTTTTATGTTACTAAAAGGAATCTTGTGCTTTCATCCTACTTCCGTTTTCCTGGGGTGACACAAAACAAGGGAGTTACAGTTTTTCACATCTAATGTTATCTACCTATACCGTACTAGCAGGCTTTATTGTTCTAAACTGCTGTAGAAAGACACAGCCTACTAAGCCATTCCCTATATCTATTTTATCCCCCACTATTCATTATTGTGCCGTTGTGTTCTGTCAGTGTTATCAGAAGCACCCAGTGTTTATTAGGCATCCACCAGATGTGTGACATTCGGCTAGGTGCTGCCCAGGGCACTTATGTAGAAGGAAGCATCTCGGGGTGGGAGGATGACTGCTTTTCTCCACAGTCCACCATTCTATATTTGTCTGTGGTTTAGGTCACTAGCTTGGTCAAATTACTCATTTTGTTTCATGGACTCTGTTACGATTTCCTAGAAATATGAGTGCATTTCTCATGTGTTTCAAATGGACTCAGTGCAATATGGCCTCCGGATGAATTGCAAATACAATAAGAAAAGATAGTCCTTCCCACTGTGTTTAAACTAACACACAATGAAAAGCAAGAAATATTAGTACCTTGCACCAGTGATTTAGACAGCAGCAAGGTTTTCTGAGAAAGCAGAAAGAAATTACATGTGTGCTGTGTGTATGTGTGTGTGTGTATTTCAGGTGGCATAAAAACCTCTACTTTTGTTTCAATATGTGGAACTTAATATGAGACTTGTAAACATTTCTAGACTCATTTACTGAAATGAACTTAGCTTACTTTATTACACATGATGTCCTGGAATTTCTAGTGAGGCCTTAATGTTCTCTTCTGGGAGTAGTTTCTGATTTCTTGACTTCTGATCAGTATAGATTCTGAACTTCCAATTTTCTTAGTCTTTGGATTCATCAGTCACCTTAACTCTTACAGAGTAGATGTAGCTGTAATTTACAATCACCCTGTTGATCTAGTAGGTCTGAGGTGTCTGTCCAGGTCAGCAGACACACTATGTCTTTTGATCCTACCTACTCTTTCTTGGTCTCCAGTGTGTCTATTGTTATAGTATGGAGTCCTGCCAGATACTCAAAAGTGACAACTCTACCATAATCTCTTTGAAATTTTGGATGCTTTTTTATTATATGAATGAGGAGGGCTTCAGTTACAAACCATTTCTTATTCTATGCTCAGTTTCTTAGCAGAGTTGGAACCTACTTGGGTAGAGTGATGCCATGACATGTTCTTGAACACTGAGAGGGATTTACATTGTACCAAACACAGAAGGAAGGCAAACCATTGAACAAGGCATTTCAGTGCAATGGAACCTACTTTGTATACATGATAGTCATTATCATCACTAATAAAAACATTGATAAGAAATATCGATGCATGCAATTCCACAATTTTACATGGTATCCAGATGTTTATTGGGCTTTCATTTGCATGATATATGGTTTTCATGTGTGTCCTTTTATTCAACATGGGCAGAGTAAAACCCCTTGTCTGGAGAGGCATCTTGGGGTATTGGAAAGAACATACGATTGAGAACTAGAAAGACCTGGGTTTGGATTCCATTGTAACTCGTCTACTTGACTCAGTAGTGAATGTGAGCAACTTACCCTTATCACTGAATTGGGGGTTGTATCACTTGATTCATGTCAAGAAACAGCAACCATATTGGTTATATTAACAAAGATTAACAAAGAGAATTTAATATTAAAAAGTGTTAGGTACTGGAGAAATGAAAAGATAAAAAACAAACACCTAGATATCATGGAGGTGATAATGCAGGAAGCAGCTCCCACCTTTTAGTGGAGGAAACAAAAGGAAGAGGTTGGAATTATTGGAACTCAGAAGGTTGGAGGAGGGGCCCGGCAGAGCTGGGAGGCAGACCTCCCAGGAGGGTGGACAGTGTGCTGGCTGGCTGGGCGGGCGCTGCCACAAGGTTGGGTTCTGGGGGTGTTAGAAAAACTACACACTTGAATCACTGCTGCTGCTAGCATAAGCACTGCTATTGCAAGCTGGAATTGAGCAGCTGCTGCCAGGGCTAAGAAGTGTTGTTGAAATGACACTGACACGAACAGGAAGTAGATCTCTCTTGCTCAGTCAGCTTTGTGGTCTCCCTGGCGTCCCCTCCTGGCAGAGACTCACAGGGGGCGGCTGGCAAAGCAGACACACGGTCTGCAGAGCGCCACCCAGCATCACGTGAGCAGAGCTGAGAAGGGTGATTTGAAACTGAGAAACAATCGCTTAATAACCAGCACAATGTGATATCACCTACTCCATAGGTTATCATTTTAATCATTACTATTAAAATTTATGTGAAGAATCTAGTATGGTGAATGGCTCATAGTAAAGGCTAAAACTCATCAGTTCTTTTCAATTTTTGTTGGTTTGTCAATCTTATACCAGCTAGTTGTAGTTACTGAGGGTGACGAATTCCACTTTCTATTCTGATTCCTCTGTTTTGATACCGACCCCAGCCTACTAGCGTTCACACGTAGGGGTTAGTAGTGTTGGCTCTGTCATTATTAGCCATGGACTTCGGGAAAGTTAAGTTCTCTAAACCTCAGTCTAATACATTACATGAGTAAACATACGTATAGTTTTTAATTTCAAGCCTGGAAAATAAGTGTTTAAAAATGTTAGCTGCCATTGTCATTATCATCAACATCATCACTATCATTATTTAATGAGTGTGGAAAATTAGCAACGAAATAATCTTAAGATATAACATTTGAGAACATTTGAGAAGCCAGTTTTCTCCAAAATCACGAATGATTACTTTGGTTCTCTGAAACTCAGTCATAATAAAAAGTTCCTTTTCCTCTGTAGCTGTCTCCCTCAGTTTGGGTTCTTCAAAAGATTCCCATTTTTAAAAATCTTTTAATTGATATTCTGAAAGAAGCCAATATTACCAATTCTGTTTTTCCATTAGGGGATACTGAGGTCTGAAGTCTCTTTGAGGCTTTCCCTGAGTCATGTGTGTGTTTGTAAAAAGGCCTGGAAAAGATTCAAGAATCCATCAAGCTGCTCTCAGGTACTCTTGATTTCTGAAGCATTCCTGGCTCTCATTTGCTCAGGGATATGAAAAGGAGACTCTCCCTAAAAAATCAGAATGAGTGCTCTGCATGGTAATGTGGTACATCACTGCTAGGTCCTGAGGCAAGCTGAGGACATCCTGGGTTTTATGCATTATGCATGAGAGGGTGTAAGAAATAAAGGATCAATCATCTTCTCCCTCAGATAACATTGATCATTTGCTACACATTATTTGGCTGGGCTCTGTGCAAATTTATTTTCTCCAATGAGAACGAGAAGCAGATTGCCTGTTTTCTTAATGAGCAGTGACATCAATCTAGCCAAATCTATGTGATGCATTGGATGGCGCTCTCTCTCTCTCCCTTTCTCTCTCTTGTCTTCCCCTCACCCCCCTCTGTCATAGTTAGAAGAGACATGGACAGCTTCTGAAGAGTGTGCCAGCTCCTGTAAGGGTGGTGACAGAGTGGGAAAATTGGGTCTAATTCAGGGTGATGAAAAGTCTCTTTCTCTTTCTCTCTCTCTTTTTTTCTATTTAATTTAAAGTAGTGTTTCACTCTCCATTTTTCCAGATGGCATATTCTGAGGGGCTGATCTGCAGAAAAGGCCAAGTGAAAAGTCACCCAATAACGAGAAAGGAGGAAGATGGCATGCAGAATGCATGAATAAGTAATGATGCTAGGACTCTGAGCAGCCTGCAATGGCACAGGAACTCACTGGGAAAAATAGCAAATAGCAATCAGAAAATGTTATTACAAGTTAGGCAACACAAATGACTTTTAATAGCAATAGAATCAACATGTGGCCTCCAGTGAGAAATTGGAGTTGTCTTCTGTTGATACAGTGTGCTTTTCATTGTGGTAGCCAATAAGCAGGATGTTGGAAGTAATGGTGTGATCCAGGATTTGAGAGGAGATTGGGATGTCTTTCTGGGGCATACTCCCTCCCTCAATCAGATAAGTGTCTACTGGGGGAAGCAGGGCCTTTGGGGCATTGACTAGCCGAGACTGGGCAACTTGGGAATTGGGGGGGCAAACTACCTATGTCAAGTCAAGTCTGGTTTGGAGTCCTGGCAGAATTGACCCCACTGCAGGTTCAGTTTGCAGGAAAGCATCATGCCTAAGGGAGGGCAGAGAGTGTAGGCTCTGATCTAGGCAGAGAGTAGACCAAGAGAAATCTCAATTGTGATGGCCACTTTTATGTGTCAACTTGTCTGAGCTAAGAGATATCCAGATAGCTAGTAGAACATTATTTCTGGGTAGGTCTGTGATGGTGTTTCTGGGAGAGATTGACATTTGAATCAGTAAACTGAGTGAAGAAGATGTCCCTCACTAATGCAGGCAGGAATCATCCAATCCATTGAGGGCCTGAATAGAACAAAAAGGTGGAGGAAGGGCAAATTTATTCTCTGATTGAGCTGGGATATACATCCTCTCCTGCCCGCAGGCATTAGCAGTCTTCATTCTCAGGCCTTGGACTGAGTCACTACTGGCTTTCCAGGTCCTACGGCTTGTAGATGGCAGACCTTCTTAGCCTACAAATTGTGTGAGCCAATTCCTATAATAAATATCTACCCATCTATCTATGTCTACCTATGTCTTATATCAGTTATATTTCTCTGGAGAACCCTGGCTCATATGCCAATAAAGGACGGAACTGTACCAACAGGTGGGTGGAGCACAGAGGCAGGACACATCTAGGAGGCCATGTCAACGATGGCAGTGCCTGGGCCCTGGAAGGAAGAGTTATGAGAACAAGACAAGACACTCATCCTAGGCAAAGGCCAGAGTGGTGGATACAAGGTCTCCTACAAAGTAAACATCCCATTGACACTGTAGTGTACCCACCCTTGGTGTCTCAGAGTCGCAGAGAAATGTTTTTGAAACTGTTAGAAGCCCATTAATCATGAGCCATGATGGCACATGGAATCAATGATGTAAATTGTACAACATAAGTCTTGGTTCTGTTTATTTTGACTTAAATTAAGTCCCATTTATTTATTTTTGTTGTTGCTGTACTTCCTTTGGTGTCTTAGTCATAAATTCTTTGTCTAGGCCAACGTCTAGAAGAGTTTCCCGATGTTTTCTTCTAGAATTTTTATGGTTTCATACCTTACTTTTATCCATCTTGAATTAATTTTTGTATATGGCAAAAGATAGGGGTCCTGTTTCATTCTTCTGCATCCAGTTTTCCCAGCACTGTTTATTGAATAGGGCTTCCTTTCCCCAGTGTATGTTGTTGTCTGCTTTGTCAAAGGTCAGCTGGTTGTAGGTAAATGGTTTTATTTCTGGGTTCCATTGGTCTATGTCTCTCCCTTTATACTAGTACCAAACAGTATGCTGTTTTGGTTATTATAGCCTTATAGTATAAGATCATTCGAAGTCAGGGAATGTGATGCCTCCAGATTTGTTCTTTCTGCTTAAGATTACTTTGGCTAATTGGGCTCTTTTCTGATTCCAAATGAAGCATAGAATTATTTTTTCTAGCTCTGTGAAATATGACGTTGGTATTTTGATGGGGATTGTGTTGAATATTTATATCACCTTGGGTTGCATGGATATTTTAATGATGTTGATTCTACCAGTCCATTAGCATGGGATATTTTTCTATTTGTTTGTGTCATCTATGATTTCTTTCATCAGTGTTTTGTAGTTCTCCTTATGGGAGAATTTTTACCAAGTTCAAAATTAAAAACCAAGAATCCCTAGGGAGGGGCACATCACGGAGCACGGTGCCATTACAGCATTGGGCTTGCTGCCCAGTCGGAAGGTTATCAGAGTCGAAGCTCAGGAACTGGACTGGGGTAACCCGGTTACAAGAGTAAGTTCTCAGTGGAGGGGGCAAAGGAGAGGCTGGGAAGGTTTAGAGGCACCACTGTAATAACAGCTCACTGTGTGATGCCAGACGCTGTGCTGAGACTATGAGGATTTTCCCATAAACTTGGTGTTGCTCTTAGCATCCTTTCTTTTCTTCTCTTTCTTCTCTCTCTCTCTCTCTCTTCCTCCCCCCCCAACAAATTAGGAAATGGAAACAAAGAAGTAAATGAACTCTCCCAAACTGATGTAACTAGCAGGTAGAGAGCTGATCAATAAGCTGATAACCTGTTAATTTGAGTCCAGAGACTGGTCTCGTAACCACCACACCACACAGCATCTCAGTGATCTGATCTGGGATGTCACATTTGAGTCAGACCTTGCTCAGAGATGGCCCCGAACCAAATCATCACATTTCTCATCCTAGATACTCTCCTTTTGTTGATTCATTCTGAGATCAACTTATTGTTTGGGGAATTCAACCACAACATGGTATTGATGGTATTAACTTGTAATCAGTTCCTAAGCTGTCTTTTTATTTTGTTCCCAAATGTCGATCTTTACATTGTAGATCTTGTTTCAAGTCATCTTGTTATATTTAGCCTTTGCTCTAGCTTGTCAAGGTCTCTTTAAATTCTTATTAACAGCAGATTCTTCCTTTTTCTTTTTTAAAATCCAATACAACATGAAATGCAAACCACAACTCCTAGAAGCCCTCCTGTTTCTGAAAGCTCTGACACATTCAGCAAAGATCTGTTCCTTGGTGTCTGTCTGTGTTGTGTTTATTTTCTGCTTTGCTGATTCGTGGAGTATAAGTGTACCCAAATGTGCCTTTAGACGGCAACTCTTCGGGGCAAGGGCTCTGCTCTTTGTTTTGGCACATGCTACCTATTACAGAGCTCAGTGTACACCTGGGGCTCTAGATAAATAATAACAATCCAGGAGTGTTTCTCACTTGGAGAGCTGCATAAGCTCTTTCAGGCAGCACGTTAGCTTTCTTTAAAGAACATCCGAGTGACCGATTTCACCTTGATATTGGAGGTGCCCATCTCTCTGCACCTGTTCCACCTGCTGCCCGGCTGGTATCTAACTCTTTATTGTTTACTGTTTCTGCACAGCCCTTAGGAGCCATTCCTGAGAAGTAGCGCTTTGGCTTGCAGATGATGCCTGCCTTTATGAAGGTTTTGATTCTGACCTCAGCCAGAAGGCATCGTCCCTTTCTTCCCTGCCTCAGTGCAAAGTCCTTCCCTTCCCACTGCGGTGGTGCTGGAGTGTGAATCCCGGGTGATCTCCAGTGGACAGAGTCAGAACAAGAGGAGGCAGAGAGGTGGGAGAGGGGAGTTATTTGATTTTTGACAGTAAAAACAACTAACCAAACCCTGGATTTCACATATTTTAGCAAAAGGGACTTTGATGCTGGTTTCTTTCTTTTTCTCATGAGAGGGTGAAGTGGGGGAGGGGGCTTGCATCTTTTGTGAGCTTTGAAAAGAATAGTTGAAATATGGCCAACATACATATTATCATCTTCAAAATATAGAAAGAAAGAAATCCTGGTTGGCTCAATGGATTTGAAAGCAAAGTTGTCTGCTTTGGCTGCAGCCAGACTAGATTACTGTAATTCTCGCAAGTGGCACTTTTGCCAACAATTAAAGTGGATCTTATGGAGGGGCCAGGATTCAATTGAGAGAAGGATGTCTTACACCCATAAATCAACTATATTTTCTCTCAGATTTAAAATAAAAATTTAATTCGCTCCCTTGAGTTTCTGTCACATAAGGAGTGTTGCTTTGGAACAGACTGATGCTTCAAACTCTTGGATTACCTGGCGCAATCTCAGGCCTTCTGGCTCTTCTTGGCAAACCAAACCCCAGCATTAGTGCTTATATTCTCTATCAAATGGGCCTTTTTATCATGTTAACATTTCATTCACTCACCTGCAACGTAGTCAGGCTAAAAATTGTGTACTAGGAAAATCCTATATAATTCTGTAGTGTGTGATATATAGGAGGGCTGTCTGGAAAGTATCCAGCCATTGTTATTATAAAGAGAACAGTTACGTGGCTGGATACTTTCTGGATAGCCCTCGTACATGTAATTGGTTTTAGCTGTATGGTCACACATTTTTGTTCCAAAAGTAACTTTATTTCTAGACTGACTTTAATTTCTGCTGCTGAGTCTTCAAGCTGTTTTCAAATTAAAACAGTCCAGTGCACTAACTTCTTGGTCAAGATGTATAAAATGAACATAGATAGCCCAGCTCAAAATTTAATGAGTTCAACATTCAACTGTATCAAGACTGTTTTCCTTATCCAAGGTGTCTTCCTCTCTTTTTGTCCTGATCCAAATTCTTAAATATCCCGAGGGAAGGGACAGATACTCTCCTGATGTTGAAGGCACAGAGAAGTCACATTCGCTTTCTGTTGTGCTGAGGATCCTGTAGTCTGTTATCCTGCCCTGGCTGACACCTGGAGGAATCATACAGAGAAGCAGCCTTCCCTTTCCTCATGCTCCCGGTAGCAGCTACATTCTCTGTCTCTTCCCTTTGGGGTTCCTCCCAGGTGGGCTCTCAGGGGTGCTCACTGGCTTGTCCTAGCTCTGGGCCCATGAGATTCTTGCAGATCTCTCTGAGTGGCTCATGGCTGATGGTGGCGGTCAGGGCCTCCTCTCGTGTCATATGCACATGCCACCCACACTCTTGTCTCCTTTAGGTTGCATGGGGCTGGATACGTTGGCAAAGACTGCCACCCTCCAACTCTATCTGGAAAATATATTAGCAGTCTTTTTTTTCTCACACATTCCCAAACATCACGGGAGAATATCCTAGTACCCCTCAAGTCCCTAGTTTGGTCAGAGTAAAAAAAAATCCCCACTGCTCATTTTTCTCATCTTTTCATCTAGATTTCTCTGTCTCTCTTCTTACATGCACAAACCCTTTCAGAATAGCAGCAGGACAAAAGGAGGTGTAGGAGAGGGGAGGTAGGAGGGAGACCAGCTCCCCAGCTTTCAAAATAGCAACAGTCTCTTCTTTCTCACATCAGAGGCCTTTTACCTCAAAGTCAAGACTTAGGTGTTTCTTCGTACAGCTCCCTGGCAACTCCTTCCATGTTAGTTTCTGGTTCTCCCTTTGGCTGGTGACGGGAAGTTGCCCTGGCTCTGCTGGTGGCAAGAAGACACTATTTGGCATCCTCAGTGAGGCTTCCTGAGTCTTCTGTTTATTTTGATCATTTGAAATGGAGTCGTATTATTTTTGTGCCTTCTTTGAGAAGCACTTAAAATAGTTTAGGTATTCACTGGATGTCAGAGTTATGATTAAAATCCAGAGGGAAGAGAGCAGAGGAGAAATATATGACAATACAGCAGTTAATCTAGTCCAGAGTGTTTGAACCAAGGGAAAGGCTCTACCAGTTAGGGCTGGAACCAGCACAAGGGATGTGCAGGCACGAAACACACTTTAGGATGTGTGATGTTATCCCAAAGAGGTAGACTGTAGACCGAAACTGCACAAGCACAATGTCTTTTAAACTCACAAAGGGCTTAGCTGTGACAGTACCTTATTTATTTATTAGATCTCACCCTTGTTAATTTTTACTCTTAAAGTTGTATTATTATTACTGAAAGCTGGAAAGTATTTAATTTACTCCAATCAGTGGACCCATACTAAGAAAAAAATAAAGAAATTAAAATAAATTTTCGAAGTGTTGGCTCTACAATGAAATATAGGATACGTAATTTATATCTGGTTTTAAGTAAAATGATTAAAGTATATGTATGTTTTATTATTTTTTTAATAATTCGTTGCTTTAAGGTCATTTTAATCCATCAATGAATGACTGGTCCCAGTTGTACTGGATCTCATTTAGGGCCATATCATACAAAAATGTGTGTTAAACCTTTGTAATCAAACAGTGTAGCATAGGCATGTGGAAACCCAATCCACTGAAGCAATAGATGGTTCTTCTCATCCTTATTATGTTCATTTTAGAGCTTTGCTCATTGAGTGGAATGGTTTAAATTTTGGTTACATAATTTAAATTATTTTTTCTCTTGCGCTCACACTTATTCTCTCTCTTTGGTTGAGATCATAGAGTTAAATTCGCATTAATTAAGTGCACATTTACACTTTATTGTTATCTACTTTCCTCAGATGACGAAATTGAAGCTTAGAGCAGTTGAGAAACTTGTCAGCTTCTCAAAGCTTTAACAACGGAGCATTTGAAAGCAAGCCCTGGGGAACGTTCAGGCTTAGGCAGAGGCTGGAAGAGCTGTTTCCCTCTGAGTGTCTTATCCATTATCACCCAACTATTTGCTCAAACCCAAAACATAGTTGTCATTCTTGATTCCCCCCTCTTTCTCACCCTCCGCACAATAAATATTTAAAATCTATCCATTTCCTCAGTTTACACTGCCATCATCTTTCATATGGATATTAACGGAAATGAGAATATAATAGCAAGTGTGAGAGTGTGTGTGTGTGTGTGTGTGTGTGTGTGTAAAACGCTTACTGTGTGCCTAACACTGTACCTGGCACCTCACTTAATTAACATACATATATTTAATTCTCACAGTTATTGTTTGGGGTAAATGGAATTATTTTTCTCATTTTAAAAACAAGCAAACTGAGGCACACTTAGATTAGAGGCAAAAGACTAACAGTATCCGATTTGATTTTCCTCCCTTAGTTTTGTTTTTTATAATCCATAACACAGTTAGAGCAATAGTTTATAAAAAAATATTACTATGTTTCTCAGGGAGTTAAAATCTTTTTCTCTCTTCCTGGCATCTTGTTGCCAAATTGGAACCATATTCATTACCCATTTGCCATGGGTCCTTACCTATATACCAATAACAGGTGATGGGAAATGAATGGTGGAAGTTGGGTCCCATGACTGGCTAGGGGAGAGCTGTTTTTGCAGCTTTTCTTAGTGCTTTTGTCTGTTCCAAAGATGGTTGTGGCAATATCTCCTCTCTCACATGCTCTTCCTACAGTGATAGTCTGAGAGGTGGAAGTCTGTGTTCCCTCCTCTTGCATCTGAGTGGGCTCATGACTGTGGCCACTATGACATTATGTGACTTCCGAGACTAGACCACAAAAGGTGATGTAGCTTCTACAAGGATCACGGGAGTCATTGCTCTGGGTCCCCAGGCTGCCACATAAGCAATCAAAATGCCCTGAGGCCACTATGCCATGGGGAAGCCTTAACTAGCCGAGCTGGAGAGACCACATGAAGAAGCCCTTAGACTTCATGAGGACAGCGATGCCCAGCCAGCCCAGTTGCTCCAGCTCCAGCCATTGTCTGTCACCACATGAGAGACCTTGAGCCAGAAACAGGGAGCAAAGACCTTTCCAAATCATGATCCAGAGAAATTGTGAGCGATAATGAAATGATTGTTGCTGCTCCAAGCCACTAAGATTTGGGGTGATTTGTTACACAGCAGTACATAACTGGAACTGTGTCCTTCAATTTAGACCACTTGAGAGTGTGGCTGTGTGCATCAGGAGGAACCCTCAGTGCTTTTATCCCTGGTTGGTGCTGGGAAAGGAGGCTCCCCACACCCCCAGACCTCCATGTTTGTGGGCTTGTGCTTCCTACTGCTGGACTACAACCTTGACCCTGCCACTGCAAAAGGGAAGTGGCTGAGACAGCTTTGTGCACTTGAATTGTACTTCTTACTAAACTTTCAGCATCTTGGAGTGTCACAAGTGGTAAGACGCACATTTTGTCAGTTGAGGACCCTGAGGCCTGTCTCCTGCCTTGATTAAGTGGCTTGGAAGGGGATGAGCTCATTAGAAGGAGATGAAGGTAACTAGATGTACCCACTTTTCCCCAGATTAGAAGCTCACTGGTCAGGCAGTCTATAGGTGTTCTGTGCTTCCCCCTCCCATTTCTTGATAAATATTTCCAGCTGTGTTGGGGTGCAGGTCCCTCTTCTGGAGCACCTTCCATGGTGCATCCACTGTGCTGGGCTGATCACACTCTGTGTGAGAGTGTGAGGAATTGTTGCTGCTCTGATTGTGTGGTTTTCTCAATAAACCTCACTTTAGGCTTATACCATGTGTCACTAGGGGTGCATTATACCCCCCATACAATGGCAAGGTAGGGTTCAACTACCAACATATTGTATAGTTTTACCCAGCCCAAGTTACATTAATAGTGACAGAATAGGGGCATCCCCTTCATCATTAACTATTAGAATACTTCAACAAAAATATTTCCCTGGATGTTTGTATTTGTGCCTGATATTTCACTGTTAGAGATTTATGCAGTCAAGATTTTTTGAGTGCCTATTATATGCTAGGTATGTGCTAGGTACTGGAGATATAAAATCAAATAAATATAGCCTCTGTTTTGAAGAATTCTAGAGTTTAGAGACAGATGAGGAAGCTGGCACTGCAGGGTAAGTACTGGGGTAGAACTACACATGCAGTATCATGGGAAGGAAATAGATCTGGAAGTCAGGGACATCAGCAGAGGGAATAATGTCACGGAATGAGATCTTAAGATTAAGATGGAATTGGCCAGGTGAAAGGGAAAAAGGTGAGAGCGATGCTGCCCCTTTTCAGGAATTGGAAAGCCCCTCTCAGCTGCTGGAGATTGAGGGGATAGGTGTCCCTGGAAGAATGGAAAGTAGAGTGGAAAGATGGGGCTGGAGAGGTCGGAGCGCACAAGGGGGGCATGCGGGGCCTTGGACTCTATTCTGAGGACAAGAAGGAGCTTCTTACTGCTTTTAGACAGAAGAGGGACAAGAGGAGATTTGCCTTTTAGGAGTATCACACTAACTGTAGTGTGGAGAAGATTGGATTGGAAGGGGCTATTGTGGTCATCCAGGTGAGAGATGCTGGTGACCTTAATGAGGGTAGCAGCATGGCGCATGGAAAAACGTCAACATACTTTACCATGCTTTTCCATGTGAGCTCAGAATATTGTTTCCACCCTCATCCTCCACAAATCCCAGTGCACCCACTTCAAACACTGTGCTCCATCCTGCTGGTATTTATGGATGTCAGCTCTTCAGTGGTGTTGGGCATCTTGACTTTCTTTTTTCCCACAGTTTTCCCTGTCCCTAATGTCCTTTGTTGCCTTCTACATTTGGCAAACTAACTCCTAGTCATCTCTTTCAAAACCCTTCTCTCTATCTTCCTTGACTTTTCCAGGGAATATTGTATTCCTTTCTGCAAACTTCAATAGATTTTTTTTTATTTCAGCTTATTATGGGGGTACAAAAGTTCAGGTTATATATATTGTCCATGCCCCCCCAATCCCCCCGAGTCTGAGCTTCAAACGTTTCCATTCCCTAGACAGTGTATATCGCACTCATCATGTAGGTATGCACCCATCCCCTCCCCCACCCCATCCTCCCCAGTCAGAACTTCAAGCGTGTCCATTCCCCAGACAGTGGGCATCGCACTCATCAAGTAGGTATCTTTATTTCCTCTCCCACTATTGCCCATGCCTGTGTGCTTCTGTCTGCACCTCCAGATCTACCCTCATTCCCTCTGCTCTGCTGTTAGCCTGAATGGATCAGGTCAGCCTGATTGGATATCAGTGGACTCTCTTGACCTCTGGCTTCTGATTGGATTTGGCCACTGTCAGGAGAAGAGAGGAAATAAGGAGAATAAATTTGGGGCATTTATTCCCCTAGTTCCTTCTGTGGGGTTGCTCTGGGTTGGTTGCTTTCCACAACAAAGGTTACATCTAGTGATGTGCTGGTAAATGGTTAAAAACCAGTTTAGGGGGTGGGGAAGCCTTGATTTACAGTGTTTGCCAATTTCTGTGGTGTACATACTCTTATCCTGGCCAATTTCAAGTTGCTGATGTGATGTCACTCAGGGTACCGTCTGCTCTCTCAAGCTGGCTTGAGTCAGCTCCAGCACACCGCTGTTCTATTCCTTCCCTCCAGGTAATTGTATCTGCTCTTCCCCAGCTCTTAGATCTGTCTGTGCCACACTGTTTTTAGCCCTGGGACACTGCGCTATCTATATCCTGTGGTTTTCCTCACCATACCCATACCTTTGTACTAATAAATAGTCCCTTTATTAGATCCTCCTCAAATTGTCCAATTTGAGGCATTGTCTGTTTTCTGATGTGATCCTAATTGACTGACCAAGTTAACCTATTTAGAAATCAGTTGTTTAGAAATTTTTCCTCTTAATGTATTGTAAATATCTATAGTACAGGAATTATAATTTATTAATTTATGTATCTCCAGCACCTAGACAAACAAGAGAGTGGGAAAGCAAAGAAGGAACTAATTTTCTTTGAATATCTACTAGGCATAAGATATTGTGTCAGATACTCTAGAAATGTTCTCTCTTTGATCCTAAGAAAGCAACTTAATTCTAGGTACTATCATTTCCATTTTACAGATAAGGAAATTTGAGGATCAGAAAGATTAGGTAACTTTTCCAAGGTGACATAGTTAGGAAGTGGCTGAATTATGATTTGAACCTGTGTGTTTGGCTCCAAAGCCTACTCTTTTTTACACTGCTGCCTGATTTATTTTTAGTGAATGAATGGATGTTTCCGGCAACAGAGAAGACAGAGTGCCATCAGAGATGTCTGATAAGGGAATTTTTTCAGATGGGGAAGAGATGGAAGTCAGCTTCTTTCTAGTAGGTGACTTCCTACTACAAGTGATGTTCCTAATAATCTAGCAGTTTATGAAACATAAACTATCTTCTGTAAGCATTGCCATTGAACAGGGTATTATTATAACATTAGGCAATTCACATATTAGTCATAAATATGACACTTTTTATTATACTTTGATAAATTCGTATATGCTGTGGTCTAAAAGTGTCCCCCAAAGTTTACATCTTGGAAACTTGATCCCCAGTGTGGAAGTTTTGGGAGGTGGGACCTTTAAGAGGCCTTTAGATCACAGGAGCACTGCCCTCATGAATGGATTAGTGCTGCTGTTATGGAATTGGGTTCCTAATAAAAGCATGAGTTCAGCCCCCTCTTTTTCTCTCTCTCACCATCTCATGCCTTCTGCCATGTTATGGTGCAACAAGAGGATTCTTGCCAGATGTGCCCCTTGATCTTGGACTTCCCAACCTCCAGAACCATAAGCCAAAAAATGTCTGTCTGTTATAAATTACCCAGTCTGTGGTATTCTGTTATGGCAGCACATAATGGACTAAGACAATATCTTACAATAGTACTGGGCAGTTTCTAATCTTCTTAAGGATTAAAAGCAGCTTAATACTCTGGGATGGGGAATCATGTCTGTAGAGTTGCCTTAAATGATGGGGGAAACTGCAAGCATGGTCAAGAGAAATTTTGTAACAGAAAGCACTTCCCTCATCTCAAGCCTTGTGCTCTAGTCTTTCCATTTACAAGGTACTGGTGACCCTAGTCAAGACTTGGAAGGGTCTGTGGGAGAAGCCTTAAAAAAGGTCTGTAATATATTTCTGTTCTAACAGACCCTAAAGCAACTGGTATTTTGTTATAATAATGAAAAACATTTGCTGGAAAAATTGATGCTTGCTTTGGCAATTTCAGTTTGTTAAAATGCCATAAAAGGGAGCACAACAGGTCTAATGAGCCTGTTAGAAACCTGAGTTAGAAGACTTGAGTCTAGTTCTGGCTTTGTCACTTGCCTAGTTTTGTAATTGTAGGTAAGCCACTTAAATGCTTTGTGCCGCTATCTCTGTATAGGTGAAATGGGCAGTTGGATTACATTAAGGGCAGTTGGATTAAGTTATTTTCCTAGCTCTAACAGGTTTTTGAAATATTTAAGGATTTTTCTTTCTTTTTAGTAAAGACATTGGAATTTTTCTACATTTATTAACTACTATTTCTTTTCATTTCAGATGTATTTATTTTTTTATCTTTATAGTAATAATTTTGTTATTTAGTTACTCATTATATCTCTCTTTTTCATTATCTATCTATCATCTGTTTAGTATTTATCTATATACTTATAACTACTGAAGAGAAAAGTCTCCCAATGTCTAATGTAAGGAGGTAGGGACACAAAAATAAAACAATCCCTACATTATACTTCTGTTTAGCATTCAAGTCCTCAACATATGTTTTATATGTTTGTGCATGTATAATACATACACATGTGTGTATATATGCACATGTGTATATATACATACGTGTGTGCATCTTTATACATGTAAAAAATATCTATGTAGTGATGTTTGGGTAAATGTTTACCAGTCAGTTCTCCCAGAAAAAAAAAGCCCTGATTTATAGAATTTGCCAATTTCTATGATGTAACTATTCCCACCATGACCAATTTCAAGCTACTCAAGCTAAGTTACTGAACATGGAGCTGAGAAAATACACACAAATTGGCTCTTGCAAGCCAATGCAAGCTGGTTCCAGCACACAACTGTATATAAGCAGCCTATTGGGTGTTACTTCTGTCTTTCATGCTAAAATACCTATTTTAACATATATATTTGAGAACTGAATACTGAACATAAGACTAAGAACACAAAATGTGTTTTTTATTTGATTTCTGTTCATTGTGGTATTTACTTTGAATTATTTTTAATAGTTTTCTTTGTCACCTTCATGCCAAATACATACATACATACACAGGCATGTATATGCACATACACCCACCTAAATTCTGTTAATTTTTTTGATGATGTTTATGCATTATGTAATCATGTATAAGTGCCATAAGACATGCATAATAGACAATACTAAAATGTGGTGCAAATTTACTTTTTCCTGAGTTATCCTTTCAAATTTAAAGTCAGGAGAGTTTCCTCAAATATCTATATTTCTTAAGAGTTCTAAGCTTCTAAGCCTTTTCTCATGAGTCTATATTTGTACCCAATATTTTCACTGATTGTTTATCAAAGGAGTTAGGGCTGGAAAAATCTCCAAACCATTAGATCAACAAGTCTGAGAATGATATAAATTTGATAAACTCGGAAATCCAAAAAGCTGCACACAGTAATTTGGTATTTAGTCAATCATAGAAAGGCTACAATGCGTTAACTGTTGACTGAATGATGAACATCAAACACAGAGTGTAATTAACACAGACAGAAGCTTACTGCCAACAACAGTTTGAAACAATTTTAGTCCTCTATTTCCTGCCAACTTTGATATATAAAGAACCTTTCATTGCATGATTGAGAAAATTTGTTTTTGCATGGGGAATTCAGTTTGTACCCCCAAGAGCCTCCAGAACAGTGGCTCTCACAGGGTAGAAACTTAATGGGTATTTGTGGGATTGAACCAGATCTACATTTTTTTAATTGGTCCTCAGACACCACAATTCTTGTTAGTAAATTCTCATTGAATTTCATGAACCAGTAGTAATAAGTTCTCTGTGCCCCTGATGCAGTAAGTGAACCTTTACTAGGCTAGTGAGCATTTTCTAAGGGAGAAAACACAATGGTGAATACCCATCTCAATCAAAGGAAAACTTTTACAAAAATTGTTATTGGGAATTTGAAACATGTGCTGATCAAATGTGCAAGAAGGAATGAATATCAGCTCTCAGTTACCCATTACAAGTTAATCTGCTACAACCAGAACCATGCCTGCCATGTCTGCCCTGAGGCCCCACTAAGTCCTGAACAATCAGCTTGCTTCTTAGCTGAGAGCCAGTTAGAACTGGACTTAGAAAAGAATATGTGGCTGAGCAAGCTGCAGGTAGATGTGTGTGTGTATGTGTGTATGAGTGTGAATATAAAACATTAAAAATTGTGCGTCACTTTTCCACAGTGATAGAAATAATTGTTAGAACATAACTATTATCTGTTGCCCTTGATTTGTCTTTGGGCTACAATTCAAAGTTGTGACTGCTCATGTCTATTTCTCCAGCTCACCTCCTTCCAATTCCTTCCTTCTCCCCACAGATCAGTCATGCTGAATTACTTGCAGTTCCTCAAAGTAGTCAGGCTTCTTCACACCTATGTAGCCCATGAGCTGATCTTAGGCTTAATATCAGCCTTTTCCCATCCCGACATTCTCCCCCCAGCCCTAACTCATCTTGGTTTACTACTCTGACTCATTATTCTAAACCCAGTTCAGATATCTCTTCCTCAGGATGTCATGCTGGTTTGCATTGAGTGCCCATATTGTGAGGTCCATTGCATTCAGTAATACATTTATCAGTGTCTTTATGATAGTGTATTGTGGTTTTTGCTTATCTGCTTCTATGTCTCTTCTGTAGACTATAAGTTTCTTTAAGGAGAGATTCTTATAACTTTGTATTTTCAGGATCTAACACAGTACTTAGCAAATAGTAGGTACTCCATTAACGTTGAGTATTTCAATATACAAATAACAAAAATTAATGAATGAATGACTTATCAGCTGAGTATTCATATATTCAACTTGACTTGCTCTTATTAGTCAAAGCTTTTTTTTTTTTTAATTGTAACAGAAACACAACTTTAGGAAAATCAGGAATTTACCAGTTCAAATAACTGAGAGTCAAAGGAGAGGTGCAAACTCTGGGGATATTGGATCCAGGTCTCAGATGGTGCCATCAGAAATCTGTTTCTCTCCACATCTATTTATTTTTTCCTCTGGGGTGTTTTTATCCAGTGAGCTCTCTCCATGTTATTGGAAAAGATGGTCCTGTTAGCTGTAGGCCTATTAGTTCAGCACAACTCACAATTGCAGAAGTATACTGAATATCTACACCAGTCCACCTGAAATGACCATGGTTGGCTCTACCTGGGTTTGGCCCTCACCCTTGGACCAATAACTGTGCCCAGGTGATGGGGCATTCTGACTGGTCAGTTTGGGTCACATACAAGCACTCGTGGAAAGTAGGGTTTCTTAACTGAAAACTTCCTGGGAAGTAGTTCCTGGGGTTAGTTTTGCAAAAGGAAGTGATATGGGAAGTCAAATAGATAAAAGGTATCTGTACACTATTGTTGATTTTGCGATATGATCAAAATTTTAAAGGCCTGCCATGTGTCCAGGCCAGTTTAACTCCCTCATACATCTTTTCTAGGCCCGCTGAGATACACCAAAAGTGACCTAAAACAATGTCTGGAGAATGCTCAATTTTCAGGTACTTACATGCTTAACTTAGGTATATAATTCTATGCCTGTACCTTGCTCCTTACTCCTTCTTTTTATTTATTGCTTTTGAAAAAATAACTTTTTAATTTTAGAATAGTTTTAGATGTGTAGCAAGTTGCACAGACAGTACAGATAGGTCTCATATCACCCAATGCTCAGTTTTCCCTGTTGTTAACATCTTACATTACTGTGGTAGATTTGTCAGAGCTAAGGAACCAACATTGGTACATTAGTAATTAACCAATCTCCATAGTTTATTTGGATTTTGCTAATTTTTCCCTAATGTCCTTTTTGTGTTCCAGGATCCTATTCAAATTACCATGTTATGTTTAATTGCCACATCTTGTATGTCTTTTCCTGTCTGATGGTTTCTCAGGCTTTCCTTATTTTTGATGACCTTGATGTTTTTGAGGCATATTGGCCAAGTCTTTTGTAAAATGTCCCTCAAACTACATTTGTCTGATGTTTTTCTCATGATGAGACTGGGTTATTAGTTTAGGGGAGGAAGACCTCAGTGGTAAAGTGCCTTCTGGTCACAACCTATCAGGGGTACATACTAGTGACTTGACTTATCACTGCTGATGTTGACCGTGGCCACCTGGGTGAGGTAGTGTTTGCCAGGTTTCTGCACTGTCCGGTCACTATTTTCTCCCTCTTCCCATAGTCTACTCTTTGAAGCGAGTCACTAAGCAAAGCTCATACAAGAGTATGGGAGATTTGTTTCTTCCCCATTTACTTGTTTATTTACTCAATTGTTCATGGCTGTATGGACCCATGGATATTTATTTTATACTTTGGGTTATAATGCAGTACCATATCATTTACTTTGTTGCTGACATTCTTCCAACTTCAGAAATTGTGAGCTCTTTTGTTCAGCTCTTCCATCGCTTTAGCATGCTCCCAGCCTTTTGTATGTTGAGTAAAGTAAATAACTTCTTTACTTTACTTTTTGGCTCTACGAATGTATTCTCTGCCCCAGTCTTAGAATCAGCCATTTCTCCAGAGTTCCTTTTATTAAACATGGTATTAGAAACCAAAATCTGGGTGCTGATGGTGCTGTTGATACTGGGGTATTATTACATCTAGGCCCTCTCAGCAGAGAGAGCTAGGAAATATACTTGTATCTATGCATACTAACTCATTTCACTACTTCCTTTTAATGTCCTTTTTTACTTTCCTGGTATCATTTATTCATGTCTTTGCTTTATCATCCAGTTTGATGCACAATTTGTTGTCTCTTGCCTTCCAAATTTGGCTGTATTCTTAGTTATGCTTTTATTGCATTTTCTTGTTGATTCAGTGATTATGATATAAGAACAAATGTGTTCAGCTTGATCCAGCTTTTGGGATATTTACTGTGATCTGTCTTTGCAGACTACATGTTCCATCCAGGACTTACGGGTGACACTCGTATGCTGTAGGATATATAGACAAGGCTTTCTTTCTGGACTCTGTTTTGAGAAGCTTATAATCTAATTATGAAACTCTGTTTGAAAAAAATATGTATTCTGTCTGAATACCTATTTTAACTATTCAGCAAAGTGATAAAGGAAATATTTTGTGCCAGAGTGCTAGGTCAGTTTGCAAAAATTTCTAGAATTCTGCTTCTGCAAAGATGTTCATAAAATGTTCTTTGGAAATTATGCTGTTACTGGGAAAGAGGATGAGTTATTTGAAGGGATGAATGAAGAAGACCACCTCAGAGTTAGAAGTAGATTGAAGAAACTTTCTGATCTGGTATCTCTTTTTATTCCTTCCTTCCTTCTTTTATTTTTTCTTGTCTTTTCTCTTTTTTATTTTTGCTATAGTAATGAAAGGTATTTATGAAATAGTTGAGGGGAAATTTAAAACATCAAACCATGTTAAACAATGTGTGAGGAAGAAAGTGATGTTTGTTCTGGGAGAAACTCAATAGAAGTTAAAACCTCGAAGAATGAAGGAAGGAAATGAATGCTCATGTTCTTTATTTTTTATTTATTTCATTATGCTTTTAAATTTCAGAATATTACTGGAGTACAAATATTTTGGTTACATGGATTGCTTTTGTACTGTTTGAGTCAAAGTTATAAGTGTGTCCATCATCCACATAGTGTATATTGTACCCCTTAGATATGATTTCACCCATACTCTCGTGCCCCCTCCCACCTGCATGATTTCCATTGAGTTTTACTTCCATCTGTGCACGTGAGTGCTGACCAGTTAGTTGCAGTTTAATAGTGAGTACAAGTGGTGTTTTTTGTTTTTCCATTCTTTAGATATTTCACTTAGGAGAATGGTCTCCAGTTCCATTCAGATTGTTGCAAAAGGTATTAATTCATTTTTTTATGGCTGAGTAGTACTCCATGGTATACATATACCACATTTTATTAATTCACTCATGAATTGATGGGCATTTGTGTTGATTCTGTATCTTTGCAACTGTGAATTGTGCTACAATACATATGCTAGTCCAGGTGTCTTTTTGATAAAATGATTTTTTTCTTTTGGGTAAATACCCAGTAGTGTGATTCCTGGATCAAATGGTATGTCTACTTTTAGTTCTTTTAGGAATCTCCATACTATTTTCCATAGAGGTTGCACTAGTTTGCAATCCCACCAACAATGTATAAATGTTCCTTTCTCTCTGCATCCACACCAGCATCTATTGTTTTTGGACTTTTTAATAAAAGCCATTCTCATTGGAGTTAAGTGATATCTCATTGTGGTTTGGATTTGCATTTCTCTAATGATTAATGATGTTGAGCATTTTTTCATACGTTTGTAGGCCATTGGTCTATCTCCTTTTGAAAAGCTTTTGTTCATGTCTTTTACCTACTTTTTAAGGGGGTTGTTTGATTTTTTTCTTGCTGATTTGCTTGAGCTCTTTGTAGATTATGGTTATTAGCCCTTTATTGAATGTATAGCATGCAAATATTTTCTCCCATTCTGTAGGTTGTCTATTCGCTCTGTTGATAATTTCCCTGGCTATGCAGAAGCTTTTTAATTTAATCAAGCCCCATTTATTTATTTTGTTGTTGCTGTGATTACCCTTGGGGTCTTAGTCATGAGTCATAAATTCTTTGCCCAGGCTGATATCTAGAAGAGTTTTTCCAATATTTTCTTCTAGAATTCTTATAATTTTGTGTCTTAGATTTAAGTGTGTGATCCATCTTGAATTAATTTTTGTGAGTAGTGAGATATGGATCCCATTTCAATCTTCCATGTGTGGCTATCAAATTGTCCCATTTACTGAATAGGGATTCTTTTCACTGGTGTATATTGCTGTCTGCTATGTCGAAGATCAGATGGCAATATGTGGATAGTTTTATATCTGGGTTCTCTGTTCTGTTCTGTTGGTCTATGTCTCTATTTTTGTGCCAGTACCATACTGTTTTGGTTATTATATCCTTGTAGTATAGCTTAAAGTCTGGTAAAGTGATACCTTCAGATTTGCTCCTTTTGCTTAAGGTTGCTTTGGTTATTTGGGCTCTTTTATGGTTCCAAATGAAGCATAGAATTGTTTTTTCTAGATCTGTGAAAAATGATGTTGGTATTTTGATAGGGATTGCATTGAATCTGTAGATCACTTAGGTAGTACGGACATTTTAACAATGTTGATTCTGTGGATCCATGAGTGTGGTATGTTTTTCCATTTGTTTACACCATCTGCAATTTCCTTCCTCAGTGATTCTTAGTTCTCTTTGTAGAGATCTTTTACCTACTTGGTTAAATATATCCCTAGGTATTTTGTTTTCTGTATTTTGTTTTCTGTATAAGTACCGCGAGCTAACCGATTGTGCCACTGGAGCTCCTGTATTTTGTTTTCTTTGTAGCTGTTGTGAAAAGTATTGAGTCTTTGATTTGACTCTCAGCTTGACTGTTGTTGGTGTATAGAAATACCACTGATTTGTGTACATTGATTTCATAACCTGAGACTTTGCTAAATCTATTTATCAATTCCAGGAGTCTCTAGGCAGAATCTTTGGGGTTTTCTAGATGTAAGATCATATCATCAGCAAAGAGCAATAGTTTGATCTTCTCTTTCCTTATTTGGATATCCTTGATTTCCTTCTCTTGCCTGATTGCTCTGGCTAGGACTTCTAGCACTATGTTGAATAAAAGTGGTGACAGTAGACACCCTTGTCTTGTTCCTGTTCTGAGTGGGTATACTTTTGACTTTTCCACATTCAGTATGATGTTGGCTGTGGGTTTTTCATATATAGCTTTAATAATTTTGAGATATGTCCCATCTATGCCTATTTTGTTAAGAGTTTTTGTAATAAAATGGTGCTGAATGCTTTTTCTGTATCTATTGAGATGATCATATGATCTTCATTTTTGCTTCTGTTTATGTGATGAATCACATTTATGGATTTACATATGTTGAACCATCCTTGCATCACTGGAATGAAGCCCACTTGGTCATGGTGGAATATGTTTTTGATGTGCTGCTGAATTCAGTTTGCTAGAATTTTATTGAGGATTTTTGTGTCCATATTCATGAGGGATATTGGTGTATAGTTTTCTTTTTTTGTTGAGTCCTTTCCTAGCTTTGGTATGAAGTTGATACTGGCTTCATAGAATGAGTTGGGGAGAATTCCTTCCTTCTCGATGTTATGAAATAATTTCTGTAGTGTGGGTATCAATTCTTCTTTGTAGGTATGATAAAATTTGGCTGTGAAATCATCTGGTACAAGACTTTTTTTTTTGTTGGAACATTTTTTATTTCTGCTTCAATTTCATTGTTCATAGATGAGACCAGGGGTTCAGGAGTTCTATTTCTTCCTGATTGAGCCTTGGGAGGTTGTGTGTTTCCAGGAATTTGTCCGTTTCCTCAACGTTTTTGAGTTTATGTGCATAGAGATTTTTTTAAAGTATTCACAGATGATATTTTTTTATCTCTGTGGTATCAGTTGTAATATCTCCTTTTTCATTTCTGATTGAGCTTATTTGGGTCCTTTCTTTTCTACTTCTGGTTAATCTACCAGAAAGTCTATCAATTTTATTTATCTTTTCAAAGAATCACCTTTATGTTTCATTAATCATCTGTTTTTTTTTTTTTTTGGCTTCATTTAGCAGAATTCATTCTGCTCTGACCTTAGTTATTGCTTTTCTTCTTGCTGGGTTTGGGTTTGGTTTGCTCTTCCTTTTCTAGTTTCTTGAGATGATTCATTAGACTGTTGATTTGTGATCTTTCTATCTTTTTGATGTAGGCATTTAAGGTTATAAATTTTCCCCTTAGGACTGCTTTTGCTGAATCTCACAGATTTTGATAACTTGTGTCACCTTTGTCATTTAGTTCAAGAATCTTTTAATTTCCTCCTTGACCCAATAATGGTTCAGTAGTAGGCTGTTTAATTTCCATGACTCTGTGTACAATTGAGTGTTTCTGTTGGAGTTCATTTCTAATTTTATTCCACTGTGATCTGAGAAGATACATGGTATAATTTAAATTTTTTAAAATTTGTTGGGACATGTTTTGTGGCCTAAGGTGTGCTCTATCTTAGGGAATGTTCCATGTGCTGATGAGAAGAATGTATATTCAGTAGTTTTTGGGTAGAATGTTTTGTAAATGCCTGTTAGGCCCATTTACTCAAGAGTTCCATATATGTCCAGTGTTTCTTTATTTCTTTTCTTTGTGAAGGATCTGTCTGGTTCTGTCAGTGGGGTGTTGAACTCCCTGGAAATTACAATGGTGCTGTTTATCTCTTTGTTTAGATCTAGTAGGGTTTGCTTTATGAATCTGGGCACATCTGTGTTAGTGCATAAATATAGGATTAGTATGTCTTCTTGATAAATTGCTCCCTTTACCATTATATAATGACCCTCTTTGTTTTTCTTTGCTATTGTTTATTTGAAGTCTATGTTATCTGATATGAGAATGGCTACACCTGCTTCCTTTTGATTTCCATTTGCATGGAATATTTTGTTCCATTCCTTTACCTTGAGTTTGAATGTATTCTTGTGGGTTAGATGTGTTTCCTGGAGACAGCAGATACTTTGCTTATATTTTTTATACAATTAGCCAACCTATGTCTCTTGAGTGGGGAATCAAGCCGTTCTCACTTATTGTATGGATTGATAAGTGGGATATGTTTCTGTTCATCTTGTTGAGAGGAATCTTGTTTCTTTGCTTTACCTCTTGAGCCATTGTTTTATATGGACTCTGAGGTATAGCTTTTGGGTAATTTTATGCTGATGGGTTTCTGTTGTGCTGATCAATGTTTAATGCAGGTCTGAGTACTTCCTGCAGGGCAGGTCTGCCCACACTCTTATAAGATGCAGGCAAATAGTTCAATACTGAATATAGCCTCAGGTATCCAATCCTCAGGAGTAGGAATCAGCAGTGCTCTGGCTTGAAGAAAAGTTTCAGGTTATATTTTCATAGGTCTGGAGGACAAAACTAGAATTAGGTCATGTGGTTTCTGTGTAGGGTGAAGTGTAGAGAGCAGATTATTTCCTTAAATTTTAGCACAAATTTATTTGTTGTATTATCTTAAAGTAAATGAAAAATTAGTAGGCTGTACTTGTTTTATATTGCCATTATCATATTTCATCATACATATTTTCTAGAAAAAATATGACTAGAACATAATCTATACTCTTATCTATGCTTCTTGGTGAAGGGCTGGTTTATTTTAGTCATTTATGAACTCAGTCATCAATCATTTGTTGAGCACTAATGAGTCAGATGTGATTCAAGGCCTTGAATATACAGTTTTGTGTCGGCTACAGTCTATATTACTACCCCTAGCTTCCAAGCTTTTAGAATCTAAAGGAGACCAATGTGTATAGAATAAAACGTTATGATGGCAGGTATGATAGAGGGAAGCCAGAGGGACAGAAGAAGGGAAAAATTAATCCATTCCATTTTGGCATCTCCCCCATGGCAGGGGCAGTGCTTGAGAGAGAAACCAAAAGCTGTTCTAGCAAATCCTATAAACTCAAACCCATCAAAACAAGGGGCAGAGGATTCTGGAATGCTCTCTCCCCTTTACACTTGCTCTCTCATCCTTCCCTCCTCACTCTCTTTCTGCCCCTCACCAGCTGAGCAGAGGTCAGAGGCTTCAAGATTTGAGGTATTAACACAAATCGAGCACTGTATAAATTCTCTTCAAGGGGGAATCTTGAGTTAGATTCCATGATCAGGGAATGAAAATGGATCAGGATTCTAGAATTTAAGATGCGCTGGGTGTGGGGAATGGGGATGGGGTGAGGTATACCAGAAAGGGAAGAGTCAAAAATGATCCAAGTTACCAGCCTGGTGATGGGAATGAGTGATACCAGGCTGAAAATACTAAAATTGACAGACATCAGAGTATAGCAGTCATTTGATACAGGTAGCATAGCCAGATGGCATGGATTCAAATCTCTGCATAAGTTATTAACCTTTCTGTTCCTCCATTTCCCTATTTGTAAGGTGGGGAGGATAATTGTTATACCTACCTTATGTGATGATTATCTGAGTTAATACATGTAAGATCCTTAGAACAGTGCTGGCTACATAGTCAGTGTCATATAATAAAACATTGGTGAGAATTATTTTTATGTATTGAACACCTTCTACATGCAAGATACTCTACGAAATACTAGGAACAACCAAAGATGTTCCAGGTATGGTTCCTCCCAAAATCTTTACCAGCAAGTACTTCTAGCTCCTTTCCACCCCACACCTTTTAATAATCCATTTTTTTTTTGCTGACCCTTGAAGAAAATAATATATCCTTTTTCCGTATATGTCTTCCTATAGATCAACATTTTCTATTAGGCACCACATCTTCTGGCTACTCATTAAGCTAGGAAGTACCCTTAACTGTGTGAAAATATTGACTTGCAGTAGAAACCTGATCTAATGCAATGGTACTTGGATAATGAAGAACATGGTTTACTATGCCCAGAAGGAAGTGAGGTATTTCTATACCATTTTCCAAAAGCAATATCTTCAGACACTCTGAGGGTCGTTAATTATGATTGCCAATTGTTAAACAAAACTAACAAAAACCTGCTGCACACATAAAAACAGCCATTTAGACTATAATGTGAACAGATCTGCCATGATATAGCATTTAAAAAATGAGCTATTTTGATTGAACATACTGTTAGAAAATAATGAAAAAATGCTGATGATTTAATCCAAAAATAGCAGTCACTCATTACTTGCCTGAATTTATAAGCTGGGGTTGAAAGTGCAGAACTGTTGATAAGCTTAATGTTCTAGTTGTGAGTCTGTTGGCTGATCAATTAACTACTCTTTCTTCTGTGGTAAAAGAGTAAAAGGTAAAATTATCATGTTTCCTGTTTCTCAAGAATACTACGAAATTAAAGAAGAGAATCTGTCAGAAATTCTCTGAGACCTCAGGTGCCAATGGGTTTCAAAATAACACTTCAGTATCTGGGTTAGTAAACTAAAAGTGTACTCATTGCCATGTTAAAAAGTACACATTGCTGCGCTACATATGCTAAAGAAAGAATCTAGAAAACAGCTTTTAGCTTCAGGTAAAAATGTGTGTTTTTTAACAGTTAACAAAAATTAGAAAATTATGGCCAGGTGCTGTGGCTCACACCAGGAGTTTGAGACCAGCCTGGGCAACATAGTGGGAGCCTGGCTCTACAAAAAGAAATAGAAAATTTTGATTGGTCATAATTCCAAATTAGTGACAAAAAAGATGCTTGGGAATCTGAAATAGAAAAAAATGGTTGTATTTTAATGTTATCAAGATGCTTTAAAAATAGAAATACCAACACAAAGTTTTCTCATGGCTCTCTTGATCTCACAAAAAAGAAATCCAAACTATTTCCTTTTGTCAAGGTTAGTTTTGAGGTCCGATCTTTTAGAAATTTGATATTGCATGAGGAAATCTTACTGACTTCTCCTATCCCTGAACTCTCCTTGCTTCTTATAAAGACTTTCAGAGGGGTTAGTTTCAAAATTAATCTATGCATTTGAGGGCAGTTGGGCCTTCTGCGCTTGAACAGTTAAGTGAATACTATTAAAAAAAGGCTCCACATTAGTAACTTGGAAGAACCAGAGTGAATGAGCTACTTTTCAGAACCTGCATGACAATTTTGAAAATTAAACCCAGTTAATAGAAAAAAATGCTAAATCAATGGCCATAAAATTTAATGGGTTTATAGCAGCCTTAACACAGTAGGACTGAATTATCATGTTAATTTAATTTCCATTTCTAAATGAACCAGAAGGCACAATAAAGGTCAATTAACCAGCTACCTTCCCTGTCTTCTTTTTCTTTTACTGCTGGTTTTAAATCACATTCAGCCCCAAAGCACTCACACTGCTTCTGGAAACTCATTAGTTTTTCTTGAAATTAAAACAAAAAAGAAAAAAAAGAAGAAACAAAAACTAACAACTAACCATGTGCTGAGTGAGAACAACCACTGAGTATGTTCCACAATTATGGGGATATATGTATTCAGTGAAAAATCTTTACCCTTGTCACATTGAGGCTACAAACTCAGTCACACCAAGCCTAAGGAAACACACAAGTTAAAGGTCTCAATTATAGTGTGTACCAAGTGTTCATCTACAGTGAAAAGGCTGTGTGTGCTACTCTTAATGTTTATGAGGCAAATAAGGAAGGGAACTCCATCTGTGTAATGTGGGTCCATTGTTCATACAGTGAGAACCTCAAGCTTTGCACAGACTGCATTTTTAGCATTGAAATGTATCACTTTATCTTAATAGGTTTTAAAAAAATCACTTAAAAATTTACTTAATAAAGGAAAAAAAAAGGTCATTTCTCTCTCCTTCACCAACAAAAAAATTCAGTCCTTGTTTTGAGTGCAATTAGTTTATTGTGGCAATGGATTGCCTGTAATTTGATCCAATGTGGATCAAAATTTTCAAATCTTGTCGTGTTTTCTAATGTTACAAACAACATCAGGGGACTAAGTCAGTGAGCAAAAACTATTTTTACTTTACAAAATCTTTAGACACTAATATTGGTTTCTAATTCTAATGTTTTCTATAGTTTGAACAGTGATTTGGAGATATTGCAGAAAAGATAGGAATTTTGATTTCAATTGGTTAGGAACTTCTCTAAAACAAAATAAATAATGTATGTAAAGTATCTTACACCAGGTAAATTTCAATGAATGTTAACCTTCTTTCTCTTTCTCCTCTTCAGTATAAAGTAGAAAAATTAATTATTCATTGTTTTAAGTTTACTTGTTTGGAATTATTTCGTAGGATTATAGAACTTTAAGAGAACAATGACTTTAATATTAGATCATTAAATATGAAATGTCTGATTTCGACTCAAAGGTTTAGTTTATTCTATCTCAAACAAGAAGCAGTACAATCAGAGTCAGTGCCTAAACTGTCAACAAAGTTTTGCCGTATTAATGGTAGTTTGTTTATGCCAGTGGCGAAGAAGCCTGGAGAGGGACTGGCAATAAAATCATGAAAGGCATTTTCCACAGCTTGTTGAGAATTGAATATTTTTCCTTGTAAGAAGTGGTCCAAAGCCTGGAAGAAGTGGTAGTCAGCTGGTGCAAGGCCTACTGAATATGATGGATAACAGAGAGTTTCCAAGTCCAGCCTCTGTATTTTGAGCAGCATTGTTTGTGCACATGTGGTTGAGCGTTGTCTTGCAAGAGGATTGGCCTGTCACTATTGACCAATATCGGCTGCTTAATCACAAGCATCCTCATCATTTCGTCCATTTGGCTGCAGTAGACATCCGCTGTAATAGATTGACTGGGTTTCATGAAGCTGTAGTGGAAAATACCAGAGCTGGGATACCAAACAGATACCATTAGCTTTTTTGGATGAATATTCGGTTTTGAACTGTGTTTTGGCACTTCATCTTTATTCAACCATTGTGCCAAATGCTTGTGATTGTCAAAAAGAATTCATTTTTCATCACACATAACAATATAGTCTAGAAATGTTTCGCCTTTATGTGGTGACAGCAAAGAAAGGCAAGCATCGAGATGATTTCTCTTCTGATGCTTATTTAATTCATGCGATACCCATCTATCCAGCATCTTTACCTGCCAATTTGTTTCAAATGGTTTAATATTGTTGGAAAAGTAATGTAAATCTTGCTGCTAATTCATGCACAGGTTGAGATGGATTCGCTTCCACTACAGCTTTCAGCTTATCATTATCCACCTTGGTCTGAGGCTGCCCATATGTTTTTAAGATTAAAATCATCAGAACAGAACTTCTCAAACCATTGACTTACTGTGCATTCATGAGCCACATCCTTCCAAACACTTCATTGATATTTCCAGCTGTCTGTGCCACATTTGTTCCATGATGGAATTCATATTCAAAAGTAACACAAACTTTTGACTTATCCATGGTTTCACAAAAATTGCTCCTAAGGAAATATTTGGAAGATAATCACAAACCAAACTGTGTGTTTGAAAGAATGAGGATGTACCTTCACAATAAAAATAAAACAAGAAGTGTCAAAGTGGAATGTCAGCAATATCAGCTGTCAAATTTAGTACTTAAGGAAATCGGACATTTCATACTTAGTAACCTTTACTATCTTTCTTTATCCAGTTCTTGTAACAAAGGTATTGAACTTAAGTGTAAGTGTTTAGAATCAGAAGTATAAGGGTTTTATAATATGGCCAAAATCTATTTTTTTCAAATAAAAAATTGAATTTACCTTTCCTTTAATAAAATAAAATCTGTCCCCTTTCCTTCCCTTCACACCTAAGCTTTTATCTCTCTATCAACCAACCTATCTATATCTATCTATCAAAGACAAAAGTAGAATTTAATGGTCTCATGACTATTTCCGGACTCAAGTGAAAAAAGCATTGCATGAAGAATTATAAAAGTAGGAGTATACACTCACAATGTATAGATTTGGCGACTAAATATGTACTCTTGATGGAAGGGGTGAAGTGTGGAGAAAGGGGATACTTGGCCAAAGGGCATAAAGTTTTCCTCAGAGTAATAAGTTCTGGTGATGGAACATACAGCATGGTGACTGTAGTTAATAACAATGTATTACATATTTCAAAATAGATTTTAAATGTTGTCACTACAAAGAAATGATCAATATTTGAGGGGATGGATATGTTAATTAGCCTGATTTGATCATTCCACAATATATACATGTAACAAAACATCACATTGTACCCCATACATATATACAATTATTATTTGTCAATTAAAAAGAAAACAAAACAAAAAAATTAAAAAATATATACTCACATGTGATTGGTTTTGAGAGACATCTTTTTTCTCTGCAAACTTTTAGTCTAGTGATACCATCAACCTTTCTAAAAATTGCAATATATTTGACCCACTTTTACAGTTCCTGTAAAAGAACAGAAGAAATAGAAATTTTGTGACTGAAATTTTTTAAACACCAAAACTATCTAGATGGTTTTGTTAACGGCACGTGTGCAGTGAGCAGAGTGTGTCAGAAATGGACGAGATTCGCTGTGCTGTCACTCCTGGCCTTTCTTCAGACTGACATTGGGTTGCACATGTGACACACCCATTCAGTGGCCTGCGCAGTGGCTCTCAGTGAATGCTGGTCTACTCCCCTCTCCTCTCCACCACAACAGGGCTTTCTGTGAGCTCCAGAGTGGGATTCTGGGAGTAGGTGTGAGCCAAGTGCCTGCAGTGGCCTCTTGCCACTTGCTAACGGTTTTCTACAATTGACAAGGACACTCTGATACAATGGGTTCTTAAAAAGTATTGCTGACTAACAGAGTGAAATAATAGGATATATCATATCATACCATATCATGTCATGATTTTGCCTCTGCCCCCCGCCATTTTTTAAGAGTGAAGAGGTTGTTTTTGAACATTAGGCTATTGTGTTATTGTGTCATGAATTATATCACAGAACTGTTGATATGAGTTAGCCGCTAGAATCACTGCAGTGGCTGGACTTTGACTGACCATGTGCAGACAGAGACCATAAAGGAGCAGTATGGGTACATGGTAGGATAAGTAAGAGGAAGAGAAAGGAGAAAAATGATAGCAGAAGGAAGAATGAAAGATGGAGAAGATAAGAACAGGAGAAAGCTGTGGCAGTGCATGCCCTTCCTGACTGTGTTCATGAGGCCGAACTACCCATTCCCACCATTCCCAGGTTGCAAAGCTCTGTGTACACACACACACACACACACACACACACACACTCTACTATTGACCTGCTAGCATCACTGCTGGTATTACTTGCTATGTCACGGTCAGATCCAAAGATTATTCAATTTGGAACTTTCTATCTTGAGGGTTTTGAGGAACTTTCTTCCATGTGAGAGGCAAACTAGTATCTCTCCCAAGCATTATCCAATATTCCATAAGCCCTTATCTTCCAGGAGTTGTCTTATCAGAATCTATGACTGAATTTTATAGCTTTTCTGTCATCTGGGCCCTGGTTTTCTCAGTGGGGAAAGAAGGAGTTTGACCTTGATCTTGAAGAAACACCTAGCTCCAACATTCTGTGGTTCTCTGAAGCCCCATTTCAAGTGTGGGGCAAAATTGCAAGGCAGGATCAAAATCCTTCAGCTTTCTCTTTTTCCTGCAATTCATCTCTCTTTTCTAAGTTAATTAATAAAAGAGCTGATTTTTCCTAGGAAACTGTGTGTGTGTGTGTGTGTGTACATACATATGCACATGCACATTTATATATACATCTATTATGTGTGCATATATATTCTACAATATTTTAAAATTTTAGTAATGATGTTTAGCACTTTAAAGGAAAAATTTGAATGTCATCTAAAGAAAAAGACAATAAAAAGAGAAAAAGAAGTCTGTTTCCTGACCTCTAAAATGTTTGGACTATCAGTTTCATTCTTTTATTGAGATGGGTCTAGTGTATGTATAGATATGTGTTTGTTTTTGGCCTCAGCCTGTCGTGAAAACTGGAGAAAAATGGTACTCATTACCCACTAGGAAACATCTGTCCATTTTCGTAGCACAGTGCATATACATTTTTAGTGACAATATTTTATATTACACTCAGACCTCCCCAAGAGAACCTAAGACATCACACTGGGTGGGGGGGCGGGGGAGTTTGATGCATTATATAAAATGGGCCAAGCTGCAGAGTGGTAAAGAAAAATACAAATTTGGTACTTAGCAGGATTTTCTTTAACTTATTAAAAATGTTTGCTAAGAATGTAGTGGTAGGAACATTCTTGGGGTTGTTTACATTTTTTTTTGGTTTTTACTTTTGGAATGAATGAATAAATACTTGATGCTAATACAGCCCAGTGGGTGTCCTTTCTTCACAGTATAGAGGCTGTCAGGAGAACAAAACAGAGCCAGGACAGCAGCAGAAGGGCCCTTCTGTGCGGGAACAAGAGCCATTCAGCTCCCTCTGGGCTCCCTCCCATCATGTCCACGGGCAGCCAGAGAGGGACACAGGTGACAACTCTGGGCCTAATGGCCCTGTCTCTATTTTTATTTCTCAGCTGGGGGTTGAATGTTCTCATTTTATAGTCACTTGTCCTTTTCAACTCTGAGAAGAGAGATGTTTTTTCCCTCCCCCAACTCTATTATTTATAGTTCTTGTTCTTTGTTTCACAAGAAAAAGAAAAACAAAGCCCCAAGATTCTCCGAGAAGTTTCTTATACTGAGAAAACTGCGTGTGAAGGTAGTTACACACTGCAGGAGGTGGTTCAGTCTGCCTGCTCTCTGGCCAGCCTATTGCATCAGGCAGGTATGCAGTTGGCTCAGTTAGGTAGGGGAAGATGAGTGTGATGTGCCTGAAAAAGAAGTAAATAATCCTTAACCCTCTGGGCGCCAACCCAGGCTCTGCACTGCTGTCAGCGAGAGGGTGGCTGGTACTCTCATTCTTGCAACCACTCACTGTTTGTTCACGTATCCACTGCATCAATATGCATGTGATGAGCTTTCCTTTCCGTGTCAGGCACGGATGCCAGGTATGTAAACTGAAATAGGTCTACCCATGGAAGACACAATAATGAGCGCTTTCATTTATCAAAGTTTACGATTTGTCAGTCATTGTGCATCATATCATTTAATGTTCTTTATGACCCCATTTTTCATATTAGGAAACTGAGACTCTGAGACTCTAAGGGGCTTGGTCAGGATCACATAGCTAGTAAGTGATGGAGCCAGATTTGAATTTGAACCATTTTACTCTAGCACTTCCTATGAAGAGATCACTGCACTAGACAAGAGGCATGCATGGGGCCTGGGGAACCAGAGAAGAGGAATTCAGTCCACCTTTGAGGTTCACAGGAGGCATTTTGGAGGTAGTGGTCCTTGAGTTTAATGTTAAACCATGGACCTAAAATAGCGTATTGAAGTTCTATTGGAGATTCTAGGCAGAAGGGATAACTTGTGAAAACAAGCGTGTGTGTGAGGAATTGCAAGTGCTTTGGTGTTTCCAAACCATCACATGAAAGGCAAGGAGTGGTGGGAAGTGAGCCTGGAGAGGTGGGGGGTGCAGACCATGGCAGATCTCTTAGGCTCTATAATGCCAAATGATGAGCTTGGAGGCTGTGCAGTGGTTGAGGAGAAATGTGGCTGGAGCTGGACATGGCAGGCGCAGTAGGGTGGAAGGAGGGAAGAGACAGAAGACTTGATGATTAATTGGGAAGGAATGAGAGAGATGGAAAAGTTACAGGATGCCTTCCAGACTTCCATTAATAGCTTTGAGACTGGATGGATGGGAAGGGCAGCCATTGATACAGAAGACCCAGGAGAACTGGGTTAGGTGAAGGGTGCTGAGCAGTTTTATTCTTCACCAGTATACAGTTATAACCACATATTATTAAATTTTTCTATAGCAGGTTAAAATGCATGGACTTCATGCTTGCTATGATTTATAGTTCATTATTAACTTATAATTTCATAAATTAAAAACAAGTTTCTTGCCTGGGGGAAATGAAACATATTTGCTATAATCCCCAAAATCAAAGAGTAAGTAAGCCATAATTTTATGAGTACTAACCATAATAACAACCACTTATTGGGCACACATATGGTCCAGGTATTGTTCTGTGTACTTTGCCTACATTAATTCCATTTCTTTTGCCTCTGGGATTTTTGTTTGAAAATCTAAGTGGCAGCCACCCTGGGGTTCCCTCATGTCCTGCTGTGGGTGGAGACCCAGTGGTGTGAGTCTACCAGGGGTGAGTTTGAGCATACTTGCTATGATTTATGGTTAATTATTAACTTACAATTGTGCACACCCGTGGCCTTGTGACTGAGACCCAGGAAGGCAGCTTTGTGGTAAATCAGAGAAGCCTGATTCACTACAAGCTGCACAATGATGGAACTTATACTTTCGTTGAACTGTATGGGTTTGTATTCCAGCAACACCAGTTAGAAACTTTGTCATCAGCAGATGTTCGTAGAAGCATGATTCATAATAGTTAAAAACTAGAAATAACCTAAATGTCCATCAACTGACAGACAGAAAAAATTGATAGACATTTAACTGAGTGCTACTTGACATTAAAAAGGAAGAGACTACTGATATGTGCTACTTCATGGACGAACCTCACAAACATTATGCTAAGTGAAGGAAGTCAAACACAAGAGAGATCACATATTGTATGATTCCATCTATAGAGAATGTTCAGAAAAGGCAAGTTTATAGAAAGAGAAAGTAGACTAGTGGTTGCCTAAGCCTGGGGTGGGAACAGAGATTAACTATAAATGGGCATGAAGGCTCTTATTGATGTAAAATGTTCTTAAACTGATTTATGGTGATGGCTGCAACCATTTGGTGAAGTTACTAAAAATTATTTAATCGTACACATAAAATGGATGAATTTTATAGATACAATATACCTAAATAAAGCTTTTCTTTTTTTTTAATTAGAAGAGGCTATGTGACCTTGATTAAGTCACCAAATACCTTTTTGGTTCACTTTTCTTATCTGTAATTGAGAATTGAGGTGGTCGATTTTTAGAGATTTTTAGTCTTATTTAATCTCTAGCAGCACTTGCCTCAGTTTACCATTTATTCCTCCCACCACTTGACCTCTGTTCACTTTTTTTTTGAAATGCTTTCTTCACTTGATTTCTCTTACACTGAACTCTTCTGATATTTTTTTCCACAATGAAGGCTGGAGTTGGGTTCTCCTTGAGTGCTGGGACCAGCTCAATTGTTTCACTCTGCAATAAATTGTTTATCTCAAAGCCTGTGGCATTCACCCTCATTCAGACTTTGCTGCTTCTGATGCTGGGATTTCTAGGGCTTCTGCCTGGAATGTTCTGGAACTTGTTTGGGTTATTTCTCTGACACTCGAATATCACTTCAGATATTTTTAAATCTCAGTGGGGCATTGTTATCAATCCTTTCCCACCAATTTATTCCCAGAAGTCTTCCTTGTTCAGTTTTGCTAGAGACATCCTCTCCTGTTATTCTAGTTCAAGTACAAATTTATTTTTATTTTTATATTTTTGCTGTTAATAGGATTTTGTGAGGGGAGTTAATTGGATTCTGTATGTTGAGATCCCATTCAGGACTGCAGGGCTTATTCCTCCACCTGTCCAAGGTCAGCCCCTTCCTGGGGGAGCCTTCATCCAGTGACTCATTGACACATAGCTCAACCTTCTCACCAAACCTCGTACAACTCTGAAGGACCCCCAGCCTCAGATCTTCCTATGGGGCTGGCAGAGGCCTTCAGTGAGAATCCATTCAGCCTAGCTTCTCCCTCTGTCCATCTTTGCGTTCTGCCCTTCCCTTGCACAGGGTTGATCCCAAGAGTACTCCCTAATAAACCTCCATGTTAACCTCCCTCTCAGAGTCTGCTTCTGGAAGAGCCCAAACTGTGACAGAAGACATGTGAAAACATGTGTTCTTATACAGACACTTTGAAGGCTTTTTCATGCTTTTTATGTTGCTTATTTTGAGATCATAGACCTTTTTCATAAGATAATGAAATGAAGGTGATTTCCGTCTCTAATACCAATTCGCTCGTCTTGGCTTTACATCAGAGACATCAAGCTAAGTCTGGTTCCTGACTCTCTCCCCCTCCTCTCCCCACAGTTGGTAGTATGTGACCCTTAGTTAAGAACTCAGTTTCCCCTTTCCCAGGGCCAAACCTGATTCCAAGTGGAAAACTCTTAGCAGTTTGTGTTAAGTCAGGGTCTCCTAAGACGAAGATGCGTATGGATGTGATTTGTTATGGAAGTGTTCCAAGAAGGAAGGGAGAGGGAGAAGCAGGACAGGGAAGGGAGGGAAGCCAAGCAAGGGTAAGATCTCAGGCACAGTGCCTTGAAGAGTAGCTTTGCCCGATCTGAGAACTTTAGGGTATAACTTACATAATCATGCATAGCTTTAACGATGGAGATATACGTTGTTAGGCAATTTCATCATTATGTGGCATTGTAGAGTGTACTTATACAAACCTAGATGGCATAGCCTACTACACACCCAGGCTATATGGCATAGCCTATTGCTCCTACATTACAAACCTGTATAGCATGTTACGATACTAAATACTGTAGGAAATTGTAACACAATGGTAAGTATTTGTGTATCTAAACATAGAAAAAGTACAGTATAAAAGATAAAAAGTGGCACACCTGCCTAGGGCAGCCTCATTTTAGTCTAATGGGACCATCTTCATATATGCTGTCAGTTGTTGACCAAAATGTCCTTATGAAGCATGTGACTATAACTCATAATTTTTCCATCTGAGACAGGGGAGTTGGAGTTGGGTTTTCATGCTCTTGCACTCAATAGTCACATCGATTAACAATGATTCTGTGTGTGTGTGTGTGTGTGTGTGTGTGTGTGTGTGTGTGTAGTGGGGTGGTCCAGGGTGTAAACTCCCAGGCACTTCAGGCTGTCTGCCCATGCAGGGCAAAGCCACTCCTCAAGTGCCATGAGGGTTGTCCATCAAAGAGCACATGCACAGCTGGATATTGGGAGCCAGAGCACACAGAAGCTCATGAGAGGGTGCTCAGAAACACTAGGAAGGGTGTGAGGAGGACCTGGTTGAAGCCATGACCTTGTCTGCTGAATAGTTCCATTGCCACCATCCTGGTCAGTCTGGTCTTGGTGCCATGCTTCAATTTTGATACTGTGTTTTCACAGGAGGGTTTTGAAAAGTGACTTTACAAGTAGTCTGTCTTTATTGTAGTAGAACTTGTGGACTATTTCATTTTGTGTTGGACTGCATTCCAGTGAGCTGTTTTGATTAGTTAGTTGCAAAATGCCCCATTAAATAATGAAATGAGTTAATCTTTTCGTAGAGTTGCTCTGCGTTTGCTATCTAAATGCCAAAGCGTGTTTGTCAAAAGCAGCAATCCTGGTATTGGTTTAATTGATATCGAGCAGTTTCTCATGGTAGTAATTACTCAACAAGCTTAGCTGCTCCTTGAGGCCACTCTCAGAATGATAATAGGAATATGACATTAGCATAAAGGAGGCTGTGATAGGAGGTCATGCATCCAAGTTATCAAAAGATGTATCTAATGGTCTGGGTAGAAATTAAAAAGTTGGTGGGCTAGGACATTTTGTATCATTTGGGACTGCAATCTTCTCTGTCAAGAGCCCATTTCCGATCCATTTTGACCTCTTTTTGGCATTATGGTAAAGACTCCAAAGGACCATTAAAAGCCAGGGATCAATATTGAGATCATGCAACTTGGCCCATAAATGTTTTCTGTCTATAAAATCAAAGGCTGACAATAGAGTAATAAATGCTGCAAGTCTCAAATTATTTTTAACCATTTTTTTCTGATAAAAGATATAGAGTGTAGTAATAGCCCATAATAGAAAAGCCATCTTTGAAGCATTTGTGCTCTTCCTGTAGGATATTATATTGAGAGATCCAAATACGCAGTTGTGGAAGAACAAGCTGGTGTTGATTTTTGAATGGATATTCTGAAGATAACTGGGTAGTAAGAAAGGACAGAAAGCTGCTCTTTTTCACTAACAGCAGATTATTCTTTCACTCTATTTTGCAGAAAGTATGCTGTCAATAATTTTGCGTGGATTGGCACCTAAATTTTTTTTTTTGTACCTCAAATTTAGAGTAGGATTTGTGTTGGGAAAACTCTCCCTACTGTATAGTTTGACTTAAAGTCATTATTTGAATGAAATCTAATGAGTAAAGGCATTGGATTTGAGCTAGAGAAAGCATGGCGTGAAAGTAACAAAGTTCTAAAAATAGGAAAGAAAAAGCACCAGTTACTGAATTCCTTTAATGATGGGAGCATGGCCAGGAAGGCAGGTATTAAGATCTGTGTGCTGTGCTGTGGGCTAAAAATAAGTAACTCAATGAGGGAAGAGATGAGAGAGAGAGAGGAGGTCCTTAGAGAATACTTGGGGTAAAATCAGGGAAGTTCACTCATCAAGTCTAAGGCAAGGAGAAAGTGCAAGACTAAAAGAAATGGAGACAAAGGCGAGAACCAGGAAACAGCTAAGAACTCCAGTATTACTACATCAATAGGTCAAAAAAAATCTTGATAGATGCTGAGTAGCCATTTCCATTCCTTCCTAATAATTACTTAGTTAAACTACAATTAGACCACACTTCCTTCACATAACAAAGAATGGCTGAAACTAACAGCCAAGCTTCTGTTTAAGGGGAGACACTAGGATGTTCCTAGCAAATTAAAAAAGTCCTTGAAAGATAATTGCTATTAACTAGCATTTGTCTGGAACTTGTAGTCAGCAAAATAAGTCAAGAAGAAGAAAGGAAGTATAAATGGTGGGACTTCGGTGATGTCCCCATGGAGGTGTGCTGCTTGGCTTGCTCTCAGGAGAGAACTTGCTGTTCAGCTGCAAGAGATGCAGTTAGCTGGCAGTCTCCAGTTCTAGCAACTTCAGATTTACCTCAGCTTCCCAGGCAGTCCCCAGCCAATGACTGACCATGTGTGCCCAATATGGGACTCTTCTAATAGGCATTTTTTCTTCCTGTAGCTCCTAATTGAGTTGGCTGAGGTCTTGTTAGCTGTGTCATATTAATAGTTAGACTTTCTATGCCCAGTTTTTCTTCCTTCCCCTTTTACTTTTCATGGGTCTTACTCTTCAAACACTTCTTGCATCTTGACTCTATCTCAGTGTCTGCTTCCAAGAAGACCCAAATGACATTTCTGGTGGCAACAGTGGCCCAAGAAAGCAGGAGGTACGATGGGGTTTGGGGATTGAGTCATTCACTGCTTGCCTGGCAAGGAGATATGGGACACAGTTACTGTGGCACAAAGTGGCTGTGTAATTGCTAAGCCTGGTGGAACTGCCTGGTTGTTACTAAGTTGCATGGATGCCCTACAGAGGGATAATGAAAAGTTGAGGGCAGTTAACAAAAAATGAGTATTGACAGAAAGGCTCTTGTCTGGATAAGAGAGAGTTTATTAACTTGTGGACATTCTGTCAGGATATGGGATTTGATATTCTGGCAAAGACCTTGAAAGCCTGCTGAAAACAATGAGCCACAGTTGAAATGCCTGAATTATTGTGGCAGATTATGGAAGAGAGATTAAAAAGCTCACGGAAGTGGGAATTCTATATAAGCTATGCAATATCAGAAAGCCCATCCAAGTTGTATGTTCCATACTAAAGTCCAGGGAACACATCAAGCCGAGGTGAGAGATACACCAACATCACTGAGAAGTTTAATGGTAGCTGAAGGACTGAATATATATGTTAACAATGGCCACTATTTTTACCGTAAATGGCTTGGGAAGACAAACCATAATCTCTGTAGCAATTGGCCCAGAACAGTCAGGACTTAGCCAATAATGGCCAGCTTCCTTGTTTTTGCCTCTAATTTCAACTCAGGACCAACCACAAGAAGCCAAATATGCTCCTCAAATCAATCTCATAGGATACCCCACTTCTAGTTAGCCTGCCTCCAGCCTCCTCCTGCCAACAGCCTCCCATCAGAACTTACTTAAAGCTTTCCCTTACTCTCCGCTATAAAGCTTTCACTCCCCTGCCTGCCTTTGAGTCTATGCCAAACACAAGTGATGGTGACTGACTCCCTTGTTGTAGCAAGCTCTGAATAAACAGCGTCTGTTTATTATCAGTTGGGTGATCTTTAGCTATTTCCACATGGTTCTCCTCTGCAGGCAAATGCTGATGGTGGGAGAGGCTGTCAAAATCCTCACTTATACTAATGAGGACTATGGAGGTCCCAAGCTGTAGACAGGCCAGACTTTATTACCAAAAGCAAGGAGGTTGCAATTTTTAGAAAAACTGTCAGGGTTGAATGGCAGCCAAGGAGGCTAAACCTACAGAGTTGTGGAGAAATAGTTAATAGAGTATAAATAACAATGTCAGCGGTGAAACACAAAAGGAGTCAAAAAATGTATTGCTTAATACATGTATTTAATCAAGAAAAGAAATCATGGAAGAGTAGGAAGTTGGGGGAGGTCATCTCAATAAAAGGTCATGATGTCTTTTTCAGTACTTGAACCTGAGCCAGTTTTCAGATCCAGACTTCAGTGCCTGAAGGGGTACCTGGGTTCCAGTGGGAAGGACTGCATCACCATGGCATGTATATATGGTGATAATTCCTCCAACTTTTCCAGAACAGGACCAATGGCTATTTACTTGAGTAATTATACAATGGACTCACTGAACTCACTGAATTATACTGTAGCCTCACTGGGTGGTCTTTTCCCCAGTTCCTAAGTATATAACTGTAATTGACAAGCTTGGAAATTGGGTCTTTATCCTGTGGAGTCAGAGTGATGATGGTAGGGAGGGCCAAGAGGAAGCTTTTGAAATTGCCTGCCCACATCCCTAGCCAATGTAGCACACAAAAAGCAATGCTGCGTCATGGCTGGTGGAGATTAGTGCCCCCTTTAGGATCTCAAGGTTGCAGGAGTGGTGGTCCCCGCATATCTCCATTAAACTAGCCAGTCTTGTCCCTGCACAAACTGGATGGATCCTGGAGAATGTAGACTACTGTAGCCTGGACTGCAGTGACTGTGGCAGAGTGGATCTAGTTTGCTAGAGCAGATTAATATGACTTTGTTACACAATATGTAGGCATTGATTTGGTGATGGGATTCTTTCCTTTCCCTATCAGGGAAGAGGGTGGAAACAGTTTGCATTCATAAACAAGAAAGAAAAAGCAATGCACACTTACTGTTTTGGCCCAGGACTATTTTCAATGACCTGCCCCTGCTGTAATATGGTCTCAAAAGATCTAGACTGTTGGAAAATTCTGCAGAGTATCAATTGATTCATTACCCTGGTGACATCACACAGGACAGGCAGTATATATGAGAGGGGTTAGCATGCTGGAGGCTGTGGAGCTCAGTCCAGAGGGTGGTAGATAAGTTCTACAAAGACTTAAGGACACACAACTTTGGTAAAATTTTCAGGAGTCCAGTGGTCCCAGGGGCATACTGGGACATCTCCAAATTATAAGACAACTCACTTCACCTTTCTTTCACTGTCACAAAGAAGGAAGCACATGTCTACTAGGTCTTTTCAGGTGCTGGAGGAAGACATTACACATCTAGGAATACTACTCCAGCCTGTATATCATGAGACCCCAAAGGCTGTTGGTTTTGAGAGAGGCTTGGAATAGGAAAGGGCTCTGTAGCAGGTTCAGACAGTGATGTAAACAGCTCTGTTACATGGAGATAGAATCTGTAGACATAAGTGACCATGTATCTGGAACTGCCTCTTATGAATGGTTCTGTTGGACCCCTCATGTCATACAATTGGGTGAGTCCAGCAGCAAGCCATCATAAGGTGGGAATGGTACATCCAAGATAAAGGGCCAGAGAGCATGAGTAGCCCAGACTTCCATGTCACCCACCATGGTTGTACCCCACCTATCCCTTAGCTTAAAACTATGGCCATATGGTGGGAGGGCGGGTGGGGAGAGGGTTGATACAACCAGCTGAAGGAGAAAGAAAACCCCAAGGTTGGTTAACGGATGGGTTGGCTTATATATGGGTACAAGCTGAAAACAGATGGCAGTAGCAATACAGCCATATGCAGGGGAGGCCTTGAAAGGTAATGCTTAGAAAAAAAATCTTCCCATAGTCAAGCTTTGAACAGTGTACCTGGTTATCTGCTTTTTGAGGATTAGAAAATGGCCTGAGATGAAAACATATACAAACCTCTGGGCAGTGATGAGTGGCCTGGTCAGTTGGTCAAGGGACTAGAAGGAAAAATATTAGAAGATCAGAAATAAAATCTAGCATAGAAATATGTGGTTGGACCTATGGAAGTTGGCGTAAAGTGTGATTTTTGTATCACGTGTTAATTAATGCTAACCAGGAAGCATATATTAATACCATTGAAGTGGCACTGAAACAAACAAGTAGACAAAATGACTCAGCTGACATTAGCCAGCCTTTGTCATTGGACAGTTGAGAACTGCACACTGGGCACATGCATGAAGAAGCCACAGAGGCAGAGATGAAGGGTGCACATGTGCATGTACACAGGGAGCTGAGACCAACCAGCTACTTGGTGGCAAGGGACTACCATGGACCCTTTTTGTTCTGGAAACACTGGCAATTTGCTCTGACAGAATAAACACTTATTCCAGATATGAGTTGGCCTTTCCTGCCCACAGTGCCTCATTCAGCACCAATATCTGGTGGCTTCCTGATCTATAGCATTTGTCAAATGAAGGAAATGGGCAAGTAGGACCCTTGTCATGGGATCTACTGATTGTAGCACATGCTACACCATCCAGAAGGTGCCAACTTAACAGAGCACTGGAATGGCCTATTGAAGATGCTGCTCAAGTGCCACCTTAGGGACAATAGTCTGCAAGCATAGAGTCCCTTGATTAGAAATATAAGGAAAGATTCTTGGTTTGCTATTTTACTGTAGACTAGACTGTTGACATTCTCAGGGATATAAGCTCATTTCCACTCCTCTGGAATATGGTTTCCCTTACACAATGTAATAATACCTCAAAATTAAGCGATCATTTCACCTTCAATGATAAGAGAACAATGAGGCCAAGCTGAGGTGCCAATATCAGTGTCCTCATACTCCATCAGAGCACTCCTTCCTGCCACCTGATTCCCCAAACCCTTCTGTTATCACTCTAGGTGAGACCACGCTACAACACGCAGAATTCCTATTAACATATAAACAACATTTCAAATGATGACATGTTTTTGAATTTTAGGATCACTCAGAAGTGCTCAAAACCATAAATGTTATATTTGCCAAAGTCAAGGCTCTACTGAATTGTGATTGCAAATTCTTTTGATTAAACGCTGCCCTTTTCAATTGCATAGCTTTCCCTAGAGTCATAAGAGTCTTCCAGCTCAGATCTTCCATGCATTCCATTTGGAAGAATCATTTTCCATCCTTGCATTCAGGTCTCTTGTAATATTATGTCTTTTAGAGGATAAAATAAATATATGTGATGCAAATAATAGCAAGTTAGGACAGTGTATTTCATACATATAAATGTAATTTGATGGTGCAACACATGTGTCTACGGCATGCTTGGTCTGTCTTATTAGGGAGCAGAACCACTTATTCTGTGATAGTGAGTCCCATCTTCAGTATTCATTTAGATCCTAAAATTATTAGAAATGCATCCTTACTTCCAAAATGATTGCCTTGTTTTGAACCCAGCTGTGTGCGAGTTATTATTAATCCCAAACCCAGAAGGAAACACTTATCTTTACATATGTGGTTATTTGGTTGGAAAAAGATAGAATCAATATCAAATAGCTTTTAAAGAGAATGATTATATTCTTAAAGGAATCTGGAAGAGTGTGATGCTGCAAAGAGATATAAAGACTACATAAGGAAAATGACATATTAACTAGCTAAATTAGTATCAAAGAAATGGCTTACCTTTTTTAAAAGTTTCTGTTGAACAATATGATATATTTTATTTGTTATTATTCAATGCTAAGTATTTTCACTGTGTTCCTCAAAAAGCTTAAAAATTTCCAATTGTAGCATTACTCTGCAAAAGAAGACAGTGAAACAATTCCATAAATATATTTACACACAAAAACAGAAAACATGCACAAGAAGAGTCAGAATTTGTCTTGGTGGAACACACTATCGAGTTGGAATAGAACTCTTGTTCGTTAATAACTATTTCGAAACCAACTATGGAATATAGAAAATAATCTACTTAAGGTTTAATGTCAAATGCCAACAATGAACCATAGGGCTCTCGCTTAAAGAAGAGTCACAAGGCCTCCTTTCCTGAGGAAGCAAGAAGGAAGAGAAAGACAATCTCAGACGATGTCTGATGTCCGTGCTTGTAAAGAAGATGAGGCATTTTTAAGGCGACTGAGTAATCAACTGCAGTCTGTCTTGAGATAGGGAAGATAAAGCCTCTATCCAGAATTGCCGCTTTAAAAGGGGACTTTCTTGACAGAAAAGGCCAGGTAATTTAAAGGAAATCTGCCTGGCTCTGGAGAGTACAATCAATTTTCTATAGGCTGACTAGCTGAGCACCTACTGTGTGCTAGGTATCCTGCTAGGTGCCGTGGGGGTTACGGGGATAAATAAATGGGGCAAACTAACTTTTTCTTTGAGCTCCTACTTTGTTTCAAGCCCCTGACAGGAATTCTGTGAAATAGCATTATGGTTACTATTTTTACATGTAGGGAAATGCGGGTTTGAAGAGATTAAGTAACATGCACCAAGTCACACAGCTAGTAGGTGAAAACCGTAAGATCCGCTTCACAGAGTTGTTGTTAAAGTCCTTGGTGCAAAGTAGAAGCTCAAAAAAATTTTTGCTTCCAGGCGGATTATCAGTATGTAGTTGGAAGTTGTTTTATCTGAATGCTATTTTCAAGCTGTGTCATTCAATTATCACCTGCTCATAACATGTTCATTTCAGTGATGTTCTAGAATTTTAAGTTATTCATTAGTTTATGCTGCTATGATAATCTGTAACCTTCTTTGAGATCTGAGACCATGACTTATACCAGCAAGGTAAACTTTCAGTGCTCTACAGTTTGTCTCCTTCCTCATTGAATATTGCTTAGCGAAGATCCAGGTTTCACTCTTTAGCTGAAGTGCTCATCATTCATTCATCAGTGGGAACCACTGATGGCAGTAAGGATGAAGTTACAATACCTGTGGTGAGGGACGAAGGATGCAAAAATCAGAATTTTACCTTAGCTCAGTAAGATTTAAAACAGTGGCTTTCAATTTCTATCTGAAATCTACAGATACATTTTTCATTTGTCCCTGCATATGTGTGTTTACATACACTCCAGTGAAAAGTTTCATTAATCAATACTTACCTTATCATCACTGATGAACTCTGATCTATTCTATTCTAGTATTCTATTCTATCCTATCCTATTCTCTCCCATTCCATTCCACCCTCATCCCTTAAAAAATGCTTATCACAATCCACCAAATTGATTTAATGACACATTAATGGGTCATGGTACACATTTTGAAAAAAGCATTTTTTAAGACATTTAAAATTCAGGGCACTGCATGAATTTTGAACCTCTCATACTGCCTAGCATGGTAGTAAAATAAGACTTGGGTAATCTGGTATGGTAGATTGCAAAAACTGCCCTGTTCCCCATGTCCACATTCTTTGCTGTCTAACTTTATAGCGTGTATCTATTTTGATGCTGGCCTGGGTCTTATGACTTGCTTTGGCCGACAGGAGTTTAGTAAACATGATGTAATTAGAAACAAAAAGTGCATATATGCTTAGGATATTTTTGCTCTTCCCTCTCTGTCTTGGTAATAAAAACAAGCCTGGCTGGTTGCTAGAGACACATGGATCAGAGCTGCATGGCTCTAGGTGTTCCAGCTGAGGCTATACGAGATTAGTCCACAGCCAGCCAACGCTCACCTGTGCGTGAGACTGGCCAAGATAAGTAGAGGCTTCTAGCCATCTAGCCAACCACCCAGACATGTGAGAAATCAACATTTATTGTTGAATGCCACCAGGGATTTTTGGTTTGTTACACATTATCACTGTGGCAGTAGATAACACACACCTGGCAATACTCAGTCATATGCTGTTCATGTGTGAGTACATAGTCTATGTAACTTGAAGTCTAGCAGAACCAATTAAGGACTCCCCCATCCTGTCTCATTCCCATATAAGCTGCAGAATATATCCTGCTGGTTGACTGGGGTCAGCTGGTTCCAGGTATTTCCACTTGAAGAAACAGCAGTTTCTAAATTTTAGTGTCTGTCGAATTGCCCGATCTTCTGACTTAGAACCTGAGCTGAAGTGTGAGAGCTGCTGACTTAGTGGATTTCTTTATCTTTTTGGACTTGAAAGCAAAAGAATTGATTGATAAAGACCAATGGATGAGATGCAGATAGTCTGCTTTTGCAATTTATTTAGGTATATTTATCTTACATACGACTAATGACAACATATATAACACACATACTTCTTTGCTTAACTGTTTAGTCTTTATATATTAAAGACTTTATATAACCTCAGTTTTGGTCCTGTTTTCTGAGTGTATTGTCTCTCCAAAGGTTCTGCCTGTTTTGGCTGAAAGAACATCTTTGACTGGTCGTCATATCCTTAGACCTGTGTTGGCTACACAGGCTTCAGAGACTCCTTTTGCTTTTAACCAAATGCAGCTTCTAATGTGTAAAACATTCTACCTTTGTTCCTGTTTATTTCTATTTTCTATCTTTCTCTTTCTCCTTGTACCTTCCCACTGTCAAATCTTATCAACCTGTGCTGTGCTTGGTTTCTTGATGTTGGGCAAATGTGAGGGCAGCCTGAAAATCTGCTCCTTCCTCTTTGATCCCTTGATCACTGGGGTAGTCCTTAGTGCCTGGTTTCCTCAGGATACTTCCCACGGCTGTGTGGATGTTGTTCACAACCTCTAAGAGATTCCATACCTGGCCTTAAATATTAAGAGAATTTATTGTTAACTGTTTACTGTTAACATTTAAGAAGATTATAGAACCTTAACGTTAAAATAGAATGAAGTTCACTACACAGGTGTACAGAAATACTTTGGCATGCCAGTGTTAGAAATTTGATAGTTATTTAAAGGCAGAATAGCATGACTGCCTACCCTTTACCCTGTTCTGTCCAGTTTTCCAGCTTTTTGTTTCAGGACATCTCTGTTAATTACCTTTGTCCTTATTGACAGTAGCCTTTTATTACCCCCTCAAGTAGGCGCTCATATTCTCCATTCCTTCCACGTAACAGTTAGACAAGGTGGGATCTTCAGAAGAAAGATAGTGCTCACTTCTTATCTGGATGTATTATTTATCATGAATATCATCAAGAGATATGACAGCCAAAAAGATGGTTTTTAAAAAGCACACCAACCGTCACCTTTCCCTCTGGCATCAGAGAGATCTTAAGTCTGTGCCCGAGTGCACATGTTTAAAACAGGGAGTTGTCTCACTGCATTCAATAACAGAAGCCTTGACATACTTGCTTTACTTATTATGCAGCAGCTTGGGTTCTGGCTTTCTTAGTTAGCCTTGGACCCCCAAAAGGCCAGGCCTCCTAGAGGGAGGGGTCCCATCACCCTAACTGATATTCCTGGTCACACCTTGTTTCAGGTGCACCAAGCATAGCCATCTTTACCAGTCAGGTCCCAATGATAGAAACAGGCTTTTTTTTTTTTTTATTTCAGCTCATCATGGGGGTACAAAAGCTCAGGTTATAAACATTGTCCATGTCCCGCCAATCCCCCTGAGTCAGAGCCTCAAGCATGTCCATTCCCCAGACAGTGCGCCTGGCACTCACCATGTAGTCAAACCTCCCCCTCCCCAGCCCCTCCCCCACCCCCTACCTCCCCGCCTCAGCACAAAAATATGGAACGCTTCACGAATTTGCGTGTCATCCTTGCGCAGGGGCCATGCTAATCTTTTCTGTATCGTTCCAATTTTAGTATATGTGCTGCTGAAGCGAGCACTAGAAACAGGCTTATTTTGATCTTCACACCTTTTTTGTTTTCTCTGACTCTCGGGTATTAATGAGTCCTCTGGCATGTGAACTCTTGGATCTCAGTAACCCCTTTATCCTAGTAGTTTTCAGTCTTAGTTGATTTGGAACACTTTGGAATCACTTGGGGAGCTTTAAAAGATCCAGATGCCCTGGTCACACCACTATTAATTATATCACAATCTCTGGGGTTGGGTCTCAGGCATTAATGCTTTTTTCAAACTCTTGGAGTGGTCTCAGTGCATAGAAAGGTTGAGAGTCATTGCTCTGATCCATTTCTCACAGTTTATTTCAAGATCTCTACTTTCAGAAAGTTGGGATGTACTAAATTTTATGACTCTGTAATTTGGGAGTAGAAAGGACTAGGTTATACCATTGTGCCAATAAGAAAACTGTCTTCTCACAATCCTCTTTCTCTTCTCTTCTTTTCCTGTTTGTAAAAAAAAAAAAATCCCATTATTTTCCTCTCATGGCTGTTAGTCAAAGAATAAAGTAATAAAGTAGTTCTGCTTAAAATGCAAAGTATGGGGTTCATATTCAAACCACTGCTATCCCAGCAGAAAGGCTTAAAACCCTTATGAAATCCTTAAGTCTTTCAAACCTAGCATATGGTATGAGGTAATCATATAGTTGTTAGATTAAATTGAAACATGAAGTTTTCTCTTTCACAAGTACATCGTCCCACTGTGTCTCTACATTTCTGAAACTCTCAGGTAAGTTTGTGACTTGCTGGACTAAACAGGACCATTCTGTCTTTCTAGACTGTCTAGGTCCCATACTCACCGCCATGATGTTTAATCTTCTATGAATTCTTAAGCTCTAAGGATATTTTCAAGGTGAACACAATATTATTTTGGCAGGCAGTTGTGGGTATGTTTGTGGGTGCGGGGTGATCCTTGCTTCTATATATCTCTTTAGCATGAAAGCAGCTTGGTTTATTTTGCTCCTATTTTATTCCCTTGGGATCCAGGAAAAACACTCAAGAGGAAAAAGGTTATTATTTCACTCTGAGAGCTAATGTTGATGGAAACTTGGAAATGAAAGCAAGTGTGCATAGATATATAGGTCATGAATTTTAAACCAAAGTACCTCTGGTTTATTCATCTAAAATGAAAATATTCTTCAACCATCAAAATCATGTTTATGGCTTATTTGGGAAAATTTATCTTAAAACCAGACATAGATTTTGGAAGAAAACCAGGATCCTGGACAGTTAAATCCACTTGGGGTCAAAGGCAAAATTGCTGGGAGATCAAAGTTTTCCTTATCAAGCCTGCACTATGCAGATTTGAGGAATATAGAAGAAATACTTAAAATATCTTTTCTACAAGTAACTATATATTATCAACTTTAGTTGAAAAAGCTAGGAACTTTATTTGAAAAAATAATTACTCATCTCTCTAGAGTTTAGTTAAATAAATTGAAGGAACAACTTTATAGCTTCTATCAAGTGCTGTTAAATTCTTTTTTGTGGAATCTCTTCAAACTGGGATATTTTTTAGATTTCTGCTTGTTCATTCATTTGGCCTGTGCTTATTGAGTGCCTATTTTAGGCCAGGTTCTATTAGGTCCCAGGAATACACTGACAGACAAGATTGTCCCTGTCCTCATGGAGCTTACAGTTCAGTAAGGAAGATAGTCATTGAACAAATAACCCACATAGTGATTTAATTCCAGTTGTAAGTGCAACAAGAAGAAAATTATAGTGTGCAACAGATGTCATTAATATGGAAAGTGCCTTGTCTGGAGGTTTAGTATGGTTTTCCTGAGGAAATGATATTTAAATTGGTCTTAGTGGGATTAGTAGGTGTTAACTCACATGTTATTTTGCAAAGGTACATTTTAATCAAATCATTGGAAGTTGGTATTTTTAGAGGAACCAATTCTGTGTGAGCAAGTACCTAGGAGGCGTGTGTAAAATTTAATTTAGGAAATCAGTAACTCTGTATATCCATAGAAGCCAAAGGTTAACAGCAAAGGCAGCAGGAATGACTCAAAAGATCATATTCATTCACTCAACAAATATTCGCACCAGGATACAGCAGTGAACAAAACAGCCAGAAATCCCTGTCCTCATGGAGCTTGCACTATAGTGGAGCAGACAATTGTAAGCAAGATAAATAAGTAACATATACAGCATGTTAGTTATTGATAACTTGTCCAGAGGAAGAACAAAACAGATAGGGAACTAGGGAGTGTTGGTGGTTGCAAATTTACCATGGCCTCATTCAGTATAATGCTCTTGGAAGAAAATGTGCTCAGATTCTACTCACAGACCAGCTACTTGAATTGCAGTTGGCTGGGGCTGGTACCATATTTGAATGCTCACTGGAATTCTTCAGAGCTGTCATCCCTAAATTACTGTGAGAAGGCACTAATGTCATTTTTCTCACGACTTGTGATTTGCAGACTTCAGAGAAGGAAAAGTGCTGGCAGAGAAGTCCTTGACTGCAGCAAAGTGAGGCCTCGTCTATTGGCTGAGGGCCTTTGTGTGTCTGTGGAGTCAAAGGAGTGTGGTGTGATATGCTGGGGAGAGCTGGGCCTCTGCCTGACAGGTCTCCAGTCAAACCCTGGCTTTGATTCCTAAGCTGTATTATCCCTGGAAAATGAATACACCTCTCTGATCCTCAGTTTCCTTATTTGTAAAATAAATGGCTTGGACTAGATTTCTGAAACTCTTTCAAACCTGAATGCTTCCTAAACTGAAAGGCTCAGGGATGCCTGCTAGCGCCTTTGAAAGCATCCTGTGTTTAGTATTTTGCCTGCTTTGGTTCATGACCCTTCTGCGAAGCAGACAAAGAATGTATTGCACTTGCATTAACATCATTTTAATAAAAATAACCAACATTTGTGTGTTACTAGCTATGTGCTAGGTACGTTTTTCAGCCTCTCATCTACAGTCCTCAAAGCGATCTTACAAAGTGACTATTATTATTACCATTCCCATTTTAGAAACGACAAATTCAGAGAGATTAAGTAACTTTCCCAAGGATACACAAGTAGTAAGGGACAGAATTAGGAATCAAATCCAGGCAGTCTATGTCGTGGGCTCTAAATATCTTTTGAACACACACATTCCATTAATAAAATAATTTTGAATACTTATCCCAACATATGTTTATTTACTGATTTAAAATGATACATATAAATTAATGCAATAATAGTGTATACATTATAAAATAGGCATAAAATAGGGAATAAAATGATGAGCTAAAGATGAAGTGTTTTAAAAATACATCTTCCAGTTTTATTAACATCACAAAAATTTTTGCTGTCATTAATGTGATTGAATATGCTTTGTTATTTTTTGTTTTGAATCATGGGCTACACTGTGTGATTCAGCTATTCAAAAATCTTTTTCTAAGTTCTTAGTTGAAAAACATACCTCACAAAGATATTTGGAGCCTTATGGAAGAAGTACGTCATTATCTACCCTTAATTATGATCTGTGTGTGTCAATCATGCACCCTTATACAAAGGGGTTTTAAATTGTTATTGTTTAAAATTCCCATTATTCCTGATTTGATCAGTTGCCCCTGCAAACTCCTTGAAAGGGGATACAGTTTCACACTTTAATAGATGAGATTAAAACCAACTAATGTGTTATTTTGAGGATGTTGACATAGGTTAGAGTACTGTTTCTACTTTGTTTTTCTTTTTTGGTATAGATAAAGATTTAGAGGAAATATCCCACCTTAGCCTGGTTTCCCCAGAACGCAGAACCTGAGTTTTATTTAGAAGTGTTCAATTCCAGGGAATAGGAGGGAGAGCCTGTTGAGGGCATACTAGGAAGCTGGCCACCGTCTCCTGTGGACCATGGCTGATTGTTGGATATTGAGAGAGAGCCTTCCCTACAGGCCAGGGATGACTGTTTCTGAGGACAGTCCCTCTGGGGAAAGGAATATTCGCTAGCTCCTATCCTCCATTATTCAAAACTTCACTCCACTTTTGGGTTGCACATGTGTGGATACTTGGGGGTTGGGGGGTGGTCCTATAGGCTTTTACCCTCTAAGTCAACAGGAAAGACCTAGCGTGGAAGGCAAGAAAGGAACATCCCATGCAGGTGTGAGGCAGGGAGGTGTTAGCTTTCATCTACTTGCAGGAGATCAGGGCCCATGTACCACACAGGGGCTGCACGGGAGAGGTGGGCCAGAGATTGTTGAAGTGACACTAGAAAGGTGATTGAGAGACACACAGCTGATGTCTATGGCAACAGAAATCAAACAACTACGCAAACATTTTTAAAGAACTATTTTCAAAATGCTCTTTCCTAAGCACCTGTTTTTTTTTTTTAAGCATTTACTTTTAATTCATTGTTAAAACATCACCTGTATCTACCTAGGTACAGTAACTGCAGCATGCTGCAATGTATCAAAGTCAAAGAACAAGGTGGGGGCTCCATTGTAAACTGCTCAAGTGAGCGAAACTTTCCTTCCTCCAGGATGCAAACACACTGTATTCAAGTGCCCAGCAACCAGACTGACTCATGCACCTGGCTCAACCTGTATATTAAATATTGGCAAAACAATACTGGCATTAACCTGTATATTAAATATTAGAATAACAATTTCTTATTTTTTTGATTGAAAATGAATGGAAAAAGATGTTCTGATATTTTCTAAAGCAATTATATTACTTTATTTTCTCCAAACAATGGATTGTCTTGCTCCACACTTTGGTAATCAGTAGTCTAGGTCTTCTAAGATATAAGGGAATTAAAGCAGCAACATTAATGGATGTATTAATATATTAATAGATACCAGTAGTACAGAGTATGAGAACATGAGCTTTGTGGTCACAGGCATGGGTCTTAATGCTGCCCCTACAGTGTACTGTTTAGGGTAGATTTGGTCAAGCTGCTTAATTTCACTTTCTTCATCTGAAAACAAACACAATAAAACTTGTCTCCTGGCACTTAGCAAATTCTCAATAAAAGAAAGCCGCCATTACAGCAGTAGCTGTTGATGTAAGAGCAAGGAGAACTGGTCACTTGGCAGACTGCCATGATTGCCAGCATCCTAACCCAGGGTTTACAAGGTACCAGGAAAATGAATTTTCTGCCACCCTCCACTCTTTGAAGACTCCTTCCTAGAAGCAATACTGTTGGTAGGACAGTAGGTGGGAATTCAAGCACATGAAATTATGTGATTTATAATCTACACTGACCTAGCTCAGAAGCTCTGGAATAAGGAATTCCAATTCTTTTCCTTATTGATCTCATTCTTTGTTTATCACAAAATTCCTTCCAAAGTTTCTCCTTAGAACTTCCCTTAATATGGAGAAAACCAAAATCTGTGTTGCTTTGGCTACAATTACTATTTGTTTCAAATGTTTATAATTTTTTTCGTTATAATAATGTCACCAGAATGGGGGCAGGATCCTGCTTTCTGGGGCAACCTTTAGTAGGGCAGGGGGTATCCAGGTCTTATTGGAGCTTCTCCTTCACTTGATCAAACTTAAACACTGACATTGACCTTCATTTTGTGGTTACAAGAATGAAACATTCTCCACAGCTCGGCCTGCAGCTTCTCCCTAGTTCATGTCTTTTTCATAAAGTCTCACTGCCCTGTGTTCTTTCACATTTAAGTTATTTTATATCTACTAACTTTAATAATTTTATCCTTTTACTATTCAGTGATTTTTTCCCCCTGATTTTCCCCTCTGATTGAGAGGGCCCATGAAACAACAATAATTATCAAAAAGAAATTTTCTGGATAATTAATAACTTTCCTATTATAACCTTATCTAATACACACAATTTAGTATTTTGCTTCTACTAATATGAAAAAACTGATATTGCAATATATATGAGAGTTTAGCCTTCAAGTTTCATATGTACTCATCAAATGTAGCCTGAAATCCAAGTCCTCTGTGCAGGTGAGCATAATGAATGCTAGAGAGTGAGGTTTGCATGAAAATGTGAGCAGAAAGGGCCATGTCTTCTGCTTTAGTATTGGGACTAACACTTTCTGTGTTGTCAGCTCCCCCTAGGCAATGACAGCTTCCAAAACAATACCAGCATCCCCACCTTTCTATTTGTACCTTTTAGGCTCTGACCTTTATGTGAGGCAGGAAGATAGAGAGAGAGATGGTAGTTGAAATAGCCCCGGTATTTGTGAAGAATTGGGAAGTGTGGCTCTTTTGGCAGCATGCATATGACCAATGTCCCTAGTCATTTCATGACAGTGACTAATTTTAATTTGTGTGTGTGTGAGAGAGAGAGAGAGAGAGAGAGAGAGAGAGATTGAGAATCTCCCAGGAAGATGGGAGGCTGCTGCCTAGTGGTGGCTGGGGTGGTGCCATTGAGTGGGTATGAGGAAAAGGGTTGCTGTGCAATTTTAACATTGACTGGGTGGACACTGACCCTCTCTCCCTGAAAACTGTGTGGTCTCTGGTTGAATTTCTATTTCATCTCTGAAAAATATTAAAATTTTTTTCCTGTTGAAGACATAAATTTACCCAGCTATCCACACTAAATCTTCAAAATGTAGCTCTCACAGGAAGCTTTAGTTAAAATTCTTTAGATCTTATCGCTTTTCCAGAAAGATCTTTTATACTTAGTTTAGGCCCCCTGATGCCACAACACTCCACATTTTTTTCTATCATAACTTTTGTCATTCTCTATTTGCTTGTTCTATTATCTGTCTTTGCTACCAGAGCTGCTTGTTCACCAGTGTATTGCGGAGGGTCCAGCATTGTGCTTACATGCAGTCTGGATGCATCTATATATAAACAGTACTTTGTATATGTTTGTTGGGTGTTGAGAAAGTGCTTTAGCTTTATTCGTCAAAAATAATCTTCAAGCCATTATTGCTTTTATTTCATGACTTTGTCTTTAATATCAGGTGTCTGTAAGATCTGAAGCCCACCTCCATCCATACTGAATGTTCTTTACTTCCCTGACTGCTGTTCCAAAGACCATAACAAGAAAGTATATTGATTTTTCTTTCTTTCTTTTTATTTCTATGTACTTTCAGACATTAAGAACTGAGGCAGGCCCTAGCATTATAGTTTTGGGGGTTTTGATGACAGCTTTAGTCTGTAAAGCTCATTCTTCTTTGGGTACATCTCTCCACCTGCCAGGCTAAGGTATTTTTCTAAGAAATATTCAAATACATTAAGCTTGTGTTTGTGTGTCAGAACAATACTCCAAACTGATGCCTTAGTAACAAAGAGGGGTGAGCGGAGCTCTAAGGCAGATGTGGCCAAAGCAGGACAGTCTCAGGACAGGAGCAGTGACACTCCTGAGGAAGGAACACAAACCTCACTCACACCCAGCAGCTTCTCCCTGGAGACATCCATATCTCAGTAAGAGGCATGCGAAGGGGTGCAGGTTGAGAGCCATGGTTGCCTGGGTCTCTAAGGATGGAGCTAGTTGTTTGTCTCTATCGGAAAGCCATTGAGTGCATTTCTTGAAGGGTCTACATTTGGTTGGAGGACTACAAGTATAACTGCTTGTTGTTTTCTTCATTTGCCTTCTCAGTTAATTATTTCCCTTTCTCTGCATCTGATGAAGAGAAAGCAACAGGGAACAGAACTGCCCTTTCCCCTGTGGTCTTATTTGTGTTTAAGAGAAAAACAATCCAATGAATAAAACGAACAATGCATTCATGAAGTCTCTTGTTTAGTGGTTTGAGTTCTAGTTGATGCCATCTAGGAATTAGAGCTGGGGAGTCTCCCCAGCTTTTGACATGACACAATTTTCAGCACAAAGGGAAAACATCTTCAGTAAAGTCCTCAGAAGAGATAGGCAAATGAATTATCTAGCTGAGAACTTGGTTAAACATTCACTGTTGTGGCCTACTGTAGTATTTGTTGAAGTCCACCTTAGATTATTTGCATGCCACTTTTTAAAGAGGATCAGAGCAGGGGTGTCAGCCTGGGAAACTCATCTTACCAGGTGACAGATGCAGAGTACACACGTCTTGTCCAGACCGCTGCATTGCACCTCCAATTTGTCTACACAAATCCTCTAAGTCCCCATGCAGGACATGGAAAGTACCTTGGAAAGTGATTTACATTCTCCAGCTTGAAATTGGACCACATCATATTTACACTGTTGGCTTTTAAAAGTATCATCCCTACAGCTTGTTTGTGACTTATGAAGGATTTTTACCGTGTACAATATTGCTGTGCATGTCTCTCAGTACTCAAAACATGGCCATTGTTTTTATCATGGCAGCATCAGTGTAGACTTCATTTTGTAAAAGTAATTTTGAGATGCAAAACTTTAACATTTGTATCCCACCAGCACCTCCCTTCATGAGTCAAAGTCTGAGGACATAGGTTGTTGAAGTTTCATTGCCGGCTGGAACTCATGCCCAAAGGTGATGGGTCAGGGAGGAATAGCAGAGACCAAGTTCTAAGGGTTGTTTTAGGCTTCCTATTAGTCACCTCTTATAACTTGGAGAGCAGAACATTGAAACTGTTTGTTAAAAAGAAGCTTTGGAGATTATCCATAGATTTGGTTTATCTGTGGCAGCTGTAGGAAAGGACACAAGTTAGAGGATGTTAAAGAGACCATACAGATGATGAAGGTCACCATGGGAGAGACAAGAAGGAGTGGATTATGTTGGCATTAACTCAAATATACCTTTTTCTCACTCTTCTGTTTTCCTTTCATTCTGTCTCTCCACCTCTCACCCTTCTCCAAATGGGGAGATAGAACTGAATGTGTACCACAGCCCTGTCTTTTGACCATTTCCTCTGCCCACTATTTGTTCAGTCTATGATACATCTTTGAGGCATAAATCGCCTTTAGTAACAACACTAAAGTGGACAAAACAACATAAAGTGAAGTCTTGATTTAAAACATACTTGGGGACTGACAGTTGTAGAACCTTGAAAAAAAAAAACATACATGGGGAAATTTAAAGACTTCAGGGCTCTGTATAGGATGTGTGAATTGTTACACGATAATCATTATTATTTACTGAACACATTCTGTGTGTCAGAAGCTTTGTTAAGTACTGAGAATACAAAGTAGAAAAGACTCAGTCCCTACCCTCAAGTAACTCATCGTCCAGCAGGAAGAAAGCTGTCCACACAGGAATTTCAATGTCACAACTGCTGTAATGGAACTATGTATAAGGCACAATTGGGACTGTCAAGAAGGAGCTTTGAAATATGCTTGGGGGAAATCAAAAGATAAACTTTTAGCTGAAGACTGAAGTAGGAGTTTGTCAGGGGAAGCTGGGATAAGAGCATTCTGGGCAAGGGAGCAGCATTTACAAAGGGAAATGTGAGAAGTGTGGTGTGGATAGACTGGGTTGCAAGGCTGAGAAAGAGCAAGAGATGAATGAGTGGGCAGGAGCAAGATCGAGATGGGTGTTATACATTATACTCCCTCCCCTGAGCAACGGGGGCACAGACAGATTTTAAGCAGAGAAGAAGTAGATTATGGATTGAGTTTTAGTAACATTCTATATGTAAGATTGAGTGGGAAAGGGTTACACTGGAAGCAGCAAGAACATTTAGGGTATATGATAATAGCCTCAGTGAGACATAATTGAACTTAAAACCAGGGCAGTGTTTTGCTAAAGAGAAAGTTATGATTTGGGGAGCTATTTCAGAGAATAAAATGTATAGGACTTATTAGTAATTGGATATAGAATGTGTCTTCTAAGACTACTCAGGATTTTGGTTTGGGTGACACGTAGGCAGTGGTTTGATTTATTCATTTCATAATATTTATTATATATCCACTAGGTCCCAAGAAAAGTGGTGAGTGCTGAGGCTACCTAGATGAAAAGACATGGAACCTGCCTCCAAGGTGTTTAACACTGTAGTAGGAGAGACAGACGCTTTAATTGACAGATTAAATAGGGCACTTGCATAATGGAGTTATAGCTGTTTACTTCCAGGAAGGTCCCCAATAAGCGGTTGTAGGTGATATGTTCACTTAGGGATGTACTGAGCTTAAGGAACCTCTGAGACACTCAATGGAGATGTAGTAGACACCTGGTGACAGAGAACCAGGACTTAGGAGATATACACTTTGGCATAATCAGGGTAGTTCACAGCCAAGATCTTGTGAGCAAGAAAATCATGAGGAAAATGTCTCTATTTGGAGAAGGGTGAAAGGTGGAGAGAAATGAATGAAAGGAAAACAGAAAAGTGAGAAAAAGGCATATTTGAGATACTTGCAACATAATCCATAAGTGTCATAAGAAAAAATGGGCAAGGAGAGAAGGAAATTTTAAGGAGCAGCAGAGGATGAGATAGATGCCAGTGAATGAGACCAAGAAGAAACTGTCTGAGAGGTGATAGGGGAGCATTTGTATCTTATCTCCCATCACTCTTAAAAGTCCTGCTTTGGTGATACCTAGGGGGAGAAGCACCTCTATTATTTCCAATATCTGTTTTAATGCCTAGTATAGAGCAGGTACTAAACAATGGTGATTTAATTAAATGTAATGTAGACATTAGAGGATTAATTCCATCCTAATAGCATGTTGAAGGAAATAGAGAAACATAATGAAATATGCAAAATTTGAAAAGAGCTGAACATGGTGCTTACTGTATTTGTGACCACGGAAACTTTAGATTTAGATTTTATCACCAACTGCTGGGCAAGTTACTTGTACTTCAGTATTATACTTGTACCATGGACTTCAGCATCCTCTTAGTAAAATCAGGAGGCTGGGCTAAGAGACAAAGTCATTTTTGGCTTTAAAAATCTGAATTTGGAGACACGATTAGAGGGTCAAGCTGAAGAGATGATGTATTATCAAATGAAAGTGTCCTGTCAGGTTTCACTGATATATTATCTTATAAAACATTGGGACATTAAATATTTGATAGTGAGTGGAACTCAGGATATTGATTTTTCCCCCTAGTCGTAAATGGCCTTTGCTTCTGAAGAATGGTAGGCACTGCAGAGTTGTTTATACCAGTAGATTGCATCCCCGCAAAACGAATGTCAAACAGTGCATCTGGGTATTGTCTTGATAAATTACATGACTCAGTGATCACTGACCCACATTTTGTAATATGATTTTATAAAACCCGTGTGACAATGCTAATGGAGATAGATGCACTATAGTTCTTATACAGTAGAAGCCAACAGTGTTCCTGGGGAAAAAAATGAAAATAGGAAATGTAATTACAGATTTGCTATTATAAGATTTCATATAAAGAAAAAATATTAGGTGGGCGGATATTCAATACAGGGAAGTTGTTAGAATTTCAAGCAAATGTACTGAATGCCAACAAATAATAATGCTTTGTCAAAATAACTGTTTAATTCTGTGCTTCTAGAATCTCCACTGACATAGCACCAGGTGTGAAATAATAGGTTTGTACCCTGTACATATGCTGGGGTGCGTGATACTTTGGCTTATGCAGTCTTGGTTTGGGATTTCCGTTTTATGACTTCATTTCGGTGGTGGCAGCCTGCATCTGAGGATTCACAGCAGAGAAAAGACTCTGACCTCGTGAGTGAAGACTTTTAGCCTCACTCATCAAAGGAAGAAGAGTACCTCAAACAACAAATTCACCTGTGTTTACAGAAAAAGCAATAGGACAATTTTAAAGATTTTTTTCCTTGAAACATAGCAGCTTATATTGTTTTGTCCTGTAGACTGCCAAGATAGAAGGGAGAATTTAGTGAGCTTCAGAGTGTAAAACCTGTTCACAAAATCCCTTCCCAAACAGAACATCTGAATTTCCAGAGGTTTGTGTGTCTGCTCCAATCCAGAGTCTGAGTTTTTGCTTGTTGAAAAAATACAATTATGGATTGGCAACTGCACATGATTATAGCTACCCTTCTATTTTCATTTTTAAAATAATAGTCAGAAATCTGAAAAAAAATCCCACTAGCCTGACTTTTGATCACTTTTTTAGAACAGAGTTTCTAGTCTCTCTAAGTGTGGACATAATATTCTATTATTTTGCATCTCATTCATTGTCAGAATCAAACTGGGGGAAGAAAGATGAAGCTAAATTAAAAAAAAACATATAATTCAGGTTTATAAAAGGATTTTTCTCTTCAATGTTTTTGAGGGGTTGAGAACAGGGAAACTGATGAAGTGAGTTTTGGTCAGTTTGAAGTTATAAGCTTTCTAGCATATGCAAGCACAGATGTGAGCCCAGAGGTCACACATCATCATCTGTGTTAGTTGAAGTTTGTGTGTGGATGAGATTACTCAAGGGAGAGCTTGAGGAGTGAGATAAGTAAAGCTCTGAGAGTCAAATCTTGGGAAAGATCAATTTTTAAATGGCTGGTGGAGAGAAACAAGGAAACTCAAAAAGAAGAATCAGTCAGTCATGAGGAAAATCTTGAAGCTTAAGGCAGAAGAGAATTTCAAAAGGAAGGGAACAGTCAACAATGACAAATGCTGCAGGGAGATAAAGTAATAATTGAACTGGAACAGTCCATTGTATTTGTCAACCAGTAGGATGTTACTGACCATTGTGAGAGCCACTTTAGTGGAATAGTCATGGCAGAAACCCAGATTGCAATGGATTGAGGAGTAAATAGGGAAAGAGCAAATAGAAGGAACAAACACTATTTTCTTTTTGAAGAAACCAGTTTTCCTTCAATGAAATTGCAGTATTACATGTGTGTGTGTCGGGGGAGTTGTAAATTAAGATTTCAAAGAGAAAGAAGAGTTTAAGAGTGTTGTAATGATGGAAAGAAAAGTCTGTTGTGATCTGAGTTGGGACCAATTTGGAGATTTTATAAAAACACTACAGTTTGACAGAACACAGCTGTGGGTAGACTAGATACAGCATTACTCAGTAAACTTTCTTGGGAGAACATGGAGTGCAAGCAAGGAAACAGAAGGAGGAGGGCAAGAGGCTAGTGGTTGAAGACTGTAGTCCATAGCACAATGGAATCCCAAAGTCATCCTCAAAGCCAAAAGTAACAGTTCCCAAGCAACAAGCACTTTGGAGGTGATAGGCTGTAGAAGTGGCAAGACTATGGTTTGGAGTAGTGGGGCTGGGGCTGTGGAAAGGGGGTGGCTGTGGCAAATGTATGAAGGATGCCAGTGGCTGGGTTTGAACTTGCCCACCATGTGAGAGGTCAGAGGTGAATGGAAAGCCACTTTAGACTTGTTTCTTGAATGCTTATGATACAGTGGCATGGTCATGTGAAGAGAAGGCTACTCATGGTTTGTGACTAGGAAGATGAACAAAAAGGAACTACTGGGTCCTATGTCAGAATTCCTTAGGGGAAACTCATCCAAAAAGCTTTGATATCTTTGGTTATTTATGCTATAGCAACTGTCATATTGGAGGTGCCAGAAGTTTTAAGAAAACAAAAAGTGATGAAGAGATGTTTGGAATCCTTTATAAAAAATGGCCAATAAAAGGAAGAATCAATTCCTGAAACTGTAGGATAAATTCTGAATTAAAGAAGGCCAGGATGAATCTAAAGTGGCAGAATTGAGGAGTGAAGTCATTCTCCTTTAGTGCTTCAGTGACACAGAGGCAGGTGTGGTTGTGATGAATTTTGTAATAGAATCTCAGAGTGGGAAAAGCCAGACCTCTCTTCCAGTGTAAAAATTTCATTTATAATATGCCCAACAAATTGGATGAACGTTTCCAGTATCTTGTGTCAATACTAGACATGCTCATCTTTAGTGAACATCTCTGAGAGATGGTGCAGGCATCTCCAGTGGTAGGAAGTTCACAAGCTGCATGCCATTCACAAATTCTAAATTCACTACCATCTAGCACCCTATAGTCAATTCCCCCAATCCTGAAAATTATTTTTTCTAAAAATTTCTTTCTTATTTAGAGCTTTCACTTGGTGGTCCTATTTCAATCCCCTGGAGTCACTCTTTTTAAAATTAAAGGCCTCTATCCTTTTTCAGTTGTATCTTTTTAACATTTTTAAAAATATTATGTAACTTCTAAGTCTTCAAATACCTTGACATTGGATATCTGAACTTAGAACTGGATACTGTTCTCCAAATGTGAGCTGGTGGGGTTTAGTGGAGTCATTGCCACCTTGAACCAAACACAATAATATCACCAACACAGTCTGTTTTTTTCCATCTAGTAAGGGGGTCACATGACTCCCTTACATAACAGTATTTTGACCTTTGAATTTATTATTTCATGTGAGTTGCTACAAAGTGGGGATTCTCCATTTTATTCTCCTATAATAGATTATTTTTCAAGCATAAATGCAGGTTCAAATTTTATCTTGCTGGCTTAGGTCCTTCACCCCAGCCTATTGAGAGCTTTCTGAATCTTGATAATGCTGAACAATAATACATTTGCCTTCCTCCCAGCTTTTTGTGGCCTGTAAAAAGACTGCCCCAGTTCTTGATAAATACATTGAATAAAATAGAATCAAGCAAAGGGCCCAGAAAAATGCCAACAGAGTTCTTTCTACTTGCTAACAATTTTATGCATTGACATTTTATGGGACAATTTTCCAAATAGTTACAAATTGACCTACTTCATTGCTACTCAGTTCATAGTTCTCCATCACAATAATATCATAAGAGACTATCGAATGACTTGGTGAAATCAATGTGCATTTTGTGGCTTAAAATACTTCAAAATACTTCAAAGGTTCTCCATTACTCTCAGAATAAAGTCCAACTCCTTAACATAGCTTTCAGATCTGACTCTTTCCTATTTCTCCTACCTTTCTCTCCTCATTCCTCACTCTCCACTTTGAATTCTTTGCTTCAGTCTTCCTGAACTACCTGCAGCTTCCTAAGCCACCTCACTCTCTGTCAGCTTAAAGTCTTTCACCTCCTGTTTTCTTTTTTTTCCTATTTTCTTTTTCTTCATTTTAAAAAAAAAATTCAGAATATTATAGGAGTACAAATGTTTAGGTTACACATATTGCCTTTGCACCACCTAAGTCAGAGCTACAAGCATGCCCATCCCCCAGATAGTGTGCACCATACCCATTAGGTGTGAATACATCCATCCCCTTCTCCCGCTTCCTACCTGCCCGATACCCAATGAATGTTATTTCCATATGTGCACATAAGTGTTGATCAATTTGTACCAATTTGATGGTGAGTATATGTGGTACTTGTTTTTCCCTTCTTGTAATACTTCACTTAGATGAATGGGCTCCAGCTCTATCCAGGATAATACAAGAGATGCCAGTTCACCATTGTTTTTTATGGCTGAGTAGCACTCCATGGTATACATATACTACATTTTTTTAATCCACTCATGTATTGACAGGCACTTGGGTTGTTTCCACATCTTTGCAATTGTGAATTGTGCTACTGTAAACATTCTAGTCCAGATGTCTTTTTTATGGAATGTCTTTTGTTCCTTTGGGTAGATGCCCAGTAATGGGATTGCTGGATCAAACGGTAGTTCTACTTGTAGCTGTTTGAGATAGCTCCATATTACTTCCCTTTTCTCTGTCTGGAATGTTTGCCCCTCTTCTAAGAGTTTCCTTTCATCTTTCTCCCCTTACACTCATGTTGAACCCCATGAAGAGTGGCCTTGTGTTCTTTTCTATTACTCCCACTAGACTTAAATACCCCTGAAGGCAACGACTGTCTTATAGGGCATTTTATCCCCAAAGCCTATTATGATAAACAGTACATAGCAGAGACTCAGTGCATTTATTTTTTGAATCAATCCTGACTGGTGTTTGAATGAAATTGGCCTGTAATATTCTTTCTATTTCCAAATAATTTGTCATGAATTATTTTTGGTGAATTTATAGCTGGTCTTTGATGACTGCCTCTCTCCCTACTAAGTGCATACAGATAATTGAGTTAAGAATTTTAGAATATTGCTGGTATGAAAGTCAAACTCGTCTGTCTTTAGATTATGAAATCCCCCTTTTTGAAATCTAAGGCATTTGCTTAGCTCTGATCTTCTGGCAATTTTCCCATTCCCTCTGATTTTTTTTCCCAGGACAGGAGCAGCTGCAATAACAGCTGCAAATTGTTTTAATTGTCTTAGATGTAATGCATCTGGACTTGAATACATTTTAAAGATGCTAGACACTCTCCTACAATCTCCCCTACTAAGATTTGTGTTCTGTCCTTTGTAGTCTGAATATCAGTCTCCTTCATGGAGGAGAAATGGAAGCAAACCAGAAAGAGAATGTTCTGCTTTCTTTCTTTTATTATATTTAAATTGACTCATCTATTCCCATGTCTTCTTATTAAAAACACAATCTCTTAAAATACAGCAACAATATTTTCATTTTGGTCTCATATAAACTGAGGTCTGGAAGGTTTTACCAGCAAGTTAGTGGGGCAGGAGGGCTTTTAATGGATAGACCTGAAGCAGTGATCATTACAGGTATCCATGACCTATTTGATACCAGACATTGCAATAGATGGGGACGTGGCTGCAAACATGACTTATTCCCTGTCTTTAAGGAGCTCATGGTCAAATACAGAGTGTTAAAGGCCATAGTAGAGTATTTCATTTAGCTGTGAATCTACCTTGGTTAAAAAAAAAAAGGTACTAATAAAACAATTGTCTATTTCATATGATTTAGTTGTATTTCCTTCCATTCTTCTATATATTTTTAAGTCATGGTTCTCAACCATAGCTGCATGTTAGACTTACCCAGAGATTCTGAACTGAGTAGCAGTGAAGTAGGTAGATTTCTAACTATTTGGGAACTTTTATAACACGATGTCATTAGAACCAACTGAGTGTTGAGGCCCGGGTGGTAATACCTACTATAACCCCCTCAGAGATTCTATATTCAGAGAGTTAAGAAGCACTGTCTTAAACACTTATTATTTGTATAAATAGAGTCATGCCAGGGGCTGATGAAGATATATACTATCTTCTGTGATACAGAGTCCTTGCTCACCAGGAGGTTATGCTCTATTTGAGTAGGCAAGGCATGCACATGGAAACAATCAAAGTAAAATTGCAAGGTAGCGTACTGTGTGGTTGAGAGGTAGAAGCAAAAAATACCATGGAAGTTCTAGGAAAAAGGAAATAAATCATGGACTAGAGTTGTGAGAGGACAGTGGGACTTTGAAGAATGCATAGGATTAGGTAGGCAGTAGGACAAAGACATGGAGTTCTGACAGGTAGGTAGCACATAACTGAGCAAGGGCTTGATGTCAGGAATGAGTACGGAATATTCTGGGCATATTATTGGACCAGATTAGCCAGGATTGACTGGAAGTTTTATTTGGGGGAGCAGTCAAACTAAGATTATGAAAGTAAGGCTCAAGCATGGAATCCTTTGCATGTTAATCTGAGGTATTTTTACTTTAAAATATAGCCAATGCTTTTTTTTTAAAAATCTTAATTCTTAAACATTCTCAAATGTTCTTCAAATTTCAAATATGTCATTGAGCAGTCTCAGGTTTGCCATTAATTAAGTGTAGAATCTGCAATATAAATTTGGTGAAGGAGAGAGGAAGCTGGAACTCATGGCCAAATGGAAATATTCTAATGCTCAGATTCATTTGTGTTAGAGGTGTGCTGGTAAATGCATAACAACCAGCACTCTGGCTGGAGAGGAGGGTGGGCAAAAAGCCCTGATTTATAGTATTTGCTGATTTCCACGGTGTAAATATTAATACTACCACTATGACCAATTCCAAAATTACTAACAGTTTAAAAACCAGTGTGCAAAATTCCTGAAAATCTGACATTGACTCTCACAAATTGGTATTAGCTGGCTCCAGCACGCCACGCTCCCTTGTGTCTACATTACCTCTCTCCTAATACTGGTTTGTCTCTGGGAAGACTGGCATCAAGGTATGGAAGATTTGCACTTGAAGGTTAATATTCAGTTTCCTGTAAATTTATTGTAACTCATTTAAAAAATGGGCTTAAAAGGAGAAAATCCTAACACTTTCAACTCAGGATAATTGAAAGAGCATTTGGACATCCATGCTTCAGAAAATGCCATTCCGGAAGCGTTGTCCTCTGACGGAGGGGCCCTGGAGTGCTCAGTGGCTGGGCGGAGCTCTTATCACCTTAGTTTGATGGTGTTTCCAGTGGGGAGCTATTAAGGGTTTAAAAAGACCCCCACCCCCCAGTAAATATGCTGAATAAATCAGGTTTCCATTCAAGGGGGCTTTGTTTGCCCTGTAGAAGTCACAGGCAGGCTTCCTCCCGAGCTGGGCCCCTGCCACAGGGATGCTGGTGGCTTTGGCCTCCCAGCCCCTGCCCCCTTGGTTCCCTGGTGAAAGCAGCGCGGCTGCACCTGCCTTGTCGGTGCAAACTCGGCAAGACTTTAGCCTCCCTCAGTCCTGGCCCGACTGCAGTCATTCACAAAGGCCATTAGCACGGCCTTGCGTCCCCCTCCCGCCACCGCGCGGGCCAGCGCAGGACCCTCCCCAGCGCTGCGCCACCTGCGGCCGCTGGGCCACGCGGGCTCCCAGGGCCGCGCCCCTGCACGGGCCTGCCGCTCAGCCACATTTCCCCTGTCTCCCCCGCTTCAAGAACAACTCGAGTGTGGGTGGGAAAGCCATTTAGTCCAAAATAGAGACTAAAATGTTTTTTCCTTGTGATAATGTCCCTGGTTCCGCCGCTCGGTATTATGCTCCATAATGTGCCGCGTGCAGCCATTTTGCCATCGCTTTGGGTCATCCTTGCTCACAATTGGTTATTTACTCAGGGGCTTTTGAAATTATTGAGTTGACACATCTGTCAGACGGCAAAAGCAGAAATGCTAAAAGGTCACTTGGAGAGAAACCAGCTGCTCCAGACAAACCTTTCTGCCTCCAAATAGCACAATCATTACAGCCTGACAGATGGGGCCTTTGCTTTCATTTCAGGCGCTCCTCTCGCCTTCAGGTATTTAGCTACACTACCTCATTGCCAGGTCAGCCAGGCCTCCCTGTAATTACCTACACAATAGGCATCTCTCTGCTTAAGAACCACAGCTCTATTTTCTCTAAATAGGAGACCAGTATCCTCACAGAGATGAGCTACCCAAGGCTTGCCACAAACTTTCCTATTAACAGATTAGTTTTGACAGAGGTGAGTATGTTTCTATTACTTCTGCAGCCTTCATTACACCCTGAAACATGAGGCTGGGTCTGATGTAACGGTTTGGAGGGCTTTTGAGGGTCTCTGAATACATGGCCCCCAGGGAGTAGGACTGAGATTCCCTTTCCCCTCTAAGTCTTCCTCATCCTCATCTCCCTCACCTCCTTGTGTGCCCCTGAGGATGTGCTGGGAGGAACAGGGAGGAAGGGGATGCCTGACTGGGCTGCTGCATGGGGAGGTTTCACTTAGTTGACTTTTCAGTTAGACTGACTCGTGTGTGTGTGTGTGTGTGTGTGTTTATGGCAGTGGGAGATAAAATAAAATAAAAAAATAAAAAATAAAAACAAGCTGATGTTGAACCTCAACCATAGAAGAACTAAAAGGAAATCCTTTCATAATCGGATTCTTGTGAACTTTGTTTTAGGGGACAATTAATATGTCAGCAGTTGTAATAACAACATCTTAATCTTTTAGAGTAATGACAAATAAATTGATCAACATACAGATGTGTCTCTCAAATTTGAATGATGGTGAGGGTGATTTTCAGAAACCTGTGTTTAAACATGGCTCTTTTCCCTGAATTAGTAATATTAACAGTACTAAGATAAAGTTTTCTCTCTGCCAATAAGGATGCTTCAGTGGGCTAGTTTAAAAGGTAGCGCTTTGAGGTACCTGCACAAAGCTGAGAGTGAAAGGAGGTATGGGAGTTGCCTCATAATTACAATCAGAGTTCTAAAATCAGTACACCTTGAGTAGGGGAGACAATCTCAGTATCCCCTTTCACCCTGCTATGGCTTAACATGTAAATGAATGGGAACCTTGAGACTTCATTTTGGAGATGCTATCAAAGAACTTCAAACAGAAAAAAACAATAACAAAACCATCAACAACCCAATACTGGTACAACCCAGGATTGACACCCTAAAATCGATGATTTCCCTTTAGTTACCCCCAATCTACTATCTTGCCCATTAGCCTTCAGTTTCCATCCTTGCATTCTCTTCATTCTATCTTTTATTCTGGGGGTGAAACAGTGACTTGCAGTTGGCTTTATGGTCTGTGAGCTCCAAGAGTAACTGTTATTAGCAGCAAAAAAGGGGGCTTTCCGCATTGTATCTCCATTATCCCACAAAAATTCAATAAAGTCTTATTATACATTGTAGTCTGAGCTTTGTGATTTAAGAAGTGGTGAGAAGCTGAGAACACAACTTGTATCAATATGACCTGTTATTTCTAGGAAATTCTTTCTCAACAAGATAAAACTGTAAACCAGTAAATAACTTTACTGTTTGCTTTTGGAAATTCTTGCAAATTAATTATCTGGGCAAAGCATTTGGTCATCTGGGGAAACAGTTCTATCAGGATGATAGAGTCCTTACTAGGCAACATTTCACTTATCAACAATAGTTTATTTTTCACCACTTGCTTCAAGACATGGGTGTTGCTCCATTCACCAATTCTATTTTGTCGTAAACTTTGTCCTATCTCAAGTAGTTCTCTACCTTGAAAGACTCCTTAAACCAGATTCCAGAATCCTATAAGTCTGCAGACCCCAATCCCCAGGTTGTTGACTGGTACCGGTTGGTGGCCTGTTTGGGCCCCCACCTCCCCTCCCATCTCCCCCGTGGAAAAATTATCTTCCATGAAACTTAGGAACTGGGGCTGGGTGGGGTTGCACAGCAGGTGAATGGCTCAAGCATATTTACAGCCACTCCTCATCTCCCCATCACTCTCATCACCACCTGAGCTCCACCCAACCTGCCCCCACCCGGTGGAAAAATTGTCTTCCATGAAACCGGTCCGTGGTGCCGAAAAGGTTGGGGACTGCTGAAGTATAAGTATCTTCTTCTGATCTACCTCTTTTGAGACATTACTAAGTGTCTGTACTCTTTACAGCAATAAGTTGAACAAACTTGGCTTTGCTCAATCAAGAGGCTTTTCTGGTGGGCTTTTTGGGGGAGTTGATGGTCAACAAAGGAAACTGGTTTCCAATCTTGAAACACATCAGTGGTCATAAGATAGATTTTGGAGCATATGAATATTCCACATATAATTCCAGAAATTATATGAAGAAAACCTGGTGGAAAATTGACTTTTTGTGATTCATGGGACAGGATTCAGAATCATTATAATTTTAATATTAAATAATGTGATCTTACTTGGAGATCACCAGAGCTGTTGAAACCTGGGGACATATAAATTCTTAGGCAGAAAGGACATATTTTGGAGCTTTGGAGGAGTGGCGAACCTATAAGAGAAGGGGATGGCATCAGAAATGACTTTATGCTGGTGGTAGGTAGCATTTGGGGTGGGCCTTGAAGAATGGAAAGAGTTTCCCAATATGTGTGTGCGGAAATATGGGAGGTGAGTGTTGAAGACATTTGGAATAGAGTAAGATGAGAGAGAAACTGGTAAGGCAAAGGGCATATGATTCAGAGCCCTGGATTTGAAGCCTAATTCCACCACTTAATATGGTACAGGTAATCACAGACAAGTTGTTTAACTTCTCTAAGTTTCATCCATAAAATGTGGATATGATATCTACTTTATTAAGGTTGTTATAAGGATAAAATGAGATAATGCATATAAAGTGAGTAGAAAATTTTTTAGATACAGTAAAGACTCAATAGATGGTGGCTATTACCATTTATTATTATTATTGTTATAGGGTAAGATAAATACAGAAGAAAGAATGGGAAGAAAACTCAGGGCATATTCTGGGAAAGACTGAAGCTTGAGTTATGCATAAAAGTATAGTAGAAAACCATTCTGAAAAAATTTGGGCCTATGGTGAAAAGCCTTGAATTTATTTAAAAAAAATTATTCAGTAGGCAGTAGGGAGTCTGTGAAGGTTTTTGAGCAGGAGAATGGAATGATCATTCTCATGCAGAGGATGGATGAGATGGAAGAGAAGACCACAATTAGAGAGACCAACGAACTAGTAGGCTATTAAAAAAATCAATGGGAAGTAAACCAGGGTGGTGTTTCTCATACTAGACATAAAGACTAAATGTAAGGGAGAATGTGGAAAGGTTTTTAGGTAAAAATTTTCTTTTGTCCATTCAACTATCTAAAACACATCAAATGAATTTTAATCAGATCTTTAAAACTAGCTCCTCATGCTGGTGTCACAGTTTATGCTCAGACCTTCCCTTCTATCTGACACCTCATCCCAAGAACACTGGAAATGTGAAATGAATGTACAGAAAAAACAATGAGTTAGTGCACCTGAGCTCTGTCTAGTTTATAATATATTTACATCACCTAAGAAATGACCATAGGACTAGGGTCCATTAAGTAGTAGAGTGTGATGCTTAGTTTTACTATAGTTCTGAAAATTCTAACCTCCTCTAACTTTTTATCATATAGGTAGCTAAATTTAATGCCCTTCCCATCCTTTTGTGTTCACATCAATTTGGGAAGGAAGCATTAACAAATTCACTGAATATAGTAGTTTTTGAATCAATTCTTTCCGTGCTTTTATCTATTGGTGTTCAAATTTATTTAATCAGTAGGCTCTAATTTGCATTAAATAGAAAAGCTGGGACTCAGAGCAAGTATCAAGTGACACTAATGTTAGCCTAATTGGTCAGATCTGTGTTAATTATCAGGTAACTTGGCCAAATAATAAAGCCACTCAGACAAGGACAAAGTGATTTTAAAAGTCTCTCTTAACAAGGACCTACTTCTCTAGAACAGTCTAGCAGCTTTGAGAGCCACAACGTGTTATTTACAGGGGCTCTTGTTAGAGATTCTATTTTTAGATGGAGGCTGAGAATTAAGGATCAGGATTTAAGGTCAGGAGATACAAATCAGAATAAGTGGAAGATGCACAAGGGAGAGAGATCAGCTTCTAGGGTTTGGATGATATTTAGAAGGGAAATGAAGAGCATAGTGTATTTTATTCTTAAATGATTAAATCTTTGACAAGATTGAGAACTATCTAGATAAATCTAAACCACCTTCAAGGATTAATCAACAAAAGACTACACCTTTCTGATTGGGATCATATTGTACATGTGGTGTGGTTTTCTGATCCTTTATCTTAACATACTATGAGCATTTTCCCTCCATGGTGTTAATTATTTCCTTAAAACCACTTGCCTAACTTTACACTTAAATTAGGTAAATCATAGATCGCATTTTAACCTTTTTATGTGAGCAGGGAGATAATTATAAGAACAGGGTGAAGAGGGTGTCTTTCGGGACCAAATGGTTGGGTGGAAGCGCTCCATGTAGAGGGGAGGGAGGGCGCCTCTCTTCCTTCAGTGAGCCTGGGAAATTAGTAAAAAAATATGTTAGGAGGGCAAGGTACGAAGCTGTATTAAACTAATTGAACCTTACTCAAATTTCTTAACTCCTAAGCAGAACTCATTCAGTAACCTTTCTAAGTTTAGGTTTCAGGATTGTTCATAGGAATATAGAGCCAGTGAGAAAGTTTGGCTCCCTGCTTGTTTTTTACAGTCCATGAGCTAAGAATGTTTTCATATTTTTAAATGATCAAAAAATATCAAAATAAAAATATTTTGTGACATTAAAATTATGTGTAATTCAAATTTCAGTGTCCATCAATAAAGTTTTATTGAAACACTGCTATACCCATTCATTTACATATTGTTTATGGCTGCTGTCTGTGCCAGCTTTCAAACTACAGTGGTGGAGTTGAGTGGTTGGGATGGAGTCTATATGGCCCCAAAAGCCTAAAATTATTTACTGTCTTCCTCTTTATGACAAAAATTCATCTACCTTTACTCTAGAAGGTAAATTTTTATCCTCATGTCCACAGATCTTCCTAGAATTTTAAAAGGAATTTCAGACCCTTAATAACAACTTCCTTCCTTCCTTCCCTTCTTCCTTGACAGAGTCTCGCTCTGTTACCCAGGCTGAAGTGCTGTGCCTGATCATAGCTCACTGAAGCCTTGAACTCCTGGGTTTAAGTGATCCTTCCATGTTGGCCTCCCAAGTAGCTAGGACTACAGGTATGTGCCACCATGCCTGGGTGATTTTTTAATTTTTTTGTAGAGATGGGGTCTCACTATGTTGCCCTGGCTGGTCTTGAACTCCTGGCCTCAAGTGGTCTTCCTGCCTCAGCCTCCCAAAGTGCTGGAATTATAGGCATGAGACACCACACTCTGCCATAAAGCAGTCCTTTCAATATGGGGGATTGGGACTAGACAAAACTCATGACATAATTGTCTTGGATTGATGACAAAGTGGGTTTTGAATGACAAACAATCATATGATATGTCTAGCAGGGAGATCTATCATCAGTAGAAGGGGATTTGATTAACTTTGATGAGGGTAGTAGAGTTGTTCATTGTTTGGAGAAATGGATTTTCAGAAAGTTCTTGAAACAAAAACAATGCAACTTCATTTTGTTGGAAAACTTCCTGGCAAAACTTTCATGAAATATTAAAGTAATTTAATATAGACGGGCAGATAGTAAAGTCATGTTAATATAGACAGTGTTGCATATGGTTTCCATTCTGAACTCAAGCAGGAAAAGTAAATAACCTCATTAAGAGTAAACATAAGTTCAAGATAAAAAAGGAAGATAAATTACCTACATTTAAAGGAATTCAATTCTTGACAATCTAGAGGAACAAAAATGTTTTCTTGTAGACATGTAAATGTGTAGATGTTTAGATGTTTTCTCAGATTTGCTACAAATGATCCAAGAGAAGTTAAAGAAAATATGAGGGAGGTGACAGAACGCCAGCATGCCAGAGACAAAGGGAAGTTGCCTGGATTTTCAGAAAGATAACTTGTAAAGCTGACACTGATCCTGTACAAAACTAGTCTGCACAGAGAGGTGCCCAACTTGACTGATCACATACATGTGCTAGCACCGTAGATACCATGGTGAGCACGGTAGACATGGCCTTTCCCACAAATTCTATTGGTTCCTTCTGAAAATCAGTTCAGAATCTGAACATTATTATTATTTTTAACCCACATCCCCTGGCTCAAGTCAGCATCTTTTGTCTGGATTGTAGCACCAGTCTCCTAACTAGTCTCCCTGCTTTTACATTTGTCCTCCATGTCTCATTCTCAACACAGCACTCAGAGTGATTCATTCAGATCCCAAATCAGATCACATTGCTCAATTGTTCAAAGCCTTCCAGAGGTGTCAAATCAGAGCAAAAGCCAAGGTTCTTACATTGACCTACCAGGTTCTATAATAGAGTCTGTGTGATCTGGCTCCCTGATACCACACTGGCTTCATTTGCTGATACTTTCCACGCTAGTCCTTCCCTCTAGGCACACTGATGTCCTGGTGTTTTTGTAAATGCCATACAAGATCCTGCCTCAGGACCTTTGCACTTGATGACCCTGTGTCTGGGGCACTTTCCTCTCCCTTCCTTCAGGTCTCTATTCACATATCACTTTATAAGTGAGCCTTTCTCTAATAATCCAATATGAACAGGTGTTCTCTATCTTGCTCGCCCTGGGAGTCATATCTTGTTGATATTTTACTTTGGCTTTTACTCTGAACAGAATGAGGAGCAATTGAGGGATTTTGAGCAGAGGAATGACATTATTAACATATGCTTTGACATGTGTTTAAAAATAAACGGTAAGGGGTAGGAATAAAGGTAGAAATGGGAAATCTATTGAAGAGACTATTGTGGTGATCCAGGCAATAGGTGATGGTAGCTCAGATCAGGATGACAGTAGAGAGAAATGACTGGATTTTGGACATATTTTAAGGCAGAGCCAACAAGATTTTCTGATGGATTTGATATAGATATGAGAGAAAGAAGGGAGTTAAAGATAATATCAAGGATTTTGGCTGCAGCAACTGTAGAAAGATGCTATGCATTGAGATGAGGAAGGCTGTGGGTGGAGAAAGTTTTCGGGGGAAGATCAGGAGTTCAGTTTTGGACATATTGAGTTTGAGATGTCTATTAGACATCCAAATGGCAATGTTGAGTATCAGTTGGATATACAAATCTGGAGTTCTGAAGAGAGGTCTGGATTTTAGACATAAATTTGAATGTCATTGGCATATAGATGGTGTCTTAGCCTGGGTTTCTCAGAGAGAAGAGCTTGATGATAGTGGGACGTGCAATCACAGAGAATAGAAGTGAGGGCCAAGGGGAGTGAAGCGTGGAAGGAGAGAGCCAAAATGAGATGTGTCTGCTGGCTGCTTCTAGATGAGACTGTCTGCTTGATCTCATGGGGCTATTGTACAAGAAATTACATAAAGTGCATTGTAGGACCATTTTCTTGGGACTGTATTAGTCAGCTGGAGCTGCCATAACAAAATGCCATACAATGGGTGACTTAAACCACAGAAATTAATTTTCTCACAGTTCTGGAGGCTGGAAGTCTAAGAGCAGGGCACCAACAGGATTGAGCTCCGGTGAGGGCCCTTTTCATGGCATGTAGCTAGCTGCCTCCTTGCTGTGTGCTCACATGATGGGAACAATGCTGTGGTGTCTCTCTTTCTTCTTATGAGGGCACCAGCCCTATCAGATCAGGGCCCCATCCCCTTATGACCTATTTAACCTTTATCACTTCCTTGAAGGCCCTATCTCCCAATATAGTCACATTGGGGGTTAGGGTTTCAATGTGTGAATTTTGAGGGCACACAATTCAGTCTATAGCATTCCTCCATGGATCCCCAAATTTATGTCCTTCTCACATGCAAAATATATTTATTCCATCCCAACAGCCCCAGAATCCTTAACTCATTCCAGCATCAACTCTGAAGTCTAAAGTCCAAAGCCTTATGTAAATATTACCTAAATCAGATGTGGGTAAGACTGAAGGTACAATTTATGCTGAGGCAAAATTCCATAGCAAGGGGAGAAGGAGGAGAAAGATTTATCCACAGGTTCCAATATCTCTTTGTCCAAAAGTTCATCTCCAGGGTATAAACTCTTCCAAATGTCCAGGTTCTACATTCCTGGATGCCCAGTGGAGCCTGCTGGGATGGAGAAGGAAGCCCTGGTTGTGAGGTGAGAGGCCCATGGTGGCGTGAGGCAAGGCTCTGTCGCTCTGTGCCTGTGTGAGTTTGGCTGCAGCAGCGGTGGCTGGAACAAGGGGCTGGAGGCCAAAGGGATCTGAAATGAGACATAACAGGGCAGGATTAGCTAGGAGAGAGACTTTCCCCAGTGGCTCCCCATTCCTTAGCCAACCTAAAATGCCTATGTTTAAAAATATTTCTGGTATTAGCTTATGATGCTGGAATTTATTTTACTATAGAACAAACCCTTTTACTCCACAATGAGGAATACAAATTTGATCCTAAATTGATTATTTAAGGAAATACATTGGCCAGAATTCATTACACTGAAGAGAACTCAAGCAATACGATATAATTATCTAATAGCACATTCTCTCCTGATCTTATAGAAAATGGGGAAGTTGAAAGGCATGAACACTGGAAAAGGGGGAGGAACCTTTACAGGGCAGGAAAAGAGATGGAATTCAATCAGCACATATCGAGAACTCCAGCACTCTGTGTTTGCCAGCTGCCCTCCAAGACACTGAAGTACAATGGGTTACACAACAGGCAAGATCCCTACGCACTAGGGTTGGGGTTGGAGGAGGGAAAGACAGTAAGAAAACAATCAAATGAAAAATGTATCAGTGGGGATAAGTCTTATGAAGAAATATAAAACAGGATAGGAGTCAAGAGAGTAATAGAAGGATGCTATTAAAAATAATTGAACAGGGAATCTCTAGAAGATGGGGGTTTTAGTAGAGATATAAAGCAATTGAGGGAGGATGCCACACCAATAGATGGACAAAAAGGATTTTACACTGAGAGAATAGTCTTTGCAAAGGCCCTGAGGCAGAGCCTCCTTATCATGTTCAAGGAAAAACAAGGAGGCCAATGTGTTTGGAATGGAATGTGAGAGGCAGAAAATGGAGGAGATAAATCAGAAAATGGCCTTGTGATAGAGGAAAAATGATAGATTTTTTTTTTTTTTAGATTGATCAATTTTCTGAGAGTAACCCTGTTTATTTCATTTGGGCATGGATACATAGACGGTGCAAGGAAAGAGTCTGTTACATGATGTTTTGTGCAGTCACAGTTTAATGGCACATTGCCCTGAAGCACTATGTGCACCTTTGCCTATAACGTCTCCTGAAGCCCTGGCCCTGCCTATGCCTTCCCATCCTCTGTAGATGGAAGCAACTTCTACAGCAGACAGAAAAGAGTCCATCATGCTGTCACCTACCACCCATGGCTTAACTGTACCTGTTCAAATGACTCCTCCTTCCTTTATATCTCAAGACAAGATTTGTCCTTCTTCCTGCCGGCCTGGGCTCTGGGTCCTATCCTTTGACTTTGTTCATAAATCACCCACCCTTCTTTTTATTATAAACTTCTTCCCTTCCATTGATTCTTTTTCTTCAGCTTTGAGAAAAGCTCAAGTCTTGCCCATCTTAAAACAGCTCCCCCTAAACCTGATGACAGATTCTAGCTATTACCAATGTCTTTCTTTTCCTTCATAGCCCAAACCTAGAGTTGTATATACTTGTGCTCTGAAGTTTTCATACCACTTTTATTCCTCATCCATGCAAAATCTTGATTCCACACTACCACTCCACAAAACCCTTCTCTTAGTTCATATGTGACTTGCTGTTTGCCAAAACTGGATCATACCTTTAAGTTTTGTTTTTATGCACACCCTCTGCAGTTTATTTTAATAATTATTTCTTTTTCTGGCCTTTGTGATAGTATTTTCCCTTATTTCCTTCCTTTGTGGCTATGCCTCAGTTTCCTTTGCCATTTTTAAGCTACCTAAATGTAGATATTTCATAGGACTGAGCTTTCCAACCATCATGAAGTATTGATTTCCTCAGTTCTTGTGGCAGTCAGAGCTGGGGCTTATTGCCTGCAGACTTGAGCTGCCTTGTCTGTTTACCCCAGTGGGCTGCACAAACACTATCTATGTCTGTATGCCCTGACATAAAAATCCTGGAAAGCCTTGCCCTGGAATTTCATCCTCAGCCCTCCCCATTTTATATTCTAGATAATCTGTAGTGATATCATTCACTCAACTACTCTCCATAGGGAGATGAATTATAAATCTCTAAGTGCGGCTGTCATTTCTCTGTTGAGCTCTAGATCAATGTCACCTAACTGAACACCTCTTCTTGGATGACCCGCAAACTTAACACGTCCAATATTAAACCTTTTATTTCCAATCCTGTGCCTCTCAGTGAATAATATTACCAATGACCTATAAATGTGAAAATGGTTCTTCTTTTAACTCCATTACTCTTACATCTAGTCAGTCATCAAATCTTCTTGATTTTGGTTGTGTTCCATCATATCTAGTCTTCTCTTGTCATCACTCTGATGCCACATTAGTTCAAGTCCTTTGAATGGTTAATTCTGAATGATTGTGGTAGATCTTATCATCGTTCAAAACATTTATAGCTCTTCCTTGCAGTTCCCTTCCTTGTGAAAACCCCTTGTGTAAGGATTATATATTCCTGCCTCAGTGAATTCAGAAAGGGTGGTCTAGGATTTGTTTTGGCTCAGGAAATGCAAATATAAGTTACGCAGAGCTAACCAAACTGCAAAGTTTGTGGGAATGGTCCTCTGATCTGCTAATTCTCCCAAGACTTCTAACACCAACTGCAAGAAGTGTCTAACTACAAAGTTAGAGGAATCCACAGAAGACCACCCTCACTCTGATACCACCTGCAAGTTCAGGGATTTCCCAAACCATTCTCATGTTGGATAATTTGTTGGAAAGACTCACAGAACTCACAGAAAGCTATTGTACTCATGATTATGGCTCATTACAGAAAAAATATACAGATGAAAAATCAGACAAAGGAAGAGATATATAGAGTCTGAGAAGTTTCCAAATGCAAAACTTCTGTTGTCCTCAGGAAGTGTTATCCTTCTAGCATCACTGTATGACAATATGCACAGAGTATTGTCAACCAGGAAAGTTTGTCTGAGCTTTGGTGTTCAGAGTTTGTATTGGGGCTCCATTATGTAGGCATGATTGATTCATTGCCCTTATGATCGACCCAAAGCACCTGTCCTAAGTCACATGGTTGGTCTTTGTGGCATGGCCATACCTCATTCTATCAGGTGTGGCTGGCTCTACCCAAGATTCTGTGGCTAGCCCCTGCTCTAAACAGTGACACTCTTAAGAGGTAGAATGTGGATTACCTCCTGTAAACTAAGGGCAAAGGTCAGATGTCAGTTGGGCAAAGCCAAATTTTTTACTACACAGATGTAAAGTGGGTCACTTCTGAATAGAAGCTTTAAACACCGGGGTGGGTTTTGGAATATCTCTTTTCCCACTGCCACCTGGCTGGCAAACTTTCAGTTAAATCAGCCTGGCCCTGGAAAGAAGATGCCATGGAAGAGAGTTGTAGTTGTCCTGACTGTTACAGGAGCAAGACATAAACATGCTATTTGTGGGACCCTGAGATTCGAGACTATTTGTTACCAAGGCATAACTTCCAGGATGGGATCAGCTAAAGGATGAAGCAGTTGGCACCTGCCTTCTCCTTTTTTGTACTTCGATCTGCTAGACCTGCTAGAGCCTGGATATCATGAAAGCCTGTTTCCAGTCTCCAGTGCTAAACAGACCTAGGAGTACACATTTCTTTCAGGCCCAACCAGATCTCTGCTCACTTGATTCCAGCTGCTTACGTCAGGAGAAGTTAGAACTCAGTTTTTAGAGAGGGGAGACAGAAGCCTTGCCACATTCTTTATTCCAGCTTTTAAAATAATAAATCTAATCAAATATTCTGACCCCTCCCCTCCCTTGGCTGCTGGCATCTGCTTTCAAATGATTCAGAACCTGGAAAGGGAAAGGCGATTGCTTAACAACCCTAAACCCCAACACTGGGCACTGGGGAAGGCAAAATCACTGACTTCAGTACCTGCTGGTGGGCGGGACTGGGGCAGGTAGGACGTGGTAGTGTAAATAGATCTTGTTAATCCATTTTTAATAAGAAGACTATTCCAAGTACAGAGAATAGACAATTTACTTGCTATTAAGATGGACAGGAAGGAGCTAGTAGGGTGTTTTGGCAAAGAATAAACCTTTTGGTTTAGTTGGTTTGGTCATTTTCTAGGGTGGGATCAGTTAATGGATGAGGCAGTTGGCATTTTCAATGAGTCTGAGGCTGTCATGTGCACAGGCAGGGAAGCCAGAAAGTGGCTGATGGGCTGGCCACAGTGCAGCCTGTCAAGAGGGCGAGAGAGGCTCTGAGAGAGGAGATGGAGTGGTGGGTGGCTTTAAAGAGGAGGCCAAGAGTCTATATTTGATCTAGGAGGTAAAAGCACAAAGTGGTTGAAGCAGTTCACATAAGAATTAATTTCCAGGGAAACAGGATACTTAGCAAATTGTCTCTTTTCCTGAATTGACAGATATGATAGGAACTATAGTAATACATCTCAAAGGATGAGCAGTTTATTCCCGGGGGTACTTTATTTACTAAAAGTAAATCTCACTGAGAACCCGGCTGGAAATATCTTTTCATTTGCTATGCTCTCTGCCTGCCTTGCCTTTAATAGAAAACAAGCCAGGAATGTTCTCAAATAAAACTAAAGACCATACAGCCACTAGTGAGTTCTAGAGGAACATTTATAACAATAATTGCAGACAGAGGATCAGTCTTTCAGGTATGTGGTTCCCAGGCTTCCATGCTGAAGTGGAGCAGAACAGTGCTGTTGCTTCCTATGAAGTTCAGAGACAGTCAAGTGCAACTCAAGGGGAAAGAAAAGGTGGATGGAAAGAAAATATCTGGGAGAAGGATTTTTTTTAAAGGGTAGGAAGACCTTATAGGAAGCATGTTGAGCAATTCATTAACTCCTGAATAGCTACAGTCTATTTCTTTACTTTTTCTTCTTTTTCTCCTTCTACAGCACCAAACCTGGTCCCGCACTGTTTCCGTGAACCTAGCAACCCCAGACAAAACAGAACTGCTTCTAGGAGCCACGTGATGCTATTTCTCGAAATTGGCAGAGGAATGACAATGGTGAAGGCAGGATGGCCAGAATGAAATCAACACTTATGTGGCGTGAGTATCTTCTCTTCATGTGATAATCTTCATTGATATGTGCTAAGCTTGGCACAGAATGCAGACCTTCCTTCATTTTCTTTACCAAAGGGCAGAGTGGGTAGCTCCTGAGGTGGGTGTGGTGGGTTTGAAAGTACCAAGTGGATCCCATGCCTCAAAATATTCCCTCTCTAGGTTTGTTCTCAGTATCTGAAAGACAATTTTCTTGCCGTTAAAATTATTTCTTGCGTGCCTGCTGGATACATGGATCTTTGACAAAGCCAAGGCAAGAAGTTAGTTATCTGGTGGGAATGAGTGCTTATATGAAGTCCAGCGTGGCCCAGAAAGCTTCACTTTCCTCTGTTAGCATCATTTCTGTGAGGAGAGAAGCCCTGGGGAAGTGGAGCAGAGGATGGGTAGGATTGATGGTGAAGCTGAGGTCTGGAATAGGCATGAACTCCTGTCAGGACCCAATGAGGACAACAGAAAGTGCTGGGCGAGCACAGAGTACATGAGGACACTGTGTGTGTGTGCAGGTGTGCTTGGGGAATGCAGAAAGGGGATGGAGGGTGATAAATGGAGGGGGTGGCTTTGTGAGACTTGAAGACAGATGTTTTCACACTTCACATTTTAAACATTTTTCTCACCTGGCAGTACCACTTCTTTCTTGACCAGACCATCTTCATTTATGAGCTTTATGTCTAGTAGTTCCTGCAATGTATCTGAATAGACATTTTATATATAATTTTAACAGATAAACTTTATTTTTTAGGAAAGTTTTAGATTATAGAAAATTGTGCAGCTAGTAGAATTCCTATACCCCCCACGCTTCCCCCTCCATTTCCTTATATTAATGTGGTACGTTTGTTACAATTCTTGAAGCAATATTGATACTTCATTATTAACCAAAGTCCATAGATTCCATTAAGTTTCACTCTTTGTGTTGTATAGTTCTATGAGTTTTGGCAAATACATAATGTCATGAATCTACCATGACACTGCCATACGGAATAGATTGGCAATCTCTGTGCCTAACCTATTCATCCCTCACCTGGGATTCATTTTTGAATTGAATTTAGTTGCTAATGAAGAGTAAATTAAATGTACATATGTATATGTGATACATAAATATGTACTTGTATACGAATACATGTGTACATGTATGTATATAAACACACACAAATATGCAGTCATGTACCACATAATGATGTTTCAGTCAATGACAGACCATGTATAAGATGTGCTCCTATAAAATTATAATGGAGCTGAAAAATTCCCATTGCCTAGTAACATCATAGCCATTGTAAAGTGGTAGCACAATGCATTACTCATGTGTTTGTGGTGATGCTGATGTAAAAAAACCTACTGTGCTGCCAGCCGTATAAAAGTAGAGCACATAGAATTATGTGTAGTACATAATACTTGATAATGATCATAAAGGACTATGTTACTGGCTTATGTATTTACTATACTATACTTTTTACCATTATTTTTAGAGTGTACTCCTTCTACTTATAAAAAAATAAGTTAACTGTAAAATAGCCTCAGGGAGGTCCTTCTCGAAGTATTCCGGAAAAAGGCATTGTTATCCTAGGAGGTAACAGCTCCCTGCATGTTATTGCCCCTGAAGACCTTCTGGTGGGCAAGATGTGGAGGTGGAAGATAGTGATACTGATGATCTTGACCCTGTGTAGGCCTAGGCTAGTGTGTGTCTTTGTGTCTTAGTTTTTAACAAAAAAGTTTAAAAAGTAAAAAAATAAAAATTTAAAAAACAGAAAAGATCATGTAGCATAAGGATATAAAGAAAGAAAATATTTTTGTACATCCCTACAATGGGTTTGTGTTTTATGCTGTGTTATTGCAAAATATAAAGTTAAAAATATTAAAAAGTTTATAAAGTTAAAAGGTTACAGTAAGCTAAGGTTAATTTATTATTGAAGAAAGATATTTTTTCTAAATTTAGTGTAGCGTAAGTGTACAGTGTAAAGTCTACAGTAGGTTATGGTAATGTCCTTGGCCTTCACATTCACTCACCACTCACTCACTGACTCACCCAGACCAACTTCCAGTCCTACAGTCTCATTTCATGGTAAGTGCTGTATACTGTTGTACCATTTTTTACCTTTTATACCATATTTTGCTGTACCTTTTCTATGTTTAGATATGTTTAAATACACAAATACTAACCATTTTGTTACAATTGCTTACAGCATTTAGCACAATAACAAGTTGCACAGGTTTGTAGCCTAGGAGCAATGGGCTATACCATATAGCCTAGGTGTGTAGTAGGGTATACTATCTAGGTTTGTGTAAGTACATTCTGTGATGTTCATGCAGTGATGAAATTGCCTTATGATGTATTTCTCAGAACGTATTCCTGTTGTGAGGTATGACAGTATATATGTGTGTGTGTGTGTATATATATGTATATGTATATATAGACTACACATACACACATCTTGTATTTAAGTGACACAAGTTCCTTCTGGCTTTTTACAAACTATCGCTGATAAAATAAGAGGCTGCATACATGTAAAACCTCTATGCTTCTACTTTGTGTCTGATGTGTTTTCTTTGGCAACATAAGGCAACAGTATTATCATCTATCATTAAACCCATACACTGTCAAACTTATCACCTTGACACTTTCATGATCCTTAAGATGTCCTTGTAAAGGCTTGATGTCATGGCAACCAGTGTTATATATCAGGATCTAGCACTGTTGAACTACTCTTAATAAATCAGACATAATTGGCATATAGGCATTATAATGAATTAAAAGTTATTCAACTGGAATGGTTTTATATTGTGCAACATTAAGTCATTAAATTTGCTTGTCCTGATCTTCCTTTGGTGTCAGTAATCTTGTTTAGCTTTAAAAAAAACCCCTTAAGTTTTAGTGTCTTGCTCTATAAGATAGCTATTTATGGATAATATATTGTTCAATAGCTCCATGCATTATTTATTTATTTGATTTTAACAGTTAAATTTAAATTCTGGTAGCTTTAGGTCAGTAGGGAGATGAGTTATGAGACTTTCTTTCCACCCTTTAGTGGATTGATGATGCTTGCATGTTACATCAATGTACCCGGGTGCTGTGTGGTCAGTCATGGTGCCGGTTAGCCATGTGGGTAGGGGACTGCGTGGGTTAGAGAGCATGTGCCAGGAATGGTTAACTCACCCCTGCCCCTGTGCTCTCATATTATCTTCTTGGTTGTCTCCAAATCTGGGGTGAGCCAAGAAGAACTAATTATTCAAAGTCTGAAACCAAATAATTTAGGTAGGGTGGGTGATAGTGCCTTGCTACTCAGAATAGTAAGAGAACTAGCAGATCTCTAATTTTGGGAGCTTGTTAAAAATGAAAAACCTCAGACCACTCCCCAGATCAACTGAATCAGGATCCCCTTTTAATCCCGATTCCCAAATGATTTGTGTGTCCAGTGAAATTTGAGAAGCACTAGGTTAGCGGTTAAGTGCGTGTACCCTGGAGTAGGAAGGACGTGTGGCTCCACTACTTTCTAATGGTAGGAATTGGGCAAGTTTCTCAGTTTCAGTTTCTTGGTCTTTTAATGAGGGAATCACAGTTATGCTCTTAGGAGCATAATAACATAATAGATGTCAAATGTCCAGCACTGTACCTCATACATAGTAGTGCTTTTGTCAGCTGTAATTAAAACTGGTAGGACAGTCAGAGTGGGAGGAAATGACAAGGTACGTGAGAGAGAATAGGCCCCAGCTGGAAAATGTGAAAGGGCCTATCTGACTTAAAATCAGTACGAAATAATGAACAACCTTCGAATTTGAGAGGTGCCCAGAGAGAGGAGATAGTCTAACCAAATTCCCTTGGTGATTTATAGGGTTAGGATCTATCTTTACTGGTACAGTTTAGCTTTCCTAGTTTCGTGTTTGCAAAACATCTCAGGTATTCAGGAATTCAGTATCATTGCCTCAGCAGCTCCACAAAGTAAGAGGAAGGTAAACGAGGAGATGAGAAAAGAACCACCCCACATTAGAATCACAGGAGGTCATCTTTGGAAGGAACCTTAATGGTTACTTATCCAATATCCATTTGATGTTTTAATTCCCACTAAGTTGTTGCCCAGCCTATGGTCGAATATTATCTGTGACTGAAAACTCACCACTCCTACTGAACCAACTAGGAGGTGGCTGCACAGAAGTGTTGTAGAGGTCAGCTGACTCAGAAATTTAGTGTCCAACACATGGACAAACCAATTAGAGAATTTTAAAAATATTCTCCATGTTTGCAATAATATTTATTGACGTATCTACTATGTTTTAGGCATCAGATTAGGTGCTGGGGATAAAAACGGGAATGAGACATAGAGACTACACTTTTGTTGAGTTCATAGTTTAGATAAGTGACAGATATATAAATAATAATTACAACAGCATGTAAGAAAGGGAATAATAAAAGAACAAACAAGCAGATATAGGAGCAGGGAAATGGGTCATTCATTCTGTTGGATCATGTTTAGGATTTGTTAAGAAGATGGTTTTTGAACTAGATTTGATTGTAGGACATTGGTGTTTGCTGAATGAATTCATGGACATATAAATTGTGTGTGTGTGTGTGCGTGTGCATGCACTTGAAAGTGTGCATGTGTTTCTGAAGGGAATGCAGTAGATGTTTAGTATCTTGCAGTGGTGAAGTGGCTCCTACTTCATCATTCCTTTTCTGAGTGATGGTGGAAATATTGCTTCTCATCTATAAACCTCAAGTCTACACAAGGGCAGTTCTTTGTGTTTTCTAATAAATAATGATAATAGTACTGTTTTACAAATTCTGCTTCAATAAATTCAATGTGTGATAATAGAGATTTATAAAAATAAAGTTGTTATTACACACATAAAAATCATTCTTTACTTCAGAGGAGAATTTATTTTCAGAATGTTTATAATTTCTCTTTAGTGCATTTCAAATGTAATTTGACTTAGTAAAATTTTTTCTTATGCATATCTTGCTTTTAAAGGAATATAAATCTCAATTTAAATGGTATGGATGATAAACTGAATGTTTGAAGTACTAGGGAAAAAATAATCTGTGTTAGGAATGTATGGGTCATAGAAGCAATGGAAAAAATATGTTGAAGTTTTTAAATTCTAAGGGTATTCCTTCTATGGAACCACTCATCCATCCATCCACCCACTCACCATCTGTCTATTCTAAGCCAGGGGTTATTCATTTTTTCCTAAAGTGGTGATGATATTGAGCACAACCAAATTAAAAATTAATCAAAGTTTGAAAAGTCTAAAATATTGTCCAGTAGTTGTTTCCATATTTTTCTCAAAAATAAAATGTGGATCACCCGTATTTTTATACTTTTGGTGAATCATCAAGTAACACAACAGACTATTTATTTTCAATTAATTTTTAGGTAAAAATTTGAATTTCACTATTCTCTAAAATAATCGCTACTTTCTAATATTGTAAATGTCCATAAATTATCCTTCAGTATGCCTGCTACTTGGACCTTAAATATTTTGTAATTCATTTGATATAGTTCATCATATTTACCTAAAAAAATCTTCTAAACATCTGCACACTTAAAAGGATGAATTTGGCCTTTTGAACATCAACTTGGTACAAAACAGCAGTTTGTTACAAAAGGTATAAATGAATTAGAAACAGGCGGATTATATTTTTGTAAATAAATACAATTATTGTTTTAAATGCTTGGAGAAAAATATGCGCTAAAACTGAATGGCTGAACAGATCATCTGGGAGGTGTGACGAACCTCAAATAGGTTAGGATTCCTTTCCAAGTCCACTTTGAAGTGTTTTTTGGGAGTTACACATGTCTGCGTATCTACATGTTTGATCAGTGCTTGTGACTGACTTGCAACTCCCTATCAAACTACCTGGCACACATGTGAAAAGAGCAGTACTTTGAGACACTTCATCATAACTTAGACCTACCACATATGGCAGTTAGTAATCACTTTATCATTTCTAGCTCTCGGTTCTGTCATAAATGTTCACTTGTTGCATCCAATAATTGCTTCCATTGCATCTCTGGAATAGGCATTATTGAGTCACGTCCAGAGTTTGCTCAATTAGGTAGGACCGATAAACTGAATTCACAAGCAGATCTGATATTTGATATCCAGAAGAGGGCAGTAGGACACAGAGATTAAAATCACTCAACTGGAAACTGGCTAGCAAAGGTTGCTAACTCCTACTCAGTGTTGGACCAAATCTTTCCCTTCCCTTTGGCATACCGTGGACTGCATAGTGTGGCTAAGAAACAGCCTCTTTCTGAGCCTCTCCTTTGTGTCAAGCACTAACCACGTATTTTCACATGTGTAAATCATGATAATCCTGAGATGCAGGTATTATATCGTTCCCATTTGTAGTAATGAGAAAATCAATGTTCAGAGAGCTCAAGCAACTTACTCAAGGTCACAGAGCAAGCAGTAGAACCAAAATTAAAATTTAGATTTGACCCCACAGGCTCTGCTCAACCATGTCAGGGTTTGATTACTGACCCTATCACTCATAAACTCACTGACCTTGGGGAAGTAATTGAACCATTCAGTACTTCAATTTCTTCATCTGTAAAGTAAGACTAACAATGTTCTCTTATTCTTTAAGAGTTAGTCTCTGGATCAATTTCTCTATGATCATCTCTGTCCAGGTGGATAGATTTTGTCCTCAGATAATGTTTTAACTTACAATAAAAAATTATAGAAAATTCAGTGTAGAAGGGACACAAAAGAACTTTTCTCACACTTTGATCTTAGAGATGATGAAACCAATGCCTGGAGTGTTCAAACGACTTTAAACGCAATAGTGACAGACACTGCAACTCAGGATTGACCACTTTTATCCAGCTCTCTTTTCTTACCTGTCTTCATCATTTGCTGGGGCTACAGACACATGGGTGTTGATGGTGATGCTCTTGATGAAGGTGAGAGTAACAATAAATATTCCTGAGGAAATTGTAGAAAAGTTACTTCACTGTAGAAGGAATTTATTTTGTTAGCAAGTCCTGGTTCCCTTGTTCTGTTTAAGAGAGAGGCCAATATGTGTGATTTGTCCAGGACTACTGGTTGACAAGAGGATGGGAAAGGTCATGGTGTGCACATTTAACATACTCCTTAAATGAGAAATGCTAAAATGCTGACTCCAATCAATGCTAATCTTGGAATTTATATAATTCTCTCTTTATCAGTCTATCTGACTGGCTTTCCCAAGGCTCTGTGATGGAAAGGTTGGCTACTTGGAAACAATGTGGGAGATTTATTTAATGTAGCAGTGCCTCCTTAGAGAGCTTTCTGGATAACCAGCCACTGTGGAGACTTCATTGACTTTAAAGAAAAAAGAAAAAAAAAGAGGAAAAAAAATAGATAACCAGCCACATTATATTCCATTTCTTCTAACTTCTCCTTTTAAGAATTTGGTATAATATTTCTAGTCCTCAAAGTCTTGCACTCATGAAGAATTGGAAGAGAATTAAAAAAAGGGGGGAGAAAGGAAGGAGAAAAGGGAGAGAGTGAGAAATTCTTCTGGTCTTCACCAGTAGGCTAAGATGACAAAGTACAATTTTCATACGTTTGAAGAATTCCCTATGTTCCATTGGCCTGTGGATTTATGAACAATAACTGTTAATCAAATGGATACAAAGAATCTTCTGGTTTACCTAATTCATCTAAAGGTGGCTTTTTGTGTTAGAAATTGTTTGGAAATAGGGAAATCTAATAGTTTAAGTAATCTATTCCTTTGTCGTCTTGAGGATGGTTTTCCAGATCCCACCCCTTCCTCTTCATCATCAAATCCTTAGGGGTCTCCCTTTACCTTGCAAAATTGGGAACAGAACTTCTCAGGGGTGTGGAGAAAGGCAGCTTACATGGGTCTCAGTGAGCACAGGCCTTAAGTACCAGGATGTGTTCTGAGTTGCTCTGGAGGCTGAGGGAAAGAGTAGTGGAGTCCGGCAACATCCTTGCTTCTGAGTTTTGCACTGAGATCTGCAGCACTTATTGACGATTAGTCATGAGCCAAAGCTGTTCCAGTTTTCTGTTACCACTGGCCAAATTTATATCTTATTTGTGTTTTATGGCTCCATACCTTATTTCCATTCCAGGTATACCCAACCTGATCTCATATCCAGCATCTAGAACAGTGTCCTGAACACAGGGTTATAATAATAATTATTAATAATCTCTAATGGCCTTGTACAGGACAAAACTTCTGGCCTCTATCTATATGGACTGATTGGGAAAATAGATTTTGAGCTGTAAAGTAAAAAGTAGGAAAGAAAACAGTGGATTGGCAATGTAATCTGGTTGGTCTCTTTTAATGCAGAGTTTTGCATATTAACAAATCTGTCAATATTGCCTTGGAAATGCCGAAATAACTCCTAATATATGGCCTGCTGGATGGCAGCAAATTGTGGTACAGCATTGCTAATGGTATGGTTTGTGAGAGATGATAGATTATGGAGGGTGGAGCATGCCCATTCTACATTGTATCAAGGGTCTATTGCCTTGGGACACTATTGTTTCAATATGATGGATGTTTGATGCAAGTTGTAATAATTTGATCTTCCACAGCATTCCTGGAAGGAAGTTAATAGGATAAACACACACACACACACACACACACACACACACACACACACACACAAGCAGATGCTGGTGTGTAATTGTTCACCAAAAAGCCTTTAGTTACCCATAGACATGTTATAGACATGCTGTAATTTTAGATGTTAGAATGACCAGAAAAAATAGCAGATAATAAAATTTAAGAATGAAATTATCACAATAAGTATTAAATTCTTGTGTTGTGTATGATAACAAATGAGGTTTGTTGCTCCTTAAAGCATGGTCAGTGATATAAAAGGTTAACATGGTCAGTAGTGTTTAATACAGATTAGTGGTGTGTTGAGTTATGAGAAGAACAAAGGTCTGACTTTGCCATTTGTACAATAGGTCCAATGATGGATATTCAGAATATCCTGTATCTCATCACCCTGTAATACCACTATCACTTTTATCATAAAAGAATTATGTTACTCCATATATGAAAAATGCATTCTTGAACCACTGTGAATTAGTTTTTAATGTACTGTGACCTTGGATTGCCCTGGGATATTAATGCTAAATGATTACTTCTGAATGCTTTTTGAATAGCTGCATAGTGCAATTAAATGTGCAATACATCATGGATGACACAGCTAAACGCCTCTTCTGGTCAAGAAACCCAAAGAGGACTTGGGAATGATGGTAATTCTGAATTGCTGAGGATAAGAGAGAAAAGAATCTCTTGTTAGTAGTGAAATAAGTACAGACCAAAGTAGATGATAACCTTTTCCTGGAATTAGTCAATGGGAAATAAATTTTTGATTAATAACCACAAAGGAAGATGATTTTTGATCACTGTCAAAGTAGCATCCCATTATATCTGCCAAATGCCTAAAAAGAATAATTGCCATCAGTCTTTCTGAGTGACAAGTTGTCTATTTGTGTGTGTGTGTGTGTGTGTGTGTGTGTGTGTGTGTAAAGGCATAGATAAAGAAATAAAAAATTTGGTTCATATTCCAGTACATTTTCTAGAATGGGCTTATATTGAATTACAATTCATGTCAGTGTGGAACCTCGTAAATCTTGCACCTAATCAAATCTCTTTTTATATAATTATTGGGCTTTGGGAAATTATGACAGATGAGTGGATGGCATGAAAAAGCCACGATGAAGTAGAGGACCTTTTACGCATTGGCCAATGGTTTAAATCCAACCTTGTTGGCTGGTGGCTGAAAGTGACTGCTGTCCTGCTGGTTGTGGCCAGGTGGCCAGAGTGTAGCTGTCAGCTGACTCCACAGTCTGCAGAAAAGCCCTGAGTCCAGTGGGCCCCCGGTAGGAACTGGGCTTGGCTGTCTCTCAGATGCTGCTTATCTTCGGGTGACAGGAGCATCTCTGAAAGGATGCTCCAAAAGGGTCCAGCGTGTGAGCTGTTGAGCAAGTGATCTGGGGATTTCAATCTTTGAGTTGCTAACTAGGGGAAATTTTAACTAATGTAGAACCCAATTAATTTTTCCTAACTTGTGACATTTTAAAAAGAAAGCATTAATAATGATTTTGGTTAGGTGTCATGAAAATGAGCTGTGACCCAGCACCCAGCACAGTACCTCCCACATAATGGGTATGCAATTAATGTTTGTGGAATGAATGAATGAATGAATAAATGAACACACTTGTTAGGAACACATTTACATGCCTGTGTGAGTGGAGGAAGGGACCTACAAAGAGAGAAGGAGTTGGAAATTAATTTTTTAAACTAATCAAGTTATGAGCTTGAAACTTAATTACAAAAGATACCATATGAATCCAAAAAATCAAAAGCTCTTCAAAGAGGCAGAGAAGAATCAGGAAATCTTCGACATTTCCTTGCTGTCTTTGCAGCTCACTAGCAATAGCTAATTCCCTTCCTTATATGTCTTTGAGAAACTCTATTACCCAAATAAAGCTTCTCAAATTCTGGTGAGAAGCACTAGAATTATGGCAAGAGCTTTCTAACTAACTTCCCTGATCCAAGCATGGACAGCTCCTCTCAGATCCTCCCTTCCCGGTACTGCCAGAGAAATGTTTCCAAAATGCAAATCTGATCGTACCACTCCACAGTTTAAAAGTTTTGGTGGTATCCAACCGCCTTTAGTGCAGAATTCAAACTTCTTAGAGTAGCTTACAAGGCTTTTCTTGACCCTGCTCTTCTCTGATGCTGCATCCCTTGTCTCATTTCCTCTGTCCAAACACCTGCAGTTCCCTGGGAAGCCAAACTGCTCCACTGCTCTTGGTTTTGCAGGTGCTGGGTGCTGGTCCTTCCCTTCCCTCCATCTGGCTAAATCCTTTTCTTCCTTCAACTTCGAGTTCAGGTTTCATCTCATCCCAGTAGATAACCCCTCTCTCCCTTCTGGGGACAAGGCTCCAGCAGACCTCTCTCCTTCATGCCCTGTGTACTCTGTGGTGGCCCCTCACATTCTTTGCTTTTACCAGATGCTGAGCACCTTGAAGGCAGGACACTTTTCTTCCATCTCTGACTCTCTGGTGTTCATATAACCTGCACATGGTATATGCTCAATGAATCTGTGTTGAGTGAACAAGTGGCTCACTCACTGGCCCGGCAGCACTTCAGCTGGTCCTTGACAATAGATTTAGAGTATGTGGGGACTGAGCACTAAATGAAGGAAGAGAATGAGGGTTAGCTGATGAGTTAGCTATCAGGTCTTTGCTTTACTCAGTGCTACATTACTCAGTGCTAAATGGTAAAGCAAACAAAATAGAAAGACACTGGAAAGAAAGGAGAACGGTTTTTGGCTGGGCTGACGATAATATGATCTAGACATAAATGGTTTCTTCTTCCTTTGGAATCCTGCATTTCTCCATAAACCTGACCTTACATTGTGGTTGTGCATATTCTCATGTTAGTTTGCAGTATCAGTCCACTCAACAAAAAATTCAATACTATACCCTGTGGCTCACAACAAAGGTTTACTACTTGCTCTTGTTACATTGTCATTATGAGTTGGCCATGGCCCCGGTCCCTGTCAGGACCCAGGCTGATGGAAAGCAGCTCCCATTTCTTTCTGGGATATTGCTGGCCTCACGGCAGAGGAAAAAGAGAAATCATGGCAAAGTACACATCTGGGTTTAATGCTTCTGCCTAGAAACTTGTTCTGATTATATTTCATTTGCTAAAACAAGTTATAAGGGGAGATGTATTATATTAATACTCCCATGGGAGGGAGGTGCAATAATATTGTGAACAATAATATAGTCCATTACACTCTTCTATTGGATTGTAAACTCCTGGAGGGCAGGAGATTTTGTGCCCTCTGACTCAAAAGCCTGGAAGCTCATCAAAGCATATGATTTGTTTTTTGAAATAAAAAGCAGAGGTGAATATACTTCAGAAATAACAAAGACTTATTTGGAGTACCACTCTGTTTAGTCATCTTTTATGTCGATATGTGTGATACTGTTATAATTATGTGTGATACTAATTATTTAAAAGCCCTTATTACTTTTTTCTAATAAAATATTTAATGATTGATATTAATCTGAATATGTTAACTCATTGCTTGCAAGAATTCTACTTTATTAATACATGTATGTCCTATTTCTCCAACTAGTCTGAAATCCAAAGAAGTTTCTTTTGTTTATTCTAATATTGTAGGAGGAAAAAATTGCTCAGGAAGTGTTGTTGACTAAATTGTTTGACCAGTTGCTTGACAATTACTTTCTCCATAGCAAATCCCGTAGCTTGTACTTAAGGCTCTATATGACTTGGCACCAAATGAGGTTTCTACCATTAGTTCTTGTTATTTGTGCTGACTCCTACCTCCAGCCATGCTGAGCCACTCCCTTTCTCTCTGTGAGTTCCACGCTTTCCCACCTGTCTTGGTCCATTTGAGCTGCTTTTACCAAAATATCATAGAATGAGTAGTTGAAAACACAAGCATTGATGTCTGACAGTTCTGGAGTCTGGGAAGTCCAAGATCAAGGAACCAGCAGAGGGTTGTCTAATGAGGGCCTGCTTCCCGGTTGAGATGGCCGTCTTCCCGCTGTGTCCTCACATGGTAGAAGACAAGTGAGGCAGCTCTTGGAGTGTCTTTCATAAAGGCACTAACCCCATTTATGAGGGCTCTGCCTTCACGACCTAATCACCTCCCAAAGTTCCTCCTAACACCATTACCCTGGGGGTCAGGATTGCAACATATGAATTTTGTGGGGACACGAACATTCAGTCCCGGGCCCCACCATAGTGTCTTGGCTCTGGTTGTTCCCTCCGGGATGACCCATTGTTTCATCTGCATATGTGCAGTCGTTTCCCCAGTCCTCACAGCCTCCTTCACAAAGTCTTCCCCTGATGGCCTGGGGCATGTAATCGACACCTACATGTTCCACGTCCTTTATATTCTTCTCATGGAAGTTAATTTGTTTCATCTTGTCAAGCAGGTTAAGGCCACAGGTTTTGTGTACTCAGAATTGAATTCAGACTAAGGATCTGCCATTGAGCTACTTCTCAATAGTTGTGAATTTCTTCTCCTCCAAGTCTCATTTGTAACATAGGGGTAATAATAATTGTCTTAGAGGATTCATTTGATAAGTTATGTAGAGTGATTTATTACCTTGGTAGTTATGTACTGATATGGTTATATATTTACTGACAGGATTTCTCTGCTTCATCTTTCTGTCCCCCTCAGTGACACTGCACAGAGCTGGTACCATATAGGTATTTGTTGAATGAATTAATGACTAGAATGATGCTGGAAAGAAGACCACAAGCCTCACCTTGCAGTGAAATTAATGATGCCAGTCCAGGTCTTACTTCTATTCCCTGAGGCTGATTGCCAAGACTTTTAATATCTTAGATCCAGTAGTAGGGTGAAGAGAGAGAGGGAAACAGTTACAAACTTGGAAGATGTCTCCTGGTGGAGGATCAAAGAAAGTGAAATTAAATATTTTCCTAACATATTTAGAATAGGAAATTACTGTCCAATAATCCTAGATAAAACCATTGTATGTATCATTCCAATAGTTTATTAAAAGTGTCTTTTTTTCTTCCTCAGATTATAGCAAACTGAATACATAATTATTTCAAAAACTGGGTCCAAAATTTCCATTGGAAATCGTTGACTTACTGCAAACATTTATCAAATGTTAAGTGGCAACTCCAGAGCAGTCGTTTACCAGGTTGAAGGAATGATGTTTGGAAAAATCACAAACTATATATTTTGGAAATTTTGTAATACATTGATTTTTTTTATTGTTGAGACAGGGCCTCTGCTCTGTCGCCCAGGTTAGAGTGCAGTGGTGTCATTATGTCTTGCTGTACCCTCAAACTCCTGGGCTTGAGGGATCCTCTGGCTTTGGCCTCCCAAAGTGTTAGGATACACTGGTGTTTTTAAATAAATATAATTTCTCTTTTGTAAGCCATAAATAAAATCACAGCTCATTTTAAAGCACTAAGTTCATTTAACAATCTAAATAGTGACTCTTTTAAATCAAGTGAAGTGTTACTCATCTTTTAAATTGACAATGCTGTCAAATTCTTGAATGACTGTCCCCCAACAAGGACAACACAGTGACTACACTGATCATCAGCAAAGGAGGAGCCCAGGTCCTGGTAAGGCTGGAAGCCTCAATCCAAAGCCAGGGTGAGACCTGACCCCTGCTTGGTTCTCAGTATGGAGATAACGTGATCTTGTGACAGGCTTTTAGTGAATCAGGTTCTTTCTTGATCTCCTGTGTATTAGTTTCCTGTTGTCACTGTAGCAAATTACCACAAATTTAGCAATTTTAAACAGCACAGCTATTGTTGTTTTCTCTTATAGTTCTGGATGTCAGAAGTCTGAAGTGAGTCTCATGGGGTTAAAATCAAGACGCCAGTGGAGCTGGGTTTCTCCTGAAGACTCCAATGCGGAATCTGTTCCTTGCCTCTCCCACTTCTAGAGGCTGCTAGCATTCCTTGGCTCCTGGCTGCATCACTCTAATCTAGCTATGCTTCTGGGGTCACATGGCCTTCTTCTCTACTGTAGTCAAAACTCTTTCTACCTTCTTCATAAGGCCTTTGTGATTACATTTGGGCCTGCCCAGATGACCTGGGATAATCTCCTTGTCTCAAAACCCTTACATTTAATCACATCTGCAAAGTCCCTTTGCCATAGAATGTAACATTCACAGGTTCCAGGGATGAGGACGGGGACATCTTAGGGTGCCATTGCTCAGCCCACCACACCTTGTCTTCCAAAAGCCTTTCTGTATCCGGACTATCTCATTGACTTTTTAAAGTCTTACTGACTTTCCTAGAAAGGAGAAATAAGGCATTTCAAAAGACTGTAGACTGGGGGGTGGGGAGTAGGGGGGAAGGTTCTGATTTTGCCTCTAAATTGTGGCTTATGTGGCTTGGTTGCCACCAATTGTCCCTGTCCTTGTGTGGGCTTATGTTTGCTTTTGTATTCACTTCCAAGTGGCATGTATCTATCAATATGATTTTGAGGTATAAGAATCATCACAAAACTCACTTCGTCTTGCACAAAATGGATCTGTAGGCAGTTAATGGTCTAATCAAGTATTTATGCAGTTCCTCCACCACCCACCTATCACCCCCATGTGGTCTCAGGGTACTAGGGTCACACTGTAAACCTAGTAAATTACTGTTCAAAGTGGAATTGATTCTTTGCTGGAAATTAGAAATAGGAAAAATCATCTCCACCTTCTCTAATTATTATATCTTTCCTTATAACCCTGGGTAGAGAATAGTTTAAACCTTAACTCTGATGGTCCTTAATTTTATGAGTTACACTAAAACCCCTGGGAGTCATTTAATTTTATGGAGTTCAATGCTAATATCTAAATGCATTCTCTCTGAAATATGTTTTTACCTTCTATTATAGAGATTGAGCTCTCATTTTTAACACATATGCTCTTAGTGCTTATGCTAATTCACTGCTTATCTTTAAAATTGGCATATCATTGTTATTGTTATTATTATTATTGTTATTATTATTGTGTATTGACCAAGTTGAATGCCTCATTCTCAAGGGATTGCTGTCAGAGTTATATAATACAAGAACAATGGGTGAATGTTGTTCATTTTAAATGTGAAATTATAAATCAATTACAGTGGTGGCTAAAACCCCTTCATGACATGCCACAATTTACTTCCAATGACATTTAAACCTATCTCACATGCTGAACAATCTGTAATAAATTATGATTTTTTTTTTTGCTTCTGAAATGAAGCTATAATTATGACAGTTGAATTCTTGTGCTGGGAAATAAGGTGGCATTTAATTCCTTGAGAACAAATGACACTCACAAAAGAACAGTTAATTATTCTCAGCTGCAAAGGAAGGGAGGAGGGGAGAGAAAAATTATGAAAAAGAACATGGTGGCACTCTATGTGAAGTATCTATTAACTAATCTTTAACTAAGGCTGAACTACAATTGAACTTCTGGGGCTGTCCTGAGCCCAGGTAACACCTTTTATGATTTTCATTCTCAAGAAAATTTAAATAGGAGGAATTAGCAACCTGAAACTTTCTCCCTTCCTTGCACATGATAATACAAATGTTCTCACAATTAGCCTTTGGTTCCAAGAATGCAGACTGACAATCTAACCCAGTTAAATCAGACCCAGGGGGGAAGGATGGTATTCTTTCCAATTACAGCTGTCCTAATTCAGGTCTTTAACCACGATAGTTATTCAATCCATATTGCAAATAAAGGGAAAGGAAAACATTATGCCCCCAGAATTTTTGTTGTTTTTGTTTGTTTCTAGTTTAAACAGCAACTGTACTTCCATTGGCTTTTCTCTGATAGCCCTTTCCTGTTCATTCTGGCAAGAAGCCCTGATGCAATTGAATATGCCAGCAAACAGTAGGCCACTGCTTGTAGCTAGTCCTGACACCATCAGCTGTGATGTTAGCAGCCTGCTATTAGAGACGCCTCTTTCTTTGACTTCCCTTTCTTCCTTGGGAGGAATAGATACTCTGGAGAAGGGCCCTGCTGAGTGGAATTCCCCATTTTGACTGCAATTAGGGATTGTGACTTGATTGATTTGGGGGCTCTCAGAAATGGAGCAGGATCAACACAGTTGCACACAAAACAAGGCATAATCCACTGGGTTAAATTAACGTTAAATCAGAGATGATTGGATTAATTGCTATTACATTTTATCTTCTGTGCACATGTGCTGTTGGCAGGCTTTCAGAGCCTTTTTAAAATTAGCTTAGAACCGGGTGGAAATGGTACAGGTGCAAATGATTTGTGCACTGGGTCTTTCAAGTACACAGTGGGCTCATAAGAAGGTGCATTTTTTTTCCAAATCATATTTTGGATGTGATTTACAAAAAAATGTACAGAGAATAAACTTGGCATCACTGTACAGAAGCTATAGATGTGTTAAATGGCAAAAGGACTCTGTTGGCTAGAAGGTAATTTGGGAAATGGATCTCCTTCAAATTGGTGGCCTTGGCTCTGTCCTACTGCTCAATTTGCTCCCCTGACATGAGGTTTTGCTCTGTGGGAGTCTTTGGGGTCCTGGAGACCGATGGCATGGCATGGGATGCCCTGGAACATATCCTTCCAAAGCTGTGCTGCTTCAACAAATTTTAAAGGTAAAATGTTGACATGATGGTTGTTAACAGGATAAATCTGTTTAAGGGAAATGGTGTGAACTATGTGATTGAAACCTCAGTGTAGTGATTAGATCAGGGACACAAAGCAAAGGTAATCAGAGGCTGGTGTCTTTTTCCGCATCCATTTTCCCAACGGCCAGTGACTCAGGCCCACTCGGGGGTCACCACGTGAAAAGCTGTGAAGCCACTCGGAGGAAAGGTTATGTTTTTATGCTTTGGAACTAGGTGAATCAACAGCACCTTTTAAAGACCATTGTGTGCACACACTGTACACAGGTATTGCGGAGGAGACAGGCACTGCATTATCGGGCTGATCACATTTTGGATCAATACAAATAAACTGGTAAGAGCATGGTGTCTTCTTGTCCTTGGCCCTTTAAACTCTGCCAGTAATGTCAGGTTCGTGAGAGCAAGTCCTGAACATCAATAGCGTGATCCCTCCTGGGCAGCCTCCCGTCTGCAGGTCCTTTGCAGTCATGTGCTTTCACTTCGGTCTAGTCTCCCTGACCTGCGCTTCTCAGCTGCTTAACTGCCTTCGTCATCCCTGCCGCTGGCTCTGCTCAGACTGGTGACCCCCTGCACCCTTGCCCTCCTCCCTTGAACCTGTCTCTGCTTGCCTCTTGGCTTTCAGCTGCCTTTGTCACCCCTCGTGGGCACTTGTTTCCCAGCCTCCACCCCAGACCATGTCAGCTCCCCAAAGAAAGGGCATTTTGATTCACACAACTGTCCAAACGCAACAAAAAATTGGCTGCTGGGAACTGGGCTTACAAAATCATTTCAACTTATTGAAAAAATATATGTCACCTTTTAACTTATTATTTTGAAAAGGTAACATATACATAATTAAGTTCATATGATGCCAAAAAAAAAAAAAAACCAGTAAAAAAAAAAAGCTTCCTTTCCATCCATGACCTCTAGTGTTCCAGCTTCCCACTTCAGAGACAGCCACTGTTACTGGGTTTTGTTTTCACCCATCCTTCCAGAAAAGTTATAGGCATATATAAAACACACATACGCGTATCTTCCACCCCACTGTTAAGCACAGATGATCAATTAACATCAATTTTGTGGTGAGTACGTGTGGTAGTTGTTTGTCCATTCTTGTGATACTTCACTTAGTAGAATGGGCTCCAGCTCTATCCAGGATAATACAAGAAGTGCTAGATCACCCTTGTTTTTTTGCCACTGAGTAGAACTCCATGGTATACATATACCACATTTTATTAATCCACTCATGCAGGTGGGAGGGGGGAGGAGGGGATGGGCATATTGACACCTAATGGGTGCGGTGGCCCCCTTCTGGGGGATGGACATGCTTGAAGCACTGACTTGGGTGGGGCAAAGGCAATATACGTAACCTAAACATTTGTACCTGAGTTATATGCTGAAATAAAAACAAAATAAAATAAAAAATAATTTTTTTCCAAAAAGAGAAACCACAAATGAAATGATAGCATACTTTGCATACTGTCTTATATCTCCTGCTGATTGTTTGCTTAAATAAATGTTGGAGATTGTCCCATGTTAGCACCCATAGAGATGTCTCATTCTTGTTAAAGTTTTCTTAATATTCCTGGATGTGCTATAATTTATTGAACCTGTCATCTACTGATCAGCATTCAGTTGTTTTGAGTCTTTTGCTTTCACCAGAAATGCTTGAACTTAATTTTTAATACACTTATGTATTATATGTAAAGAATAAAATTACTAGAGATAAAATTTCTGGTTTAAGGATATTATTGCATAATTTTAACTTCTTTTTATGTGAAGTAAACACACTTAAGAAAGGAGGACAAAAATATATGTGCAGGCTCAGTGAATCGTTGCACATGGAACGCCTGTGAACCACCACGTGAGTCAGGAAAGAAACCGTCGCCAGCACCCCGGAAGGTCCTTTCCTGTGCCCGTCTGCTTTTCACCTGTTTCTCTCCTCTATTTCCTCAGCTTTAATACTGTAGTATAGTTTTTCTTGCTTTTAAACTTTATATAATTGATTTATACAGTGTGTAAGTTTTGTGGCTGGCTTCCTCTGCTCCTCTCTGTGTTCACGAGGGCTCTTCATGTTGTTTCATGTAACTGTAGATAAGTCATTTTTACTGCTGTATATTGTTCCATTGAATGAACATATGACAATTCCTTTGCCCAGTCTTCTGTTGGTGGATATTTGAGTCGTTTTCTGATTTGGCTATTTTGAATAACGCTGCCATCAACACGCTACCATTGGGTATATATCCTTAGAAGTGGGGTTGTTGGAACATAGGTTCTATGCATGTTCAACTTTTGTATATAAAGCCAAACTGTTTTCTAAATTTGTATTCATACCAGCATGTATAAGGATTCCCCTTGCTCCACATTCATGCAAATAATTGGTAATATCACTCTTAAATTTTGGAAATTATGGTAATTGCATAGTGGCATAACATCGGGGTTTTAATTCATATTTTCCTGGTTACTGAAGATGTTGAATATATTTCTGTATTTAGATACCCTCTTTGTGAAGTGCCTGTTGAAGCCTTTTGCCCATTTTTCTTTTGGGTTGTAAGAACCATATGATAATGTGGTTCTAGATAACATAAAAATATCTATATAACATAAAATTTGTATCTCCAAGCCCTTTGTTGGTTTTATAGATATAACAAACATTTTCTCCCAATCTAAGACTTGGCCTTTCACTTTTATAATGTGGTCTTTTGATGAAAAAAGTTCCTAGTTTTAATGTAGTCCAATTTATAAATTTTCCCTTTATGATTTTTTTTTCCTTGTGGCACGTGTGTTTCTTAAGATATATTTCCTTATCTTAACATAATGAAGATGTGCTCCTATATCATAAGATGTTATTGTTTGCCTTTACTTATATGGAATTTATTTTTGTATATGGTGTGAGGTAGGAGTCATTTCTTTTTTCCCATAAAGATATCCAACTGATTTAGCATCATTTATTGAAAAGGCTATCAGTTTACTTCTGAAAGGCATTATGTTGTCATAAATTGTATCGTATGATTTGTGGTTTCTACTTCTAGACTTTCTATTTATTCCATTGGTCTATTTGTCAAACCTTGCAACAATATCACATTTCTTAATTACAGTAGTGTTGTAATAAGTCTTCCTATCTAGTGGAGTAAAAATTCTCTCACCTTGTTCTTCAAGAGAACTTGCATATTGGCAGCCACTTGCACTTCCATATAATTTTAGAATTGGCTTGTTAATTTCCTCATCAATAAATGTTGGAGTTTTTAATATGATTTATTTGAATTTATAGAGAAACTGAGGGAGAACTGGTATCTTTGTAATAGAGTCTTGCTATCTATGTATATTACTGGAATCCTATGTTTACTGGTGAGATTAGCCCATAATTCTCTTTTCTACTAATGGGTCTGACAGGTTTTGGCATCAAGATCATGCTAATCTTATAAAACAAGCTATTTTTATATACTCTAAAGAGTTGATATAGAATTGTACCTTTCTTTTTTCCTGACTTTTATTTTTGCTTTATATATCTCTTTATATATGTATAGTTTTTCAAAATTCTTAAGGGGATACAAGTCTTTTTGTTACATAGATGAATTGTATAATGCTAAAGTCAGGGCTTTTAGTGTGCCCATCACCAGAATAGTGTACATTGTACCTGATAGGTAAGTTTTTATTTCTCACACACCCACCCTCCCCCTTCTTAGTTTCTGATGTCCTTTATACTACATTATGACCATGTGTACCCATCATTTAGCTCCCACTTATTAGTGAGAATACAGGGTGTTCATTTTGCCATTCCTAAGATACGTCACTTAGATAATGTTCTCCAGTTCCAACCAAGTTGCTGTGAAAGACATTGTTTCATTCCATTTTATGGCTGAGTAGTACTTCATGGGAGATTCTAACTATCTCTATTTATCTATCTATCTATCTATCTATCTATCTATCTATCTATCTATCTATCTCACATTTTCTTTATACACTCATCAAGTGATGGGCATTTAGGTTGATTCCATATCTTTGCAATTGTGAAGTATGCTGCAATAAACATTCAAGTGCAGGTGTCTTTTTGATATAATGACTTCTCTTGCTTTAGGTAGATAACCAGTAGTGATATTGCTGGATTGAATGGTAAGTCTACTTTTAGTTCTTTGAGGAATCTCCATACTGTTTTCCATAGAGGTTGTACTAATTTACAGTCCTACCAACAGTGTATAAGGGTTCCTTTTTCACCACATCCACACCAACATCTATTGTTTTTTGATTTTTTTAGTAATAACCATTCTGATAGTGTAGTGGTATCTCATTGTGGTTTTAATGGGCATTTCTCTGATGATTAGTGATGTTGAACATTTTTTCATATATTTATTGGTCATTTGTCTATATTCTTTTAAAAAACTCTGTTCATGTCATTTGCCCACTTTTTAATGGGATTATTTGATTTATCCTTGCTGATTTGTTTGAGTTCATTGTAGATTCTGGATATTAGTTCTTTGTCAGATGTATAGTTTGCAAATATTTCTCCCATGCTGTAGTTTGTCTATTTTGTTGGTTATTTCTCTTGCTATGCAGAAACTTAAATTTAATTAAGTCCCATTTATTTATTTTTGTTGTTGCTATATTTGCCTTTGAGGTCTTAGTCATAAATTCTTCACCTAGGCTGATGTCTAGAAGAGTTTTGCCTATGTTTTCTTCTAGAGTTTTTATGGTTTCAGGTCTTATATTTAAGTTTTGAATTCATCATGAGTTAATTTTTGTGAGTGGGGAGAAGTGCAGATCCTGTTTCAGTCTTCTACATGTGGCTATTTAATTTTCCCAGCACCATTTATTGAATAGGACGTCCTTTCCCTGGTGTGTGTTTTTGTCTCCTTTGTTGAAAATCAGTTGGTCATAGCTATATGGTTTTATTTTTGGGTTCTCTATTCTGTTCCATTGGTTTATGTCACTACTTTTGTACCAGTACCATGCTGTTTTGGTTACTACAGACTTGTAATGTAATTTTAAATCAAGTAATGTTATGCCTTTAGATTTGTTCTTTTTGTTTAAGATTATTTTGGCTAGTTTGGCTCTTTTTTGTTCCGTATGAAGTTTGGGATTGTTTTTTCTAGATCTGTGGAAAAAGATGTTGATATTTAGATGGGAATTGCTTTGCATCTGTAAATCACTTTGGACAGTATGGACATTTTAACAATGTTGACTGTTATTAGTATATAGAAATGCTACTGATTTTTGTACATTGATTTTGTAACCTGAGACTTGGTTGAATTCATTTATCAATTCTAGGACTCTTTTGGTGGAGTTTTGAGGGTTTCTGGATACTAGATAATATTGTTGGCAAAGAGGGATAGTTTGACCTCCTCTTTCTTGATTTGGATGCCCTTTATCTTTCTCTTGCCTAATTTCTTTAGCTCGGACTTCCCATACTATGTTGATTAGAAGTGGTGACAATGGGCACCCTTGTCTTGTTCCATTTCTTAGGGGAAATGCATTGAACTTTTCCTTACTCAGTATGATGTTGGCTATGGGCTTGTCATCTATGGATTTTATTATTTTGAGGTATGTTCCTTCTATGCCTACTTTGTTGAGGGTTTTTATCATGAAGGGGTGCTGGACTTTATTGAATGTCTTTTCTGGATCTATTGAGATGATCATATGTTCTTTGTTTTTAATTCTGTTTTAATGTGGTAAATTGCATTTATTGATTTGCATATATTGAGCTACCTTTGTATCCCTAAGATGAAAACCACTTCATCATGGTAGATTATCTTTTTGATGTGCTGTTGTATTCAGTTTGCTAGTATTTTGTTGAGGAGTTTTGTATCTATGTTCATAAGGGATATTGGGTCTGTAGTTTTTTATTGTTGTTGTTGTGTCCTTTCCTGGCTTTGGTATCAAGGTGATACTGGATTTACAGAATGAGTTAGGGAGGATTCCCTCCTTCTCGATGTTATGGAAGAGTTTAAGTAGAATACATGCCAATTCTTCTTTGTAGGTCTAGTAGAATTTGGCTGTGAATCCATCTGGTCCAGCATGGATTTATTTATTGGGACATATTTTTTTAATACTCTTTAAATCTTCCTACTCATTATTGGTCTGTTCAAGATTTCTATATCTTCCTGATTCAATCTTGGTAGGTTGTATGTATCTAGGAATTTGGTCTGTTCAAGATTTCTATATCTTCCTGATTCAATCTTGGTAGGTTGTATGTATCTAGGAATTTATCAATTTCCTCTAGGTTTTGTAGTTTGCGTGTGTGTGAAACTTTTCATGGATAATATTTTGTATTTCTGTGGTATCAGTTGTAATGCCTCCTGTTTAATTTCTGATTGAGCTTTTGAGCTTTGAGCCCTTTCTCTTCTATTTCCAGTTAATTTGGCTAGTGATCTATCAATTTTGTTTATCTTTTGAAAGAACCAACTTTTTGTTTTATTAATCTTTTCTTTTTTTCCTTTTGCTTTCCATTTCATTTAGTTCTGCTCTGAGCTTTGTTATTTCTTTTCTTCTGCTAGCTATGGGTTTGATTTATTCTTCTTCTTCTAGTTCCTTGAGGTGTGACATTAGGTTGTTAATTTGCAATCTTTTTGTCTGTTTGATGTAAGCATTTAAGGCTATTTATTATCTTCCCTCTTAGCACTGCTTTTTTTGTACCCCATAGATTTTGGAAGCTTGTGTCACTGTTGTCATTTAATTAGAAAAATATTTTTACTTCCATATTGATTTCATCATTAAGCCAAGGATTGCTCAGCAGCAGGTTATTTAATTTCCATGTATTTGTGTAGTTTTCAGAGTTCATCTTGGAATTGATTTCTAGTTTTATTCTACTGTGATCTGAGAATATACATGGTATGATTTTGATTTTTTAAAACATGCTGACATTTGTTTTGTGCCCAAACATGTGATCTAAATTGGAAAGTGTTCCATGTACTGTTGAGAAGAATATACATTCTATCATTTTGAGGTATAATGTTCTATAACTGTATGTTCTATAACTGTATGTTAAGTCCACTTGTTCTGGAGTCCCAATTAAGTCCAGTGTTTCTTTGTTGATCTTCTGGCTTGAAGATCTGTTTAGTTCTGTCAGTGGAGTATTGAAGTCCCCAGCTATTATGATGTTGCTGTTTATTTCTTTCTTTAGATCTAGTAGAGTTTGTTTTATGAATCTGGGAGTTCATATGTTAGGTGCGTATATATTTAGGATTGTTATATCTTCTTATTGAATCCATCCCTTTATCATTATATAATAATGACTATATTTGTCTCTCTTTTTTAACCATTGTTGTTTTAACATTTACTTTATCTGAAATGTGAATAGCTACTCCTGCTCACTTTTGGTTTCCATTGCATGGAATATTTTTTTCCACCCCTTTACCTTCAGTCTATGAGAATCTTTGCAAGTTCAATGAGTTTCTTGGGGGCAGCATATATTTGGGTTGTGTGTGTGTGTGCCTTTTTTTTTTTTCTTTTGTCAATTCAGCCAATATACATCTTTTATGGGGGGCATTAAGACGGTTCATTTTTAATGTTAGTATTGATATGTAAGATACTGTTCTGGTCATCATTTTGATTGTTACCCGGTTGCTTTGTTTTCTCCCTTGTGTGACCATTTTATAAGAACTGTTAGTTTAACTTTTTGTTGTTTTTACACTGGTGGGTGTCAACTGGTGGGTGTTCCATGTATAGAACAATTTTAAGAATTTCTTATAGGGCAGTTCTAGTGACAAATTTTCTTAGTGTTTGCTTACCTGGAAAAGACTTTAATCTCCAAGTCAGTAGGTGATGCTTGTGGGTAAGAATCAGCCATGCCTTGTAGGATTGAATCAGTAATTACTGTAATGGGCTGTACAAGTTGTCATCGCTACCAGTAGGTGGCATTTGCAGGAGAAAGCCAGTGGCAGTGTTGTTTTTCGTGTTAGGACCTGTGACTGGCTGTTTCTCCTTGTAGTTCTGTCAATGTTTGCTCTCTATCTTTTGAGTCTATGATATTAGGTGAAAACAAATTAAAGAATAGATTAAGATGGATTGACACTTTCATATGAAGTTCCCCTCTTTGTCTCTAGTTATGCTCTTTGTACTTTACCTGATATTAATATACATTAACCAGAATTTTTGGGAGTTATTTTCAACTTTTTGTTTCTTTATTTTGAGGTGTTTTATTTATTTATTTATTTATTCATACATTCATTCATTCTATTTTCAGCTTATGGATATTAGGGCATGAGATGTGTTATTTATAACTGGCATATACCATGTTTTAAAAGTTCAATCTGGGGGGAGGGGAAAAAAATAAATAAATAAATAAAAAAGAAAAAAAAAGTTCAATCTGACCACCTTTGTCTTATAATAGGAGCATATAACTACTATTATATTAAATCTCTTATTTTATGTTTGTTTTTAATTTACCTAACCTGTTATAAGCCCCTATTTTCCTTCTTTCTTGCCTATTTTGTCAATAGATTATTTCTTAATATCCTATTCTGTATCCCTCACTTTCATCAACATCACTTTGGTAGCTATACCATTACTCACATGTTACAAGGTCAGCCAGGAGGCCTGTGTGGCTGGAGTTAAAGGAGTGCAGTTTTCAATTTATTTAAAAAGAATAGTAATGGATGATGTCAGAGGGATATTGAAGTTTTTATAATGAGGTAGTGAGTTGAGAGTAGAGTAATGTTACTAGGGCTTTGTAGAAGGATTTGGGCTTATTATTGTGACATAAAACCCAATTTAAGAGAAGCTATGGTAGTTGAATGTAAAATAAAACTTTTTTTTCTTTTAGCTTAAATTTTTTAAAGGGTTTAATTTAAGCCAGGTACTATATTAGACACTTTACATGCAAGATTTTATTTAATAGTCAATGCATAAGAATAATGGGGTTTTCACACAGGTTAATTAACTTACACAAGATCACAGTTTGTTTGCAGCAAAACTAGAAGTCAGGTACATGTGGTCTCTTAACTATAATTCTATATTTCTCTGACTCTCTTTGTCATCTAATGGCAGGCAATTTACCAGTTCATCTGGAGGATGTGAACCTTGTGGATGGGCTTTTCTACTTCTTCTTTCAGTACACACAGCACCAGCAAATGATCCCAAGACATTTGGTTGGTCTGCCATGTGGATCTATGTTATCTGCTTTACCTGACATGTTACCCACCTAATTCTGGGCCATTATTTCATAAATGCTTATTGCTAGTCCACAAGGATGGAGAAAAATGGCATGGATGGATCAAACCAAATTAAACACCATTACTGGAAAGAAATAAAAGATCATGCCCCATAGAGAGCATCAGTATATGAATTATTTTACTCTACCATAATATCTTTTGTCTACATCTGAGTGACCAATTATGCTCCTTTCTTACTTTATGTAATATAAAATAAAAAAATTAAATGGGTAGACTATGTAAGAAAAACTTGTACTTAAAATAATCTAATGTTATATTTGTAATGTCACAAATGAGTAGCATATGCATTCTTTAGTTTATCACCTTTATATTCATGGATGATTAACCCTCCTCAGAAGGAGGGATGTGGGCTAACCCAACCCCTGTGGAATAATCAGGAGGTTGGGCAATTCATTTTATTGTGTACACAATTTGGCTAGAATGCTGAAGATTTATTGATGCAATGTAAAATATTAGCTGGCAGGTAAAAATAAGCCTGTTAATGAATGTGATTAGAATAGCAGCTGGAATGAATTGCAGTGTTTGCAACATCAATGGAATTAATAGACCTTAAAATATTCAGGGAATCAATTAAAAGTCTTCTTCAAGATTCAAAAAAATGTGTGTTCATGTGCTTAACTTTAAAATGAGCACCAGGAGAAGAAACGGCCAAACCTTCTGTCAGAAAAGCGTTTAAGGATTCCAAGGGCATCTGACTGTTTCGGGGCCCAGCCAACTACTGAAGGAAACCCTGGTGGGCTGAACGGCAGGCGTCTTGGAACATAGGCTCCAGACTGTGCTGCCAAGAATTAAACAAGAGCAACACGTGAGAGCAATTGAAATGGGTGTCCTGGTCACATTCCCTGAAGGTTCTGCAACCACGTTAACCTTTAAGGAGAGCTCAGCTCCCAACCAGGATGAAAGAAAAAAAGCAGGTGATAGTTTCTTTTTTTAAATATATATTTCTGAAAGGAGACAGGAACATTTATTGATCATATACCTTTACATCAATGAGGCCAATGAGGTAATTTTTCATTGCTTGAAATGTTTTTTCAGAAATTATTTGTCTTGTCAATTTTATTATAATATACAAAGGCTTAATGTAAACTGTAAAAAGAAACAATTCCATAAGAACACTGACTGCCTTTTTCCTCTTTTTATCATATTTGCCTCAACTAAGTTAAAATTCTCTTGTTTTCACAAATCAGTGTAGATGCTTCATTCTTTAATTTGATTCAATGAAGAATGCCTAACACCTCCGTCAGTCCCCATAATTTGTTTGAAAAGGACTTTTCATAATAAGTGAAAATGACTTTATTACTTGTGCTTTACTCAGTAGAGGTAATATTCAAATTAAATAATGTAATTAAAGGTGAGAAGAGAGTAATTTTCTGCAAACCCCCTATGGTTGCTTTCTTAACAGGATTCTTAAACCTTCAAACACCTTTAATGTAGTAATGTGGACATTTATCACTCATGGGTCTTTTTAAAAATTATTTCAGAATATTACCGGGGTATAAATAATTTGGCTACATGGATTGCTTTTGTACTGCCTGGGTCAAAGTTATAAGTGTGCCCATCACCCACATAGTGTACATTGTACCCATTAGGTATAGTTGCACCCATCCTCTCCTCCCCACTCCCACTTGCATGATTTCTGTTGAGTTTTACTTCCACATGAGTGTTGATCAGTTAGTGTGAATTTAATAATGACTACATGTGGTGTTTATTCCCGTTCTTTAGATATTTCACTTAGGAGAATGTGCATCCAGATTCTGCAAAAGGTATTAATTCACTTTTTATGGCTGAGTAGTACTCTGTGGAATACATATACCACATTTTATTAATCCACTCATGATTTTATGGGCACTTGGGTTGATTTCACATCTTTGTGATTGTGAATTATGCTGCAATAAGCATTGTAGTGCAGGTGACTTTTTGATAAAATGACTTTTTTTCCTTTTAGGTAAATACCCAGTAGTAGGATTGCTGGGTCACATGGTAGGTCAACTTTTAGTTCTTTGAGGAATCACCATACTATTTTCCATAGAGGTTGCGTTAGTTTGCAGTTCCACCAACAATATATGAGTGTTCCTATCTCTCCACATCCAGACCAGCATCTATCATTTTGTATTTTTTGATAAAAGCCATTCTCACTGGAGTTAGATGATATGTCATTTATGTCATTGTGGTTTTGTTTTACATTTCTCTGATGATTAATGATTTTGAGCATTTTTTCATATATTTATAGGCAATCAGTCTATCTTCTTTTGAAAAGCTTCTGTTCATGTCTTTTGCCCACTTTTAATGGGGTTGTTTGATTTTTTTCTTGCTGTTTCTCTTGAGTTCCTTGTATATTCTGGTTATTATCCCATTATCAGATATACAGCATGTGAGTATTTTCTCCCATTCTGTGGGTTGTCTATTCACTCTAATGATAATTTCCTTGGCTGTGCAGAAGACTTTTAATTTAACCAAATAACATTTATTTATTTATTTATTTTTGTTGTTGCTGTGATTACCTTTGGGGTCTTCTTTATAAATTCTTTTCCTAGGATGCTATCTACAAGAGTTTTTCCAACATTTTCTTCTAGAATTCTTATGGTTTCATGTCATAGATTTAAATCTGTGATCCATCTTGAGTTGACTTTTGTGAGTGGTGAGAGATATGGACCCTGTTTCAATCTTCTATGTGTGGCTATCCAATTTTCCCAGCACCATGTATTGAATAGGGATTCTTTTCCCAGTGCATAATGCTGTCTATTTTGTCAAAGATCAGATGACATTAAGTGGATGGTTTTATCTCTGGGTTCTTTGTTCTGTTACATTGGTCTATGTCTCTGTCTTTTGCCAATACCATGCTTTTGTATTGTATTGTAGCCTTGTAGTATAACTTAAAGTCTAGTAAAGTGATGCCTCCAGATTTATTCCTTTTGCTTAAATTAAGGTTGCTTTGGCTATTCAGGCTCTTTTCTGGTTCAAAATGAAGCATAAAATTATTTTTTCTAGATCTACAAAAAATGATGCTGGTAGTTTGATTGGGATTTCATTGAATCTATAAATCACTTTGGGTAGTATGGACATTTTAACAATGTTGATTCTGCAGATCCATGAGCATGATATGTTTTTCCATTTGTTTACATCATCTGCAATTTCCTTCCTCAGTGATTCGTAGTTCCCTTTGTAGAGATCTTTTATCTCTTTGTTTAAATATATTCCCAGGTATTTTTTTTCTTTATAGCTATTGTGAAAGGTATTGAGTCTTTGATTTGACTCTCAGCTTGACTGTTGTTGGTATATGGGAATGCCACTGATTTGTGTAAATTGATTTCATAACCTAAGACTTTGCTGAATCTATTTATCAATTCCAGGAGTCCCTAGGTAGAATCTTTGGGGTTTTCTAGATATAAGATCATATCATCAGCAAAGAGCAATAGTTTGACCTTCTCTTTCCCTATTTGGATACACTTGATTTCCTTCTCTTGCCTGATTACTCTGACTAGGACTTCTAGGACTATGTTGAATAGAATTGGTGACAGTGGGCACCCTTGTCTTGTTCCTGTTTTGAGTGAGAATGCTTTCAACTTTTTCCCATTCCATATGATGTTGGCTATGGGTTTGTCATATATGGCTTTAAGAATTTTGAGGTATGTCCCAGTTATGCCTATTTTGTTAAGAGTTTTTTATCATAAAATGGTGCTGAATTTTGTCAAATGCTTTTTCTGTATCTATTGAGATGATTATATGATCTTTGTTTTTGCTTCTGTTTATGTGGTGAATCACATTTATGGATTTATGTATGTTGAACCATCCTTGCATCACTGGGATGAAGTCCACTTGGTCATGGTGGATTATGTTTTTCATGTGCTGCTGAATTCAGTTTTCTAGGATTTTATTGAAAATTTTTGTGTCTACATTCATGAGGGATATTGGTGTATAGTTTTCTTTTTTGTTGAGTCCTTTGGTGGCTTTGGTATCAAGTTGATACTGGCTTCATAGAATGTGTTGGGGAGGATTCCTTCCTTCTTAATGTTATGAAATAATTCCTACAGTGTGGGTACCAATTCTTATTTGTAGTCTGCTAAAATCTGCTTGTGAAACCATCTGGTATAAGACTTTTTTTGTTGGAAGATTTTTTTTTTTACTTCTTCTTTAATATCATTGCTTGTAATTGTTCTGTTCAGGAGTTCTGTTTCTTCCTGATTGAGCCTTGGGAGGTTGTGTGTTTCCAGGAATTTGTCTATTTCCTCAACGTTTTTGAGTTTATGTGCATAGAGATTTTTAAAGTATTCACAGATGATATTTTGTATTTCTGTGGTATCAGTTATAACATCTCTTTTTTCATTTCTGATTGAGCTTATTTGGGTCCTTTCTTTTCTATTTCTGGTTAATCTACCAAGAGGCCTATCAATTTTGTTTGTCTTTTCAAAGAACCAACTTTTTGTTTCATTAATTATCTGTAACTTTGTTTGTTTATTTTCAATTTTATTTAGTTCTGCTCTGACCTTAGTTATTTCTTTTCTTCTGCTGGGTTTGGGTTTGGTTTGCTCTTCCTTTTCTAGTTTCTTGAGACAATTCATTAGATTGTTGATTTCTGATCTTTCTGTCTTTTTGCTGTAGACATTTAAGGCTACAAATTTTCCCTTAGGACTGTTTTTGCTGAATCCCACAGAGTTTGATAACTTGTGTCCTCTTTCATTTAGTTTGAGGAATCTTTTGATTTACACCTTAATTTTCTCCTTGATCCAGTACTCATTCAGCAGAAGTTTGTTTAATTTCCACGACTTTGTGTAGAACTGATTGTTTCTTTTGGAGTTGATTTCTAGTTTTATTCCAGTGTGGTGTGAGAAGATACATGGTATCATTTCTATTTTTTTAAATTTGTTGAGACATTTTTTTGTGGCCTAAGATGTGATCTATCTTAGAGAATTCTCCATGTGCTGATGAGAAGAATGTATATTTGGTGGTTTTGGGGTAAAATGTTCTGTAAATGTCTGTTAGGCCCATTTTCTCTAGAGTCCCATTTATGTCCAGTGTTTCTTTATTTATTTTCTCTGTGGAAGATCTGTCCAGTTCTGTCAGTGGGGTGTTGAAGTCCCTGGCAATTATGATGTTGCTGTTTATCTCTTTGTTTAGATCTAGTTATGCTATGCTTTATGATTCTTGGTGTGCCTGTGTTAGGTGTATGAATATTTTGGATTATCATGTTTTATTGATAAATTGTTCTCTTTGCCATTATATCATGACCCTCTTTGTGCTTCTTTACTATTATTGATTTGAAGTCTATGTTATCTGATATGAAATTGGCTACACCTGCTTTCTTTTGATTTCCATTTACATGGAATATTTTTTCTGTGCCTCCAGTTTGAGTCTGAATGAGTCCTTGTGGGTTAGATGTGTTTCTTGGAGACAGCAGGTACTTGGCTTGTATGTTTTTATCAATCAGGCAGCCTATATCTCTTGAGTGGGGAATTCAAGTCATTCATGTTTATTGAAAGGATTGATAAGTGGGATGCATTTCTGTTCATCCTTTTCAGTGGAACTGTGTTGCTTTGTTTTAGCACTTGAGCCATTATTTTATGTGGGCTCTGAGCTTTAGCCTTTTGGTAATTTTACCCTGGTGGGTTTCTATTGTGGTGATCTGAATACTTCCTGCAGGGCAGCTCTAGTACTGACACATTCCCACAGTGTTTTCTTGTCTGAAAAAGTTTTTATTTCTCCTTTATATATAAAACTTAGTTTTGCAGTATAAAATTCTAGGCTAGCCATTATTCTGTTTGAGAAGACTGAAGATGGGGCCCCAATCTTTCTGGTTTATAAAGTATCAGTTGAGAAGTCTGCAGTTAGCCTGATGGGTTATCCTTTGTAAGTTTCCTGATGTTTTTGCCTTATAGCTTGCTGGAGTTTCTCTTTGTACCAACTTTGGCCTGTCTGATTACTGTGTCATGATGACTGCCTCTTTGTGATGAATCTTCCGGGTGTCCTTTGAGCTTCTTACATCTGGATATCTAAATTTCTAGCAAGACCAGGGAAGTTTTCCTCTATATTCCCTCCAATAGTTTTTCCAACCCTTGTGTGATTTCTTCTTCACCCTCAGGGATGCCTATAATTCATATTTTTGGCTTCTTTACATAATCCCATATTTCTTGTAGGCTTTGTTCCTTCCTCTTAATTCTCTGTTCTTTATTTTTGACTCATTTTATTTAATGGTGTTTTCTAACTCTGAGATTCTTTCTTCTGCCCGGTCTAGTCTATTCTTAAGATGTTCCACTTTTGCATTTCTTTGAATGAATTTTTCATTTCCAGAAGTTCTATTTGATTTTATTTACTAATTTTATTTCTTTAGTGAATTTTTATTTCATTTCATAAAATTTTTTTGTGGTTTCTTTGTGTTGGTTTTCCATTATCTCTTGTATATCATTGAGCTTACTTATAATTCATATTTGGAATTCCTTATCCGTCATTTCAATATTCTGATTTTGGTTGGTATCCATTTCTAGAGAGCTGATGTTCCCTTTTGGGAATGACCTTTCACTCTGATTATTCATACTTCTGGAGTTTTTTCACTGATTCCTTCTCATCAGGAGCAGCTGTTGCTTCTTATTTTTGGATTTTCTTTTATTTAGATAATGTCACACCCAGTTTAATCTATGAGATGGTAGGTGGTGCTTGTACACGAGAATCAACCACACCCTGTATGACTGAGTCAGAAAATGCTGTAAAGGGCATGCAAATTGACCTCCATGTGAGTAGCTGGTGCTTGCCAGAAGGAATAAGCTGCATGTTGTTTTTGGGTTCTGTGACCAGCTCTCATCTCTCAGGAGAAGCACCTAAAAGCTGGTAGGGTCCTGGAACTTCAGGTGAGTCCTAATTCTCTGCCACAGCAGAGGTGGGTGGGGGAGTATGGCTGGGCAGGGCTGGTTTGCCCTCAGACTGCACAAAAGCTGGCAAGGATCTGTTTCATCAGAGGTTAAAAGTCTGCTCCCAGCTTCTGGGCAAAGCTACCCATGGAGGAGCTGAAATGGTTCTATTCAGTCAGACAGTCTGCTTATGGAGGCAGGGCTTTCTGAGATTCACAATCTGGCATTCTGGAGTAAGCCTCACTCTTCTCTGCCCTCCCATGCTCTGAGGTTTTACTCTTTGGCACCTGCCAGCAGGCAAGGGCTCCAGTCAGCTGGGCTCCCTCACGACTGTGATATGGGCCAGGATGTTCCCTGCCCAGGATCCTGGCCTGAGCTGAGAGTGCAGCCCTCCAGCAGGGAGGGATGCCCTATGAGCATGCTTTAGCTAGGACCCACACTGCACTCTCTGCCCTCACCTCCCCAGCCCGGCAATCTGCCTATGTGAGCTCCTTCATCTCCTGAGACTAATTCACAAATCTCCCCTCCCTGCCCCTGAGCAGCATGATCAAGACCTGAGGTATGATATCTTGCCTGTGGGTCCATCCCTGGGCTCCCAAAGATAAATCCCTGACCATGCCAGGGAGAAGCATGCTGGTCCTGAGTTGCCCACAGGGTGCCCAAGCAGATTCAATGTCCCTCTGCCTCAGGGCATGCCCCACTCTGATGGAGTTGCCAGGCAAGCTTCATCAGGGAAAGTTGGCAGGCAGGGAGCTCATAGTCCTAGCATCTCTCAGTCCACTGCATGACCCCAAGAGGAAAGGTATGAGCCCCACACTCTTTAGATGGCTCAATGTGGTGGCTCAATTGTCTCTCTTGGCAGCTGCAGGTGGGGGAGGGGAATGGGAGAAAAAAAGTATGGATGGAGGAACGTTAGTACTCCAGTCATTCTTGTCCCTCCTTCTGTGAAGCTGCCCGCCCAGAATGTACAGGCATTAGACCCCTGTGGCTCCTGCAGTCTGGGCTGGAGTTGGAAAATGTCTGTGTGGGAATGAGTGAGACAAAACCTGAGGAGTTGAAGCCCCCTGTGGAGGACAAAGGCACATGGTAGGTGGAAAAGCAATATGGTGCCTGCCTTCCAGGCTCAGGTCTGTGGGGTGGGAAGCTCTGGGCTTTTGTGGGCAGAAAGTCCCTCCAGCAGCTCAGGAACCTACTGTCTGTCAGAGATGTGGGGGGTGGGGGGGACGGTAAGGAATAAACTGCTCCACCTGCTCTTATCACTGGACTCCAAGACCCTTGGGGGTTGATCTCTGTCAATACCTTGCTCCTTCCTGTTCTGCTCTGCAACTTCTTCCCAAGGAGTTTCTGGTGTTGATAGTTTCTTAAGCGTGTTCTTTAATGCTCACCCCAGAGACCTTGAAAAGTTTCAAGCCTGCAATTTTGAGCTGAATAGTCTTGTATAAAAGTCCTTGGGAAGAACTAATTGGACAGCATAATGTACAAGCTACTGAGTATAGATATTATCTAGCATTCCCAAAACTAGATTAATTAACCTCCATTCCCTCCACTAACAAATAAATTAAATAGGCTCTTTCAAGCTAGGCCTTTATGCTTTTACCTTCAGAGAAGAACCAAGAGAAACATCTATTGTTCTCATAATTGTTCTACAATGCAAACTTGAAGGTTTCTGTTCAAATTAATATAAAATAGAAGCATAAGGTAGTCAAATTGGGGTGATCATTTAGTCCAGGCCATGATTTTCTAAAACACCTATTTTAATTTTGGGAACAGATTCATACCCTGTTCCATGTCTAACTCCAAAAGATGTATACTTGTTCAACAATTAATTATATCCTACACAATTTCTATGTTGCTTTTTTCTCACCATTTCAGTGTGAAGCTGGGCTGTGTCAGAAATCCTATAGTTATAACTAATAGTTTTGTGAAGATAACTTCAGGATTTCTGAACTTCCCATTGGTTTCTTATTGCCTATATAGCTCCAAGCTTCACTGTCACCCCTGGACCCTAGTAGCCAGGGTCCTGCCTTGGTCTTGTGCTATTCATGGACACATTCTGGCTATTTTTCCTGGGAACAGAAGTCAGTGGAGTTGGCCAAGGGGATGTGCCCACCTGGAGCCTAGTCTTCTCTTCTAGACCATGCTTTAGGGACCTGAGACCTTGAAATTACTGCTCAGATTTGCAAGTTGACTTCCAAGGCCACAGTTTGTCCTCACCAGAGTGGACTGTAGTGCCATGGGTATGGGCACCCATAGGTCTAGAGGGTAGACAAGGGTGGGTGTTTGTAAGAAAAGAGTGAACACTGGGGGTGAATGGAGCTTAGACATATGGGAGGGGTTTCCACAAATATGCACCCAGGCCTCTCAGAGGGCCATGAGACTGGGGGCAGGGGGACAAGAAAACTGGGGCTGTCCACAGTTAGGGAGCCTCTAACATGTAACTGGTCAAGGCCAGTAATATGGTATTGTTTTGATTTTCCCACAAGCTGAAAACATAAAACATGTTGTTTAAAGCCAGGTGCAGTAGCATGTGCCTGTTAGTCCCAGCTACTCCAGAGGCTGAGGTAGGAGGATCACTTGAGCCCAGGAGTTCAAGGCTGCAGTGAGCTACGATGCCAGCACTGCACTCCAGCCTGGGCAACAGAGTGAGAGCCCATCTCTAACAACAACAACAACAACAGCAACAACAACATTTGTTGTCTCATGAAAACAATGTAAGATAATCTTCTTCTGCTTCTGCCATGTAGTCCTTTATCTCATTTTTGTTTATCTTATTTTGTTAATAGAGATCTACATATATTCTGGTGAGGCAAGAAGATCACACCAAGAACTCAGCTCTGTCTGCCACAAGAAGGCCTAATTCCAGGAGACATGAGTGGCTTAAGGGTTAGGACAGCAGCTTGGCAATTGCCCAGCTGTTGCCAGTTCTAGATACTGGGGACACTGGGGGAAACAAGATAGACATAGACAAGATCCCTGAAGCTCACTGCTTTTAGGAAAGACAGACAAAACAAGCAAGTAAGTAAGAAAAATGTTGAATAGAGACATGTCCTATAAAATGGAAAACTTTAGTTTCACACAATTAATCATAATTTTTTTCCCACCTCCTCCAAATTCCAAGAGTTCTGGTTAAGTATCATCTTTTAAATAGATTTAGAACATTTGGTTTGCCTGCATGGAAATGAGGAAGAGAAAATAAGTTGGTAGAGGTTTAGAAAATGCTGAATCTCTATTTGAAATAATTAACTTTTCCAATATTTTAGGCAGAAAAACTAGATACAAAAATGAAGAACTCCTAGTCTTAAGACTATAGTATTGAATATATGAGGTTTGTTTATGGAGAAAACAGTGAATATAGTCATCAACTTGCAGTGGGCAACAAGTTAGGCACTCATTTGCATCTTGATCAAATATATTGATAGAAAAAAAGATTACAGATGAGATGGAACTCATTTGAAAGGTCACCACACCTTATCAGTGCAGTGAAACTAGTCATTATCTAAAATTTTTGAAAAGGGACAGAAAACAATACCTGCACAACTAGTCAATAAAGCAGCAAACTTAAAAGTGGGTAGGATGTTCTGAATTTTATAGCAAATGTCAGGATTTGAAGCAAATCATCAACCTGAGCAAATTATGATGTGAAGTTAGAGGGAGAAGCTTTTGTGGATGTTTTGAATAGTGGGAGTGGTCGAGGTGCTGGCTCCTTATTATGCCATATTTCACTTCTAAATGTGTGGCTTTCCTTTCCCTTGATTTAGCAGTGTCATGAATGCTACGCTTACACTTCTCAGTCGTGATTATAGTCATTTTATTTGACTCATAAATGGAACAACATAAGGGGAAGAAAAAAAGGGCATGAACATTTTCTGCAGAAATGCAGAAAGAGTTGAGGAAGGGTTAGGAAGAAAAAGGGAATGGAAGGAGACAAGAGTGTGGATGCTTGAGAAAGAGCTGTCTAAAATTCAAGTAGTGATGGGGAAAGGCAAGTGTGGGAAGAAGAGGTTGGGGAAATTAAGGTATCTATCTTGTGGGCAGGAAGGAGAGGTGAGCAGAAGGTTGCAGCAGCAAACTTGATGGTGCTTGGTGCTGGTGACAGATCGCAGCCTATGATTTATATTTAGGAATCTTTGTAAAATATTAGTATGTTAAAGTGTGCCTATTTTTTGAATATTTGCCTTGGATCTACCAGTGTTCTTAGCCATGCTGCATTTTTTTAAAGACAAATTTAATGCTATTCTTTGTCACTCAGCAAATTTACTGTCAGATGTGGATGATTCGCTGACATTTTAGCACCACTACCATCTATTTTCCTCACTAAATGCTGAATTAGAGACTTTATGCACATAATATGGATTTAAGAAATTTCCCTGCAGAGGTTAATGTGCTTAAAGGTCAATGGAGTGGGGTGTGTTTTGGAGGGATATAATATAAAGCATTTAAAACTATATAGATTTGACAGGTCTTTTGCAAACTTTAGTGTCTAAAATGTAATGCTTAGTTTCTGTGAGATTAATATACCCACAAAAGAAATCATTACTGGTACTTTTACAGACTGAATTGTTGCTGAAGCCACTGTAACACCAAGTCCATAATGAACACAGTGTTCACAGGGTGGCAGTGAAGGTATAACTCAGTCTCCTGTGATTATGATGTTTAAGTAGAAAGCAAGATTCAGGGAAAGTGTTTTGCAACAATGTCCTCTCCAAATAACAGAGTATTTACTGATTCACCAAGAAAATGCCAGTGTTCAAAAGGACTATGGGTGTCACAAGCAATTAGTATGTCGACGAAGGATCTTCTGCAATTCCCAGAGAAGACAGGAAAATGTCATATAGAATGTGAAATGTAGGGGTCATTTTGAAAGTAATGGATAGAGACACAGAGCTACAAACAATTTTAAGGTTTACACATCACTCAAAGAAATTGGATTAGAGCCAGAGAAAAAGATGCCTTGTATTATATGTATATATATATATATATATATATACACACACACACACACACACACACAACACACACACACACACATACACATACACACACACATATGTATATCTTAAGGGCATTTGGCACAAGACAGCATAATATCTACCTTCTTTTGAAATGTAATGTACTTGAAAGCAAAGGGTTCCATGTCATTTCTGAGGTAAAATGTTACCACTTTGAGTATATTCTGTTCCAAAAGACTTTACTCCAACAATGGCTCGGACACACTAAAATTGTTTCTAAGTGGTACGTAAATAAAGCACCTAAATTCTAGTGTTCAAAATTGTTTCTGTCTCCTGCTGAATATATTTATCAGATGTTTTGTAGTCTTTGTCTAAATTCTCAAATAGGACCAGACTGCCATTTGTGTTTCTTGGAAAGGAACACGTTTAACCAGTTCAGTGTTTTGTGTCAGACTTGAACTAATATTCGTGGGCATTGCTTGACTTGGGAGATTGGTTGACTCTGTGAGGCTGAATGCTTATAGCCACCAGGAAAGTTATCTCTATTTCACATCCTACTTCCTAGAACCTGTGGCTATTACCTTGCATGGTAAAAGGGTCTTTGCACTGTAGGTAAGTTAAGAGTTTGGAGTTAAGGGATCCTCTTGGATTATCTGGGTGGGCTCTCAGTCCAATGACAGATGTCTTATAAGAGAAAGGCAGAGGGAGATTTGAGATGAAGAGAAGGAACAACACAGAGGATAAGGTCATGTGGAGACATAGAAAAGACTAGAATGATGCACCAGACAAGGGAGCCAAGAAATGCTGACAGCCAGCAGGAGCTGGAAGAGGCAAGGAAAAATTCTCTCGTAGAGTCTCTTGAGGAGAAGGCTGGCCTGGTTGACACCTTGATTTTGGACTTAAGACTTCCAGAACTGTGAGGGAAGATATTTTTATTGTTTCAAGCAAACTAGTTTGTGGGAATTTGTGACAGAAACCACTAATACAGGAGCCTTTAACTTTTTCCAGGCCTATTTACCCAGCATTGTCTCATTCTGCACTCACAGGAGGTGATAACAATACATTTGGAGGAAACAATAAAGATTCAGGGAGTGGTTCTGAGTTCCAAGTGCCAGGCCAGTCAGGTACTTTCAGTTTTGAGTTGAGGAAGGATAGGAACCTTTTCTATCCGCATGTTTACCACAGTATCTCTACTTGCTTCCTTTTTACCTGCCCGCTGTCTACCATTCTGGCCTTGAGAAGAGGAGGGCAGGTAGGACACAGGAAGCTGAAGGGATTAAAAGAAAGCAAGGAAGAGGGTGGAAAGAGTAATAGCTGTATGAGATATAATAGCTGTGTAAAGAGGTCAAGTTAAATAAACATTCAAAGGTACTCACTGGATTTGGTGCTTGGCTCACTGGTGGCCTTTGTAATAGATCACAGGTCTTTTCAAGGATTTAGCATCCACACGAACACTCTCCCATGCCTGGATATATACATGTAGATATATAGATATATTAAGGTTGGTGCAAAAGTAATTGAGGTTTTGGACCATGAATTTTAAATCATTAAAACTAGGGTCAAATGCATCTTTATTAAATCAAAATTGGAGCCATTATAATCAACATATTTTTGCCAAAAAGAAATGTTTGTTTATTTCTATAATGTAAAAATCCGTGCTTCGAAATTCAACAAATTTTTTCGAAGCATTTTCTGCATCCCGCTGGTTATGGAAACGTTTTCCCTGCAAAAAATTGTTGAGAAGCTTGAAGAAGTGCTAGTTAGTTGGCAAGAAGTCAAGTGAATATGGTGGATGAGGCAAAACTTTGTAGCCCAATTCGTTCAACCTTTGAAGCATCAGTAGTGTGATATGCGGTTGGGCATTGTCGTGGAGAAGAATGGGCCCTTTCTGTTGACCGGTGCTGGCTGCAGATGTTGCAGTTTTCAGTGCGTCCCCTCGATTTGCTGAGCATAATTCTCAGATGTAATGGTTTTACCGGGATTCAGAAAGCTGTAGTAGATCAGACCAGCTGCGGACCACCAGTGACCAAGACCATTTTTTTGGTGCAAGTTTGGCTTTGGAAAGTGCTTTGGAGCTGCTTCGCAGTCCAACAACTGAACTGGTTGTTGCTGTTTGTCATATAAAATCCACTTTTTGTCACGCATCACAATCCGATGGAGAAATGGTTCATTGTTGTTGCATACAAGAAAAGAAGATGACACTTCAAAACGATGATTTTTTTGATTTTCAGTCAGCTCATGAGGCACCCACTTATGGAGCTTTTCCACCTTTCCAATTTGCTTCAAATTCCAAGCGACCATAGAATGGTTGACGTTGAGTTCTTCAGCAACGCCTTGTGTAGTTGTAAGAGGATCAGCTTTGATGATTACTCTCAATTGGTCATTATCAACTTCTAATGGCCAGCCACTGTGCTCCTCATCTTCAAGGCTCTCATCTCCTTTGTAAAACTTCTTGAACCACCGCTGCACTGTACGTTTGTTAGCAGTTCCTGAGACAAATGCGTTGTTGATGTTGGGAGTTGTCGCCACTGCTTTACAACCCATTTTGAACTTGAATAAGAAAATCACTTGATTTTGCTTTCTGTCTAACATCATGTCCATAGTCTGAAATAAACATAAAATAAATAGCAAGTAATAAGTCATTAGCAAAAAAATACAGCGAGAAATGTGCATTAAAATGATGTATTACATAATCACATTTATTTAAAAATGTATTCCAATATCAAGTAGCAAATTTCAACAATGCTAAAACCACAATTACTTTTGCAGCAATCTAATATATGTATGTGTATATGTATATATATATATGTCCATATACCTATGTACAATATAATTTTGACTTAAGACATTGGAATGGCTAGGTTGGCAAGTCTACTATATTTTTGTACTTAGGAACATAGTCCAGGTTCTCAGCACAAAGAGATACTTGGCAAAAGTTGAAGAAAGAGGATATACTTCCGTGCTGTGGACATGATTTTAATCCTAACTCCTATTGTTTGCTATAATCTGACATACTTCATCAGATTTTCTAAGTTCCATCTGCTTCCCAGGTTCTCTGGTGCCACTGAGGCAGATTGGTCCTTGGTGGATCCATGCAATTTTGTCACCTGAGGCTGGCCAGCTGCACTCCTGGGGTCTATGGAGTGACTCTAGCCCCTTCTAGGTGTGGATGCCACAGCACACTGCAACACTGGGCTGGGCTTCTGCAGCAGCAACTGAGGGAGCTGGGTGACATGACTTGGAATTTGGGGGAAGTAACTCTCTGTGTGGTGAACCTGGGAGATGGGAGATGGGAAGAAGCCAGGTAGATAAATTCCCCCTTCTTCCTCCTTCAAGGGACTGCTTTGAGCCATTTCTTTAAACAGCCTGTCTGGAGATATCCCAGGTGGCTGAGTGGCTGCACCTGCTGAGCGACCAGCTGTGTGTCTTTGAGGCTTGTGGTAAAGCAGGGGCTGGTACAATGACGCACCATGGCTTTCCATCCTTCCCTGTTGCTCCTCTCTTTTCACTAATTCTCACTGTCTTGGGACTCCACCTTTCAAATAAAGCACCCCTGTCCACCCTCTGTTTTTAACAGAACCCAGGCTGAAACATGTGTTTATCTCCTATGTCCACTTAGGACGTTGTTTAACAACAGCAAAGCTCAGACTTTTCTAGCCAATAGCTGATCTATCCTATCCTTCCAAGCATCATGGCAATTTACAGGAAGGATGTCACACAAATTTGCATGACATGAATAACTGGCCAGGATTCATTTTGACTGACATTCTGCCTAATATGCAAAAATTAGAAAACTGACTTGAACAAAGACATTGTTGTTTATTTTGGGAACAGAAACCCAAGCTCCACATGCCACCTCATTGCTAGGGCACCAGGCTTAATTTCCTTGGCTGCATGTGGCTGGAGAATGTAGCCATTCAAACATCAGAAAGAAGAAGGGATCTGCTGGTTCCATCAGCTGGGCCCCATCAGCATGGATGTAAAACTGTATTTCTGTTGACACAAGTATCTTTTGGGTTAAGAGTAATAAAATAATGTCTTACTTAATTGAGAGGCTGTTGTTCCAAACTTAGGCTTTTGGAAAACGTGCAAGAGGAAAATCCACATACTCTGGAGGAGAGGGAATGAGTTCAATGCTGGGATCTGGAGCAAATCCCTTTGTAGCTGGACAAGAGTTGGGAGAGGTGGAGGGATTTTGTATAGGCATTGCTATATAGGGACTCATGTGGTACAACGTGGTAATTGCTGACTACTCTCAACTGCAGAGTGTTAAGGCTCATGGTGGTATTTAATTGGAGGAGACCAGAGAGCAGCTTCTGAAAATGTCATGTTCAAGAACATTAGAGCTCATTCTCAATTCTTTGAGTTTGGAAATTGTATTTGTTTATTTATTTTTAGAGAAGGAGTCTCCCTATGTTGTTGCCCAGGCTGGTCTCGAAGTCCTGGCCTCAAGTTATCCTCTTGTCTCAGCCTCCCAAAGTGCTGGGATCTCAGGGGTGAGCCACCATGCCTGGCTGAGTTTGGAAAATTTAATGCAGAGTAAACTTTTAATCTCTCATTTGACTCCCTACTCTTACCTAGTATGGATATGGGTTTCTCCCTGAGCGATCAATTGCTTCTTCCTAGGGAGCTGCATCCTCATTTAAATGTTAATACAAGCAAAGCACTATTAGGAAAATAACTTTGATGTAAATAATAAATAACTGAAATAAATAAATGAATAAATAAATAAATGGCTCTAAAGCCAAGTACTAATTATTTAAAAATTATTGGCTGTGTTTGATGATCTGTGCCACTTTTTATGAATATGAATAGTTGAGAACTGACAGTAAAAATACTCTTTCCAGCCGCTAATTGATCTCTTTCATAGATCAATTTGTTTTCTTATTTGTGCTTGATTCTTAAAAGAGAGTTAATGTTTTCTTAATTCCCTTGCTGTGTATCAAACCATATCCTATGATGTTCCATGAAAGCGTGTCTTAAATTCTAGCTTGAGATGCTAATAAGTCACTTTCTGAGACTGTTAGTTGGCTGATGCTGCACTGGCTATGGACACAATGGAGACAGCCTCTGAAGTGGGGAAAAATGCCTCTAATTTGGGTAAGTGGGGCTGGTAGGGCTACTAGCTTGTTAAGAGCTGATGCTTTGTTCTAGCATCTCCTTTCAGGAAGCAGCTAGAACAGACATGGGCATTCTCTACCTACAGTCCTTCAGCCCCCACCCAATGTGGAAAAGTTGTCTTCCATGCAACTTGGGAAGTAGGGGTGCGCACAGCAGGAGGTGAGCCATGGGGAGCGAAGAAGCTTCATCTGTATTTACAGCTGCTCCCCATCGCTGGCATCACCACCTGAGCTCTGTCCCATCCCTGTCCTGTGGAAAAATTGTCTTCCATGAAACTGGGCTGGTTCCTGTTGCCAAAAGGGTTGGGGACCGCTGCCAACTGTGGACATAAGAGAGAGGCCAAGACCTTGGAATGCCAGTAGTCAGGGATTGAACATCAGGAAATCAAACCACTTGGGGTACATGCATTTAATGTCAAAATACAGGATCAAAAACCATGTATATTGCAATAAGATGTCTGACACATAGTAGGTACTCAATGAATGGTAGCTATTAAAATTATTTTGAAAATATGCCCAAGTCCCTTGAGTACAGAAATTTAGAAGCACAGAATATCATCATCCATTCTCAGTTTGTATCAAATGTTCAGCGTGGCCTCCAATACATTGACTGTTTTGAGAATAAAAATAATACTCAAGCTGAGGTTATTTTTCTCTTCCACATGTGGTTTCGCATAGTTCTACATGTGTGGCTTGTTTTTTTGGATTCCACTCAGTCATTATGCAACATCCTGATGTTCCAAAGATGCTGTGTTGGAGAGAGAGGTACATTTAAAACAGATGCAAGTAACACAGAGTCAGACCTGTGGTGGTGGCAGGAGATGAACTTGACCAGATGTTCCCCAACCTCCCACAGGCTGTGACTCACAGGTGGCCTGTGGTGCCGTGTGCAGCGGCTCAGGGGATAACCTGCACTCCCAACTGAGTTCTCCATCATGGTTAGGTCAGAGCCCTGGCGCTGCCCCAGATTTATGAGCTCCTGGCAGGGGTGAGTGCAGATGGAGAAAATTTCAACTTTAGCTTTTATGAGAGGATCAGGAATTACCTTTAGGAATTGTCACTGCCATGACTTATTAGAGAGTTCTATACTTTTGAGCCCTTCCTTCCATGAATCTCCCCTTGGCTGCTGACTTTTTCTCCTCTATCCTCCCATTATTCCTCCCCTAAATCTCTAATAATGCCTACAGATTGAATCGTTATTCTTGATATCCTCTTCTCTTGATATTTGTTAGAAGTTTCTTCTTTTGTCTACCATTCTGGATGGATCTGAAATTCCGCATGATCACGCATATTCCCTGTTCATGGTAGATCTCAGAATTTGGGATTGAGCAACTCAAAGAGCTTGCAAATTGAGGTTGTCTTGGCTTTTTCCCTTTCAGCAGTCTTGACCCATGGTCTTGTACCAAGTGAATTTCATTTCTTGGGTGTGCCTTTCAATGCTGATGAAATTTCCCGGTATTGAACGATGTGTCTTGTCATGCATTTCTTAATCCTTGGTCAGAAAAAAAAAAAAGAAAATGTTTAATGGGAGTTGCTTGTCTTTAAATAGAAAATGAATTAAATATCCTAAGTAGTCTGTGGAATGTAAAAGGCTCAGATTGAGTAGAAGTAGAACTCATTTTCCACAAAATCCTCTAGAAACGGTCCTGTTCTACTACTATCCTTTTTGGTGTATGACTCCCAGCCTCTGTTCTAGCCAACAGTTGCTGGCAATTTAGCAATGACTCTCCCCTTTAATTAATCAACTGGAGTCCACATGGAGGAGGTCTGTATTTGCTGTGTCAAAATTTTGACAAAAGCATGCATGCAAGGGAATCAGGCATGCACAGAAAATCCAATTTCTTTTCGACGGTGTTCAAAGTAATCAGAAAGCTGCCTACAAGAAACATGCAACTGCCTTTGCCTAGACAATGCATGTATCATTTTTTTTGAAAAAGGAAGGCATGCTTTGGTTACTAGAGTAAACACAACAGAACAATAAGATCAGAACCAGAATATTATGTTTAGGAAAGAAAAACAAAGTTCATAAATCCAAGAATTGGAATGAATAACTGAGAGTTTTTAAAGAATGAGAATCAGAGATTTCCCACTCGACCCCAACGTAAGCAGAAACATAAGCAGAGACTATGTTTTGTTCTGGAAGTGCTATTAACAGGGGGTGGTTTTGCTGACAGGAGGTGGGCAGTTGGGGAGCAGGGAGGATACCGGGCCCACTTCCTGACATACTCCAAGGCATGCGGAATGTGAGAGTGGACACATTCATCTGAAAGGGCAGCAGGGGTGGGGGTGGCTCCTGGAAGAGCCAGAGTTCAATGAAAATGGGCAGCAAAAGGGGTGTCCAGTGAGGTAGTTCAGGATATAAGGGTGTTTGTTATCATGCAAAGGGCTTTCCAAAGGGAGCCTCTACACCACAGAATGCATTTTATTATTCGTCGCATGTGTTGCCTGCATATATATGCAAATTTCACATGTACCATATTCTTACTACTTTATCACTTTTATGGTTTTTTAAAAATTAAGTTTCTGCAACCTCAAAATATTCGTGGAGGCTAGAAAATCCCTTTTACTAAGATTATTTTTGACTGTAAAATAAATTAATTAAAACAAACTGAAAAATAAAACCCTGAATGTGGCACAACATACTTTCTGGATATTTATATATACAGTATATATAAAATATATATTATATAAAAGACATAAATATATAAATTATATATGTGAAAAATTATACATCTTTGCAAATTCTGGACACAAAGAAGGGAGTCAGGAAGAAGATGGAGTTGTGTAGCATCTATCTGGAGTGCCAGGGTTTGACAATTACATGGTTTCTGCTTTTTTCTAATCTTCAGTCACCAATGTCAGACAGTGGTACTGTCAGGGCCCCTCTGGGCTGTCTTCCGTAGGGAGTCAGGAGTCAGATTCCTGCCAGGATGTTTAGGGTACAGCCTGGGTGGGTGGATGGGTTTTTGTCTTTTTCTTCTGCTTCATGCATTGTTTCCCCTCGTTACAAATGCCACTGCTGACTGTGTTCTTTCTCGGCAGTTTCCCTGCCACAGAATGTGCTGAAGTCGTCTGGCAGCTTCCATGATGAGGGTAATCAGCCTGGCAGACACCAGCCCTCGTGCACCTGCACTTGGCTCCCGCGCAGCCTGCGCGAGCGGGGAGGGGGGAGGGCCCAGCAGTGCGCCTCGCCCTGGCCCCGGGCTCCCTCCTCCCCACTCCTTTGGGGCTGCTGACTTCCCGCGGAGGAGTGTGAGGTGAGGGACTCACGAACAGGGCGAGAGGTGGAGTCCGCTTACCTGGTGAGGTCGCCTCCTAATGTACTGGGCTCCTGGGAGTGCATGAAGGCTTCTTAGATGAAGAGTAATGGGGCTGTCTCACACAGCAAGATGAGAAAACACAGACCACTTGGCTCTCTAGCAAGGACCAGAATCTGAGTCAAAACTACATGGCAAGAAGCAAATTTTGTGTGCGGGACAAATGTCTATTTCTAGTGAGATGGTCCCAGAAGCATCGCCAAATATTTAGTCCAAATAGGGAGCTAAGTGGCTTGAAACACAGAGGCAGTGGTTAAGTGTAACAAGTAGTTACTGAGTGCAGTGAGCTCTGTATGGTCCCAGACTCTGCTAGGGGCAAGGGAAATCCTAGAGGAAAGACTAGTGCTTGCTCTGAAGAACTGTCCCTGGAAATTGTCTAAGAAACAAGCACTTATTTTCTATTGCTACAGAAAATACATGCTATAAGAGTTATGAGGAGGGTTTGTTAGCTGAGGGCTGGGACTTGGGAAAGAGTCCCTGAATGGCATGGCTTGGATGGATGCCAGATCAGGAAGGAAAGGCAGAATTTGCACAAGTGGAAAAAAAGAAAGAGCATGGGACAACACATAGATTTTAAATTCTTCTAGCCCATGTTGGATTTTGTTGCAATCAGGCACCAATGTTAAGTTCTGTTTTGCAAGTGTTAAGTCACAGGGTGTTTTTCACCAGAATACAATGGGAAGGGGTGAAAACTAAGAATTGCTTGGGGAGATGCTACTAGAGAAAATATTTCCATCCATGTAAAGCTCAGATGGTAGGGACAACTGTGGGATGAATGTGTGTGTGTGTGTGTATGTGTGTGTGTGTGTGTGTGTGTGTGTGTGACACAGAGACAGAGAGAGAGAGGAAGAGGAGGAGGAGGAACAAACAGCAGCAGAAGGAGAAGAAGGAGGAGAAAGGAGAGGGGAGAGGGGAGGATAGAAGAGAGAGACACACAGAGAGAAAGAGACACAGAGACAGAGAAGAGGGGGCAGGGAAATGGGGAGAAACCTAATTATTACAAAAAGGAGGAATTAAACCTTGACATTTTAAGAGTTAAGACACTGTTGTTCTTAGGAGGCTTAGGAAAATGTCACACCAGTATTTGACATGTGTAATTCCACTGAGAAGGGGTACCTGTGCCAGGCTGTAGCTAGGAGAAAGGTAAAGGAAAGGGAATGGAAACCTTTGCCTCTACATGAATGGCATCACATGTCCTCCCTCTCTGGTTCTAGGGCTTTCTTTTTAACCACCTCTGTATTGCTTTGTATCATCGTAATTTTAAAAAGTTTTTAAAATGTTTTTTATTTCAAAAATTATGGGGGTACAAATGGTTTTGGTTACATGGATTGCTTTTGTAATGCTTGAGGCAGGGTTACAAGTGTGCCCATCACCCAGATAGTGTTCATTGTACCCATTAGATAGATTTTCACCCAACCCCTCCTCCCCCCTCCCCCCTGCTTGATTTCCACTGAGATTTATGTCCCGCTGTGCACATGTGTGCTCATAGATTAGTTCCAATTTAATAGGGAGTACATGTGTTTGTTTTCCCATTCTTTAGATACTTTGCTTAGGATAATGGTCTCCAGTTCCATCCAAATTGTTGCAAAAGGCATCAATGGAATTTTAAAAAGTTAATTTAGGTATTTCTATTGTGTTGTTCCAATAAATAATACTTTTCCCTGCCAAAAACACTGGTGCATGGGCTATATGGTATAGAGCTACTTGTGTTCAGTTAAGGAAACTTAAATTTCTAGGCCTCTGTTAAAGAAATGGGCACCTGTAACTACATGTGGCAGATGGGCAGGCATCCTTCCAGCCCCCAGCTACCATGTTTTACTTTTCCGATCCCAGTGCCCTGGATCTAAGGAGCTGCCCAGCACACAGACTTTCTTTCTGTAGCATCTCACACCTTTCCACCCTTCTTCATGCCCATGGCAACTATCCATACTGGAACCCCCGTCTTTTACCTGGATGTCAGTGTAGCATCATTCATTGCAAACATCACCATTTGGGTGGGTGTCAAGATAGGAGCTGGGGTTGCAACTGTGCAGGAGACACAGTTCCTGCTTTTCAGTCCTTTGCAGTCTAGTTAAAGAGCAAGACCAGCAAGCTGACAATGGAAGTACGATTTTAGAGCAAAGAAGCCAAAATGTTTTCAGCACATAGGGTCACCCACCCTAGGCAGTGGGATAGGGGTGATTTTCTTGGGGAAGGAAGGATACCAAGATAGTCAGTTAGAGAAATCAGAGTGGGACAGGAATGACCTGTGCAATTGTTTGGAGGTGTGAGCACACATGGCACATTTAGGTAGCTGCAAGGTGTTTAGCGTAATGGTAAGACAATAGCTAAGCAAGGGAATAAGGGAATAGGATCAGGTTGAGATGGGTTTGTGTTTTATCTGCTTGTCATTTAGTCAATCATATGATCATGGCTTTGAGTGTTTACCATGCACAAAGCAAGAGACTAAGCACCACATATTTAAGGAAACTGAAAAAAAAAATAAATTAATGAAAGAGATCACAGGTGAGGTAGAGTAAGGAGCTGGATGCAGAGAGGAGAAAGGGGTTGATTCTGGACTAATGTCCCGACCAGTGTTGTCCTCATGCCCCACTGTCCCCAGACCCCACTGCAGAGATCAGCTGTGGTGACACTGGGCAACTAAATATCAAGTTAACTTGGCTTTTTTCTTGACTAAAAATATAAATGTAGGAAGGATGATGGGGTATTCAGCAGTGAGGAAATGAGTCAGGGATGAAGCAGAAGCAAGCTGGATGGTTGAGCAATTTCCTTAAACGATATATGAAAGGAGAATCTTGAAAAGGACTGGGTCCTGTCTCGACTTCATATTCAGAACTTATAAAAATGCCAGGCAACGTGCACTCAGCAGAGCATTAGTGTATTAGGAACCATAATCTAGTTGAGTTTCTACAAAGTAACTCCAATCAAGAAATGAAAAATGAGAGTGTTTGATTTCTGCAGAATCAATTTTTGAAAAAAAATCTAGTGAATAATGGATGCAACAGAATGGAATAACTGAATAATACAATGGGAAGGAATTAGGAGCAAAACAGGGAAAAGAAAGTGCTCAAAGATAATCTGATCCGTGGTAAAGGGTTATAAACTACTATTTAGCAATAAAGGCACTTTTGGGCCAGGAAATATAATAAGAAAAAAACCCAGAAATTGAAATATTAAACACTTTTGCCATGTAATATTGAAAAGACAGAATGAAATTAGAATAATATGTAATCTTTGACTGTTTCCACTTGTTTTTAAAACCATGTTTACTCAGGCTAACTCCCAAACTGCTGCCACTTTTCGATGGCCCCTGCTCAAATCCCTTGGGGGAGACACAGGGAACCATTAGCCTCTTGTGTGCCTCTCTCTTTGGGCAACTCAGAGTTAGCCTTTTTCTCTGCCTCCACCACTCCTGCCATTCAGGTGGATGAGTTCCTGCTAAATTGCAGGTATTACACCAAGTTCTTAGGATTCTGGGGTAAGACCGCCTGCTCTTAAGATAGGATGGCCAAGGATCTGGAGACAAAGTGATGAAGTGCATTAACAGAAAACAAACTCTAAAAGGAGATGTGATCCTCGGCTTCTGTAACCAGTGTTCCAGGGCCAACAGAATCTCTCATCCCTTTGGCCTTTTCTCTCAGATGATTTCTGTACCTCAGGGGTCCTTGAAGTGGTTTGTGGACCAGCAGCATCACCATCACTTGGGGACTTACAAGAAATACAGATTTTCAAGCCTCATCTTAGATCTAGTGAATCAGAAACTGATTTTGGGTTGGGCCTAGAAATCCGAGTTTGGATGTGCCCTTCAGCCAATTCTGATGCAGGTTCAAGTTGAGACCCATTGCTCTGTCTTTTGGCTGGGCTTATCCTTGGGATTCATTCTGCACTGAAGCCCAGGAAAGAACTAGGTGCTTTCACACATGTTCACCTTCTTCATCCTGGAAACAACCTAATGAAATAATTCTCTGTTACTTGCCATTTCCACAGAAGACAAAACTGAAGTGCAGTTAGAGACAAGCACTGGCCCAAGGTCACAGTGATACTGAGTGTAAAAGCTGGGATTTGAATCCAGGTCTGGTCTGATTCTGAAGCCCAGGCTTTTTTCCTACTTGTCTTTTTCTCTGACCATTGCAACCTTTTCTAATCCAACTTGTCATGCTTCCAATCAACAGTGCCTCCTTCTTTGACGTCTACTTATTGTATCTCAACATATATCTATATTTTCCCCTCTTCACTGCCTCCTTCTTACAGAAAGAGAGGGGTGGGGAGAGAGAGAGAGAGAGAGACTCCTTTCCAAGGTGAACTCTTCCAATATGTGCCCTTGATCATGACTCTGGGACTTCACCTTCTTCCTCTCCCAACTCTCTGCCATTTTCTATCTATTCCTGTCATTTTTTTAAATTAGGCTTTCAGACCCTGTTTATTTCTTCCAAAAATTACTTAGTTGTCTCTTTCCTTTCATTTTTTAATCATCAGACTCCCCTGTCTTCCCCTCTTGTGTTATATTCTCTCACTGAGTATCTCACCCCTTCCTGGGATTTGCCTTTGGATGAATTCCAAATCTATGTCTAGTCATGGCCTCTTTCCTAAGCCTCAGACCCACGGGTCAAGCTTCCCACTGGATCTCTTATTTAACCTCTGCTCAGGGTGCCTAAAACAGAGCTGATCTCTCCTTCCCAAACCTGCTTCCTCCCTTCATCCATTCTGCCCAGAGAGGAAACCTGGCTGCTTCTGTACTCTCTCCTCTCTTTCACACTCCATATCCGACCAGCCCCTTTGACCTGATGATTCTTCCTTAAAATATCCCTCAGATCTGGTCCTTAGTTATATTCTTCCACAGATTCCAAGCTCCTTGTTCCCCTTATATCTCAACACCTAACTCATTGCCTTCCATATTATAGGTGCTCAAAAATATGAAGTGCATATATAGAGAGAAATTATGAGGATAAAAAAGTAACAGTCATTATTCTTGTAGGAAATAAAGAAATAGAAGCTACCCTAAAAGTAAGTTAAAATAATTTACTGACAGTCCAGGTGAGCATTAAAATGCTGGCTGAATTATTGGCCCCAGAAGAGCAGGAGGATGGGGACCTGAAAGACTTATCAAATAATGAATCAAAGGACGGTCCTTGTAGCCTCCTGTTAAGAGGCAGAGATATTTCAACATCTCAAGAATCAAGTACTACAATCTTTTATGAGACTAGAAAATCATTGTAGGTCTCATAAATTTCCCTCTTCTCATTGTTCCAAAGGCTTAATTTAGGATGAGTCACTCCATAAATCTAGGCAAAGATGACTAATGATTATAATAACAATATCATAAATTATATAGTGCTTTTCCTCCAAAGGAAAACTGTATCTAATTTATTCTCGCCATATTCTTCATTGGCTGCTAAGGCCAGGGATCATTATCTCTATTTTTCAGATATCCGGGCATGGGACTGTGCCTACCTATTTATCGTTGTTGCCATACCGTATCTTATGGCTGCATCCTCATGTCTAGTGAAACTTACTTCAGAGTAGATTTCTACTCCCTCCTCACCTTATTTAGTCTCCAGGCTTTGGATTAGTTTTTTTGTCCTTCCACATTGCCAACCTTATCTGAGAAAATTTTGTAACTTAATCATTGTAAAACTTGCTCTAGAATTCAGAGAACCTAACTAAAGGGGGAATAGAAAAGGTAAAAAAAAATTAAAAATTAATTTTAGGTCACTTTCATAATAATAGTTATAATATTAGTTAAATCATCTCCTTTAACAGATATTTAAAGGTACTGTAATTATGGATATGGCTTTTGGTATATTCATTTCAGGTAATCCAGTGTAATGTCTTCTATTGGCTGTTAATTGCAATAAAATAGGAAATATGCACATGTTTGATACAGCCTCAATCACTGTTTACCAAATTATATTAGATGGATATTAAGCACATAGTTATTTACTAAATTGCATGGCTAAAGCCATAGGGTCAATAATACTTGATCATAGTGTTTGAGTTTATTATTTGGTTCATAAATCTATTATTGTGTGAAAATTTAAGTGGAACTTAAGACTATTTTTCCTAAAAAAATGCTACTGGTGAGTTAATCTATGAACAATGATTTTAAGAATATGACAAAACATAATGCCTTGGATTTAATAAATTACTTTCTTATGAATTCAAATTGCATTGTGTGTATTATTTAAAATTACTTCATAGAATGGTATTGACAAGAGCCTTAATACTTTTGTCTTTCCCTTCATAGATGGAGTTGCTAATACTCTTCATTCATCTATTCATTTGTTCCACTAATATTTGTTGATTGCCAACTGTAGGCTAGGAACTCTGCTGGACCTGCATATACAGTAATGAACAAATCAAACATAGTCTTTTGTCTTCAAAGAGCTTAGAGTATAAGAAGAGTGTAAAAATATAAAAAGAGACGGGAAGCAAAGAGACATGTAAAGGGATGCATGTCTGCAGATTATGACAAGTGTCAGGAAGTAAAAGAATGGTGACGGATGCAATTCACAATGAGGACTCTGAGGAGGCCTCTTTGGGAAAGAGACATTTGTTGTGAGATTGAGGTTAGGGTGAGTGGCACACAGATGAGTCCACACGTGGGAATGTCCAGAACACAGCTGAGAACCTGCAAAGCAAAGTGCGGCCTCATGGCTGTGGGAGGAAAGAGTTTACAAGATGCAATGGGGGAAGGAGGCAGGGAGGGCCTTAGCCAGGTGGCACATCATCTGATAGTCCATGTGAAGGATTTGAGATATTATTGTAAGTGCAACAGGAAACTGTCAAAAGGTTTTTAAGCAGGGGAATAAATAGAATCAAATTTTTATTATAAAAGGACCACTCTGGTTACTCTGTGAGAACATAGGTTGGAGAGGTATTCGAGGGAAGGAACTAGAAGGCTCTTGAGTTAGTCCAGGTGAGTAAATATCAAGGTGGTCACTGTACAGGTGGACAGATTTAAAATATACTTTAGAGTCAGATCCCTAGAACTTTGTGATGGATTGGATGAAACCAGGGTGAGGATGTAGGAAAATGAGATGCTCTGAGTCATTCAAGAGTCTTAGAAACAACCTGGTCTAACTCCCCCGTTTTAGAGAAAACGGAACTGAGTTTCTGAGAGGTAAGGAGATTTCCTTACATAAATAGTTATTTTAGTAGAGATCAAGAAATTAGTGTTACTCAAGGCCAAATGGTCAAACCAATCAAATTAAATACAGCCTACTTATTATTAATATTTAGTTCTCACCTCTAAGAAAAATACCTGGAATAACTATCATCGAAAACTCTCCATTTATTTTATAAATATTTACAGTGTGTGTGAGCATGTAAGGAAAAGGTTTCTAGTTCCTTTTCCTGTGTGTTTAAGTGATTCGTCAGTTGGGAGAGCGGCCTCCTCATCTGGTGGGTTCTACAGTCTAATGATACTGTCAAAGGATTCCTTGATGTTTAGCTCAAGTTTTCTCTTGTCCAATGTCAGGTGTTATATTTTATTTGGAAATATAACAGAAACCAGTATTTCCTGTCCTTCCATTAAAAAGAAGATAGGGAGCCTTATTCTTTAAATGAAGGATGTTTATGCATGCCAATTTTTATTTTTTGTTTTTTACTGATGCAAAAAAATTGACTACTAAGAAATGAGTCATAGTCCTTAGTCCCGTTTTGGTCCATGTGGTATATCCCTTAAAATTTTGGTTTTTTAAAAAAATAAGTTATATTTATTCATTATTCTCTTGAGAGGATGAGGCTTATATTCAATAATAGTAATACTTGTCTTTTAATAATGGTAGTTAATACAAGACATTTCCTATATGCTGGGTACTGTACCAGAACTGTTAACATGCACTGTTTGCCTAGAGTCAGACAGCTAATTCAGGCTGTCTATTCAAGCCCAAATATATTTGATTACACAGTTCATATTCAAAGTCATTTTCCTGTATATTCATTCATTCAAGGAATGTCAAGCAGTTTGGTGCCAGGACTGTTCCAGGAGCTGGGTGTAGAGCAGTGAACAAAATGCCCCAAAATCCCTGTCCTCATAAACTTATATTCTATTTTGGGGTGGGAAAGGGCAAGATAATAAAGCATGATAAATATACAAAGTATATGAGGTGCTAGAAAGTGATAAGTGCCGTGGAGAAAAATAAATCTGAGTAAAAGGGGGTGTTGCAATTTTAAATAGAAGTGTTGGGGAGAGTGTCACTGACAAGGTAACATGTGAGCACGGATTTCAAGGAGATGAGCAGTGGAGGTCTGTGGCTACTGAGGGGCAAAGCACCCCAGGCAGAGGGAAGAGCAGTGAAAAGCTCTCCCTCAGGGGTCGCCTGGCATGTTTGAGCACAGGTGGGGAGGCCAGCATGGCCCGAGTGGAGGGAGGGAGAGGGGTAGTAATGGAAGGGTCCTGTAGGGTCTTTCCAGCCAGGGTAAAGTTTTTTTTTTTTTTTTTTAAATATACAGCCACAAATCTTGTATAAGAATGCTATTTGTCACGCTGTTAGGAGGGAAGCCTTATTCACATTGTGCTGGGTGTCCCAGAGAATTGATAAATGACAGTGTTGCTACTCTCTGAGAATATCTGATCCACTGAGGCAGAAGTGCTGGCTTGGGAAAGCAGTTGTGTGGTTGAGATTTTGGTAACCCAGTGTGGTTTGGGTTTTATTCAGCTTTATAACTAGTTCCTAAATCCATTTTATAGTGCTTTAGAGCAGTCACTTGAAAGTGCATATTCCTTACCTTGGGGATTGTGTTAAAATGCAGGGTCTGATTTAGTGGGTTTGAGGTGGGGCCCATGAACCTGCATTTCTAATCAGCTCCCCGGGGAAGTCGGTGCCACTGGCCTGCAGTCCACACCTTGGGGAGCAGGGCTTTAGGGTTGGTGGAAGACTTTCCAATATGGCCTATCATTTTAATTTATATCTTCATCAAAACCCTGAGTTCAGATAGTATCATCTTCCTTTATGAATGAAGAACTCAAAGCTCAGATGGGTGAGATGACCTGGCAGAGGTCATATGGCCCAATGACAGAGCTGTGACTTGAATTTAGTTCCTTGGCTTCTAGACAACAGCTGCCCTGATGGCTTTTAAGCCCTAATACATAAAAGCACATGCTAATTAGTGTTTTTGGCTGGTGCATGTGTGTGTATACACACAGGCACACATACAAGGCTGTGTTGGGGTGGGGGTGGGGGATGATTAGGCCCCCCCTAAAGCTGCAGCTGCCCAGAGGCAGGCCTTGGCAGTGGTCTCTGGAACCAATCCAATCATCACAACAGGCCCTGGAAACGTGCCTATCTCCCGCGCAATGCTGGCCCCACCTCGGATGGGAGCATTTTCTTCACAATTACTTTGCACACATGAGCTGAGCTGCATTTCATCTTCCTCTGAGGTAATCTGGTCCCATCTTTTTGCCCAAGTCAGAAAGTTATTTACTGTCAAGCTGGAAAATACTGTTCTTCTCACCCAAGGAGAGCGCTGTTCTCAGAGATGAAGCACATCGCTTCATACTGAGCTCCAGCTTTCTGGGAAAAGCAGAAATCTTTGAAGCATTTCCAACCAAACCCTTGGAGAGGTAAACATATTTTTCAGCTGCAGGATTCCAGGTTAAAGAAGTGTGTCCCCCACTTGTTTACAAAGCAGCGCAGCAGCTGTTAGGAGGCCTCCGCCCCCACTGGACAGACAGAGGCATTTGGAAGATGCGCTGAGCGCTGCCACACAGTCTGCTCGGGCAGCCCCTCCGGGAAGACCTCATCACCATCAGCCACCGGCAGCGCTGAGCGCTCAGGGGTACAGGGATGGCAGATGAGACATGCCTGGCTTCTCGGATTCAGTTTTGCTGTGTTCTTTTTATTAACATTAAAAAAAAAAAAAAAACCAACCAAACAACAAGATGCTGCCTCTCAACTTTTTCTGCAGATGATGGGCAAAGAAAAACTCCTACCTGCACCTCTCCTGTTTCCTATTCCCTAGTGAGAAACATGGCTTCAGAGATGTGGACATCAATTTCTCGTGTGCTGTGGTGGGAAGTGCTCTCCTTCCTTCCTTCTGCCTGTGTGTCCCTGCTTCAAAGCCCAGTCTGTGTCCTGTGTTCTCTGTGAAGTCCTCCTTGGACTCACCAAGTTGCAGTGATTTCTTAGTTTCTTGATTAGTAGAACTCAAAGTATTTTCCCTACTTGTTGGATGTTTATTTTGCACTGCATTGCATGGTTAAGACTAGTAATAGTGGTAACAATAGTGTGATTGCTATTTGTTTCTAAGCTCTTTATATAATTATCCCATTTATCCTCAAAATGAACCTCGTAAGGTTCTTATTATTATTATTTTGGAGACAGGGTCTTGCTCTGTTGCTGGGGTAGAGTGCAGTGGCTGGATCATAGCTCATCGTAACCTCGAACTCCTGGGCTCAAGCGATCCTCCTGCCTCAGGCTCCCAAGTAGCTAGACCACAGTGCACCAACATGTCCAGCTAATTTTTAAAATTTTTGTAGAGATGGAATCTCACTATGTTGCCCAGGCTGGTCTCAAACTCCTGGCCTCAAGCTATCCTCCCACCTCAGCCTCCCAAAGTGCTAGGATTACAGGCATGAGCCGCTGCACCAGGCCTATGCCCATTTTAAGATGAAAAAATTGACACAGAAAAATTAGGATTAGAGTTTGCAAAAGGTCATACAGCTCATAAGTCAGAGAGTCTGGACTGGAAGTAGGTATGTTTGAACCCTCATTATCTTTTAAATATGTAACTACCACACTCCTTCTATTATGCTGGGATAGCAGTAGTCTGTGATGAACAGAAGGACTTTAATAAACATCTCTGGATCAGAGTCAAGCCAATGAGAGACTGACATGGAAGGTCAAATTCGAGACTGTGGGTACTGAGAACTTCATGAGCCTGAGTATACCTGGGGCCATCTTTGCCCCATATGAATAAAGCAGCCTAAGGAGAAAGCCACATGAAGGAAAGTAGAGCTGAGAGATGGGGAGATATAGTTCAATGATAGATCTGAGCCTCTGGATCCAGCTGGGCTTTATTCCTAGATTTTTCAGTTATAACAACAAATCAATGCACTATTTTGGGTTAAGCTATTTTTGAGTCATATTTTTTCCTTGTAATAAAAAGAGTCCTAATATAGCCTATTAGAAAAAAACCCAATTAAAACTAACAGTAACATGAAGCATATGACCCTACTTCCTTTAAATAACAGAGTTGTTTCAACAGTAAGGATTTGCTTTCTTTTTTTATCTAGACCAGAGCTGCTCAGTAGCGCTTTCTGCAGTGATTAGGCTGTTCTAGAAATGGTCTAGATCTGTACTGTCTAATAGTAGCCATTAGCCACATGTACTATGGAGCACTTGAAATGTAGCTAGTACAACTGAGGAAATGACTTTCTAATCTGATTTATGTTTAATTAATTTAAACAGCCAAATGTGGCTAGTGGCTGTCGTATTGGGCAGCACAGATCTAGATTGTCTCTGTACTTCATGAATGAGTATAGAAACACCTGAGGACCCCATTGCAGTAGGTGGAATGAATTATAGCTCCCTCACCCTGTCACTCTGTTTTTGGTGGGTCCCCAGGGGTCCCTCTGATCTTTGTGTGATTCCAAAGCCCATGTTCTTTCCCCATATGAGACTCAGAAAGGTGAATAACTTGCCCAGGTCTTCTAATGGCAAATGCTTCATCAGCTATGTTAGTGCAATGGCGGATGAAGAAACACTATCTCACTTTATATGCATGGCTACCCAACCCTGGCCTACCTGTCCTGTATGACAAGGGTCCCCAACCTCTAGCGAGTTGTATAATTATTTCATTATATATTACCATGTAATAATAATAGAAATAAAGCACACAATAAATGCAATGCACTTGAATCATCCTGAAACCATCCCTCTCCTCCCCAGTCCGTGGAAAAATTGTCTTCCATGAAAACAGGCTGGGGACCACTGCATATGAGACTGCATGTGAGACAAGGCCTGGGATCTCATTACAGCTGAAACCCCTCACAGTGCAGATAATGCTAAACCTTGAGGTAGGAATGAGTAAAGGAAAACAGACACGGCAATATCCAGATGTGCTCTTATTTGTCATGTAAGTCTTCTTCTGAGTTTTCAGAAAGAAGGTGGAGAAAATCATAAGATATTAATTTAACTAGAAATTCTCTGTGTCATCAAGAGCCTTTAGAAGCAGGCAGACTGGATTTAAATTCTGACTTTCTCAGTGCATGCAAGACCCCAGCTGAACCATTTATGCTCTTTAAATGGTGAGTTATTGCAACTGAAAAATGGGGATAGCAGTCTCTATGACATGGTGTTTTAGTGAGTGTTAAGTGGAATAATGCCTGTTCAGGACTTAGCAGAAGTGCCTAGCATGGGGTAAGTGCTCTCTAAATGTCCACCACCATCATCATTTCATACTGTTATTGATATTCGTGGGGTAATGGTGTGAGCAATAAAGAGCACAAACCATGGTGATGATTCTCTAACAACTTTCCACATTGGGGTCCTCACTAGCCTGCAGCATCCTTTCAGTATGAAATTTGACTGAACATTTGAATGAAATTCCTCTCCACAAATGACTCAGTCTCCACTGAGGTAATTGCAGATCCCCGATCAGAAAGATGAGTGTCTGGCTGGCACTATGACTGCTGTTCACTGTTGGCAACTTCCTTTTCATCTTTCAGACATGTCAAGGGTCTTGCTGGTGGGGTTTGAAAATCGTCCTTGCTCTTGAGTCCCTGTTACTTTCCAGACCTTGTGCGGGCTACTGAGGATATGGTAATGAACAAAACAGACCTGGACAACAGCTACCCCCTCATGGATCTTAGAGCCTAAAGATGTTGCCCGATGACTATGCATAGGGGTTGTTTGGGGGCCTTATTTACAGGATACTGGTCATCTCCAAAAAAGTCATCTTGCATAAGGACAGCACCATTGATGGAAGCCTATGGGTACGTACACATAGTTTGAGAGATCATTATTTGGTTAGATGCTGAAACTCACCTTTAGTTTGTTTTTGTTTCATGCAAAAGGAAAATTTCCATGTTCAAGTAAAATAACTTAATGGCTGGATTCAGGTCTAATGGCATATTTCTATCCATTAGATGAAGGAAGAAACATTATCACATGTTTGAGTACTACAAATTTTCAGCTCATTTTATCCAGACTTGTCTATAATGCTGAAAAATAGAATGAAAGCATTTTAGCAAATAAACATGAGGGAACAGGGTCCTCAGCATCAAATATCTCACGAGCTAGAGCAGCCATGGAAAGTATTCATTGTGCAAACATTAATATGGTAGCCATGTTACTCCAGACACTCACTGGAATTTGGAAGCACTGAGGGCTGCTCAGTTCTTAGGGAGGAGGCTGTTTTCAGTAGCCTAAGAGTAGTAGAGTTCTGTGCATTTACATGATTGCAAAAAATTTTTTTTAATGAAATCCTGCTCCTCATTTTCAAAAACTGCTGTGTTGGGATTGCAGTAAAAATCAAGGAATCAATGGGCTTACAAAATGAGTCTTTCATGTCTCATGATCTATTCAGACTTATCTCCATTGTAGGTATTGCAGTACACAACTGCAATAACTCAAAAGGGAAAAAAAAACATGGAAGTTTCTATTCATTTTAGTTCCTTTTACTTTTGCAGACATTTATTGAGTCACATGCCCCATAAGCTACCATTAACAATAGTGCATATTTACATGAATTATCTTATGTCCTCTCACCACTGTTCTGAGATAGGTACTATTTTTGTTACCATTTTACAGATGAGGATACTGAGAGTCAAGAGCTACATTGACATGCCCAAGATCAAGCTACCAGGAAAGGGCAGACTTGGATTGTGGGCAGGTGTATTTGACCCCAAAGCCTATTCTTTAAACCACTGTACCTGAGGGCATGGTTGGGTGGTTAACTTCCTTATAGTCCCTGCAATGTTTTGTCTATAGTAAGCTTTCAATACATACTAGTTAATTATATATTTGAGAATCTGTGCAGGGTGGGGTGGGGGAGAGAAAGTCTAGCTTTAATTCAAATTTAAAAAAATTCTTTTTCAGTACCTACCTGACCCAGCTGCCATTTGTCTATACCTTTGAAATTCTGGCAAACTGGGTTGGAGTCAACAGCTTTTTTACATCCTGGTTAGTATCACTTCTTACCCCAAATTTTCTTCTCCTGCCTCCACACAGGTTCTGTTTCTGAGCTGACCTGGTGCAAAATTTACCCCCTGCAAGTGTCCACAAGACATCTAACCTGACGATATCATGTTTTTCCAGTACTTTTCCTGAAGGTTTGGGGATTACACTGCACACTTAACAACATTTTGTTGGTGTCCTGCTGGCAGTCGGCTCTCAATCTCACTTTCCCCTTCCACTGCTTTCGTCCCCAGATACCCAAAACTACACACATGCTCCGAGTTTTCTAAAAAAGTCCGTGCTTGGTCCCCCACTGGGCACCCTCTTCTTGCATCTTCTCCATGAAGAATCATCCATTCTCCTCTGATTTTCTTCTGTTGAAAATCTGGTGCGTAAAATCCTCTACATTTTTACACTAATAGTTATTTAATGATTTTAAGTACATTCTCGTGTCCTTGCAGTTAGATGTTAATGTCCTCATTTTATGATGAAAAACAGACTCAGAGCAGTTATGACTTCTCCAAGTCCAGTTGTCACTGGGGATGCTGTGTTGGGAAGCTCAGCCCTCTACCTGGACTCTGATGCTTTTTCCACTCCATCCTGCCTCCTCAGTCTGACTGAGACATGCAGCAGAGAGGGGGAAAGGTGAATCTTCCTTAGCTAGCCAGCTCCGGCGGTGTTTCTCAATGGAGTACTACTGGCATTTTGGATAGGGTGATTTGCTGCAAGGAAATGTTCTGGGTATTGCAGTGAGTCTGGGATCCCTGGGTTCCATCCACTGGTAGTGTTCTCCATTCACTGTGACAAGTGAAATATCCTAAGCATGTCTGAAGGCCACCTTTTGGGTAGGAATGGTACATCCCCTGTGGAGAAGAAAAGATCATCCTTAGAGATCTGTGAACTGATAAATCTTTATTTCCATAGTAGGGTCTTCATTTCCATCCTAATTGATTAATTGGAAGGTGGTATGAATATAGTGGCCCCATTTAATGTTGAAATGGCAACATGTCACAAAATGGTCAGGGAAGAGGAGATGACAGTAGGAAAAGTACAGCCCTCCTCTCTTCCCATATAACACGTGGATTCCGCGGAAGCCTCAGGTCACAGGGTCCTTCTCACCCCTGGATTTAGGCTGTGGGTAGAATCCAAGACAAAAAGGAAAACAAGGCCAGTAAGTGGTGCACTGGGAAACAGCAGGAAGGGAGGAACCAGCATTTGGTGGTGGGGAGATCACTGGGCAAGGCGAGAGAGGGTGTGGATAGAGGTTGCAAGTAATTGTGTAATCGTGAGCGGTGTCCTCTTGACATGAAGAATGAAAGACTTGGATCAGGGGATGGCCAAGAGGCTTCTCAGCCCTGCTTCTCAGCTCAGGGACCTTGGGGGATCAGAAATACTGGCTATTTTGTTTACTGATATTTCTTAATACTTTGGTTGTTGTGTGTAGTTTAGCCTGCTAATGATTTCCATATTTCTCAGCTGCTTCATCCTGAGTCCTCTTGATCCCTCAGGAGGAAGCAAAGTCAAAACCCATGATTTGATTCTGTTCAAACTATGGCTCTCAGGCCCAGACTCAGGGCCTGTGCTGTCCTATTTATTCCTGCTGGCAAGTCACAAGCTCTGGGTCAGGGAGATACATGATCTTAAGTGTTAGTAGAGTCAGATGTGCTCAGTGAAAACAGTCTGGCTGACTCACAACAGATTCCCAGCCCTCTTTCTTGGCTGTCCTCCAGAAATCATGTCTGGTAGGATTTCTGCAGCAGATCTGATAGTTGCTGACTTAGAGAACTTGTTAGTCACTTGTGAATTCATGGTGATGGTCTTAATTCCAGACACAAATTCCTATTGACAGTAAGAGACTAGAAATTTACAGAAAATGCATTGAAAGCTTATTTGTGAAATATGTGTGTATCTGTGTGTATGTGTGAGAGAGAAGAGGGAATGAGAGAGAAAAGGAAGAGGGAAAGAGAGGAGGAAAGAGAGGGCAAGAAAAAGCGAGAAATAAAGAGATAGTATGTGTATGAAATGAAAATAATTAATGTTGTCCGAGACTGGATAACCTCTAAATGGAATATTTTGTAAAGATGGCTATATTGGGAAAGAAGTTGGGCTGGAATGATGATCTCTAATGATTTTCCTAACACAGAAAGAACATAACTTAACCTCATAAGACATTCTCCCAAAGCATAGCATGCTCTACCAAAAAGCCAATATATAACTTTTGAAAATTGAGAGAAATACGGTAGGTAGGCAGAAAGAAGACACAGGAGAGTTGGTAAAAGTTACCAGAATTTACAGGTTGGTTTCATTTATTTTGTGTTGTAGAACACCAGATAAGCTTTTTTAGTAGGTGATCAGATTATTTCCTAAGGAGTTTTTTTTTTTTTTGAAGCATAAATGGCTTTTTGTTTTCCATTTATTTAATACATATTTTATAGAGCCTTACTCTACCCAGATAACATGCACAGACTCCTTTCATTTTTGTACATTTGTATATGAGTGTGTGGTGCATAGGGTAATTTGTGGAGCTAGAAGGATAGACAGGAACTGGTTATTTTAGTATCTTTTGCAGACTTGCTGCTTGTTTGCTAAATGGCAATTCCAAAGGAGTGGGAGAAAATAATATTAATACCTAATAATTGATTGGTGGGGCCTAGTTTGAAATGGACTCTTGTTTGAAACTTAGTGAGAATTTTAAGATGATGGTATCAGAGCATTAAAGCAAGCATGGGGCCCCTCCAAGTGTGGGGGACTGCATGATGGCACAGGTCACACACTTCTGAAGCACCCCTGGTCATGGCACGTAACCCTCTGAGCCTCAGGTATATCTGTAAGTTGCAAATGTGCTATCTTCCTTGTGGGTGATTGTGAAGAAAACTTGAAGTGAGATTGTGTAACAGGGTTTATTAAGCTTATTAATATGTTTAACAAGCTTATTAGGCCCACATTAGATGCTTAATAAATAATATTAAAATGTAACAGTAAGTTGAATAGTGGCATAAATGAGAATTTATTTGGAGGACTTCTTATACCAAGAGTGTTTTTTGTTTTTTGTTTTTGATTGGGGGAACCATCTCACTAAGTAATCTTACTTTTGCCCTAATTTTTCTCTTCAAAATAATAGGTCTCTAGTATTTCCTTGTTCCAAGAAATAAGAGCTTGGTTGCAGGCCACATGTGTGCCGTGAATCAATCCCTGGGTAGAAAATATATGAAATTTAGAGAAATGCTTGACTCACAGGCTTAGTTACTCACCTTATAATATTTGCAGTCATAAAAATGTCTATTCTGATACTTTCAGACTTGAGTAGAATATCTTTTTCATGGAGTACCATAGACAAGCAAAGTTCCAGGTTCTTGAATTTAGATGCCTTAGTTACCCAAGCTATTGAAAAGAATGTTTTATACTAAAAGCAGAACTTGTATAGGTCCTTTTAATATTTAACAGTGAAAATGATTTAAGCTCAAATCTCATCTTCAAACCCCCAAAAGATCTTTGAGAAAAAGAAACAATAAAAACTTTTAAGTCACAAATGACATTATAAAAAGTTCTGAGTTCATAAGAACATAAAAACAGAACTAATGATTTTCTGGAAAAAAAAAAAAAAAAAAAAAAAAAAAAGGTTCATTTGACCTATTTTCCTTACCTGGAAAAGAGTTGTTGAGAAGTCATAGCCATACAGTTTGAAGGTAAAGTGCCTGCTATATCTTCATTTTCCTACTGAGTTTTCAAGACAGTGTTTCAGACAAAATAATTGAAAATCTAATATTTTCTTCAAATTTAATTAGTAGAGATAGAGGGGAATAAACCCTATAAGGTGATTGTATTTTCTTTCCTTTTCTTACAAAGTTGTTCTCTCTCTTTCTCTAGTAATTTAGTGTTTGCAAATTATGTCTAGAGTAAGAGTATCGGATGTTCCTGTGGTGATGTCACCCCTAATTCATAATGGTGCTGTCAAAATCTGGTCAAGAATCCACAGATCAGTTTTCTGCCCCTGCCCAGGAGGGCCCAGAAGATGAATAACTCTGTGAAGCTGGTCCTGAGGAGTTTGAAGAACTTCCTACCCAGTTCATGGAGGATCAGATGCTTCTAGTAAAATGCCGGAAGGGCCGACCTTGAAAACTCAGGATAGATGAGGACGTGCTGCCCCCGTGCAGGGCCAGGACCTATATGACCAACCCTGTATCCCTTAAATTGTTAACTAAAGAAGATCTGAGCTGGAACAGATCAAAGGACGTTACACACTCTGATCTTCATCAGAAAGATTTCCTGTGTCTTTCTGTGTCACTTCAGAGCCTAGGCCCAGGTTGTCCACTGATGCTGTCTGGGATCCCAAAGTCTGCCTTCCCAGGTGGTGGTCCCTCATTCTGTTGCCCACTTTCTTTTTAGCTCTGCCAGTGGTTTGTGTTCTCTCATGCCTGGCCTCGTCTGCCCTGTTATACCTGTGGGCGTTATTCCCACACCTGGCCCATATGGCTGGCAGTCTATGCCTCATGCTGGATCCACTGACCTGCCCTTCCTCCACTGCAGCCATACCTGCCATTTCCCTTCTGACTGGTGAGAACTTATACACACTTTTCCTGGTGGATTCCTCTAGAGGTTTGTTATATGCTGGATTGTGTTTCCTTTCAAGTTTGTGTATTCAAGTTCTAATCCCTGGTTCCTCAGAATGAGGCCTCTTTGGAGATAGAGTCTTTGTAGAGATAATTAAGTTAGGACATGGTCATGGATTAGGGTAGGTCCTAATCCAATATGACTGGAGTCCTTATAAAAAGGTAAAATTTGGAGCTAGAGTCATACAGGGAGAACAGCAGGGGAAGGTGTCCATCTACAAGTTGAAAAGAGAGTCCTGGAATGGATCCTTCCTCACAGCCCTCAGAAAGAATTAATCTTGCCAACACCTTAATTTTAGACTTCTAGCCTCCAGAACCGTGAAAGGATAAATTTCTGTTGCTTAAGCCACCCAGATTGCAGCACTGTGTCATAGCTTCTTTAGCAAACAAATAGAGCACCCCTTCCAGTAGGACTCTCAACTCCTTATCTTAGCTCTTCTAGGGTGTTCAAATGTTCAAAGCCCTTGAGGTGACAACCACTCTTGCAATGCTTGAGAGCATGCAGCCATCAGCGTGGGAAGGTTCACGTCTATGTCCACAAGCACACAACTTTCTGAAGTGTGTTTGGCCTGTGCCTTGCAGGTCTTTCTGTTTTCTTGGGACTTGCATTTCTGCAGGGGTTCCTGGACTGACAATGTCCACATCTCTAGTTATGTGTGCAACCTGGTCTTCTCTTTGAGTTGAGTACAAAGTAGTCAGTCAGTCTCATCAGAATATCTTTTCCTCCCTTCACTGGCTTCCTCCTGGCTGGAGTGAGTGAAAGTCAGCCAGCCCTCCAGTCCCCTCCAGTGAGGACAGTTGCCACTGTCTGGCTCTGCTGCTTCATCACGGAGGGTGACAGTGGACCAGTCATGCCATCAAGGCCACAAATCAAATGTAGCCTATCCCTTGCAGTCAGATACAATATTGTTTCCTCTGCCCTCCCCACGAGCAAGTGGTCAGAGCAATAATTACTCCTGATGGCAGGTGGCAGGTCTACATCACATCTTGACATTAGCTTTTAGCTATTTTTTTTTATAGCTGCCAGTGTGCTCAGTCAAATACCTGTCTGTCATCACAATCAGACAGGTCTTAATGTCTCTGCATTATAGAGAAGGACCTCGGCTCCCTTCCAGCCCGTTTATTATGGTCCCAGCATAGCATTTTATCACACATTCCTTACACATAGCCTCCTCTCCACCACCACGGAAATCTTCCAAGTTGGCAGCTTTAGTGTCTACTGCCATTAATCTTCACTAGGCTGGGATCATGGGGCAAAGGATGATTTATTGCAATTACCTGTTATAGTGCGGAGCTCAGGTGAGCTGGGCTCAGATGCATTTACTGGGCTCCCTTCCATTCTCCCACAGCCAAGGAGCAAAATGTGTCTGCTTTGTTTCTAGGTATGTTTGCTTTCATTTAGCCCATCAAATGTTAGTTAATTAACAGGGAAGTGGAGAAATAGATTTAGATAGTAATAGGGTTATGTGTAGACACGGCAAAGCCTGGCTGTTCAAAGCCAGAACTGACACGGACATTTGACAGTGCATTTAATTTCTTTGTTGTTTCTGCATTTTAAGAAACATCCAAAGGAAATTCGAAATTACACTTGCCTGACACTTTCTGCACCATCTGTTCCAGGTGATTAAAACCTATCTGCATATAATGTTGTTTCATTTCCAATTTCTCACTCCCCGGGATGACAGGGGCCAGTGCATGAAGCGGGGATAATGTGAGCTTGGATTCTGATAGTGAGGGAGAAAAAGGGGTGATGGGGGAGAATGGAAGGGGAGAAGAATGCTCCACCCTAAAGCTCTTTGAAGCAGAAGTCAATGTGCTCCTAAAAGTGGCCCATTGTTTTCCATTACCAGCTCCTATGGCAGCTTTTTGCCTGCTCTGAGTTAAAAAGCCTCAATACTTTCATGTCCTTTGCCTGGTGGAGAACTGACAGTTGTCAGGATATATTAATGAAATTAAAAAGCTGTTTTGCTATTGTATCCAGGGTTTGCTTCATTCTCAAGTTAGATATAATCTGTAGAAGACACTATTTGGTCTTCTTATTATGAGCAATAAATCATTTGTCTCCTATTGAGTGGTGAGGAGGGGGAGCTGGACCAAATGATCCTTACAGGATTCTTTTTGAGTTCTTATAATTCAAACAAAAGGCAAGTCTGGGTTTGTGACCTCCTAAGGAGGCAGTAGAGTTAGGGAGCAAATGGCCCCACCATGATTCCCATATGAGGTGAATATAACCTTGGCTTCTAGCCCTGTCTTTTCCCACTTTGCCTTGTTCCCCTCCAACTTTGCCATAAGCCCCTCCATGGGGCTGCCAGGAGTGGGGACATTGGAATTCTGCATACCCGCCCCCCAGTGCACCTTCCTTTCATCACTGGTGGACCCATGTTCCTTGCATCCTGCCTTCAATATGGGCTGTCTGGGATCTCACAGAAGGAGCCTGCATTTTGCCAGTAAGACCCAGATTTAGCAGACATTACATTTTGGTGGGTTTTCGCTGTTTCTGCTTTCCAGTCTCAGGTCCTAGGGCAGAGAGTATATATTCTTTGGGACATACTTGGGAACCAAAGAGGGCATCTTTGAACAATCTGTGGCCAGGATGACTGCTTGGCAAACTTGCATCCCCAAACGTTGAGTTTTATGCAAAGACGTTTCTTTGACATGTTCTTGGGATATGGTAGTGGGTAGAGCAAGCTTCCGTAATTAAGGATTGCTAATTAGTTAGAGATTAAGGAAAAGAGGATTGAGGCATAGAGAAGTTTCCATCTAACCACGGGAAGTTAAGTAATTTGCCTAATTGCATAGCTAGAGGTAGGAAGGTCGGCACTTGACCTTTGACAATTGAGGGTTTCTTTTACAGGGATAGGTGGGTTAGGCTGCTTCTGTTAATAAAGTGGCCCCACTGACCACCACCATCTGGTATTTATTCCCTCATGTAACCTCCTTGTGTGTGGGCTGCAGCCAGGGACTGGCTGGCTTCTGATGAATAGAATATGGTGGAAGAGATTGGTGTATTCATTCGAAGATCGGATTGTTAAAGACTGTGACCTCTGTGCCCCATCCCTGTCACTTTGATGGAGCTGGCTGCCACATTGTGAGCTGTCCCCTGGAGAGGCCCACGGGACAAGGCACTCTTGCCAACAGCCAGGGAGGAGCTGGGCCCCTCTGCCCAAAGGCCTGTGAGAAACAGAATCCTGCCAACAATGTGAGTGTGGAAGCAGATCCTTCTCCAGCCCAGCCCTGGGACGACTGCAGTCCCAGCTGGCACCTCGACTGCAACCTTGGGAGAGACCCCGAGCCGGAACACCTAACTGAGATTTCCAACCTGCAAAATCTGTGAGACAGTAAATGCTTTTTTAAAGCCATTATAATTTTGGGGCTATTTTGTTACACAGCCATAGATAACTAATAAAACGAGGGAAACTTAAACACACAGGAATGTTTCTAAAATTATGTTTGCTATAGAGAGAAATTTGGGGAAAGCTCCATTTGTCTTGGGATCCTGTGAAGAGTACTTAAATGAGATCAATGAAGAGGTAATAATAAAAATATTTTAAAGTCTGGATGGCACAGACACCAACCAGTCAGAAAGTATAAGCCATCTCCCTGTGCAGGGCTCTGGAGACAGCCGCACAGACAGATGGATTCTGGCCCTTTAGCTGGTGAATTGCAGAGGGCTCCAGGTGGTTCTGGGGGAAGGGGTGCAGCAACACACAGGGACTATCGCCTGGGATGAGTGTGTCTGTATTTTAACAATCCACCTGCCCACGGCACCTCCCTTCTGGATATCAGGCCTGGGCCAGTTCATCGGAGCTCATGTCAGGTAGCATTATCTGAATCAGAAGGCACAGACCTTGGGAGTTGGGGATGTGGGGAGGTGGGAATCCCTTTTTGGTCTCCCCTCTAACTCATTGAAGAGATCGTCTTGGGCTCCAGTGCTCCAAAGGCCACAACCAGCTGCCCCTTTAGTTTGTTTATCAGCAAGTAGTCTACTACAAGCTCAAAGGTTTTGGAGAACATACCCTCCCACAGCTGGAAGACCAGGTTTTGCTCTGACATCCTTTCTTCAGTTTTCATGCATTAGTGAATGTAATGCTACAGCGAGCAAGAGCCTGGGCAAAGGCAGGTCTTTTAAACATTCAGCTGCGTGCTTGAACTGGGGAAATCACAGCTGCTCCTTGCTTTTGATAATGCCAGGGAAATTGGTAAATAAATAAATAACTAGGGCCCAGGGTTCATTTACTAAATACCCCAATATGTGCAAGCAAGCAGCATCAGGCACATCAAAGGAAAATAAAAGCATAATTTAGTAATAACATGGTCTCCTGCAGCCTCCTGCTTAACTCAAGTGTTAAGTTAAAAGAGGTAAATCAGGGGTTTTGAAACACAATTTTATACTTAGTCTTCTTTTCCTTTCCTTTTTTTTTTTTTTTTGTAAAAATAGAATCTGGGACCACTTCCTGTGTTAGCAGGATCTGGCACAATTTTCCCTTCTGTGAAAGGGAAACTTTTAAAAATAATTGTTAACAATTATTCTTTATTTACCCTGCAGCTAGGGAATCTCCCTGCTTGTAAGAAGGGTGCATGTTTAAAGTGTTTGCAAGTATCTGAGGGATTGACAATATTCCCCATGTCAGGGATTGGTTTTCAGTTTGGGTGTGGCAGAAACAGGGCAGGGCCCATACTAAGGAAACCAACATGCAAAGGCAGGGGAAAAAGACAATGGACCCATTCCACATTGTCTGTTCCCAGGGACATCCAGACCTTTGGTTGTCTGATGCAGGAGAACAAACCACACAGGGACGGCAGGGGGAGCGCCAGGGTCAGCCTTCATCTCTAGCATAATCGTATAATCGGCCTCTGTGCAAGGCTGCTCCCCACCACACTGGCCCACTCGCTGTCCTCCAGCTCCTCACCCCCGCTCCAGAATTCACCCCCGCTCCAGAATTCACTCCCACCTGCTCCCGCCAGGCAAGCCCTTCCCTGCTGCTCACACTGCTGCTCCATGCACTGATCCCTGCCGTGGGTGCCACACCCCTGTGCATCTGCCCACTGCGCCCTGATTTCTCACTGCCTGCCCCATCTTGGTGCTGGGTCTTTCACCTCCAGTTTGTTTCGTGGTTTAATGTTGAAAATTGCTCCTTCTGTACCCACTCCCAACTAAAATTATGTCTTTTCTGGCCACATGTCCTTCATTGAATGCCCTTGCCATACAGAGACGCGTGGGTTCTGGAATTAGCCTGCCTGGGTACAAGTACCAACCTTGCTACTTATTAACTGTGTCATCTCAGGCAAAACACTTTAATTGCTAAGCCTTGGCTTCCCATGGTTAAAATGGAATCTTCTCCAAGCCTTCATCTTTTCCTTAAAGTGGAAGTCAGTAATCCTTAACTTACAGGTTTGTTGTGGAGATTAAATGATTTGCACAGTTAAAATGTTTAACATGCTGATTGGCCACATGGAAAGCCCTCAATGATTGGTATGTACATATGTGATTTAATACTATCCTACTACTGCTGATTTCTTTGAACATTACATGATTTTATCCTCTTAACTTCCCTATTAGGTAAGTACCACTATAACCTCTTGTACAAGTTATAGAAGATGTATAACTTGCTCAAGTTCATACATGTATTGAGAGAGGTCTGAATCTAGGTCTGAATTCAGATCCTGACTCCAGCTTCTCTTAAAATGATTAATGGCGTGCTCACTCTCTCCTTTACTCTTCATCTGGCCCAGAGCTGATGAAGTGTTTATGTTTCAAATGGCTTATCCAGACGAAGGGAAAAATAGAAAGAGCTGAGAAGTCAACACAGGTGTCATTAGGCAGATCATCAGCTGTTGATAGCTACTCTCCCAGATGTCAACGAAACAGACTCTTAAATAGAGTGGATGCTGGTAGAAGACTTGAAAGCAAGACACACCTAGGAAGATCAGCTTCACTCCTAACGAAAGGGACAATAGTGTAATTAATATAAATTTACATTTAGATTGAGAATCTATTTGATATCTGTATTGGTTTGTGTGGAGGTGTTTAATGCTTCAACCATTTGGAGAGAACGTGCTGTAAAGATCATATCTCTAAGGAATTCAGAACCTATCTCTCTCCCTCCCGCTTTCTTCTTCCCATTTCCATTCCAGCAATGTTGCTACACTTTCATCTTAGGGAGGGTCCCTGTAAGTTTCATATCTTCCACATACCCTCTTGGTGATTTGAAGAAAAGAGAAAATTCTCATATTTTTTCTTGAACTATATCTGAAGTGAGTGCTTGAGGGGTATGACTACATCTTGACAATATTAGCTTATTCTAGTGTGCACTGTTGTTGATTACACATCTGAGATTCCTTTGGGCAAGATACTGTTGACCTCAGTCTTGTCATAGGAAAAATGAGCAATTCCCAAATTCAAAATCTCTTTCCTTTCTAGATTATGCTGGGCTGCAAAAGAAATGTGCAAACCAACACAGAATGAAGGAATAATAAAAGTAAAGAGAACCTAAAGCAGAGGCTTCCTGAGTAAAGAGGTCGACATTCAGAGATAATTAAAAGTTGCTGCCAGATCATAAGTTGCTTGGATTACTTAGTCTTTGTTGGGCTGTGGATAGTTTTGAAAATAATTTGAATTTCATTGGTGTTATCTATAGATGGGGAAATTTCATATGAAAATCTAGATTTCTGCTTTTGCTCAAAAAATAGGAAATTCTGGCAACAATGGACCTGCATTTTCATGGGTACTAATCAGCTAGGACTGAGTAACAGCTAGCCCCATGGAGGTGGGGCTGCCCAGTTTCATCCGTCCTGAGCAGGACAGTTTGTATTTCTTCCTGCCTCTCGGGATGAGTGCATTTGCCAATCAATCACCTTGGCATTCACTTTATTGTTTTCCTTATACTATATTGTTTTTTCTTATATTACTTTCTTATATTTATCTTATACTTGACTCATGTACATTACTGTGGGTTTGTTAATTTGTGATCTCTGCTCCAGATGAATACAAACGTGTATCATTCAGAAGTTTAAGGTTGTCAATTTAATCAGGAAGAAGATCCATCCTATGGGAGATTACTTACTGCGTCTGGGTACCAGAAAAGTGACTTTAAATGCCATTTAGGTCTATCCAGTTTAGTAATCTCTTCTGAACACCTGAAAGGCTTCTTATAATTTGGGACTTTGTAAGGACAACTATATATGAGTGAAGAATATTAAACATGGTATTTGATAGTTCACTTGAATTTTTATGTCTCTTTCATACCTATTATTGCTTTATGCCTGGTATTGTATAGGCACATCACATCTCATTAGTTCCTCCTAACAGCCCTGTGACAATATTGTGATAATGTTAATATTAACCAACATTTTATAGATGAGAAAACTGAGGAACCAATCGCGCTAGTGATTGCCCACATTGCCCAGCTGCCAAGTGACAGAACCAGGGTTCCAAGCCAGCAGTCCAACTCAAGTGCCCACTTTCTTAACCACCACCGTCCCTGCCTCCTATTTGCAGGGCGGAGGGATCAGTGGTAGCTCCACGGCACAGACATTCTCCTCAGGTGGAGAATTTGTGATGAGTGAAACGAGTATCAGGTGTATCTATTAGGAGATGCTATGTGAAAGGTGAAAACTAGCAGTGCATATGTCTCCCCTGGTGAATCTGATTATGCATAAGCACTGACAGAGCCATTGGCCTGCTGACTCTGCCAATGATAAGTGAAGACCTTGGCTGAGTTTCCAGCTGCTTTCTGCATTGCCATCAGCAGTCATGGTAGATTAGACACTGGGGAAGACTGAAGCAGTACATGCCTGGGTCCTTGTGGGACTCTAATATTAATCACATTAAATGACAATACTATCTGGTGGCTCTAATAACATCTGGTGGCTGTTGGTGTTTTGTGAAGTGACAATTTGGCCACCTCTGCCATGAGGTTTACTAATAATGCTGGTGCTGCCAGTGCCACTGTCATTGCTGATTGGAGAGCAGTTGCGCTATGGTGGAGGGCAGGTGATCGCTAACATGTTTTACTTGCTTTGTGCCATAGTGCAGATCAAGCTAATAGATAGCTTATTCGAGATTAATTTAACCACCATTGTCCTGTGTCCTGCTGTAAATGTGGAAGGTCTCATAACTGTATTGCTGGATTAGGAACCAATGTATCAGTGTGATTAAGAGCATTATCTTAGGGGTTGAGTGGACCTGGGTTTGAATTCTAGCTTTAATAGCTATGTGACTTTGGGCTTGTTAATTAACCTCTCTGAGTGTCACTGTCACCATTTATAAAATAATGACTAATGTAAGTACCTACTCTATAGTATCGTGATAATGATTAAATAAGATGATTTAAAAAAATTACTCAGTAAAATATTTGGATATATAGTAAATACTCTAATTTTATTTAAAATATGATTAGGAGCACATGGAAAAAATTTGTGGGTCTCTTCTATGGCACTGCCACAGGCTCTGTTAAACCATGCCCCTTTGATCCAAGTCACCTTTAATAATTAATATGGTCAAATTAATAACCTTAGGGTGAAAAAGAAACTAACACATTGAACCA